>NC_091253.1:1267500-1892500 GCF_042477335.2 Ovis canadensis
TCCTGACGCGAGGCTTCTCTGCCATGGGGGAGCCTTGCCCAGACTTGCCTTGCTTTTATGCTCCCTCCTCAGGAAGGAGCCGGCTGCGCGAGGCTGGGAGATGCCACTGGCGCCTTCCTGGCCTCAGCTCCGCTCCTGCCTTGCCTTTGCACCTAGGCCCCAGGCGTCCTAGGGGAGGACTTAGGGGCTTGTGGGTTGCACACTGCCAAGGGCGCCGGCAGTGAGAGCTCTGTCAGAGGGAAGGGAAGGGCACCTGCAAGGCTCCTCCAGCGGTTGCTTGGCCGCCCAGACTCAGGGCCCCACGGAGAGCACCAGGCTGCCAGGGCCCCTGGCTGGGGTCTGCAGCCCCGCACACCCGGAGGCTGACTCCGTGGGCGCCCAGCAAGTGCATGACAGACGTAGGTTCCCTAGCACTCTCCTGCCCAGCAGAGACATGTGCTGGTGGTTCGGGCCTGATCCTGCGTGTCTGGGGTCCTGCCCACAGCCCCAACTCTGGGAACTCAGCCCCTGAGTCAAAACCTGCTGGAGGAGCCCTGCTCCCCCGTCTGATTGGCGAGTGCACAGCCAGCAGGGAACCGAGCCCCCTCGGGGGAAGAGGAGGCAGCCCAGCCCCGTCAAGCGGAAAGCCCTGCTTGCCCGGAGCCAAGTGAGCCGCCTGTAAGGCAGAGCTCTAGCTCTGCTAAGAGGCCCGATCTGGCAGAGTTCCTGTCGCGAGGCTGCTCTGCCCTGGGCGAGACTTGCCCAGACTTGCCTTGCTTTTAGGCACCCTCCCCAGGAAGGAGCAGGCTGCGCGAGGCTGGGAGATGCCACTGGCGCCTTCCTGGCCTCAGCTCCGCTCCTGCCTTGCCTTTGCACCTAGGCCCCAGGGGTCCTAGGGCAGGGCTTAGGGGTTGGTGGGTTGCACACTGCCAAGGGCGCCGGCAGTGAGAGCTCTGTCAGAGGGAAGGGAAGGGCACCTGCATGGCTCCTCCAGTGGTTGCTTGGCAGCCAAGACTCAGCGCCTCACGAAGAGCACCAGGCTCCCAGGGCCCCTGGCTGGGGTCTGCAGCCCCGCACACCTGGAGGCTGACTCCCTCGGCGCCCAGCAAGTGCATGACAGACGTAGGTTCCCTAGCACTCTCCTCCCCAGCACAGACATGTGCCAGTGGTTGGGGCCTGATCCTGCAAGTCTGGGTCCCGCCCACAGCCCCAACTCAGGGAAGCAGCCCCTGAGGCAAGACCTGCTGGAGGAGCCCTGCTACCCCGCCTGATTGGCGAGTGCACAGCCAGCAGGGAAGCGAGCCTCCTTGGGGGAAGAGGAGGCCGCCCAGCCCCTTCAAGCTGAAAGCCCTGCTTGCCCGAGCCAAGTGTGCCTCCAGTAGAGCAGGCTCCAGCTCTGCTCAGAGGCCCGATCTGGCAGAGTTCCTGGCGCGAGGCTGCTCTGCCCTGGGCGAGCCTTGCCCAGACTTGCCTTGCTTTTAGGCACCCTACCCAGGAAGGAGCCGGCTGCGCGAGGCTGGGAGATGCCACTGGCGCCTTCCTGGCCTCAGCTCCGCTCCTGCTTTTCCTTTGCACCTAGGCCCCAGGCGTCCTGGGCAGGGCTTAGGGGCTGGTGGGTTGCACACTGCCAATGGCCCCGGCAGTGAGAGCTCTGTCAGAGGGTAGGGAAGAGCAAGTGCAGGGCTCCTCCAGCGGTTCCTTTGCCGCCAAGGCTCAGCGCCGCATGGACAGAACCAGGATCCCAGGGCCCCTGGCTGGGGTCTGCAGCCCCGCACACCAGGAGGCTGACTCCCTGGGCGCCCAGCAAGTGCATGACAGACGTAGGTTCCCTAGCACTCTCCTCCCCAGCACAGACATGTGCCGGTGGTTCGGGCCTGATCCTGCGTGTCTGGGTTCCAGCCCATAGCCCCAACTCAGTGGAAACAGCCCCCGAGGGAAGACCTGCTGGAGGAGCCCTGTGCCCCCGTCTGATTGGCGAGTGCACAGCCAGCAGGGAAGCGAGCCTCCTCGGGGGAAGAGGAGGCAGCCCAGCCCCTTCAAGCTGAAAGTCCTCTTGCCCTAGCCAAGTGTGCCTCCAGTACAGCAGAGCTCGAGCTCTGCTCAGAGGCCCGATCTGGCAGAGTTCCTGGCGCAAGGCTTCTCTGCCATGGGCGAGCCTTGCCCAGAATTGCCTCTCTGCTAGGCTTCTTGCGCAGGAAGGAGCAGGCTGCGCGAGGCTGGGAGACACCCCTGGCGCCTTCCTAGCCTCAGCTCCGCTCCTTCCTTGCCTTTGCACCTAGGCCCAAGGCGTCCTTGGGGAGGGCTTAGGGGCCGGGGACATGCACACTGCCAGGGCTCCAGCAGGGAGAGCTCTGTGAGAGGGAATGGAAGGGCAAGTGCAGGGATCCTTCAGCGGTTCCTTTGCCGCCAAGGCTCAGCGCAGCATGGACAGAACCAGGATCCCAGGGCCCCTGGCTGGGGTCTGCAGCCCCGCACACCCGGAGGCTGACTCCCTGGGCGCCCAGCAAGTGCATGACAGACGTAGGTTCCCTAGCACTCTCCTCCCCAGCACAGACATGTGCCGGTGGTTCCGGCCTGATCCTGCGTGTCTGGGTTCCCGCCCACAGCCCCAACTCAGGGGAAGCAGCCCCTGAGGCAAGACCTGCTGGAGGAGCCCTGCTCCCCCGTCTGATTGGCGAGTGCACAGCCAGCAGGGAAGCGAGCCTCCTAGGGGGAAGAGGAGGCAGCCCAGCCCCGTCAAGCTGAAAGCCCTGCTTGCTGGAGCCTAGTGTGCCTCCAGTACAGCAGAGCTCCAGCTCTGCTCAGAGGCCCTATCTGGCAGAGTTCCTTGCGCGAGGCTTCTCTGCCATGGGCGAGCCTTGCCCAGACTTGCCTTGCTTTTATGCTCCCTCCTCAGGAAGGAGCCGGCTGCGCAAGGCTGGGAGATGCCACTGGCGCCTTCCTGGCCTCAGCTCCGCTCCTGCCTTGCCTTTGGACCTAGGCCCCAGGCTTCCTTGGGGAGTGCTTAGGGGCTTGTGGGTTGCACACTGCCAAGGGCTCCAGCAGTGAGAGCTCTGTCAGAAGGAAGTGAAGGAAACCTGCAGGGCTCCTCCAGCGGTTGCTTGGCCGCCCAGACTCATCGCCACACGGAGAGCACCAGGCTCCCAGGGCCCCTGGCTGGGGTCTGCAGACTCCCACACCGGAGGCTGACTCCGTGGGCGCCCAGCAAGTGCATGACAGACGTAGCTTCCCTAGCACTCTCCTCCCCAGCAGAGACATGTGCAGTTGGTTGGGGACTGATACTGCGTGTCTGGGTTCCCGCCCACAGCCCCAACTCAGGGGAAGCTGCCCATGAGGCAAGACCTGCTGGAGGAGCCCTGCGCTCCCACCTGATCGGCGAGTGCACAGCAAGCAGGGAAGCGAGCCCCTCGGGGGAAGAATAGGCAGCCCAGCCCCGTCAAGCTGAAAGCCCTGCTTGCCTGGAGCTAAGTGAGCCTCCAGTACAGCAGAGCTCGAGCTCTGCTCAGAGGCCCGATCTGGCAGAGTTCCTGGCGCAAGGCTTCTCTGCCATGGGCGAGCCTTGCACAGAATTGCCTCGCTGCTAGGCTTCCTGCCCAGGAAGGAGCAGGCTGCGCGAGGCTGGGAGACGCCACTGGCGCCTTAATGTCCTCAGCTCCGCTCCTGCCTTGCCTTTGCACCTAGGCCCCAGGCGTCCTTGGGGAGGGCTTAGGGGCCGGTGACATGCACACTGCCAGGGCTCCAGCAGGGAGAGCTCTGTGAGAGGGAAGGGAAAGGCAAGTGCAGGGATCCTCGAGCGGTTGCTGGGCCGCCCAGATTCAGCGCCGCACGGAGTGCACAAGGCTCCTAGGGCCCCTGGCTGGGGTCTGCAGCCCCGCACACCCGGAGGCTGACTCTCTGGGCGCCCAGCAGCTGCCTCACACACGTAGATTCCCTAGCGCTCTCCTCCCCAGCAGAGACGTGTGCAGCTGGTTGGGGCCTGCACCTGCGTGCCTGGGCTCCCGCCCCCAGCCCCAGCTCAGGGCAAGCAGCCCCTGAGCCAAGACCTGCAGGAGGCGCAGAGCGCCCCCGCCTGGAAGCCGACTGAACAGCAGGCGGGAGGCGAGCCTCCTTGAGGGAAGAAGAGGCAGCCCAGCCGCGTGAGGCTCTAGCCCTACTTAGCTGGGCCCGAGTGCGCCTCCAGGACGGCAGAGCTCCAGCTCTGCTCAGAGGCCCGATCTGGCATAGTTGCTGGCACGAGGCTGCTCTGCTCTGGGCGCGCCTTGCCCAGACTTGCCTCGCTGCTAGGCTTCCTTCCCAGGAAGGAGCAGGCTGCAGGAGGTTGGGAGATGCCACTGGCGCCTTTCTGGCGTCAGCTCCGCTCCTGCCTTGCCTTTGCACCTAGGCCCCAGGCGTCCTAGGGGAGGGCTTAGGGGCCGGTGCCTTGCACACTGCCAAGGGCTCCAGCAGTGAGAACTCTGTCAGACGGATGGGACGGGCACCTGCAGGGCTCCTCCAGCGTTTGCTTGGCCTGCCAGACTCAGCGCCGCACGGAGAGCACCAGGTTCCCAGGGACCCTGGCTGGGGTCTGCAGCCCCGCACACCCGGAGGCTGACTTCGTGGGCGCCAAGCAAGTGCATGACAGACGTAGGTTCCCTAGCACCCTCCTCCCCAGCAGAGACATGTGCAGTTGGTTGGGGACTGATACTGCCTGTCTGGGTTCCAGCCCATAGCCCCAACTCAGTGGAAACAGCCCCCGAGGGAAGACCTGCTGGAGGAGCCCTGTGCCCCAGCCTGATCGGCGAGTGCACAGCCAACAGGGAAGCGAGCCTCCTCGGGGAAGAGGAGGCAGCCCAGCCCCGTGAAGCTGAAAGCCTTGCTTGCCCGGAGCCAAGTGCGCCTCCAGTAAGGCAGAGCCCTAGCTCTGCTCAGAGGACCCATATGGCAGAGTTCCTGGCGCGAGGCTGCACTGTCGTGGGCGAAGCTTGCCCAGACTTGCCTTGACTTTAGACTCCCTCCCCAGGAAGGAGCCGCCTGTGCGAGGCTGGGAGATGCCACTGGCGCCTTCCTGGCCTCAGCTCCGCTCCTGCCTTGCCTTTGCACCTAGGCCCCAGGGGTCCTAGGGGAGGGAGTACGGGCTTGTGGGTTGCACACTGCCAAGGGCGCCGGCAGTGAAAGCTCTGTCAGAGGGAAGGGAAGGGCTAGTGCAGGGCTCCTCCAGCGGTTGCTTGGCCGCCCAGACTAGGTACCGCACGGAGTGCACCAGCCTCCCAGGGCCCCTGGCTGGGGTCTGAAGCCCCGCACACCCGGAGGCTGTCTCCCTGGGCGCCCAGCAGCTGCCTCAAACACGTAGTTTCCCTAGCGCTCTCCTCCCCAGCAGAGACGTGTGCAGCTGGTTGGGGCCTGCCCCTGCGTGCCTGGGCTTCCTCCCACAGCCCCAGCTCAGGTCAAGCAGCCCCTGAGCCAAGACCTGCAGGAGGCGCAGTGCGCCCCCGCCTGGAAGCCGAGTGAACAGCCGGCGGGGAGGCGAGCCTCCTCGAGGGAAGAAGAGGCAGTCGAGCCGCGTGTGGCTCAAGCCCTGCTTGGCTGGAACCGAGCGCGCATCCTGTATGGCAGAGCTCCAGCTCTGCTCAGAGGCTCCATGTGGCAGAGTTGCTGGCGCGAGGCTGCTCTGCCTTGAGCGAGCCTTGCCCAGACTTGCCTTGCTGCTAGGCTTCCTGCCCAGGAAGGAGCAGGGTGCGCGAGGCTGGGATTCGCCCCTGGCGCCTTCCAGGCATCAGCTCCGCTCCTGCCTTGCCTTTGCACCTAGGCCCCAGGCCTCCTTGTGAAGGGCTTAGGGGCCGGTGGCTTGCACACTGCCAAGGGCTCCAGCAGGGAGAGCTCTGTGAGAGGGAAGGGAAGGGCAAGTGCAGGGCTCCTCCAGCGGTTGCTTGGCCGCCCAGACTCAGTACCGCGCGGAGTGCACCAGGCCCCGTGGGCCCCTGGCTGGGGTCTGCAGCCCCGCACACCCGGAGGTTGTCTCCCTGGGTGCCCAGCAGCTGCCTCACACACGTTGCTTCTCTAGCGCTCTCCTCCCCAGCAGAGACGTGTTCAGGTTGTTGGGGCCTGCCCCTGTGTGCCTGGGCTTCCTCCCACAGCCCCAGCTCAGGGCAAGCAGCCCCTGAGACAAGACCTGCAGGAGGCGTAGTGCTCCCCCGCCTGGAAGCCGAGTGAACAGCCGGCGGGGAGGCGAGCCTCCTCAAGGGAAGAAGAGGCAGCCAAGCGGCGAATTCTTTTGGGGAGTTGGAAATTATTAGTATAGTGTGTTGGTTAAGAATTATATTTGTGAAGGGTTTTTCATTTGTTGTGTCAATAATTGCCACTAATTCCCTGCTCTGGGTGGGACAAGGCAAGCCCTACTTGGCTGGAGCCGAGTGCGCCTCCAGGACGGCAGAGCTCCAGCTCTTCTCACAGGCCCGATCTGGCAGAGTTGCAGGCGAGAGGCTGCTCTGCCCTGGGCAAGCCTTGCCCAGACTTGCCTCACTGCTAGGCTTCCTGCTCAGGAAGGAGCAGGGTGCTCGAGGCTGGGAGACGCCACTGGCGCCTTCCTGGCCTCAGCTCCGCTTCTTCCTTGCCTTTGCACCTAGGCCCCAGGCGTCCTTGGGGAGGCCTCAGGGGCCGGTGTCGTGCACACTGCCAAGGGTTCCAGCAGGGAGAGCCCTGTCAGAGGGAAGTGAAGTGCCGGGGGCCAGCCTGAGGAATTCCGCCCATGGCAAGTTCATGAGGAAGGAGGCTTGCATACGCAAAGGCGTGATCAATCCTCTGGAAACCCCGTGTTCCCGAGCATCTAACCCCAAAACCAGAGTCTGTTTTATGCTCTCTCCTACACCTCTGGCTTTACGGGGGGCTCTCCCCCATAACCGTTTCTCTCGGAGAAGGAGTAAACGTGCAGCTCCAAGGCAACAAAAATTCCTGGGCGTGATAAGAGTGTTTCAGCATACGGACTCCTCTGAAGGTTATCTAGCCCACCTGTATAGGTTTGTCCGGCTACATGTGATTGTCTGCAGCCTCCTAACCTGAGAGGCACGAGATGTTTTAGACTTATTAATGGCGAATTCTTTTGGGGAGTTGGAAATTATTAGTATAGTGTGTTGGTTAAGAATTATATTGGTGAAGGGTTTTTCATTTGTTGTGTCAATAATTGCCACTAATTCCCTGCTCTGGGTGGGACAAGGATGTCTCAGGTCAAACCTCTCTGCTGACAGACTAGCTTGTGTGAGAGGATTATCCATACTCCTGCCACATGATTGTTTACTACCTCTCAACCATAAACAGCAGAGTTTTGGAGTATTTTGAGAGTCTTAATTAGCATAGGACTTTTTCTTCTTGTTGAGTCAATGATTGCCGCCAGGCCTCCATATCCTTAGGCTCTTGGGAATATATTAATCAATGTATTTGGAGTATAGCAAAGGAAATATAGTAGTTTTTGATGTTAGCAATACTAGACTTTTTGAGTTAATGGATTTTCTCTTTAGTAATAGATCACTGTACTTTGTTATAAATCACTGTGTCCTTCCTATGTAAGAATGTAACTTTATCATATCTTAAGACTAAATAGATCTTAAGGGGAGCATTGGTGAAAGGATTTTCATTTGTTGGGCTGATGTTTGCTGCTAAATCTCCATGTTCCCTACTCTTATAATGAATATAACTAGCATATAGGAAGAAATAAGTATTAACCTTTAAGCATATAGGAGAAATAAGTATTAACCTTTAAGACTAATCTTGTTAACCTTGGGTTAAATAAACTCCTTTCTTGATTGTAACTCACGACACCCTCACCTTATAGGAATGCAACTTTATTTGGAGAGTGGTGCCTGGTTTAAGAAAAAACACCCTTGGAAAAAATAAGTTTTTTGGTTATCAGAAAGAAAGGATCATAAAATGTCAGCAGGTCTCACTCATGGCCAGAAGATGATGTAATATTCCTAAGACTTTTTTTTTGTACATTTATGTGAAGCACCTGATTTTGATAAAGGTCAGGACTGCTGACCCCCGCGTGACTCTGTATTCATCCCTATGTTTAACAAAAGGTATATAAGCAAACCCAAAAATAAAGAAATCGGATCAGTTTCTGGAAAGACTGATTCCCCCATGTCGCATCTCTCTTGCTCCCGGTTTTATTGGCTGAATTCCCATCTGGAGCATGGATGCTATTCCACGTAATCCAAGTTATTCAGCTCCCTTTTCTCCATTAATCTTCCTACTAAAATATCCATTTCTAATCTCTCTATATCTGTGATTAAATATGTATTTTTACAAAGACGCCGACTCCTTCCCCCCACCTTCGAATCACCCTGGATCCACCGGGGCTGGACCCCGGAAGGGAAGGGCAAGTGCAGGGCTCTTTCAGCGGTTGCTTGGCCGCCCAGACTCAGCGCCGAACGGAGTGCACCAGGCTCCCAGGGCCCCTGGCTTGGGTCTGCAGCCCCGCACACCCAGAGGCTGATTCCCTGGGCGCCCAGCAGCTGACTCACACACGTAGCTTCCCTAGCGCTCTCCTCCCCAGCAGAGACGTGTGCAGCTGGTTGGGGCCTGCCCCTGCCTGTCTGGGCTCCCGCCCACAGCCCCAGCTCAGGGCAAGCAGCCCCTGAGCCAAGACCTGCAGGAGGCGCAGAGCGGCCCCGCCTGGAAGCCGAGTGAACAGCATGCGGGGAAGCGAGCCTCCTCGACGGAGGAAGAGGCAGCCGAGCCAAGTGGGGCTCAAGCCCTACTTGGCTGGAGCCCAGTGCGCCTCCGGGACAGCAGAGCTCCAGCTCTGCTCAGAGGCCCGATCTGGCAGAGTTGCTGGCGCGAGGCTGCTCTGCCCTGGGCGAGCCTTGCCCAGACTTGCCTCGCTGCTAGGCTTCCTGCCCAGGAAGGAGCAGGCTGCGCGAGGCTGGGAGACGCCACTGGCGCCTTCCTGGCCTCAGCTCCGCTCCTTCCTTGCCTTTGCACCTAGGCCCCAGGCGTCCTTGGAGACAGCTCAGGGGCCGGTGTCGTGCACACTGCCAAGGGCTCCAGCAGGGAGAGCTCTGTGAGAGGGAAGGGAAGGGCAAGTGCAGGGCTCCTCCAGCGGTTGCTTGGCCGCCCAGACTCAGCGCCGCACCGAGTGCACCAGGCTCCCAGGGCCCTTGGCTGGGGTCTGCAGCCCCGCACACCCGGAGGCTGACTCCGTGGGCGCCCAGCAGCTGCCTCACACACGTAGCGTCCCTAGCACTCTCCTCCCCAGCAGAGACGTGTGCAGCTGGTTGGGACCTGCCCCTGCGTGCCTGGGCTCCCGCCCACAGCCCCAGCTCAGGGCAAGTAGCCCCTGAGCCAAGACCTGCAGGAGGAGCAGAGCGCCCCCGCCAGGAAACCGAGTGAACAGCATGCGGGGAAGTAGAACCTCTGGGGAAGAAGAGGCCGCCCAGCCTCGTGCAGCTCAAGCCCTGCTTGGCTGGAGCCGAGTGTGCCTCCAGGACTCCAGAGCTCCAACTCTGCTCAGAGGCGCGATCTGGCAGAGTTGCTGGCGCGAGGTTGCTTTGCCATGGGAGAGTCTTGCCCAGACTTGCCTCGCTGCTAGGCTTCCTGCCCAGGAAGGAGCCGGCTGCGCGAGGCTGGCAGACGTCACTGGGGCCTTCCTGGACTCAGCTCCGCTCCTACCTTGCCTTTGCACCTAGGCTCAAGGCGTCCTTGGGGAGGGCTCAGGGGCCGGTCGCATGCACACTGCCAAGGGCTCCAGCAGGAAGAGCTCTGTCGGAGGGAAAGGAAGGGCAAGTGCAGGGCTCCTCCAGCGGTTGCTTGGCCGCCCAGAGTCAGCACCGCACGGAGTGCACCAGGCTCCCAGGGCCCCTAGCAGGGCTCTGTAGCCCCGCACACTAGGAGGCTGACTCTGTGGGCGCCCAGCAGCTGCCTCACACATGAAGCCTCCCTACCACTCTCCTCCCACGCAGAGACGTGTGCAGCTGGTTGGGGCCTGCCCCTGCGTGTCTCGGCTCCCGCCCACAGCCCCAGCTCAGGGCAAGCAGCCTGTGAGCCAAGACCTGCAGGAGGCACAGAGCGCCCCCTCCTAGAAGCCGACTGAACAGCATTCGCGGAAGCGAGCGTCCTCGGGGAAGAAGAGGCAGCCCAGCCGCGTGCGTGTAAAGCCCTGCTTGGCTGGACCCGTGTGCGCCTCCTGTACGGCAGAGCTCCAGCTCCGCTCAGAGGCCCGATGTGGCCGAGTTGCTGGCGTGAGGCTGCTCTGCCCTGGGCGAGCCTTGCCCAGACTTGCCTCGCTGCTAGGCTTCCTGCCCAGGAATGAGCAGGCTGCGCGAGCCTGGGAGACGCCACTGTCGCCTTCCTGGCCTCAGCTCTGCTCTTGCCTTGCCTTTGTACCTAGGCCCCAGGCGTCCTTGGGGAGGGCTTAGATGCCTGTTGTTTGCACACTGCCAAGGAGGGAGGTGAAACTGCAGGGCTCCTTCAGTTTTATTTGGCCCCCCAAACTCACCTCTGCAGTAGGAGCACCAGGCTCCCTGGGGCTGTGGATGAGGCCTGCAGTCTCCCACACTCGGATGCTGACTCCGTAGGTGCCTGGCTTGTGTGCCTCTCAAACGTGGGTTCCTGAGTGCTGTCCTTCCATCAGAGAAGTGCACAGGTGGTTTGGGCCTAGCTCTGCGTCTCTGGGCTCCCGCCCACAGCCTCAGCTCAGGGGAAGCAGCGCCTGAGCCAAACCTGATGAAGCGGTTCATGAGAGATGAGGCCCTTTTACACTGAGGCACATCCTGGCAAAACGCACAATCCGTCTAAAACTTCGAAATGGTCCTTCACATTTTTGCTGCAACTCAGGAACTTCCCCAGCAATCCGGTCTCCACTCGAGAGGAAGAAAGAGGGTCCAGCAAACCACAAGAGGAGCCTCATTTCCACCTCTTAATTGGAGATGAGAGATCCTTTCCCTGCTTCGTCGGGAAAGGATTCCTGGCGTTCACGTCGCATCTCAAGAGGAGGCGGTCTAAATGAGAAAGTCGAGAGGAACTACAGGGTTCGTGCCCCATTGCAAAAGACCCCCAAATGTCTCAGTCCACTCTGAGGGAACTGATTTCCCTGCACTGCCTCGAATTTCACACCGAGTATCGAATCAAAAATGGTGTCACGTGTGACAGCCCTGTGGGAAAGCCTCGTGGGAAAGCCTCAAGGAAAAGTCACAGATCACGTTAGTAATGCGATGGGAATCCTGACACTGCTGATACAGCATGGGAGCAAAGCGGACGTGCATGTCCCCACTGGAGAGGAGGACTAAGTCCCCTGAAGAGATTCCAGAAGAACACCAAGATCCATGACAGCACTGGAGAGGAATCCTCAGGATCCAAGCCCGAGTCCACACAAGGTCTGAGGCCTCGGCATGGACTGGGGAGCAATTTGAGTGGCCACTAGCAACTCGAATGGAGACTGGCCTTACCTAAGGCCACCAGATCGAGTCCCTGAGGGCCTCGTGGTAACTCGAGAGGCACCTGTTGTAACTCTAGAAAATCCAGGAGGATCGCCCTTCCAGGTGAAATGAGGCCCATATCCGCTGAGGACTCTCGAGGCTAATCACACCTTCCCTCATGAACTTCAAAAGAGTCCTCCACACCCGTGTGGCAACTCAAAAAATTCCCCGAAGCCCCCGTCTTCACTCGAGAGGAAGCACGAGGGTCCCGCCAACATCCAGAGGAGCCCCCTTTCCGCCTCCTAGCTCGAGATGAGGGATCCATTCACTGCTTGGTCCGGAAAGAATTCCCGGCGTTCCCGTCGCATCTCAAGAGGAGGCGCTCTCCACAGGAAAGGCGAGAGGAACTCGAGGGTTGTGCCACCATTCCAAGAGTCCCCCAGATGTTTCAGTCCATTCCAGAGGAACCTGTTTTCCCTGCAATGCCTCGACTTTCATGCTGAGGATCGACTCACACCACGGGGACATGTGGGACAGCCCAGTGGGAAAGCCTCGTGGGAAAGCCTCGAGGGAAAGCCACAGATCCCTAGATCCACGCGGCATGAAGCGTGACACTGCTGCTACCCATCGGGAGGAAAGCGCACCTGCATGCCCGCATTCGAGACGAGGACTGACTCCCCTGGGGAGACTCCAGAAGTACCCCAAGATCCATGTCAGCACTGGAGAGGAATCCTCAGGTTCCGGCCCCGACTCCACACAAGGTCGTAGGCCCCGGCATCGACGCGAGAGGAATCCTGAGAGGCCCCCGAGGAACTCGCATGGGGACTGGCCTTTCCTGAGGCCACCAGAGCGGGTCCCTGAGGTCCCCGTCATAAGTCGAGAGCACCTGCCGCAACTGGAGAAAATCCAGGACGTTCTGCCCTCCAGGCGAGATGAGGCCCATTTCCACTGAGGCGTCTCGAGGCTAATCACACCTAACCACTGGAACTTCCAAAGGGTCCTTCACACCCTGGCTGCAACTCAAGAAGTTCCCTGACATACCCATCTCCACTCGAGAGGAAGCACGAGGGTCCCGCCCACATCCAGAGGAGCCCTGTTTCCGCCTGGTAGCTCGAGATGAGCGATCCTTTCCCTACTTGCTCCTGAAAGAATTCCCGGCGTTCCCGTCGCATCCCAAAAGGAGGCGCTCTCCACAGGAAAGGCGAGAGGAACTCCAGGGTCGTGCCACCATTCCAAGAGTCCCCCAGATGTGTCAGTCCATTCCAGAGGAACCTGTTTTCCCTGCACTGCCTCGACTTTCACACCGAGGATCGACACACACCACGGTTGCACGTGGGAGAGCCCTGTGGGAAAGCCTCGTGGGAAAGCCTCGAGGGAAAGCCACAGATCCCTTGATCGACGTGAAGGGAAGGTGACACTGCTGCTACAGCTGGGGAGGAAAGCGCACGTGCATGCCCCCGTTTGAAATGAGGACTGACTCCCATAGGGAGACTCCAGAAGTACCCCAAGATCCATGTCAGCACTGGAGAGGAATCCTCAGGTTCCGGCCTGGATTCTACACAAGGTGTTAGGCTCTGGTATCGAAGGGAGCGGAATCCTGAGAGGCCCCTGAGCAACTCGCATGGGGACTGGCCTTTCCTGAGGCCACCAGAGCGGGTCCCTGAGGTTCCCATCGTAAGTCGAGAGCACCTGCCGCAACTCGAGAAAATCCAGGAGGTTTTGCCCTCCAGGCGAGATGAGGCCCATTTCCGCTGAGGCTTCTCGAGGCTAATCACACCTAACCCCTGAACTTGGAAACGGTCCTTCACACTCTTGCTGCAACTCAAGCAGTTCCCTGACATACCCGTCTCCGCTGGAGAGGAAGCACGAAGGTCCCGCCCACATCCAGAGGAGCTCCGTTTCCGCCTCGTAGCTGGAAATGATTGATCCTTTCCCTGCGTCGTCGGGAAAGAATTCCCGGCATTCCGGTCGCATCTCAAGAGGAGGCGCTCTCCACAGGAAAGGCGAGGGTAACTCCAGGGTCGTTGCACCATTGCAAGAGTCCCCCAGATGTCTCAGTCCATTCCAGAGGAATCTGTTTTCCCTGCACTGCCTCGACTTTCACTTCGAGGATCGACAACCCCACGGTGGCACGTGGGACAGCCCTGTGGGAAACCCTCGTGTGAAAGCCTCGATCGAAAGCCACAGATCCCTTGATCCACGCGACGGGAAGTGTGACACTGCTGCTACCGCTCTGGAGGAAAGCGCACGTGCATGTCCCCACTCGAGACGAGGACTGGCTCCCCTGTGGAAACTCCAGAAGTACCCCAAAATCCATGTCAGCACTGGAGAGGAATCCTCAGCTTCCGGCCCCGACTCCACACAAGGTCTTAGGCCCCCGCATCGACGGGAGAGGAATCACGAGAGGCCCCCTAGCAACACGCATGATGACTGGGCATTCCTGAGGCCGCCAGAGCGGGTCCCTGAAGTCCCCGTCGTAACTCGAGAGCACCTGCTGATACTCGGGAATATCCAGGAGCCTCTCCATTCCAGGCGACATGAGGCCCATTCCCGCTGAGGCATGTCGAGACTAACCACACCTAACGTCTGGAACTTCGAAAGGGTCCTTCACACCTTTGCTGCAACTCAAGAAGTTCCCCGACATACCCGTTCCTCTTCCCATTCTGCCATAATGGTGGTGTCATCTGCATATCTAAGTTTATTGCTATTTCTTCCGGCAATCTTGATTCCAGCTCTTGTATC
Source organism: Ovis canadensis (assembly GCF_042477335.2). Taxonomy (NCBI): domain Eukaryota; kingdom Metazoa; phylum Chordata; class Mammalia; order Artiodactyla; family Bovidae; genus Ovis; species Ovis canadensis. The sequence goes on from NC_091253.1 coordinate 1,281,606, forward strand.
TTCCATCCCAGCATTTTTCATGATGTACTCTGCATATAAGTTAAATAAACATGGTGACAATATACAGCCTTGACATACTCCTTTTCCTTTTTGGAACCAGTCTGTTGTTCCATGTCCTGCTCTAACTGTTGCTTCCTGACCTTCATACAGATTTCTCAAGAGGCAGGTTAGGTGGTCTGGTATTCCCTTCCCTTTCAGAATTGTGGCTAAAACAACAATATAAGGACCTTTCCGATGTCAGGCCAAGGAATTGTGTTTCCAGTCATTGAGCCACACCTGATCACTGAGCACAAATTCATGAATCTGTTCCTCAAGGGGGAATGATATTCTTTTTCATACAAACTTAGTTACCTGATTTATTACTGTACCTAATTGTTCCAGCTGCTGTGAAATCCCACCTCCTTACTTGTGGCAAATCTGCTAACACCTGCCTCATTGTGGGGGGGGTCTCCCATAGAAAATTTCATAAGGACAACAACTATGGGAACGTGCGGTTACCCGTAATATGAGTAAGTCTGCCAGAAGCAAGCCCATCCATGTACAGTCAGTCTCTATGATCCATTTTGAAAGTGTCTCTTCAAGAGTTTGGTTGTTTCTTTGCACCATTCCAGAACACTGGGGCCTATATGCTGTATGTAATTTCCACTGATATTTTGAGCTTCACATACCTGTTAATTAACGCGGCTACATAGACAGGGCCATTGTCGGATTCTATGCTGGTTGGAAACCCAAGTCTGGGAATTATTTCTCAAATCAGCGAGCTACTTCATTTTCTTTTTCAGATCAGGTAGGGAAGGCCTCTGCCCAACTGGAGAAGGTACCTACTATTCTAGTAAGTAATGATAACAGGTGACTGCCTTTGCTTCCCCGAAGGGACACTCGCTTTCCCTGCATCCTGAGAACTCCACGTCTCAGCCAGTTGGAAAAGCGCTTCTTGGAGGTCATTATTCAGGGGCAATTTCCCCTGGAGCCCGGGGCCATAGGGAGCGGCTCCACACTCCCAGGGAAAGGCAGAGCCACAGCCACACATCTGTCCCATCCCCTTTCCCTCGCTGGGAAAGGCAGAGTCACATCCACAGTCTGTTCTATCCCTTTTGCCCTGTAGGAGAGCTCTAGTGAGCCTAGGTCTGTCAGGAAAATTCTTGGCTCCTATGGGGACACATCCTGTGTGTTAACCTGCATATCGGACCTAGGGGCCACAGGGCGCCTGCTCCTCTCGGGGGGGACCCTGAAGTGGTGCGGCCCAGCAACAGCCTGAACATCCATCTAATTGCTCTTTTCTTCCTTCTGATAGAGCTAGCTTTGCTTCTCGCTTTGGCATTTCGGAAGCCAGGGGGAGCCCCACCGCTGTTGTCCTGGGGTCTATTGGAGGTACCAGGTCTATTGGACCCCAGCATGGCACCCGACCCCCTCAGACACACTCCCTCAGCCTCCTTCCCCATGGGCAGGACTGTTCTGACCTAGGAATGTGTTCCCAAGGCTCAGAAAATGGAGGGAGACACACGGCCCTGACTCTGGAACTGAGGCCGTTGGAGCAGGCCTGGAGGTCTGACGTCTTGCTGCGAGATACAGGTGTCAAAACACACTCTCTGGGGCTGCCTTTCCTTCCTCCAAGGAAGATAGCTTTTCCAGTCTCCTCCGTGCTGAGTCATACAAGGCTGGAAAGGTCTGGCTTAGAGGGCATTTCTCAGCGGCAATGGCCCCTGAGGCCCTGTACCCAGGGAGGGATCCTACCCTCCCAGGGGAGGTCAAAGCAACCTCCAAACAGCTGTTCTATCATGTTTCCTCTGCAGGAGGGAGCTAGTGAGCCCAGGTCTGTCTGGAACGTTCTTGGATCCTGCGGGGAAATCATCCTGGGAGCCCACCTGGATACCAGTCGTAGGGGCTAACATCTGCATTTTTCTTCCTTGGAGCCCTAATGCAGTACAGCCTAGCAACTGCTTGAAAATCCATCCTGTTGCTGTTTTCTTCCCTCTGACAGAGCGAGCTTTGCTCCCCACTTTGGGATTTCAGAAGCAAGGTGGTGGCCTGCAACTCCTTGCCTGGGGTCCATTGGAGGTGCAAGGTGCCCTCGACCAGGTGACCCCAGCATGGCACCTGGCCCCCTCAGACACACTCCCGCAGCCTGCTTCCCCATGGGCAGGACTGCTCTCACCTAGGAATGTGTTTGCGAGGCCAGGAAACTGCAGGGAGACACAAGGCCCTGATTCTGGAATGGAGTCTGTTGGAGCAGGCCTGCAGGTCTTATGTCTAACAAGCCAAACACTTGCTGCAAGATACAGGCCTGAAAACACACTCTTGGGCTGCCTTTCCTTCCTCCAAGGAAGAGAGTTTTCTCAGCCTCCTGTGGGCTGAGAGTCACACAGGGCTGAAAAGCACTTACTGGGAGATTAGTTTTCATTGGCCATGGCCCCTGAGGCCCTGTGCTCAGGGAGGGCTCCCTCCCTCCCAGGGAAAGTCAAAGGAAGCTCCAAACGGCTGTTCAATCATGTTTCGGAGAGAGTCATTGCCAAGGCAGGTTTATAAGAAGTTCAAGGGTCCCCAAGGAGAGAGGGGTCTAGAATTCTCAAGGAGGAAGAAAGGGCACACTTTTTTTTCCCTCTACATTCCTTAGGATTATATAACAATCATGCATCCTTCTTGAGGATGGTCTCTGGAAAAGCCTTCTGGCTAATCCTGTTATCTTAAAATGTAAATGATGGGAGTAGGTCTAGTGAGTCTTTACAACCTCCAGACATTCTTTTGTTCGTTGTAATAACTTATTGGAGAGTATATAACTCCATTACTAACACTAGCAAGGGGGTACGCTTTCTGCCCCTTGTGATGTCTCTGTCAGAAGCTTTCTCTATCTCCTTTCTTCTTGAATAAAACTCGATTGCACAAAAGCTCTGAGCAATCAAGCCTCGTCTTGGGCCCTGGATTGAATTCTTCTCCTCCATAAGCCAAGAATCCCAGCATCTTTTCGTGGTTCAGCAACAATATTTCATTTCCTCTGCAGGAGAGAGCTAGTGAGCTTAGGTCTGTCTGGAACATTCTTGGGTCCTGTGGGGAAAATATCCTGTGCACACATCCGGATACTGGGCCTAGAGGCCAAAATTCGCATTTCTTTCCCGCGGAGCCCTCACGTGGTGTGACTTAGCAACTGCTTGAAAATCCATCCCATGGCTGTTTTCCTCCTTCTGACAGAGCTAGCTTTGTTCCCTGCTTTGGGATATCTCAGCCGAGGGGCCGGTCCATAGCTACTCGCCTGGGGCCCATTGGATGTGCAAGGTGCCCTCGACTAGGTGACCCTGGCATGGCACTCAGCCCGCTCAGACACACTCCCGAGGCTTCTTTCTCATGGGAAGCACTGCTCCAACCTAGGAATGTGTCTGCAATGCTTGGAAAGTGCAGTGAGACACACAGCCCTGACTCTGGAATTGAGGCCCTCAGAGCAAGCCTGCAGCTCTGATGTCTGAGAAGCAAAACACTTGCTGCAAAGAGAGGCCTGAAAACACACTCTCTGTGGATGACTTTCCTTCCTCTCAGGAAGACAGTTTTCCCAGTCTCCTGCTTCCTGCATGTCACACAGCTGGAATGCGCTTGCTTGGATGTCATGATTCAGTGGCAATGACCCCTGAGGCCCTTTGCCCAGGGAGGGCTCCCACACTCATAGGCAAATCAAAGCAACTTCCAAGTGAGTCAGCTCTTCACATCAAGTGGCCAAAGTATTGGAGTTTCAGGTTCAGTATTAGTCCTTCCAATGGATATTCAGACCTGATTTCCTTTAGGATGGAGTGGTTGCGTCTCCTTGTAGTCTAAGCGACCTACAAGCATCTTCTCCAACACCACAGTTCAAAAGCATCAAATTTTCAGCTGTCACTTTCTTTATAGTACATCTTTCATATCCATCCATGACATATGGAAAAACCATAGCCTTGACCGGATGGATCTTTGTTGGCAAAGCAACGTCTCGGCTTTTTAATATGCTGTCTAGTTTGGTCATCACTTTTCTTCCAAGTCATAAATATGTTTTAAGTTCATGGAGGCAGCCATCACCTGCAGTGATTTCCAAGCCCCCCAAAATAGTCTGCTGCTGTTTCCAATGTTTTCCCATCTATTTGCCATGAAGTGATGAGACTGGATGCAATGATTTTAGTTTTCTGAATGCTGAGCTTTAAGCTAACTTTTTCACTCTCCTCTTTCACTTTCATCAGGAGACTCTTTACCTCTTCTTCACTTTCTGCCATAAGGGTGGTGTCATCTGAATATCTGAGATTATTGATATTTCTCCCAGCAACCTTGATTCCAGCGTGTGCTTCCTCCAGCCCAGTGTTTCTCATGCTGTACGCTGCATATAAGTTAAATAAGCAGGGTGACAATATACAGCCTTGACATGTTCCTTTTCCTATTTAGAACCAGTCTGTTGTTCCATGTCCAGTTCGAACTGTTTCTTCCTGACCTGCATACAGGTTTCTCAGGAGACAGGTCAGGTGGTCTGGTATTCCCATCTCTTTCAGAATTTTTCCCAGTTTCTTGTGATCCACACAGTCAAAGGCTTTGGCATTGTCAATAAAGCAGAAATAGATGTTTCTTTTTTTCTGGAACTCTCTTGCTTTTTCAATGATCCAGTGGATGTTGGCAATTTGATCTCTGGTTTCTCTGCATTTTTAAAATCCCTCTTGAACATCTGGAAGTTCACAGTTCATGTGAACTTGGGGAATTTTGAGCATTACTTTACTAGTGTGTGAGATGAGTGCAATTGTGCAGCAGCTTGAATATTCTTTGTCATTGCCTTTCTTTGGGATTGGAATGAAAACTGACCTAATGACTAGATGTTTTCAATTGCATATGCTGAAAGAACTGGGTGTGCAGTTTTGAAGGAAAAAAATCATTTTAACCCATTTTCTCTGAAGTGCAAGGCATATCATGGCCATCCCTGAATCATAAAGTCACCTTTTCTTTATGTAGTCATAGTTTCATGCCTAAATTATAGGCCAACTCGTGCTCAACTTGACTCTGATGTCAGGGGCAGATCAACTGGTAAAAAGCTTGGATTGTCCCTCTGGAGGAAAGTGAGATCTTGGTCCCACGAGAAGAATCTGAAGGGTTAAGGGAACTTGCAAGAGTGGGGAAAGCTTAGTCCATCCTACATGTACCAAAATCTTAAATAAGGCTTATTTACTTTACCGAAGTAAAAAAACAGATGATGAAAACAATTATAAATCAATGAAAGGTAGAGAAACTCATAGTCTGTGATCAAAAATTGAATTCTAAGAAAACTTTGTTCTCTTAACCTAGAGAGGAGACTAAATTCCATCTGGTACCAGCTTACCAGAAGACAAGCAAACAAACAAACAAATTATCAGTAAGCTTAAAAAAAGTATTTTCCATATATCTTGAAGTAGCAGTATTTCTGCAAAGGCATCAGTGTGAAACCATAGAGGACATGGTTAAAACCTGATGAAATAGAAATTGACAATGTCATCTGGTCACTGCTGCGACTTGAAATGCTTTAATATGATAACTAGAATGATAACTGACAGCATTTGACCAGGACATATCAGATTTTCACGGATGTCATATCATTTCTAGGATATCTATATTAGGAACTGAAGGAATCTTTGAACCTAGGAAAGAAAACAACAGTCTCAAAGGCCCTTGCTGAGTCATCTAGCAGCAAGGAATGTCTTTGCAAGGATCGCAAAGTGAAGGGAAGATACACCGACCTGCCTCTGCAACTTCGGTCCTCTGAGCAGATCTGGAGGTCTCCCTTTGTATAAGCTAACCTGTTCCTTCCAAATAGAGGTTTGCAACACAAAACAAGTGGCCGCCTATTCTTCCCCGAAGGAGGCTCTCTTTCCCCACATCCTGCGAACTCCCTTTCCCAGCCTCCTGGAAAAGTGCTTCTTGCAGTTCCTTTCAGAAAATCCTATGGACAGAGAAGCCTGGTAGGCTGCAGTCCATGGGGTCGCTGAGGGTCGGACACGACTGAGCGACTGCACTTTCTTTTTCACTTTCATGCATTGGAGAAGGCAATGGCAACCCACTTACTGTTCTTGCCTGGAGAATCCCAGGGACGGGGGAGCCTAGTGGGCTACCGTCTATGGTGTCGCACAGAGTCGAACACGACTGAAGCAACTTAGCAGCAGCAGCAGCAGCAGCAGCAGCAGCAGCAGCAGCAGCAGCAGCAGCAGCAGCAGCAGCAGCAGCAGCAGCAGCAGCAGCAGTTCTTTCTTAGGGGCAGTTATCCCTGAGATTGGGACCTGGAAAGGCAGAGCCACCTCCACACACACATCTTTTCTGTCCCCTTTCCTCTGGAGGAGAGCTCTAGTGAGCCTAGGTCTGTCAGGAAAATTCTTGGCTTTGACGGGATCACACCCGGTGTGTGAACCTGCATACCCGACCTAGGGGCCACAGGGCACCTGTTTTGCTCGAGTGGGTCCTGGAGGGGTGCAGCATAGCAAGAGCTTAAAAATCCATCCAATTTGTCTTTCTTTTACCTCGGAGAGAACGAGTTTGCTCCACCTCCACCCTTTGGCAGTGTGGAGGGAAGAGGGCACAACCCTCTCCCAAAGGGGACATAGGGCCTACCAGGAGAGAAAGGCCCCTTGAGGAGCTGAGCCCAGGTAGGCAGCCAGTGATGTCAAGCACACTCCCGCTGCTTGCTTCTTCATGGGCACTCCGACAATCTGCTAGGAATGTCTTGGCAAGGATCTCAAAGGGAAGGGGAGATACATGGCCCTGTCTCTGGAACTTCAGTCCTCTGAGCAGATCTGGAGGTCTTGAGTTGTATAAGCAAACGTGTTCCTTCCAAATAGAGGCTTGCGAACACACCCCCGGTGGTTGCCTCTTCTTCCCCGAAGAAGTCTTTCTTTCCCCACATGCTGCGAACTCCCTGTCCCAACCTCCAAGATTAGCGCTTCTTGCCATTCCTTTCTTAGAGGCAGTTATCCCTGAGCTTGGGGCCGTAGGGAGTAGCCCCACACTCACAGGGAAAGGCAAAGACTCCTCCATACATCTCCTCTATCCCCTTTGCTCTGGAGGAGAGCTTTAGTGAGCCTAGGTCTTTCAGGAAAATTGTTGGCTTGGACAGGATCTCACCCTGTTTGTGAACCTGCATACCCAACCGGGGGCCACAGAGCACCTGTTTCAGTAAAGTGGGCCCTGAAAGGGTGCAGCCTAGCAAGAGCTTGAAAATCCATTCAATTGCTGTTTTTGTACCTCTGACAGAGCGAGCTTTGCTCCACCCTTTGGCAGTGTGGAGAAAAGAGGCATGACACCCTCCCCAAGGGGACATGGGGCCTACTTCGAGAGGAAAGGCCCCTTGTGGAGTTGAGGCACACAGTCGTGTCAAACACACTCCCACTGCTTGCTTCTTCATGGGCACTCCCGCTATCAGCTAGGAATGTCTTTGCAATGATCACAAAGGGAAGGGGAGATACACGGCCCTGCCTCTGGACCTCCGGTGCTCTGAGCAAATCTGGTCTCCCGTTGTTGGTCAAGTTCAAGTTCAAGGTGAAGGTCAAGTTCAAAGTCAAGGTCAAAGTCAAGGTCAAGTTCAAGTTCGAGTTCAAGTTCAAAGTCAAGTTCAAGTTCAAGGTCAAGGTCAAGGTCAAGTTCAAAGTCAAGTTCAAGGTCAAATTCAATCTCAAGGTCAAGTTCAAGTTCAAGGTCAAAGTCAAGGTCAAGTTTAACTTTAAGGGCAAGGACAAGGTAAGGGCAAGGACAAGGTAAGGCCAAGGACAAGGCCTAGGGAAGGCCAAGCCCAAGGCCAAGGGCAAGGGCAAGGGCAACGCCAAGGGTAAGGCCAAGGCCCAGGCCAGGGCCAAGGCCAAGGCCGCCAAAGCGAAGCCCAAACCTCGTAACGCCTGACAGAAGGCAGAAGGCACTTGGCCCCTGTGCAGAGGAAGCCACTGAAGGCGGCAAGGCCACAGAGCTCCCCGACTCCCGTTCCCACAGGAAGATGTGAGGATAAAGGGCCTCATCCCAGTACAGCACCCGCTCCCACCGGCCCCCGACCCCCGCAGCGCGCCCCCTAAAACAACACTGTCTTCCCAGAAAAGAGAACGGAGAAGCCATGTGTGTGCCAAAGGAGCAAGATGAACGAACGATGCCACGCCCTCCAACTTTGGGCACACCTGACGCCTGGGAACCCCGGGCCCAGCCGATGGGTCCCCGCCGTTCTCGGGCGGGAGGGGGGTCGACACGTGGGCCGAGAGCCCTTGCCCGGGCCACCCGCAAATCCCCTGAGACGTGATCCGACCCCAGGGACCGAGGGCAAACGTACCGCTTGAGGCGCTGGAGGAGCCGGACGAAGCCATGGTGGGAGAGGCACACGGGAGTGCTGCAGACTGCTGGCCGAGTGGGCGGGGACCCAGCAGCCCAGGACTCTGGAGAGCGGGAGGCGTCTCCGCCCCCATTGACGTCAATAGGGTTTGGGTGCGTAGATGGAGGGGGCCGCCCCTGGTCTCTTTCCAAGCAGAGACCCTGGACGGAGTCCCTTGGAGTGAGTGGGCTTTTCCCGGGCACAGCTGTGCCCCGGACCGCCAAGATCCCCGTCGGGGTGGGTGGGCAGTTCGGGGGCTTTGGTTTGTGGCCCTCCCTCGCAGCGGATGGTGGGATCAACCCCGGGTGGATCAATCAGGGGCCCTCAGCAGTGCCAAGGGAGCTCACTGCCCAGGAAACGCCCCCTAGGTCCCTTTGAATTGGCCGCCCACGCCCCCTTTCCCAGCCTGCCTTGTTCTGGGGTTTCCCACCTTTTCACATACCACAGGTCCCTGGGCCTGTACTGTCCCCCGCTGGCTCCTCCGAGGCATTCCGGGACAACGGACGCTCTCTCCAGCGCCTCCACCTAGATCCCACGCTGTCCTCGCCTCCATATGCCCCCTGCGCCTCCCCAACTCCTCCGTGGGCTCCTGGCGTCCTTTCCCTACAGCAGTCCCAGAGCGCCAGCCCCGAGGGCTTGGAGTTGCCTGGAGCCCAAGGCTCCGGCCAGAGACCTGAGGGGCCAGCGTCTGGACCGGCAGCTAATGCCATTAGGGGCTTTTCTCATGTGGAGCCTGAGGCCAACATCCGTGGGCAACCCCCAAGCGCGAATGCCCTGGAGATACACGCCCAAGGGGACAGTGTACCCCCTATGTGGGGAAGGAGATTCCTGTTTTCCCAGCACTGCATGGTGGCACGTGGAATAGCCCTGTGGGAAAGCCCCATGGAAAAGCCTCGAGGGAAAGACACAGGTCCCTTGATCCACGAGACGGGAAGCGAGACACTGCTGCTACTGCTCAGGAGGAAAGCACACATGAATGACCCCACTCGAGACGAGGACTGACGCCCCTTGGGAGACGCCAGAAGTACGCCAAAATCCATGTCAGCACGGGAGAGGAATCCTCAGGTTCTGGTCCGACTCCACACAAGGTCTTAGGCGCCGGCATTGACGGGCGAGGAATCCTGAGAGGCCACTGAGCAACTCGCATGGGGAATGACCTTTCCTGAGGCCAACAGAGGGGGTCCATGAGGTCCCCGTCGTTAGTCGAGAGCACAAGCCGCAACTCGAGAAAACCAGGAGGTTCCCCCCTCCAGGCGAGATGTGGCCCATATTGGCTGAGGCGTCTCGAGGCTAATCACATCTAACCTCTGGAACTTCCAAAGGGTCCTTGACACCCTTACTGCAACTCAAGAAGTTCCCCGACATACCCGTCTCCAGTTGAAAGAAAGCACGAGGTTCGGCCCACATCCAGAGCAGCCGGGTTTCCACCTCGTAGCTCGAGATGAGGGATCCTTTCCCTGCTTGGTCGGGAAAGAATTCCCGGCGTTCCCGTCGCATCTCAAGAGCAGGCGCTCTCCACAGGAAAGGCGAGAGGAACTCCAGGGTCGTGCCACCATTCCCAGAGTCCCCCAGATGTCCCAGTCCATTCCAGAGGATCCTCTTTTCCCTGCACTGCCTCGACTTTCACGCCGAGGATCGACTCACACCACGGTGGCACGTGAGACAGCCCTGTGGGAAAGCCTCGTAGGAAAGCCTCTTGGAAAAGCCTCGAGGGAAAGCCACAGATCCCTTGATCCACTCGACAGGAAGCGTGACACTGCTGCTACAGCTCTGGAGGAAAGAGCAAGTGCATGCCCGCATTCGAGACGAGGACTGACTCCCCTGGGGAGACTCCAGAAGTACCCCAAGATCAATGTCAGCACTGGAGAGGAATCCTCAGGTTCCGGCCCCGACTCCACACAAGGTCTTAGGCCCCGGCATCGACGGGAGAGGAATCCCGAGAGGCCCCGAGGAACTCGCATGGGGACTGGCCTTTCTTGAGGCCACCAGAGCGGGTCCCTGAGGTCCCCGTCGTAAGTCGAGAGCACCTGCCGCAACTCGAGAAAATCCAGGAGGTTCTCCCCTCCAGGTGTGATGAGGCCCATTTCCGCTGAGACTTCTCGAGGCTAATCACATCTAGCGTCTGGAACTTCCAAAAGTCACTTCACACCCTTGCTACAACTCACGAAGTTCCCCGATATACCCGTCTCCCCTCAAGAGGAAGCACGAGGGGTCCCGCCCACATCCAGAGGAGCCCCGTTTCCGCTCATAGCTCGTGATGAGGGATCCTTTCTCTGGTTGGTCGGGAAAGAATTCTGGGCGTTCCCGTCGCATCTCAAGAGGAGGCGCTCTCCACAGGAAAGGCGAGAGGTACGCCACCGTCGTGCCACCATTGCAAGAGTCCCCCAGATGTGTCAGTCCATTCCAGAGGAACCTGTTTTCCCTGCACTGCCTCGACTTTCACGCCGAGGATAGACTCACACCACGGTGCCACGTGGGACAGCCCTGTGGGAAAGCCTCGTGGGAAAGCCTCGTGGGAAAGCCTCCAGGGAAAGCCACAGATCCCTTGATCCAGGCGATGGGAAGCGAGACACTGCTGCTACCGCTCTGGAGAAAAGCGTACGTGCATGCCCCCATTCGAGACGAGGACTTACTCCCCTGGGGAGACTCCAGAAGTATCCCAAGATCAATGTGACCACTGGAGAGTAATCCTCAGGTTCCGAACCTGACTTCACACAATGTCTTAGGCCCCGGCATCGAAGGGAGAGGAAACCCGAGAAGCCCCCGAGCAACTCGTATGGGGACTGGCCTTTGTTGTGGACACCGGAGCGGGTCACTGAGGTCCCCGTCGTAAGTCGAGAGCATCTGCCGCAACTCGAGAAAATCCAGGAGGTTTTGCCCTCCAGGCGAGATGAGGCCCATTTCTGCTGAGGCTTCTCTAGGCTAATCACACCTAACCTCTGGAACTTCCAAAAGGTCCTTCAAACCCTTGCTGCAACTCAAGAAGTACCCCGACATACCCGTCTGCATTATAGAGGAAGCACGAGGGTCCGGCCCACATCCAGAGGAGCCCCGTTTCCGCCTCGAAGCTCGAGATGAGGGATCTTTTCCCTGCTTCGTCGGAAAAGAATGCCGGCCTTCCCGTCACATTTCAAGAGGAGGCGCTCTCCACAGGAAAGGCGAGAGGATCTCCAGCGTCGTGCCACCATTCCAAGAGTTCCCCAGATGTTTCAGTCCATTCCAGAGGAACCTGTTTTCCCTGCACTGCCTCGACTTTCACGCCGAGGATCTACTCCCACCACGGTGGCACGTGGGACAGAACAGTGGGAAAGCCTCGTGGGAAAGCCTCGAGGGAAAGCCACAGATCCCTTGATCCAAGCGACGGGAAGCGTAACATTGCTGCTACCGCTCTGGAGGAAAGCGCATGTGCATGCCCCATACGAGACGAGGACTTGGTCCCCTGGGGAGACTCGAGACGTACCCCAAGATCCATGTCAGCACTGGAGAGGAATCCTCAGGTTCCAGCCCCGACTCCACACAAGGTCTTAGGCCCCGTCATCGAAGATAGATGAATCCCGAGAGGCTCCCGAGCAACTCGAACGGGGACTGGCCTTTCCTGAGGCCACGAGAGCGGGTCCTTGCGGTCGCCGTCATAAGTCGAGAGCACCTGCCGCAACTCGAGAAAATCCAGGAGGTTTTGCCCTCCAGGCGAGATGAGGCCAATTTCCGCTGAGGCTTCTCGAAGCTCATCACACCTAACCTCTGGAACTTCCAAAACGTCCTTCACACCCTTGCTGCAACCCAAGAAGTTGCCTTGCATCCCCGTCTCCACTCTAGTGGAAGCACGAGAGTCGTGGCTACATCCAGAGGAGTGACGTTTCCCCCTCGTAGCACGAGATGAGGGATCCTTGTACTGCTTTGTCGGGAAAGAATTCTGGGCATTCCCGTCCCATCTCAAGAGGAGGCGCTCTCCACAGGAAAGGCGAGAGGAACTCCAGTGTCGGGCCACCATTCCAAGAGTCCCTCAGTTGTGTCAGTCCATTCCAGAGGAACCTGTTTTCCCTGCACTGCCTTGACGTTCAAGCCGAGGATCGACTCCCACCACGTGTGCACGTGGGACAGCCCTGTGGTAAAGCCTCGTGGGAAAGCCTCGTGGGAAAGACTCGAGGGAAAACCATAGATCCTTTGATCCACGCGGCAGACTGCGTGACACTGCTGCTACCGCTCTGGAGGAAAGCGCAAGGGCATTCCCGCATTCGAGACAAGGACTGACTCCCCTGGGGAGACTCCAGAAGTACCCCAAGATCCATGTCACCACTGGAGAGGAATCCTCAGGTTCCGGCCCCGACTCCACACAAGGTCTTAGGCCCCGGCATCGAAGGGAGAGGAATCCCGAGAGGCCCCCGAGGAACTCGCATGGGGACTGGCCTTTCCTGAGGCCACCAGAGCGGGTCCCTGAGGTCCCCGTCGTAAGTCGAGAGCACCTGCCGCAACTCGAGAAAATCCAGGAGGTTTTGCCCTCCAGGCGAGATGAGGCCCATTTCCGCTGAGGCTTCTCGAGGCTAATCACATCTAACCACTGGAACTTCCAAAGGGTCCTTCACACCCTTGCTGTAACTCAAGAAGTTCCCCGACATACCCGTCTCCACTCGAGAGGAAGCACGGGGGTCCCGCACACATCCAGAGAAGCCCCGTTTCTGCCTCCTAGCTCGAGATGAGGGATCCCTTCCCTGTTTCGTAGGGAAAGAATTCCCGGCGTTCCCGTTGCATCTCAAGAGGAGGCGCTCTCCACAGGAAAGGCGAGAGGAAGTCCAGGGTCGTGCCACCTTTCCAAGAGTCCCCCAGATGAGTCAGTCCATTCCAGAGGAACCTGTGTTCCCTGCAGTGCCTTGACGTTCAAGCCGAGGATCGACTCCCACCACGTGTGCACGTGGGACAGCCCTGTGGGAAAGCCTCGTGGGAAAGCCTCGTGGGAAAGACTCGAGGGAAAACCATAGATCCTTTAATCCACGCAGTGGACTGCGTGACACTTCTGCTACCGCTCTGGAGGAAAGCGCAAGTGCATGCCCACATTCGAGACGAGGACTGACTCCCCTGGGGAGACTCCAGAAGTACCCCAAGATCCATGTCAGCACTGGAGAGAAATCCTCAGGTTCCGGCCCCGACTCCACACAAGGTCTTAGGCCCCGGCATCGACGGGAGAGGAATCCCGAGAGGCCCCCGAGGAACTCGCATGGGGACTGGCCTTTCTTGAGGCCACCAGAGCGGGTCCCTGCGGTCCCCGTGGTAAGTCGAGAGCACCTGCCGCAACTCGATAAAATCCAGGAGGTTTTGCCCTCCAGGCGAGATGAGGCCCATTTCCGCTGAGGCTTCTCGAGGCTAATCACATCTAACCCCTGGAACTTCCAAAGGGTCCTTGACACCCTTGCTGCAACTCAAGAAGTTCCCCAACATACCCGTCTCCACTCGAGAGGAAGCTCGAGGGTCCCGCACACATCCAGGGGAGCCCCGTTTCCGCCTCCTAGCTCGAGATGAGGGATCCTTTCCCTGTTTCGTAGGGAAAGAATTCCCGGCGTTTCCGTCGCATGTCAAGAGGAAGCGACCTCCACAGGAAAGGCGAGAGGAACTCCAGGGTCGTGCCACCATTCCAAGAGTCCCCCAGATGTGTCAGTCCATTCCAGAGGAACCTGTTTTCCCTGCACTGCCTTGACGTTCAAGCCGAGGATCGACTCCCACCACGTGTGCACGTGGGACAGACCTGTGGGAAAGCCTCGTGGGAAAGGCTCGTGGGAAAGACTCGAGGGAAAACCATAGATCCTTTGATCCACGCGGCGGACTGCGTGACACTGCTGCTACCGCCCTGGAGGAAAGCGCAAGTGCATGACCGCATTCGAGACGAGGACTGACTCCCCTGGGGAGACTCCACAAGTACCCCAAGATCCATGTCAGCACTGGAGAGAAATCCTCAGGTTCCGGCCCCGACTCCACACAAGGTCTTAGGCCCCGGCATCGACGGGAGAGGAATCCCGAGAGGCCCCCGAGGAACTCGCATGGGGACTGGCCTTTCCTGAGGCCACCAGAGCGGGTCCCTGAGTTCCCCGTCGTAAGTCGAGAGCACCTGCCGCAACTCGAGAAAATCCAGGAGGTTTTGCCCTCCAGGCGAGATGAGGCCCATTTCCGCTGAGGCATCTCGAGGCTAATCACATCTAACCACTGGAACTGGCTTCTCGAGGCTAATCACATCTAACCACTGGAACTTCCAAAGGGTCCTTCACACCCTTGCTGCAACTCAAGAAGTTCCCCGACATACCCGTTTCCTTTCAAAAGGAAGCACGAGGGTCCCGCACACATCCAGGGGAGCCCCGTTTCCGCCTCCTAGCTCGAGATGAGGGATCCTTTCTCTGTTTCGTAGGGAAAGAATTCCCGGCGTTCCCGTCGCATCTCAAGAGGAGGCGCTCTCCACAGGAAAGGCGAGAGGAACTCCAGGGTCGTGCCACCATTCCATGAGTCCCCCAGATGTGTCAGACCATTCCAGAGGAACCTGTTGTCCCTGCACTGCCTTGACGTTCAAGCCGAGGATCGACTCCCACCACCTGTGCACCTGGGACAGCCCTGTGGGAAAGAGTCGTGGGAAAGCCTCGTCGGAAAGACTCGAGGGAAAACCATAGATCCTTCGATCCACGCGGTGAAATGCGTGACACTGCTGCTACCGCTCTGGAGGAAAGCGCAAGTGCATGCCCGCATTCGAGACGAGGACTTACTCCCCTGGGGAGACTCCAGAATTACCCCAAGATCCATCTCAGCACTGGAGAGGAATCCTCAGGTTCCGGCCCCGACTCCACACAAGGTCTTAGGCACCGGCATCGATGGGAGAGGAATCCCGAGAGGCCTCCGAGGAACTCGCATGGGGCCTGGCCTTTCCTGAGGCCACCAGAGCGGGTCCCTGAGGTCCCCGTCGTAAGTCGAGAGCACCTGCCGCAACTCGAGAAAATCCAGGAGGTTTTGCCCTCCAGGCGAGATGAGGCCCATTTCCGCTGAGGCTTCTCGAGGCTAATCACATCTAACCACTGGAACTTCCAAAGGGTCCTTCACACCCTTGCTGTAACTCAAGAAGTTCCCCGACATACCCGTCTCCACTCGAGAGGAAGCACGAGGGTCCCGCACACATCCAGGGGAGCCCCGTTTCCGCCTCCTAGCTCGAGATGAGTGATCCCTTCCCTGTTTCATAGGGAAAGAATTCCCGGCGTTCCCGTCGCATCTCAAGAGGAGGCGCTCTCCACAGGAAAGGCGAGAGGAACTCCAGGGTCGTGCCACCATTCCAAGAGTCCCCCAGATGTGTCAGTCCATTCCAGAGGAACCAGTTTTCCCTGCACTGCCTTGATGTTCAAGCCGAGGATCGACTCCCACCACGTGTGCACGTGGGACAGCCCTGTGGGAAAGCCTCGTGGGAAAGCCTCGTGGGAAAGACTCGAGGGAACACCATAGATCCCTTGATCGAAGCGACGGAGTGCGTGACACTGCTGCTACCGCTCTGGAGGAAAGCGCAAGTGCACGCCCGCATTCGAGACGAGGACCGACTCCCCTGGGGTGACTCCAGCAGTACCCCAAGATCCATGTCAGCACTGGAGAGGAATCCTCACGTTCCGGCCCCACTCCACACAAGGACTTAGGCTCCGGCATCGATGAGAGAGGAATCCCGAGAGGCCCCCGAGGAACTCGCATGGGGACTGGCCTTTCCTGAGGCCACCAGAGCGGGTCCCTGAGGTCCCCGTCGTAAGTCGAGAGCACCTGCCGCAACTCGAGAAAATCCAGGAGGTTTTGCCCTCCAGGCGAGATGAGGCCCATTTCCGCTGAGGCTTCTCGAGGCTAATCACATCTAACCACTGGAACTTCCAAAGGGTCCTTCACACCCTTGCTGCAACTCAAGAAGTTCCCCGACATACCCGTCTCCACTCGAGAGGAAGCACGAGGGTCCCGCACACATCCAGGGGAGCCCTGTTTCCACCTCCTAGCTCGAGATGAGGGATCCTTTCCCTGTTTCGTAGGGAAAGAATTCCTGGCATTCCAGTCGCATCTCAAGAGGAGGCGCTCACCACAGGAAAGGCGAGAGGAACTCCAGGGTCGTGCCACCATTCCAAGAGCCCCCAGATGTGTCAGTCCATTCCAGAGGAACCTGTTTTCCCTGCACTGCCTTGACGTTCAAGCCGAGGATCGACTCCCACCACGTGTGCACCTGGGACAGCCCTGTGGGAAAGCCTCGTACGAAGCCACGTGGGAAAGACTTGAGGGAAAACCGTAGATCCTTTGATCCACGCGGCGGACTGCGTGACACTGCTGCTACCGCTCTGGAGGAAAGCGCAAGTGCATGCCCGCATTTGAGGCGAGGACTGACTCTCCTGTGGAGTTCAGAAGTACCCCAAGATCCATGTCAGCACTGAAGAGGAATCCTCAGGTTCCGGCCCCGACTCCACACAAGGTCTTAGGCCCCGGCAACGACTGGAGAGGATTCCCGAGAGGACCCCGTGGAACTCGCATGGGGACTGGCATTTCCTGAGGCCACCACAGCGGGTCCCTGAGGTCCCCGTCATAAGTCGAGAGCACCTGCCGCAACTCGAGAAAATCCAGGAGGTTTTGCCCTTCAGGTGAGATGAGGCCCATATCCGCTGAGGCTTCTCGAGGCTAATCACTCCTCTAACCACTGGAACTTCCAAAGGGTCCTTCACACCCTTGCTGCAACTCAAGAAGTTCCCCGACATAGCCGTTTCCACTCGAGAGGAAGCACGAGGGTCCGCACACATCCAGCGGAGCCTCGTTTCCGCCTCCTAGCTCGAGATGAGGGATCCTTTCCCTGTTTCGTAGGGAAAGAATTCCCGGCGTTCCCGTCGCATCTCAAGAGGAGGCGCTCTCCACAGGAAAGGCGAGAGGAACTCCAGGGTCGTGCCACCATTCCAAGAGTCCCCCAGATGTGTCAGTCCATTCCAGCGGAACCTGTTTTCCCTGCACTGCCTTGACGTTGAAGCCGAGGATCGACTCCCACCACGTGTGCACGTGGGACAGCCCTGTGGGAAAGCCTCGTGGGAAAGCCTCGTGGGAAAGACTCGAGGGAAAACCATAGATCCTTTGATCCACGCGGCGGACTGCGTGACACTGCTGCTACCGCTCTGGAGGAAAGCGCAAGTGCATGCCCCCATTCGAGACGAGGACTGACTCCCCTGGGGAGACTCCAGAAGTAGCCCAAGATCCATGTCAGCACTGGAGAGGAATCCTCAGGTTCCGTCCCCGACTCCACACAAGGTCTTAGGCCCTGGCATCGATGGTAGAGCAAACCCGAGAGGCCCCCGAGGAACTCGCATGGGGACTGGCCTTTCCTGAGGCCACCACAGCGGGTCCCTGAGGTCCCCGTCGTAAGTCGAGAGCACCTGCCGCAACTCGAGAAAATCCAGGAGGTTTTGCCCTTCAGGCGAGATGAGGCCCATTTCCGCTGAGGCTTCTCGAGGCTAATCACATCTAACCACTGGAACTTCCAAAGGGTCCTTCACACCCTTGCTGCAACTCAAGAAGTTCCCCGACATACCTGTCTCCACTCGAGAGGAAGCACGAGGGTCCCGCACACATCCAGCGGAGCCCCGTTTCCGCCTCCTAGCTCGAGATGAAGGATCCTTTCCCTGTTTCATAGGGAAAGAATTCCTGGCGTTCCCGTCGCATCTCAAGAGGAGGCGCTCTCCACAGGAAAGGCGAGAGGAACTCCAGGGTCGTGCCACCATTCCAAGAGTCCCCCAGATGTGTCAGTCCATTCCAGAGGAACCTGTTTTCCCTGCACTGCGTTGTCGTTCAAGCCGAGGATCGACTCCCACCACGTGTGCACGTGGGACAGCCCTGTGGGAAAGCCTCGGGGGAAAGCCTCGTGGGAAAGGCTCGAGGGAAAACCATAGATCCTTTGCTCCACGTGGCAGACTGCGAGACACTGCTGTTACCGCTCTGGAGGAAAGCGCAAGTGCATGCCCGCATTTGAGGCGAGGACTGACTCTCCTGGGGAGTTCAGAAGTACCCCAAGATCCATGTCAGCACTGAAGAGGAATCCTCAGGTTCCGGCCCCGACTCCACACAAGGTCTTAGGCCCCGGCAACGACTGGAGAGGATTCCCGAGAGGACCCCGTGGAACTCGCATGGGGACTGGCCTTTCCTGAGGCCACCACAGCGGGTCCCTGAGGTCCCCGTCGTAAGTCGAGAGCACCTGCCGCAACTCGAGAAAATCCAGGAGGTTTTGCCCTTCAGGCGAGATGAGGCCCATTTCCGCTGAGGCGTCTCGAGGCTAATCACATCTAACCACTGGAACTTCCAAAGGGTATTTCACACCCTTGCTGCAACACAAGAAGTTCCCCGACATAGCCGTCTCCACTCGAGAGGAAGCACGAGGGTCCCGCACACATCCAGCGGAGCCCCGTTTCCGCCTCCTAGCTCGAGATGAGGGATCCTTTCCCTGTTTCGTAGGGAAAGAATTCCCGGCGTTCCCGTCGCATCTCAAGAGGAGGCGCTCTCCACAGGAAAGGCGAGAGGAACTCCAGGGTCGTGCCACCATTCCAAGAGTCCCCCAGATGTGTCAGTCCATTCCAGAGGAACCTGTTTTCCCTGCACTGCCTTGTCGTTCAAGCCGAGGATCAACTCCCACCACGTGTGCACGTGGGACAGCCCTGTGGGAAAGCCTCGGGGGAAAGCCTCGTGGGAAAGACTCGAGGGAAAACCATAGATCCTTTGCTCCACGCGGCAGACTGCGAGACACTGCTGTTACCGCTCTGGAGGAAAGCGCAAGTGCATGCCCGCATTTGAGGCGAGGACTGACTCTCCTGGGGAGTTCAGAAGTACCCCAAGATCCATGTCAGCACTGAAGAGGAATCCTCAGGTTCCGGCCCCGACTCCACACAAGGTCTTAGGCCCCGGCAACGACTGGAGAGGATTCCCGAGAGGACCCCGTGGAACTCGCATGGGCACTGGCATTTCCTGAGGCCACCACAGCGGGTCCCTGAGGTCCCCGTCGTAAGTCGAGAGCACCTGCCGCAACTCGAGAAAATCCAGGAGGTTTTGCCCTTCAGGCGAGATGAGGCCCATTTCCGCTGAGGCGTCTCGAGGCTAATCACATCTAACCACTGGAACTTCCAAAGGGTACTTCACACCCTTGCTGCAACACAAGAAGTTCCCCGACATAGCCGTCTCCACTCGAGAGGAAGCATGAGGGTCACGCACACATCCAGCGAAGCCCCGTTTCCGCCTCCTAGCTCGAGATGAGGGATTCTTTCCCTGTTTCGTAGGGAAAGAATTCCCGGCGTTCCCGTCGCATCTCATGAGGAGGCGCTCTCCACAGGAAAGGCGAGAGGAACTCCAGGGTCGTGCCACCATTCCAAGAGTCCCCCAGATGTGTCAGTCCATTACAGAGGAACCTGTTTTCCCTGCACTGCCTTGACGTTCAAGCCGAGGATCGACTCCCACCACGTGTGCACGTAGGACAGCCCTGTGGGACAGCCTCGTGGGAAAGCCTCGTGGGAAAGACACGAGGGAAAACCATAGATCCATTGCTCCACGCGGCGGACTGCGTGACACTGCTGCTACCACTCTGGAGGAAAGCGCAATTGCATGCCCCCATTCGAGACGAGGACTGACTCCCCTGGGGAGACTCCAGAAGTACGCCAAGATCCATGTCAGCACTGGAGAGGAATCCTCAGGTTCCGTCCCCGACTCCACACAAGGTCTTAGGCCCTGGCATCGATGGTAGAGCAAACCCGAGAGGCCCCTGTGGAACTCGCATGGGGACTGGCCTTTCCTGAGGCCACCACAGCGGGTCCCTGAGGTCCCCGTCGTAAGTCGAGAGCACCTGCTGCAACTCGAGAAAATCCAGGAGGTTTTGCCCTTCAGGCGAGATGAGGCCCATTTCCGCTGAGGCTTCTCGAGGCTAATCACATCTAACCACTGGAACTTCCAAAGGGTCCTTCACACCCTTGCTGCAACTCAAGAAGTTCCCCGACATAGCCGTCTCCACTCGAGAGGAAGCACGAGGGTCCCGCACACATCCAGCGGAGCCCCGTTTCCGCCTCCTAGCTCGAGATGAGGGATCCTTTCCCTGTTTCGTAGGGAAAGAATTCCCGGCGTTCCCGTCGCATCTCAAGAGGAGGCGCTCTCCACAGGAAAGGCGAGAGGAACTCCAGGGTCGTGCCACCATTCCAAGAGTCCCCCAGATGTGTCAGTCCATTCCAGAGGAACCTGTTTTCCCTGCACTGCCTTGACGTTCAAGACGAGGATCGACTCCCACCACGTGTGCACGTGGGACAGCTCTGTGGGAAAGCCTCCTGGGAAAGCCTCCTGGGAAAGCCTCGTGGGAAAGACTCGAGGGAAAACCATAGATCCTTTGATCCACGCGGCCGAATGCGTGACACTGCTGCTATCGCTCTGGAGGAAATCGTAAGTGCATACCCGCATTCGAGACGAGGACTGACTCCGCTGGGGAGAGTCCAGAAGTACCCCAAGATCCATGTCAGCACTGGAGAGGAATCCTCAGTTTCCGGCCCCGACTCCACACAAGGTCTTAGGCGCCGGCATCGACGGGAGAGGAATCCCGAGAGGCCCCCAGGAACTCGCATGGGGACTGGCCTTCCTGAGGCCACCGGAGCAGGTCCCTGAGGGCCCCGTCGTAAGTCGAGAGCAGCTGCCGCAACTCGAGAAAATCCAGGTGGTTTTGCCCTCCAGGCGAGATGAGGCCCATTTCCGATGAGGCTTCTCGAGGCTAATCACATCTAACCACTGGAACTTCCAAAGGCTCCTTCACACCCTTGCTGCAACTCAAGAAGTTCCCCGACATACCCATCTCCACTTGAGAGGAAGCTCGAGTGTCCCGCACACATCCAGGGGAGCCCCGTTTCCGCCTCCTAGCTCGAGATGAGGGATCCTTTCCTGTTTCGTAGGGAAAGAATTCCTGGCATTCCCATTGAATCTCAAGAGGAGGCGCTCTCCAGAGGAAAGGCGAGAGGAACTCCAGGGTCGTGCCACCATTCCAAGAGTCCCCCAGATGTGTTAGTCCATTCCAGAGGAACCTGTTTTCCCTGCACTGCCTTGAGGTTCAAGCCGAGGATCGACTCCCACCACGTGTGCACGTGGGACAGCCCTGTGGGAAAGCCTCGTGGGAAAGCCTCGAGGGAAAGCCATAGATCCCTTGATCCACGCGGCGGACTGCGTGACACTGCTGCTACCGCATTGGAGGAAAGCGCAAGGGCATTCCCGCATTCGAGACGAGGACTGACTCCCCTGGGGAGACCCCAGAAGTACCCCAAGATCCATGTCAGCACTGGAGAGGATTTCTCAGGTTCCGTCCCCGACTCCACACAAGGTCTTAGGCCCCGGCATCGACGGGAGAGGAATCCCGAGAGGCAACCGAGGAACTCCATGGGGACTGGACTCTCCTGAGGCCACCAGAGCGGGTCCCTGAGGGCCCCGTCGTAAGTCGAGAGCACCTGCCGCAACTCGAGAAAATCCAGGTGGTTTTGCCCTCCAGGCCAGATGAGGCCCATTTCCGCTGAGGCTTCTCGAGGCTAATCACATCTAACCACTGGAACTTCCAAAGGGTCCTTCACAGCCTTGCTGCAACTCAAGAAGTTCCCCGACATACCCGTCTCCACTCGAGAGGAAGCACGAGGGTCCCGCACACATCCAGGGGAGCCCCGTTTCCGCCTCCTAGCTCCAGATGAGGAATCCTTTCCCTACTTCGTGGGGAAAGAATTCCCGGCGTTCCCGTCGAATCTCAAGGGGAGGCGCTCTCCACAGGAAAGGCGAGAGGAACTCCAGGGTCGTGTCACCATTCCAAGAGTCCCCCAGATGTGTCAGTCCATTCCAGAGGAACTTTTTTTCCCTGCACTGCCTTGACTTTCAAGCCGAGGATCGACTCCCACTACAGTGGCACGTGGGACAGCCCTGTTGGAAAGCCTCGTGGGAAAGCCTCGAGGGAAAGCCATAGATCCCTTTATCCACGCGGCGGAATGCGTGACACTGCTGCTACCGCTCTGGAGGAAAGCGCAAGTGCATGCCTGCATTCGAGAGGAGGACTGACTCCCCTGGGGAGACTCCAGAAGTACCCCAAGATCCATGTCAGCACTGGAGAGGAATCCTCAGGTTCCGGCCCCGACTCCACACAAGGTCTTAGGGCCCGGCATCGACGGGAGAGCAATCCCGAGAGGCCCCCGAGGAACTCACATCGGGCCTGGCCTTTCCGGAGGCCACCAGAGCGGGTCCCTGAGGTCCCCGTTGAAAGTCGAGAGCACCTGCCGCACTCGAGAAAATCCACGAGGTTTTGCCCTCCAGGCGAGATGAGGCCCATTTCCGCTGAGGCTTCTCCAGGCTAATCACATCTAACACTGGAACTTCCAAAGGGTCCTTCACACCCTTGCTGCAACTCAAGAAGTTCCCCGACATAGCCGTCTCCACTCGAGAGGAAGCACGAGGGTCCCGCACACATCCAGGGGAGCCCCGTTTCCGCCTCCTAGCTCGAGATGAGGGATCCTTTCCCTGTTTCGTAGGGAAAGAATTCCCGGCGTTCCCGTCGCATCTCAAGAGGAGGCGCTCTCCACAGGAAAGGCGAGAGGAACTCCAGGGTCGTGCCACCATTCCAAGAGTCCCTCAGATGTGTCAGTCCATTCCAGAGGAACCTGTTTTCCCTGCACTGCCTTGACGTTCAAGCCGAAGATCGTCTACAAACACGTGCACGTGTGACATCCCTTTTGGAAAGCCTCGAGGGAAAGCCTCGTGGGAAAGACTGGAGGGAAAACCATAGATCCTTTGATCCACGCGGCGGACTGCGTGACACTGCTGCTATCGCTCTGGAGGAAAACGCAAGTGCATACCCGCATTCGAGACGAGGACTGACTCCCCTGGGGAGACTCCAGAAGTACCCCAAGATCCATGTCAGCACTGGAGAGGAATCCTCAGTTTCCGGCCCCAACTCCACACAAGGTCTTAGGCGCCGGCATCGACGGGAGAGGAATCCCGAGAGGCCCCCGAGGAACTCGCATGGGGACTGGCCTTTCCTGAGGCCACCAGAGCGGGTCTCTGAGGTTCCCGTCGTAAGTCGAGAGCACCTGACGCAACTCGGGACAATCCATGAGGTTTTGCCCTCCAGGCGACATGAGGCCCATTTCCGCTGAGGCTTCTCGAGGCTAATCACATCTAACCACTGGAACTTCCAAAGGGTCCTTACAGCCTTGCTGCAACTCAAGAAGTTCCCTGACATACCCGTCTCCACTCGAGAGGAACCACGTGGGTCCCGCACACATCCAGCAGAGCCCCGTTTTCGCCTCCTAGCTCGAGATGAGGGATCCTTTCCCTGTTTCGTAGGGAAAGAATTCCCGGCGTTCCCGTCGCATCTCAAGAGGAGGCGCTCTCCACAGGAAAGGCGAGAGGAACTCCAGGGTCGTGCCACCATTCCAAGAGTCCCCCAGATGTGTCAGTCCATTCCAGAGGAACCTGTTTTCCCTGCACTGCCTTGACGTTTAAGCCGAGGATCGACTCCCACCACGTGTGCACGTGGGACAGCCCTGTGGGAAAGCGTCGTGGGAAAGCCTCGTGGAAAGGACTCGAGGGAAAACCATAGATCCTTTGATCCACGCGGCGGACTGCGTGACACTGCTGCCACCGCTCTGGAGGAAAGCGCAAGTGCATGCCCGCATTCGAGACGAGGACTGACTCCCCTGGGGAGACTCCAGAAGTACCCTAAGATCCATGTCAGCACTGCAGAGGAATCCTCAGATTCAGGCCGCGACTCCACACAAGGTCTTAGGCCCCGGAATCGACGGGAGAGGAATCCCGAGAGGCCCCCACGGAACTCGTATGGGGACTGGCCTTTCCTGAGGCCACCCGAGCGGGTCCATGAGGGCCCCGTCGTAAGTCGAGAGCACCTGCCGCAACTCGAGAAAATCCAGGAGGTGTTGCCCTCCAGGCGAGATGAAGCCCATTTCCGCTGTGGCTTCTCGAGGCTAATCACATCTAACCACTGGAACTTCCAAAGGGTCCTTCGCACAATTGCTGCAACACAAGAAGTTCCCCGACATACCCGTCTCCAGTCGAGAGGAAGCACGAGGGTCCCGCACACATCCAGGGGAGCCTCGTTTCCGCCTCCTAGCTCGAGATGAGGGATCCTTTCTCTGTTTCGTAGGGAAAGAATTCCTGGCGTTCCCGTCGCATCTCAAGAGGAGGCGCTTTCCACAGGAAAGGCGAAAGGAACTCCAGGCTCGTGCCAGCATTCCAAGAGTCCCCCAGATGTGTCAGTCCATTCCAGAGAAACCTGTTTTCCCTGCACTGCCTTGACGTTCAAGCCGAGGATCGACTCCCACCACGTGTGCACGTGGGACAGCCCTGTGGGACAGCCTCGTGGGAAAGCCTCGAGGGAAAGACATAGATCCCTTGCTCCATGCGGCGGAATGCGTGACACTGCTGCTACCGCTCTGGAGGAAAGCGCAATGGCATTCCCGCATTCGAGACGAGGACTGACTCCCCTGGGGAGACCCCAGAAGTACCCCAAGATCCATGTCAGCACTGGAGAGGATTTCTCAGGTTCCGTCCCCGACTCCAGACAAGGTCTTAGGCCCCGGCATCGACGGGAGAGGAATCCCGAGAGGCAACCGCGGAACTCGCATGGGGACTGGCCTTTCCTGAGGCCACCAGAGCAGGTCCCTGAGGTCCCCGTCGTAAGTCGAGAGCACCTGCCGCAACTCGAGAAAATCCAGGTGGTTTTGCCCTCCAGGCGAGATGAGGCCCATTTCCGCTGAGGCTTCTCGAGGCTAATCACATCTAAGCACTGGAACTTCCAAAGGGTCCTTCACACCCTTGCTGCACCTCAAGAAGTTCCCCGACATACCCGTCTCCACTCGAGAGGAAGCACGAGGGTCCCGCACACATCCAGCGGAGCCCCGTTTGCGCCTCCTAGCTCGAGATGAGGGATCCTTTCCATGTTTCGTGGGGAAAGAATTCCCGGAGATCCCGTCGCATCTCAAGAGGAGGCACTCTCCACAGGAAAGGCGAGAGGAACTCCAGGGTCGTGCCACCATTCCAAGAGTCCCCCAGATGTGTCAGTCCATTCCAGAGGAACCTGTTTTCCCTGCACTGCCTTGACGTTCAAGCCGAGGATCGACTTCCACCACGTGTGCACGTGGGACAGCCCTGTGGGAAAGCCTCGTGGCAAAGCCTCTGGGAAAGACTGGAGGGAAAACCATAGATCCTTTGATCCAGGCGGCGGACTGCGTGACACTGCTGCTACCGCTCTGGAGGAAAGCGCAAGTGCATGCCCGCATTCGAGACGAGGACTGACTCCCCTGGGGAGACTCGAGAAGTACCCCAAGATCCATGTCAGCACTGGAGAGGAATCCTCAGGTTCCGGCCCCGACTCCACACAAGGTCTTAGGCCCCGGCATCGATGGTAGAGCAAACCCGAGAGGACCCCGAGGAACTCGCATGGGGACTGGCCTTTCCTGAGGCCACCAGAGCGGGTCCCTGAGGT
Organism: Ovis canadensis; assembly: GCF_042477335.2. Lineage (NCBI taxonomy): Eukaryota > Metazoa > Chordata > Mammalia > Artiodactyla > Bovidae > Ovis > Ovis canadensis. The sequence continues at coordinate 1,307,420 of NC_091253.1, forward strand.
CCCCGTCGTAAGTCGAGAGCACCTGACGCAACTCGGGAAAATCCAGGAGGTTTTGCCCTCCAGGCGAGATGAGGCCCATTTCCGCTGAGGCTTCTCGAGGCTAATCACATCTAACCACTGGAACTTCCAAAGGGTCCTTCACACCCTTGCTGCAACTCAAGAAGTTCCCCGACCTACCCGTCTCCACTAGAGAGGAAGCACGAGGGTCCCGCACACATCCTGGGGAGCCCCGTTTCCGCCTCCTAGCTCGAGATGAGGGATCCTTTCCCTGTTTCTTAGGGAAAGAATTCCCGGCATTCCCGTGAAATCTCAAGAGGAGGCGCTCTCCACAGGAAAGGCGAGAGGAACTCCAGGGGCGTGCCACCATTCCAAGAGTCCCCCAGATGTGTCAGTCCATTCCAGAGGAACCTGTTTTCCCTGCACTGCCTTGACGTTGAAGCCGAGGATCGACTCCCACCACGTGTGCACGTGGGACAGCCCTGTGGGAAAGCCTCGTGGGAAAGCCTCGTGGGATAGACTCGAGGGAAAACCATAGATCCTTTGATCCACGCGGCGGACTGCGTGACACTGCTGCTACCGCTCTGGTGGAAAGCGCACGTGCATGCCCGCATTCGAGACGAGGACTTACTCCCCTGGGGAGACTCCAGAAGTACCCCAAGATCCATGTCAGCACTGGAGAGGAATCCTCAGGTTCCGGCCCCGTCTCCACACAAGGTCTTAGGCCCCAGCATCGACGGGAGAGGAATCCCGAGAGGCCCCCGAGGAATTCGCATGGGGACTGGCCTTTCCTGAGGCCACCAGAGCGGGTCCCTGAGGGCCCCGTCGTAAGTCGAGAGCACCTGCCGCAACTCGAGAAAATACAGGAGGTTTTGCCCTCCAGGAGAGATGAGGCCCATTTCCGCTGAGGCTTCTCGAGGCTAATCACATCTAACCACTGGAACTTCCAAAGGGTCCTTCACACCCTTGCTGCAACTCCAGAAGTTCCCCGACATAGCCGTCTCCACTCAAGAGGAAGCACGAGGGTCCCGCCCACATCCTGGGGAGCCCCGTTTCCGCCTCGTAGCTCGAGATGAGGGATCCTTTCCCTGTTTCTTAGGGAAAGAATTCCAGGCATTCCCGTGAAATCTCAAGAGGAGGCGCTCTCCACAGGAAAGGCGAGAGGAACTTCAGGGGCGTGCCACCATTCCAAGAGTCCCCCAGATGTGTCAGTCCATTCCAGAGGAACCTGTTTTCCCTGCACTGCCTTGACGTTGAAGCCGAGGATCGACTCCCACCACGTGTGCACGTGGGACAGCCCTGTGGGAAAGCCTCGTGGGAAAGCCTCGTGGGATAGACTCGAGGGAAAACCATAGATCCTTTGATCCACGCGGCGGACTGCGTGACACTGCTGCTACCGCTCTGGAGGAAAGCGCAAGTGCATGCCCGCATTCGAGACGAGGACTGACTCCCCTGGGGAGACTCCAGAAGTACCCCAAGATCCATGTCAGCACTGGAGAGGAATCCTCAGGTTCCGGCCCCGACTCCACACAAGGTCTTAGGCCCCGGCATCGACGGGAGAGTAATCCCGAGAGGCCCCCGAGGAACTCGCATGGGGACTGGCCTTTCCTGAGGCCACCAGAGCGGGTCCCTGAGGTCCCCATCGTAAGTCAAGAGCACCTGCCCCAACTCGAGAAAATCCAGGAGGTTTTGGCCTCCAGACGAGATGAGGCCCATTTCCGCTGAGGCTTCTCGAGGCTAATCACATCTACCCACTGGAATTTCCAAAGGGTCCTTCACACCCTTGCTGCAACTCAAGAAGTTCCCCGACATACCCGTCTCCACTCGAGAGGAAGAACGGGGGTCCCGGCCACATCCAGGGGAGCCCCGTTTCCGCCTCCTAGCTCGAGATGAGGAATCCTTTCCCTGTTTTGTAGGGAAAGAATTCCCGGCGTTCCCGTCGCATCGCAAGAGGAGGCGCTCTCCACAGGATAGGCGAGAGGAACTCCAGGGTCGTGCCACCATTCCAAGAGTCCGCCAGATATGTCAGTCCTTTCCAGAGGAACCTGTGTTCCCTGCACTGCCTTGACGTTCAAGCCGAGGATCGACTCCCACCACGTGTGCACGTGGGGCAGCCCTGTGGGAAAGCCTCGTGGGAAAGGCAAGAGGAACTCCAGGGTCGTGCCACCATTCCAAGAGTCGGCTAGATGTCTTAGTCCATTCCAGAGGAATCTGTTTTCCCTGCACTACCTCGACATTCAAGCCGAGGATCGACTCACAACACGGTGGCACGTGGGACAGCCCTGTGGGAAGGACTGGTGGGAACACCTCGTGGGAAAGACTCAAGGGAAAGGCACAGATAACTTGATGTAGGCGATGGGAAGAATGACACTGCTGCTACAGCTCTTGAGGAAAGCGCACGTGCATGCCCCCATTCGAGACGAGGACTTACTCCAATGGGGAGACTCCAGACGTACCCGAAGATACATGTCAGCACTGCAGAGGAATCCTCAGGTTCTGGGCCCGACTCCACTAAGGACTTAGGCCCGGGCATCGACGGGAAAGTAATCCCGAGAGGCCCCCGAGCAACTCGATTGGGGACTGGCCAGTCCTGAGGCCACCAGAGCAGGTCCCTTATGTCCCCGCCTTAAGTCGAGAGCACCTGCCACAACTCGAGAAAATCCAAGCGGTTTTGCCCTCCAGGCGAGATGAGGCCCATTTCCGCTGAGGCTTCTCGAGGCTAATCACACCTAACCTCTGGAACTTCCAAAAGGTACTTCACACCCTTGCTGCAACTCAGGAAGTTCCCCGACATCTCCGTCTCCACTGTAGAGGAAGCACGAGGGTCCCGCCCACATCCAGAGGAGCCCCCGTTTACACCTTGTAGCTCGAGATGAGGGATCCTTCCCATGCTTCCTCAGGAAAGAATTCCCGGGGTTCCCATCGCATCTCAAGAGGAGGCGCTCTCGACAGTAAAAGCGAGGGGAAATCGAGGGCCGTGCCGCTATCCCAAAGTCCCCCAGATATCTCAGTCCATTCAAGAGGAACATGTTTTCCTTGCACTGCCACGACTTTCACGCCGAGGATCTACTCACACAATGGTGGCACGTGGGACAGCCCTGTTGGATAGCCTCGTGAGAACACCTCGGGGGAAAGCCTCGAGGGAAAGATACAGATCCCTTGATCCAGGCGATTGGAAGCGTGACACTGCTGGTACAGTCTTGAGGAAAGCGCTCGTGCATGCCGCCATTCGAGACAAGGACTTACTCCCCTGGGGAGACTCCAGACATACTCGAAGATCCATGTCAGCACAGGAGAGGAATCCTAAGGTTCCGGGCCCGACACCACACCAGGACTTAGGCTGCGGCATCGAAAGTAGAGGAATCCCGAGAGGCCCCTGAGCAACTCGCATTGGGACTGGCCTTTCCTGAGGCCACCAGAGCGGGTCCCTGGGTCCAAGTCGTAAGTCGAGAGCACCTGCCACAACTCGAGAAAATCTAGGAGGTTTTGCCCTCCAGGCGAGATGAGGCCCATTTCCACTGAGGCTTCTCGAGGCTAATCACACCTAACCTCTGGAACTTCCTAAAGGTCCTTCACACCCTTGCTGCAACTCAAGATGTTCCCTGACATACCCGTCTCCAATCTAGAGGAAGCACGAGGGTCCCGGCCACTATCAGAGAAGCCCGTTTCCGCCTCATACCTCGAGATGAGTGATCCTTTCGCGGCTTGGTCGGGAAAGAATTCTTGGCATTCCCGTCGCTTCTCAAGAGGAGCCGCTCTCCACAGGAAAGGCGAGAGGAACTCCAGGGTCGTGCCACCATTCCAAGAGTCCCACAGAATTCTAGGTCCATTCCAGAGGAACCTGTTTTCCCTGCACTGCCTCGACTTTCTCGCCGAGGTACGACTCCACCACGGTGGCACGTGGGTCAGCCCTGTGGGAAAGCCTCGTGGGAAAGCCTCGTGGGAAAGCCTCGAGGGAAAGCCACAGATCCCTTGAACCACGCAACGAAAGCGTGACATTGCTGCTACCGCTCGGGAGGAAAGGGCACGTGCATGCCCGCATTCGAGACGAGGACTTACTCCCCTGGGGAGACTCAAGAAGTACCCCAAGATCCATGTCAGAACTGGAGAGGAATCCTCAGGTTCCAGCCCCAACTCCACACAATGTCTTAGGCCCCGTTATAGAAGGTAGAGGAATCATGAGAGGTCCCCGTTCAACTCGCATGGGGACTGGCCTTTCCTGAGGCCACCAGAGCGTGTCCCTGAGGTCCCCGTCGTAAGTCGAGAGCACCTGCCGCAACTCGAGTAAATCCAGGAGGTTTTGCCCTCCAGGAGAGATGGGGCCGATTTCCTCGGAGGTTTCTCAAGGCTAATCACATCTAAGCTCTGGAACTTCCAAAAGTTCCTTCACACCCTTGCTGCAACTCAAGAAGCTCCCCGACATACCCGTCTCCCTTCGAGAGGAAGCACGAGGGTCCCGCACACATCCAGGGGAGCCCCGTTTCTGCCTCGTAGCTCGAGATGAGGGATCCTTTCACTGCTTTGTCGGGAAAGAATTCTGGGCATTCCCGTCCAATCTCAAGAGGAGGCGGTCTCCACAGGAAACGCAGGAGGAACTACAGCATCGTTCCACCATTCCAAGAGTCCTCCAGAAGTCTCAGTCCATTCCAGAGGAACCTGTTTTCCCTGCACTGCCTCGACTTTCAAGCCGAGGTTCGACTCCCACCTCGGTGATACGTGGGAGAGCACTGTGGGAGAGCCTGTTGGGAAAGCCTCGTGGGAAATCCTCAAAGGAAAACCAGAGATCCCATGATCAACGCGACAGGAAACGTGACACTGCTGCTACAGCTCGGGAGGACAGCACACGTGAATACCCCCTCTGGAGACAATGACTGACTCCCCTGGGGAGACTCCAGAAGTACCCCAAGATCCATGTCAGCACTGGGGAGGAATCCGCAGGTTCCGGCCCCAACTCCACACAAGGTCTTGAGTCCCGGCATCGATGGTACAGGAATCCCGAGAGGCCCCTGAGCAACTCGCATACGGAGTGGCCTTTCCTGAGGCCACCAGAGAGGGTCCCTGAGGTCCCCGTGGTAAGTCGAGAGCAGCTGCCACAACTGGATAAAATCCAGGAAGTTTTGCCCTCCAGGCGAGGTGATGCCCAATTCCACTGAGGCTTCTCGAAGCTAATGACACCTAAACTCTGGAACTTCAAAAAGGTCCTTCACACCCTTGCTTCAACTCACGAGGTTCCCTGACATAACCGTTTACACTAGAGAGGAAGCACGAGGGTCCTGGCCACATCCAGAAGAGCCCCGTTTCCGCCTCCTAGCTCGAGATGAGGGATCCTTTCCCTGCTTGGTCGAGAAAGAATTCGGGGCATTCCCGTCGCATCTTAAGAGGAGAAGCTCTCCACAGGAAAGGAGAGAAGAACTCCAGTGTCGTGCGACCATTCCCAGAGTCCCCCAGATGTCTTCGTCCATTCCAGAGGAACCTGTTTTCCCTGCACTGCCTTGACTTTCACGCCGAGGATCGACTCCCACCACAGTGGCACTTGGGACCGCCCTGTGGGAAAGCCTCGTGGAAAATCCTCATTGGAAAACCTCGCGGGAAAGCCACAGATCTCATGATCCATGCTCCTGGAACCAGACACTGCTGCTACCGTTCTGGATGAAAGCGCACGTGCATGATCCCCTCTCGAGACGAGGACTTACTCCCTTGGGGAGACTCCAGAAGTTCCCCCAAGATCCATGTCAGCACTGAAGAGGAATCCTCATGTTCCGCCCCGACGCCACACAAGGTCTCAGGCCCCGGCATCGAAGCGAGAGGAATCCCGAGAGGCACCCGAGCAACTCGCATGAGGACTGGCATTGCCTGAGGCCACCAGAGCGAGTCCCTGAGGTCCCCGTCGTAAATCAAGAGCACCTGCCGCAACTCGAAAAAATCTAGGAGGTATGGCCCTCCAGGCTAGAAGAGCCCATTTCCGCTGAGGCTTCCCGAAGCTAATCAAACCTAACCTCTGGAACTTCCAAAAGTTCCTTCACACCCTTGCTGTAACTCAAGAAGTTGCCTGACATACCCGTCTCCACTCTAGAGGAAGCACAAGGGTCCCGGCCACATCCAGAGGAGACCCGTTTCCGCCTCGTAGCTCGAGATGAGGGACATTTCGCTGCTTTGTCGGGAAAGAATTCCCGGCGTTCCACTCTCACCTCAAGAGGAGGTGCTCTCCACAGGAAAGGCGAGAGGAACTCCAGCGTCGTGCCACCATTCCAAGAGTTCCCCAGAAGTCTCAGTCCATTCCAGCGGAACCTGTTTTCCCTGCACTGCCTCGACTTTCATGACGAGAATTGACTCCCACCACAGTGGCACGTGTGACAGCCCTGTGGGAAAGCCTCGTGGGAAAGCCTCGAGGGAAAGCCACAGATCCCTTGTTCCAGGCGATGGAAAGCATGACACTGCTGCTACTCCTCTGGAGGAAAGCACACGTGCATGCTCCCATTTCAGACGAGGACTTACTCCCCTGGGGAGACACCAGAATTACCCCATTATCCATGTCAGCACTGGAGAGGAATCCTCCGGTTCCGGCTCCGCCTCCACACTAGGTATTAGGCGCAGGCATCGAAGGGAGAGGTATCCCGAGAGGCCCACGTGCAACTCGCATGGGGACTGGCCTTTCCTGAGGCCACCAGAGCGGGTCCCAGAGGTCCCCGTCGTATGTCGAGAGCACCTGCCGCAACTCGAGAAAATCCAGGAGGATTTGCCCTCCAGGCGAGATGAGGACCATTTCCGCTGAGGCTTCTCAAGGCTAATCACACCTAAGCTCTGGAACTTCCAAAGGGTCCTTGACACCCTTGCTGCAACTCAAGAAGTTCCCCGAGATACCCCTCTCCACTCGAGAGGAAGCACGTGGGTCCCACCCACATCCAGAAGAGCTCCATTTCCGCCTCGTAGGTCGAGATGAGGAATCCTTTCGCTGCTTGTTCAGGAGAGATTCCTGGGCGTTCCCGTCACATCTCAAGAGTAGGGGGTCTCCACAGGAAAGCTGAGAGCAACTCCAGCGTCGTGCCACCATTCCAAGAGTCCCCCAGATGTCTCAGAACATTCCTGAGGAAACTGTTTTCCCTGCACTGCCTTGACTTTCACGAGGAGGATCGACTCCCACCACGGTCTCACGTGGGACAGCCCTGTGGGAAAGCCTCGTGGGAAAGCCTCGAGGGAAAGCCACAGATCCCTTGATCCACGCGACAGAAATCGTGACGCTGGTGCTACAGCTCGGAGGAAAGCGCACGTGCATGCCCCCATTCGAGACAAGGACTTACTCCCTTGGGGAGACTCCAAAAGTACTCCAAGATCCATGTCAGTACTGGAGAGGAATCCTCAGGTTCCGGCCCCGACTCCACACAAGGTCTTAGGCCCCGGCATCTACGGAAGAGGAAACCCGAGAGCACCCCGAGCAATTCGGATGGGGACGGGCCAGTCTTGAGGCCACCAGAGCGGGTCCCTAAAGTCCCCGTCGTAAGTCGAGAGCACCTGCGGCAACTCGAGAAAATCAAGGAGGTTTGGCACTCCAGGCGAGATGACGCCCATTTCCGCTGAGGCTTCTGGAAGGTAATCACATCTAACCTCTGGAACTTCTAAAAGGTCCTTCACACCCTTGCTGCAACTCAAGAAGTTCCCTAACATACCCATCTCCACTCGAGAGGAAGCACGACGGTCCCGCCCACATCCAGAGGAGCCCCGTGTCCGCCTCGTAGCTCAAGATGAGGGATCCTTTCGCAGCTTTTTCGGGAAATAATTCTGGGAGTTTCTGTTGCATCTCAAGTGGAGGCGCTCCCCACAGGAAAGGCGAGAGGAACTCCAGCCTCGTGCCACCATTCCCAGAGTCCCCCAGATATCTCAGTCCATTCCAGAGGAACCTGTTTTCCCTGCATTGCCTCGAGTTTCACACCGAGCATCGACTCACACCACGGTGGCACGTGGGACAGCCCTGTGGGAAAGCCTCGTGGGAAAGCCTCGTGGGTAAGCCACAGATCCCATGATCGGCGTGCCAGGAGGCATGACACTGTTGTTACACCTCGGGATGAAAGCGAACGTGCATGCCCCCTCTGAAGACGAGTACTGACTCCCCTCGGGGGACTTCAGAAGAACCCCAAGATCCATGTCAGCACTGGAGTGGAATCTTCACTTTCCGGCCCCGACTCCACACAAGGTCTTAGACCCTGGCAAGGACGGGAGAGGAATCCCGAGAGGCCCCCGAGCAACTCGCATGGGGACTGGCCTTTCCTAGGTCACCAGAGCGGGTCCCTGAGGTCCCCATCGTACGTCGAGAGCACCTGCCCCAACTCGAGAAAATCCAGGCGGTTTTGCCCTCCAGGCGAGATGAGGCCCATTTCCTCTGAGGCTTCTCAAGGCTAATCACACCTAATTTGTGGAAATTCTAAAAGGTCCTTCACACACTTGCCGCAACTCAAGAAGGACCCCGACATACCTGTTTCCACTCTAGAGGGAGCACGAGGCTCCCTCGCACATCCAGGGGAGCCCCATTTCTGCCTCATAGCTCGAGATGAGGGATCCTTTCCCTGCTTGGTTGGGAAAGAATTCCCGTCGTTCCCGTTGCATCTCAAGAGGAGGCCGTCTCCACAGGAAAGGCAAGAGGAACTCCAGGGCCGCGCCACCATTCCGAGTCCCCCAGATTTCTCAGTTCATTTCAGAGGAACCTGTTTTCCCTGCACTGCCTCGACTTTCTCGCCGAGGATCGACAGCCACAACGGTGGCACGTGAAGCAGCCCTGTGGGAAAGCCTAGTGGAAAGCCTCGTGGGAAAGCCTCGAGGGAAAGCCACAGATCCCTTGATCCACGCGACGGGAAGCGTGACACTGCAGCTACAGCTCTGGAGGAAAGCACACGTGCATGCCCCCATTCGAGACGAGGACTTACTCCCCTGGGGAGACTCCAGAAGTACCCCACGATCCTTGTCAGCACTGGAGAGGAAACCTCATGTTCCAGGCAGGACTCCACACAAGGTCTTAGGCTCTGGCATCGAAGGGAGAGGAATCCCGAGAGGCTCCCGAGCAACTCGCATGGGGACTGACCAGTCCTGAGGCCACCAGAGCGGGTCCCTTTCTTCACCGTCCTAAGACGAGAGCACCTGCAGCAACTCGAGAAAATCCAGGAGGTTCTCACCTCCAGGATAGATGAGGTCCATTTCCGCTGATGCGTCTCGGGGATAATCACATCTAACCTCTGGAAAGTCCGAAGGGTCCTTCACACCCTTGATGCAACTCAAGAAGTTCCCCAGCATACCCGTCTCCCCTCGAGAGGAAGCACGAGGGTCCCGCCCACATCCATAGGAGCCCCGTTTCCGCCTCGTAGCTCGAATTGAGGGTCCCATTCGCTGCGAGTTCGGGAAAGAATTCTGGGAATTCCTGTCGCATCTCAAGAGGAGGTGCTCTACACAGGAAAGGCTAGAAATCAAGCGTCGTGCCACCATTCCCAAAAACCCCCAGATGTCTCAGTCCTTTCCAGAGGAACCTGCTTTCCCTGCACTGCCTCCACTTTCACTCCGAGGATCGACTCCCACCACGTCGGCACGTGGGACAGCCCTGTGGGAAAGCCTCTTGGGAAAGCCTCGTTGGAAAGCCTCGAGGGAAAGCCACAGATCCCATGATCGACGTGACAGGAAGCGTGACACTGCAGCTACAGCTCTGGAGGAAAGCGCACGTGCATGCCCCCATTCGAGACGAGGACTTACTCCCCTGGGAAGACCCCAGAAGTACCCCAAGATCCATGTGAGCACTGGAGAGGAATCCTCAGGTTCCGGCCCCGCTTCTACACAAGTCTTAGCCCCGGCATCGAAGGGAAAGGAATCCAGAGAGGCCCCCGAGCCACTCGCATTGGGACTGGCCTTTCCTGAGGCCACAAGACCGGGTCCCTGAGGTCCCCGTCGTAAGTCAAGAGCACCTGCCGCAACTCGAGAAAATCCAGTAGGTTTTGCCCTCCAGTCGAGATGAGGCCCATTTCCGCTGAGGCTTCTCAAGGCTAATCACATCTAACCTCTGGAACTTCCAAAAGGTCCTTCACACCCTTGCTGGAACTCAAGAAGTTCCCCGACATACCCGTCTCCACTCTAGAGGAAGCACGAGGGTCCCACCCACATCCAGAGGAGCTCCGTTTCTGCCTCGTAGCTCGAGATGAGGGATCCTTTCGCTGCTTGGTCGGGAAAGAATTCCCGGGGTTCCCTTCGCACCTCAGAGGAGGCGCTCTCCACAGCAAAGGCGAGAGGAACTCCAGCGTCTTGCCACCATTCCAAGAGTCCCCCAGATGTCTTAGTCCATTCTAGAGGAACCTGTTTTCCCTGAACTGCCTCGACTTTCACGCCGAGGAGAGACTCCCACCACGGTGGCACGTGGGACATCCCTGTGGGAAAGCCTCGTGGGAAAGCCTAGCAGGAAAGACACAGATCCCTTGAACCAGGCGATGGGAAGCGTGACACTGCTGCTACAGCTCTGGAGGAAAGCGCACGTGCATGCCCCCATTAGAGACGAGGACTTACTCCCCGGGGGAGACTCCAGAAGTACCCCAAGATCCATGTCAGCACTGAAGAGGAATCCTCAGGTTCAGGGCCCGACACCACACAAGGTCTTAGGCCCTGGCATCGAACGGAGAGGAATCCCGAGAGGTCCCTGAGCAACTCGCAGGGGAATGGCCTTTACTGAGGCCACAAGAGCGGGTCCCTGAGGTCTCCGTTGTAAGTCGAGAGCACTTGCCGCAACTCAAGAAAATCCAGGAGGTTTTGCTCTCCAGGCGAGATGAGGCCCATTTCCATGAGGCTTCTCGAGGCTAATCACACCTAAACTCTGGAACTTCCAAAAGGTCCTTCACACCCTTGCTGCAACTCAAGAAGTTCCCCGACATCCTCGTCTCCACTCTAGAGGAAGCACGAGAGTCCCGGCCCCATCCAGAGGAGCCCCGTTTCCGCCTCGTAGATCGAGATGAGGGATCCTTTCGCTGCTTGGTCGGGAAAGAATTCCCGGTATTCCCGTCGCACCTCAGAGGAGGCGCTCTCCACAGGAAAGGCGAGAGGAACTCCATCGTCGTGCCACCATTCCAAGAGTCCCCCAGATGTCTCAGTCCATTCCGGAGGAACCTCTTTTCCCTGCACTGCCTCGACTTTCACGCCGAGGATCGACATCCACCACAGTCTCACGTGGGACAGCCCTGTGGGAAAGCCTCGTGGGAAAGCCTCAGGGAAAGCCACAGATCCCTAGATCCACGCGACGGGAAGCCGGACACTGCTGCTACAGGTTGGAAGGAAAGCGCACGTGCATGCCCCCTCTCGAGACGAGGACTCACTCCCCTGGGGAGACTCCAGAAGTGACCCAAGATCCATTTCAACACTAGAGAGGAATCCTCATGTTCCGGGCCCGACTCCACACAAGGTCTTAGGCCCCGGCATCAAAGGGAGAGTAATCCCCAGAAGCCCCCGAACAACTCGAATGGGGACTGACCAGTCCTGAGGCCACCAGAGTCAGTCCCTTTCGTCACCTTCATAAGACGAGAGCATCAGCTACAACTTGAGAAAATCCAGGACGTTCTCACCTAAAGGATAGATGAGGCCCATTTCCACTGAGGCATCTCTAGGATAATCACATCTAACCCTGGAGAGTAGAAAGGGTCCTTCACAGCCTTGCTGCAACTCAAGAAGTTCCCCGACATACCCGTCTCCACTCGAGAGGAAGCAGGAGGGTCCTGGCCACATCCAGAGGAGCCCAGTTTCCGACTCGTAGCTCGAGATGAGGGATAATTTCGCTGCTTGTTCGGGAAAGAATTCTGGGAATTCCCGGCGCGTCTCAAGAGGAAGTGCTCTCCACAGGAAAGGCGAAAACTCCAGCGTCGTGCAACCATTCCCAGAGACCCCTAGATGTCTCAGTCCATTCCAGAGGAAGCTGTTTTCCCTGCACTGCCTCGATTTTCACGCCGAGGATCGACACCCACCACGGTGGCACGTGAAGCAGCCCTGTGGGAAAGCCTCGTGGGAAAGCCTCGTGGGAAAGCCTCGAGGGAAAGCCACAGATCCCTTGATCCATGCGACGGGAAGCGTGGCACTACTGCTACTGCTCTGGAGGAAAGCGCACGTGCATGCCCCCATTCGAGACGAGGACTTACCCCCTGGGAAGACTCCAGAGGTACCCCAATATCCATGTCAGCACTGGAGAGGAATCCTCAGGTTCCGGCCCCACTTCCACACAAGGTCTTAGGCCCCGGCATCGAAGGGAGAGGAATCCCGAGAGGCCCAGGAGCAACTCTCATTAGGACTGGCATTTCCTGAGGCCACAAGAGCGGTTCCCTGCTGTCCCCGTCGTAAGTCAAGAGCACCTGTCGCAACTCGAGAAAATCCAGGAGGTTTTGCCCTCCAGGCGAGATGAGGCCCATTTCCGCTGAGGTTTCTCAAGGCTAATCACATCTAAGCTCTGGAACTTCCAAAAGATCCTTCACACCCTTGCTGCAACTCAAGAATTTCCCTGACATCCCCGTCTCCACTCTAGAGGAAGCAGGAGGGTCCCGCACACATCCAGAGGAGCCCCGTTTCCGCCTCGTAGCTCGAGATGAGGGATTCTTTCCCTGCTTGGTCGGGAAAGAATTCTGGGCATTCCCGTCGCATCTCAAGAGGAGGCGCTCTCCACAGGAAAGGCGAGAGGAGGTCAAGCGTCGTGCCACCATTCCCAGAGTCCCCCTGATGTCTCAGTCCATTCCAGAGGACCTGTTTTCCCTGTGCTGCTTCTACTTTCACGACGAGGATCGACTCCGACCACGGCGGCACGTTGGACAGCTCTGTACGAAATCCTCGTGTGAAAGCCTCGAGGGAAATCCTCGAGGGAAAGCCACAGATCCCATGATCGACGCGATGGCAAGCGTCACACTGCTGCCACAGCTCGGCAGGAAAGCGCACGTGCATGCCCCTTCTCAAGAGGAGGACTGACTTCCCTGGGGAGACTCCAGAATTACCCCAATATCCAATTGAGCACTGGAGAGGAATCCTCAGGTTCCGGCCCCGACTCCACACAACATCTTAGGCCCCGGCATCGACGGGAGTGTAATCCCAGGAGGCCACCGAACAAGTCGTATGGGGACTGGCCTTTCCTGAGGCCACCAGAGCGGGTCCCTGAGGTCCCCGTCGTAAGTCGAGAGCACCTGCCGCCACTCGAGAAAATCCAGGAGGTTTTGCCCTTCAGGCGAGATGAGGCCCATTTCCGCTGAGGCTTCTCGAGGCTAATCACATCTAACCACTGGAACTTCCAAAGGGTCCTTCACACCCTTGCTGCAACTCAAGAAGTTCCCCGACATAGCCGTCTCCACTCGAGAGGAAGCACGAGGGTCCCGCACACATCCAGGGGAGCCCCGTTTCCGCCTCCGAGCTCGAGATGAGGGATCCTTTCCCTGTTTCGTATGGAAAGAATTCCCGGCGTTCCCGTCGCATCTCAAGAGGAGGCGCTCTCCACAGGAAAGGCGAGAGTAACTCCAGGGTCGTGCCACCATTCCAAGAGTCCACCAGATGTCTCAGTCCATTCCAGAGGAACCTGTTTTCCCTGCACGGCCTCGACTTTCACGGCGAGGATCGACTCCCAACACGGTGGCACGTGGGACAGCCCTGTGGGATAGCCTCGGGGAAAGCCTCGAGGGAATGCCACAGATCCCATGATCGACCTGACGGAAGCGTGACATTGCTCCTCCAGCGCGGGAGGAAAGCCCATTTGCATGTCCCCTCTGGAGACGAGGACTGACTCCCCTGGGGAGACTCCAGAAGTATGCAAAGTTCCATGTCAGCACTGGAGAGGAGTCCTCAGGATACGGCCCTGACTCCACACAAGGTCTTAGGCCCGGCATCGATGGGAGAGGAATCCCGAGAGGCTCCCGAGCCACTGGAATGGGGACTGGCCAGTCCTGAGGCCATCAGAGCGGGTCCCTTAGGTCACCGTCGTAAGACGAGAGCACCTGCTGCAACTCGAGAAAATCCAGGAGGTTTTTCCCTCCAGGCGAGATGAGGCCCATTTCCACTGAGACTTCTCCAGGCTAATCACGTCTAGCCTCTGGAACTTCCAAAAGGTCCTTCACACCCTTGCTGCGACTCAAGGAGTTGCCTGACATACCCGTCTCCACTCTAGAGGAAGCACGAGGCTCCCATCCACATCCAGAGGAGCCCCGTTTCCGCCTCGTAGCTCGAGATGAGGGACATTTCGCTGCTTTGTCCGGAAAGAATTCCCGGCGTTCCCCTCTCACCTCAAGAGGAGGCGCTCTCCACAGGAAAGGCGAGAGGAACTCCAGCTTCGTGCCACCATTCCAAGAGTCCCCCAGATGTCTCAGTCCATTCCAGAGGAACCTGTTTGCCCTGCACTACCTCGGCTTTCACGCCGAGGATCGACTCCCACGCCGAGGATCGACTCCCACCACGCTGGCACGTGGGACAGCCCTGTGGGAAAACCTCGTGGGAAAGCCTCGAGGGGAAGCCACAGATCCCTTGATCCAGGCGATGGGAAGCGTGAAACTGCTGCTACCGCTCTGGAGGAAAGCTCACGTGCATGCCCCCATTCGAGACGAGGACTTACTCCCCTGAAGAGACTCCAGAAGTACCCCAAGATTCATGTCAGCACTGGAGAGGAATCCTGAGGTTCCGGCCCCGACTCGACACAAGGTCTTAGGCCCCGGCTTCGAAGGGAAAGTTATCCTGAGTGGCCCCCGTGCAACTCGCATAGGGACTGGCCTTTCCTGAGGCAACCAGAGCGGGTCCATGAGGTCCCCGTCGGAAGTTGAGAGCACCTGCCGCAACTCGACAGAATCCAAGAGGTTTTGCCCTCCAGGAGAGATGAGGCCCATTTCCACTGAGGCTTTCCGAAGCTAATCACACCTAACCTCTGGAATTTCCAAAAGGTCCTTCACACCCTTGCTGCAGCTCAAGAAGTTGCCTGACATACCCGTCTCACATCTAGAGGAAACACGAGGGTCCCGGCCACATCCAGAGGAGCCCCGTTTCCGCTACCTAGCTCGAGATGAGGAATCCTTTCGCTGCGTGTTCGGGAAAGAATTCTGTGCATTCCTGTCGCATCTCAATTAGGAGGTGCTCTCCACAGGTAAGGCTAGAACTCCACCGTCGTGCCACCATTCCCAGAAAACCCCAGATGTTTCATTCCATTCTAGAGGAACCTGTTTTCCCTGCACTGCCTCGACTTTTACGCCGAGGATCGACTCCCACCACGGTGGCACGTGTGACAGCCCTGTGGGAAAGCCTCGTGGGAATGCCTCATGTTAAATCCTCGAGGGAAAGCCACAGATCCCATGACTCACGCGATGGGAAGCGTGAAACTGCTGCTACAGCTCAGGAGGAAAGCGCACGTGCATGCCCCTTCTTGAGACGAGGACTGACTTCCCTGGGGAGACTCAAGAATTACCCCAATATCCATTTCAGCACTGGCGAGGAAGCCTCAGGTTCCGGCCCCGACTCCACACAACCTCTTAGGCCCCGGCATCAACGGCAGTGTAATCCCAGGAGGCCACCGAACAAGTCGTATGGGGACTGGCCAGTCCTGAGGTCACCAGAGCGGGTTCCTTAGGTCACCGTCGTAAGACGAGACCACCTGCCAAAACTCGAGAAAATCCAGGAAGTTCTCCCATCCAGTCTCGATGAGGCCCATTTTCGCTGAGGCGTCTCGAGGCTAATCACATCTAACCTCTGGAACTTCCAAAGGGTCCTTCACACCATTGCTGCATCTCAAGAAGTTCCCCGACATACCCCTCTCCACTCGAGAGGTAGCACGTGGGTCCCGCCCACATCCAGAAGAGCTCCGTTCCCGCCTCGTAGGTCGAGATGAGGGATCCTTTCACTGCTTGTTCGGGAGAGAATCCTGGGCGTTCCCGTCGCATCACAAGAGGCGGCGCTCTCCACAGGAAAGGTGAGAGCAACTCCAGCGTCGTGCCACCATTCCAAGAGTCCCCCAGATGTCTCAGTCCATTCCGGAGGAACCTGTTTTCCCTGCACTGCCTTGACTTTCACGCCGAGGATCGACTCCCACCACTGTCTCACGTGGGACAGCCCTGCGGGAAAGCCTCGTGGGAAAGCCTCGTGGGAAAGCATCGAAGGAAAGCCACAGATCCCTTGATCCACGCGACGGGAAGCATGGCACTACTTCTACTGCTCTGGAGGAAAGCGCACGTGCATGCCCCCATTCGAGACGAGGACTTACTCCCCTGGGAGACTCCAGAAGTACCCCAAGATCCATGTCAGCACTGGAGAGGAATCCTCAGGTCCCGGTCTCGACTCCACACAAGGTCTTAGGCCCCGGCATCGAAGGGAGAAGAATCCCGAGAGGCCCCCGAGCAACTCGCATGGGAACTAGCCTTTCCTGAGGCCACCAGAGCGGGTCCCTGAGGTCCCCGTCGTAAGTCGAGAGCACCTGCCCCAACTCGAGAAAATCCAGAAGGTTTTGCCCTCCAGGCGAGATGAGACCCATTTCCGCTGAGCCTTCTCAATGCTAATCACACCTAACTTCTCGAAATTCCAAAAGGTCCTTCACACACTTGCTTCAACTCAAGAAGTTTCCCGACATACAGGTCTCCATTCTAGAGGAAGAACGAGGGTCCCGCCCACATCCAGAGGAGCCCCGTTTCCGCCTCGTAGCTCGAGATGAGGGATCCTTTCCCTGCTTGGTCGGGAAAGCATTCCCAGCGTTCACGTCGCATCTGAAGAGGAGGCGCTCTCCACAGGAAAGGCGAGAGTAACTCCAGGGTCGTGTCCACATTCCAAGAGTCCCGCAGATGTCTCAGTCCATTCCAGAGGAAACTGTTTTGCTCCACTGCCTCGACTTTCATGCCGAGGATGGACTCCCACCACGGTGGCACGTGGGACAGCCCTGTGGGAAAGCCTCCTGGGAAAGCCTCGGGGGAAAGCCTCGAGGGAAAGCCACAGATCCCATGATCGACCCGACGGGAAGCGTGACATTTCTGCTCCAGCGCGGGAGGAAAGCCCATTTGCATGTCCCCTCTAGAGACGAGGACTGACTCCCCTGGGGAGACTCCAGAAGGACCCAAAGTTCCATGTCAGCACTGGAGAGGAATCCTTAGGATCCGGCCCTGACTCCACACAAGGTCTTAGGCCCGGCATCGACGGGAGAGGAATCCCGAGAGGCTCCCGAGCCACTGGAATGGGGACTGGCCAGTCCTGAGGCCACCAGAGCGGGTCCCTTAGGTCACCGTCGTAAGACGAGAGCACCTGCCGCAACTCGAGTAAATCCAGGAGGTTTTTCCCTCCAGGCGAGATGAGGCCCATTTCCGCTGAGGCTTCTCCAGGCTAATCACTTCTAGCCTCTGGAACTTCCAAAAGGTCCTTCACACCCTTGCTGCAACTCAAGAAGTTGCCTGACATGCGCGTCTCCACTCTAGAGGAAGCACGAGTCTCCCATCCACATCCAGAGGAGCCCCGTTTCTGCCTCGTAGCTCGAGATGAGGGACATTTCGCTGCTTTGTCCGGAAAGAATTCCCAGAGTTCCCCTCTCACCACAAGAGGAGGCGCTCTCCACAGGAAAGGCGAGAGGAACTCCAGCGTCGTGCCACCATTCCAAGAGTCCCCGAGATGTCTCAGTCCATTCCAGAGGAACCTGTTTGCCCTGCACTGCCTCGGCTTTCACGCCGAGGATCGACTCCCACGCAGAGGATCGACTCCCACCACGCTGGCACGTGTGACAGCCCAGTGGGAAAGCCTCGTGGAAAAGCCTCCTGGGAAAGCCTGGAGTGAAAGTCACAGATCCCTTGATCCAGGCGATGGAAAGCGTGACACTGCTGCTAGAGCTCTGGAGGAAAGCGCAGTTGCATGTCCCCATTCGAGATGAGGACTTACTCCCCTGAGGAGACTCCAGAAGTACCCCAAGATCCATGTCAGCACAGGAGAGGAATCCTCAGGTTCCGGCCCCGCATCCACACAGGCCTTAGGCTCCGGCATCGAAGGGAGAGGAATCCCCAAAGGCACCCGAGCAACTCGCAGGGGACTGGCCTTTCCTGAGGCCACCAGAGCGGGTCCCTGAGGTCCCCGACGTAAGTCGAGAGCACCTGCCGCAACTCGAGAAAATCCAGGAGGTTTTGCCCTCCAGGCGAGATGGGGCCCATTTCCGCTGAGGCGTCTCAAGGCTAATCACACCTAACATCTGGGACTTCCAAAAGGTCCTTCACACCCTTGCTGCAACTCAAGAAGTTCCCCGACATACCTGTCTCCACTCGAGAGGAAGCACGAGGGTCCCGCCCACATCCAGAGGAGCCCCGTTTCCGCCTCCTAGCTCGACATGAGGGATCCTTTCCCTGCTTGATCGGGAAAGAATTCTGGGCATTCCCGTCCCATCTCAAGAGGATGCGTTTTACACAGGAAAGGCGAAAGGAACACCATCGTCGTGTCACCAAACCAAGAGTCCCCCATTGTCTCAGTCCATTTCAGTGGAACCTGTTTTCCATGCACTGCCTCGACTTTCACGCCGAGGATCGACTCCCACCACGGTGGCACATGGTACAGCCCTGTGGGAAAGCCTCGTGGGAAAGCCTGGTGGGAAAGCCTCCAGGGAAAGCCACAGATCCCTTGATAAACGCGACCGGAAGCGTGACACTGCTGCTACCGATCGGGAGGAAAGCGCACGTGCATGACCCCATTCGAGACGAGGACTTACTCCCCTGGGGAGACTCCAGAAGTAGCCCAAGATCCATGTCAGCACTGGAGAGGAATCCTCAGGTTCCCGCCCCGACTCCACACAAGGTCTTAGGCCCTGGCATCGATGGGAGAGGAATCCCGAGAGGCTCCCTATCAACTCGCATGCGGACTGGCCTTTCCTGAGGCCACCAGAGCCGGTCCCGGAGGACCCCGTTGTAAGTCTTGAGCACCTGCCGAAACTCGAGAAAATCCAGGAGGTTTTGGCCTCCATGCGAGATGAGGACCATTTCCAGTGAGGCTTCTCGAGGCTAATCACACCTAACCTCTGGAACTTCCAAAAGGTCCTTCACACCCTTGCTGCAACTCAAGAAGTTCCCCGACATCCCCGTCTCCACTCTAGAGAAAGCACGAGGGTCCCGCCCACCTCCAGAGGAGCCCGTTTCCGCCTTGTAGCTCGAGATGAGGGATCCTTTCCCTGCTTGGTCGGGAAAGAATTCCCGGCGTTCCCGTCGCATCTCAAGAGGTGGCGCTCTCCACAGGAAAGGCGAGAGGAACATCAGCGTCGTGCCACCATTCCAAGAGTCCCCCATATGTCTCCGCCCATTCCAGAGGAACCTGTTTTCCCTGCACTGACTCGACTTTCACGCCAAGGATCGACTCCAACCACGGGGGCACATGGGACAGACCTGTGGGAAAGCCTCTTGGGAAAGCCTCGTGGGAAAACCTCGAGGTATAGCCACAGATCCCTTGATCCACGCGACGGGAAGCGTGACGCTGCTGCTGCTGCTCTGGAGGAAAGCGCACGTGCATGCCCCCATTCGAGACCAGGACTTACTCCGCTGAGGAGACTCCAGAAGTACCCCAAGATCCGTGTCAGCACTGGAGAATAATCCTCAGGTTCCGGCCCCGACTCCACACAAGGTCTTAGGATCCGGCATCCAACGGTGAGGAATCCCCAGAGGCCCACGAGCAACTCGCATGGGGACTGGCCTTTCCTGAGGCCACCAGAGCGGGTCCCTGAGGTCCCCGACGTAAGTCGACAGCACCTGCCGCAACTCGAGAAAATCCAGGAGGTTTTGCCCTGCAGGCGAGATGAGGCCCATTTTCGCTGAGGAGTCTCGAGGCTAATCACACCTAACCTCTGGAACTTCCAAAAGGTCCTTCACACCCTTGCTGCAACTCAAGTAGTTCCCCGACATACCCCTCTCCACTCTAGAGGAAGCACGAGGGTCCCGCCCACATCAAGAGGAGCCCCATTTCCGCCTCGCCCCTTGAGATGAGGGATCCTTTCCCTGCTTGGTCGGGAAAGAATTCTGGGCATTCCCGTCGCATCTCAGGAGGAGGCACTCTCCACAGGAAAGGCGAGAGGAACTCCAGCGTCGTGCCGCCATTCCAAGAGTCCCCCAAATATCTCAGTCCATTCTAGAGGAACCTGTTTTCCCTGCACTGCCTCGACTTTCACGCCGAGGATCGACTACCACCACGGTGGCACGTGGGAGAGCCCTGTGGGAAAGCCTCGTGGGAAAGCTTCGAGGGAAAGCCACAGATCCCTTGATCCACGCGACGGTAGCGTGACACTGCTGCTACCACTCTGGAGGAAAGCGCACGTGCATGCCCCCATTGGAGACGAGGACTTACTCCCCTGGGAAGACTCCAGAAGTACCCCACGATCCATGTCAGCACTGGAGAGGAACCCTCAGGTTCCGGCCCGGATTCCACACAAGGTTTTAGGCCCTGGCATCGAAGGGAGAGGAATCCTGAGAGGCCCCCGAGAAACTCGCATGGGGACTGGCCTTTCCTGAGGCCACCAGAGCGGGTCCCTGAGGTCCCCGTCGTAAGTCGAGAGCACCTGCCGCAACTCGAGAAAATCCACGAGGTTTTGCCCTCCAGGTGAGATGAGGCCCATTTCCGCTGAGGCGTTTCGAGGCTAATCACACCTAACATCTGGGACTTTCAAAAGGTCCTTCACACCCTTGCTGCAACTGAAGAAGTTCCCCGACATACCCGTCTCCACTCGAGAGGAAGCAGGAAGGTCCCGCCCACATCCAGAGGAGCCCCGTTTCCGCCTCCTAGCTTGACATGAGGGATCCTTTCCCTGCTTGGTCGGGAAAGAATTCTGGGCATTCCCGTCCCATCTCAAGTGGATGCGTTCTCCACAGGAAACGCGAAAGGAACACCAGGGTCGTGCCACCAAACCAAGAGTCCCCCATTGTCTCAGTCCGTTCCAGAGGACCTGTTTTCCCTGTGCTGCCTCTACTTTCACGCCGAGGATCGACTCCGACCACGGTGGCACGTTGGACAGCTCTGTACCAAATCCTCGTCTGAAAGCCTCGAGGGAAATCCTCGAGGGAAAGCCACAGATCCCATGATCGACGCGATGGCAAGCGTCACACTGCTGCTACAGCTCGGGAGGAAAGCACACGTGCATGTCCCTTAGAGCGGAGGGCTGACTTCCCTGGGGAGACTCCAGAATTACCCCAATATCCATTTCAGCACTGGAGAGGAATTCTCAGGTTCCGGCCCCGACTCCACACAACACCTTAGGCCCTGGCATCGACGGGAGTGTAATCCCAGGAGGCCACCGAACAAGTCGTATGGGGATTGGCCAGTCCTGAGGTCACCCGAGCGGGTTCCTTAGGTCACCGTCGTAAGATGAGACCACCTGCCAAAACTCGAGAAAATCCAGGAAGTTCTCCCATCCAGGCTCGATGAGGCCCATTTCCGCTGAGGCGTCTCGAGGCTAATCACATCTAACCTCTGGAACTTCTAAAGGGTCCTTCACACCCTTGTTGCAACTCAAGAAGTTCCCCGACATACCCCTCTCCACTCGAGAGAAAGCACGTGGGTCCCGCCCACATCCAGAAGAGCTCCGTTTCCGCCTCGTAGGTGGAGATGAGGGATCCTTTCGCTGATTGTTCTGGAGAGAATCCTGGGCGTTCCCGTCGCATCGCAAGAGGAGGTGCTCTCCACAGGAAAGGTGAGAGCAACTCCAGTGTCGTGCCACCATTCCAAGAGTCCCCCAGATGTCTCAGTCCATTCCGGAGGAACCTGTTTTCCCTGCACTGCCTTGACTTTCACGCCGAGGATCGACTCCCACCACAGTCTCACGTGGGACAGCCCTGTGGGAAAGCCTCGTGGGAAAGCCTCGAGGGAAAGCCACAGATCCCTTGATCCACGCGACGGGAAGCGTGACACTGCTGCTACAGGTCGGAAGGAAAGCGCATGTGCATGCCCACTCTCGAGACGAGGACTCACTCCCCTGGGGAGACTCCAGAAGTGACCCAAGATCCATTTCAACACTGGAGAGGAATCCTCATGTTCCGGGCCCAACTCCACACAAGGTCTTAGGCCCCGGCATCAAAGTGAGAGGAATCCCAAGATGCCCGCGAGAAACCTGCATGGGGACTGGCCTTTCCTGAGGCCACCAGATCGTGTCCCTGAGGTCCCCGTGTTAAGTCGAGAGCACCAGCCGCAACTCGAAAAAATCCAGGAGGTTTTGCCGTCCAGGCGAGAAGAGTCCCATTTCCACTGATGCTTCTCGAGGCTAATCACACCTAACCTCTGGAACTTCCAAAAGGTCCTTCACTCCCTTGCTGCCACTCGAGAAGTTCCCCGACTTACCCGTCTCCACTCTAGAGGAAGCACGAGGGTCCTGGGCACATCCAGAGGAGCCTCGTTTCCGCCTAGTGGATCGAGATGAGGCATCCTTTCGCTTCTTGGTCGGGGAAGAATTCTCGGCGTTCCCGTTGCATTTCAAGAGGAGGCGGTCGCAATAGGAAAGGCGAGAGGAACTCCAGCGTCGTGCCACCATTCCGAGAGCCCCCAGATGTCTCAGTCCATTCCAGAGGAACTTGTTTTCCCTGCACTGCCTCGACTTTCACGCCGAGTATCAACTGCCACCAAGGTGGCACGTGAGACAGCCCTGTGCGAAAGCCTAGTGGGACAGCCCTGTGGGAAAGCCTCGTGGGAAAGCCTCGTGGAAAATCCTGGAGGGAAAGCCGCAGATCCCATGACTCACGAGATGGGAAGCGTGACACTGCTGCTACAGATCAGGAGGAAAGCGCACCTGCATGCCCCCTCTCGAGACGAGGACTGACTCCCCTGGGGAGACTCCATAATTACCCCATGATCCATGTCAGCATTGGTGAGGAATCCTCAGGTTCCGGCCCCGACTCCACACAACTTCTTAGGCCCCGGCACCGACGGGAGAGGAATCACGAGAGGCCCCCTAGCAACACGCATGATGACTGGCCTTTCCTGAGGCCGCCAGAGCGGGTCCCTGAAGTCCCCGTGGTAACTTGAGAGCACCTGCTGAAACTGGGGAATATCTAGAAGCCTCTCCATTCCAGGCGCCATGAGGCCCATTTCTGCTGAGGCATCTCGAGACTAACCACACCTAACCTCTGGAACTTCGAAAGGGTCCTTCACACCTTTGCTGCAACTCAAGAAGTTCCCCGACATACGCGTTCCTCTTCCCATTCTGCCATAATGGTGGTGACATCTGCATATCTAAGTTTATTGCTATTTCTTCCGGCAATCTTGATTCCAGCTCAGGTGTCTTCCATCCCAGCATTTTTCATGATGTAGTCTGCATATAAGTTAAATAAACAGGGTGACAATATACAGCCTTGACATACTCCTTTTCCTTTTTGGAACCAGTATGTTGTTCCATGTCCTGCTCTAACTGTTGCTTCCTGACCTTCATACAGATTTCTCAAGAGGCAGGTTAGGTGGTCTAGTATTCCCTTCTCTTTCAGAATTGTGGCTAAAACAACAGTATAAGGACCTTTCCGATGTCAGGCCAAGGAATTGTGTTTCCAGTCATTGAGCCACACCTGATCACTGAGCACAAATTCATGAATCTGTTCCTCAAGGGGGAATGATATTTTTTTTTACACAAACTTAGTTACCTGATTTATTACCTTACCTAATTGTTCCAGCTGCTGTGAAATCCCACCTCCTTACTTGTGGCAAATCTGCTAACACCTGCCTCATTTGGGGTGGGGGGTTCTCCCATAGAAAATTTCATAAGGACAACAACTATGGGAACGTGCAGTTACCCGTAATATGAGTAAGTCTGCCAGAAGCAAGCCCATCCATGTACAGTCAGTCTCTATGATCCATTTTGAAAGTGTCTCTTCAAGAGTTTGGTTGTTTCTTTCCACCATTCCAGAACACTGGGGCCTATATGCTGTATGTAATTTCCACTGATATTTAGAGCTTCACATACCTGTTAATTAACGCGGCTACAAAGACAGGGCCATTGTCGGATTCTATACTGGTTGGAAACCCAAGTCTGGGAATTATTTCTCAAATCAGCGAGCTACTTCATTTTCTTTTTCAGATCAGGTAGGGAAGGCCTCTGCCCAACCAGAGAAGGTACCTACTATTCTAGTAAGTAATGATAACAGGTGACTGCCTTTGCTTCCCCGAAGGGACACTCGCTTTCCCTGCATCCTGAGAACTCCACGTCTCAGCCAGTTGGAAAAGCGCTTCTTGGAGGTCATTATTCAGGGGCAATTTCCCCTGGAGCCCGGGGCCATAGGGAGTGGCTCCACACTCCCAGGGAAAGGCAGAGCCACAGCCACACATCTGTCCCATCCCCTTTGCTCTGTAGGAGAGCTCTAGTGAGCCTAGGTCTGTCAGGAAAATTCTTGGCTCCTATGGGGACACATTCTATGTGTGAAACTGCATACAGGACCGAGGGGCCACAGGGCGCCTGTTTCTCTCGGGGCCGGAGGGGTGGGGGGCCTGAAGCAGTGCGGCCCAGCAACAGCTTCCACATCCATCCAATTGCTCTTTTCTTACCTCTGATAGAACTAGCTTTGTTCCAGCCTTTGGCAATTTGGAGGCAAGCGGGCCCCACTTCCTCCCCAAGGAGGCATGGGACCTACTTTGAGTGGAAAGGCCCCTCACGGAGCTGAACCCAGGAAGGCACCCAGTCATGTCTGACACATTCCTGCATCCTGCTTCTTCATGAGCAATACCGCTATAAGCTAGGAATGTCTTTCCAAGGCTCAGAAAGGACAGGGGAGATGCATGGTGCTGCCTCTGGAATTTCGGTCCTCTGAGCAGACCTGGAGGTCTCCCCTTGAAGAAGCAAACCAGTTTCTTCCAAATACAGGCTTGCAAACACACACTGGGTGGCTGCCTCTTCTTCCCTGAAGGACGATCACTTTCCCCACATCCTGTGAACTCTGCATCCCAGCCTGCTGGAAAAGCGCTTCTTGGAGGTCATTTTTCAGGGACAATTTTCCCTGGAGCCCGGGGCCGTAGGGAGGGCCCCATGCTCGCTGGGAAAGGCAGAGTCACATCCACAGTCTGTTCTATCCCTTTTGCCCTGTAGGAGAGCTCTAGTGAGCCTAGGTCTGTCAGGAAAATTCTTGGCTCCTATGGGGACACATCCTGTGTGTTAACCTGCATATGGGACCTAGGGGCCACAGGGCGCCTGCTCCTCTCGGGGGGTAACCTGAAGTGGTGCGGCCCAGCAACAGCCTGAACATCCATCTAATTGCTCTTTTCTTCCTTCTGATAGAGCTAGCTTTGCTTCTCGCTTTGGCATTTCGGAAGCCAGGGGGAGCCCCACCGCTGTTGTCCTGGGGTCTATTGGAGGTACCAGGTCTATTGGACCCCAGCATGGCACCCGACCCCCTCAGACACACTCCCGCAGCCTCCTTCCCCATGGGCAGGACTGTTCTGACCTAGGAATGTGTTCCCAAGGCTCAGAAAATGCAGGGAGACACACGGCCCTGACTCTGGAACTGAGGCCGTTGGAGCAGGCCTGGAGGTCTGACGTCTGAGACGGCAAACGCTTGCTGCGAGATACAGGTGTGAAAACACACTCTCTGGGGCTGCCTTTCCTTCCTCCAAGGAAGATAGCTTTTCCAGTCTCCTCCGTGCTGAGTCATACAAGGCTGGAAAGGTCTGGCTTAGAGGGCATTTCTCAGCGGCAATGGCCCCTGAGGCCCTGCACCCAGGGAGGGATCCTACCCTCCCAGGGGAAGTCAAAGCAACCTCCAAACAGCTGTTCTATCATGTTTCCTCTGCAGGAGGGAGCTAGTGAGCCCAGGTCTGTCTGGAACGTTCTTGGATCCTGCGGGGAAATCATCCTGGGAGCCCACCTGGATACCAGTCGTAGGGGCTAACATCTGCATTTTTCTTCCTTGGAGCCCTAACGCAGTACAGCCTAGCAACTGCTTGAAAATCCATCCTGTTGCTGTTTTCTTCCCTCTGACAGAGCGAGCTTTGCTCCCCACTTTGGGATTTCAGAAGCAAGGTGGTGGCCTGCAACTCCTTGCCTGGGGTCCATTGGAGGTGCAAGGTGCCCTCGACCAGGTGACCCCAGCATGGCACCTGGCCCCCTCAGACACACTCCCGCAGCCTGCTTCCCCATGGGCAGGACTGCTCTCCCCTAGGAATGTGTTTGCGAGGCCAGGAAACTGCAGGGAGACACAAGGCCCTGATTCTGGAATGGAGTCTGTTGGAGCAGGCCTGCAGGTCTTATGTCTAACAAGCCAAACACTTGCTGCAAGATACAGGCCTGAAAACACACTCTTGGGCTGCCTTTCCTTCCTCCAAGGAAGAGAGTTTTCTCAGCCTCCTGTGGGCTGAGAGTCACACAGGGCTGAAAAGCACTTACTGGGAGATTAGTTTTCATTGGCCATGGCCCCTGAGGCCCTGTGCTCAGGGAGGGCTCCCTCCCTCCCAGGGAAAGTCAAAGGAAGCTCCAAACGGCTGTTCAATCATGTTTCGGAGAGAGTCATTGCCAAGGCAGGTTTATAAGAAGTTCGAGGGTCCCCAAGGAGAGAGGGGTCTAGAATTCTCAAGGAGGAAGAAAGGGCACACTTTTTTCCCTCTACATTCCTTCGGATTATATAACAATCATGCATCCTTCTTGAGGACGGTCTCTGGAAAAACCTTCTGGCTAATCCTGTTATCTTAAAATGTAAATGATGGGAGTAGGTCTAGTGAGTCTTTACAACCTCCAGACATTCTTTTGTTCGTTGTAATAACTTATTGGAGAGTATATAACTCCATTACTAACACTAGCAAGGGGGTACACTTTCTGCCCCTTGTGATGTCTCTGTCAGAAGCTTTCTCTATCTCCTTTCTACTTGAATAAAACTCGATTGCACAAAAGCTCTGAGCAATCAAGCCTCGTCTTGGGCCCTGGATTGAATTCTTCTCCTCCATAAGCCAAGAATCCCAGCATCTTTTCGTGGTTCAGCAACAATATTTCATTTCCTCTGCAGGAGAGAGCTAGTGAGCTTAGGTCTGTCTGGAACATTCTTGGATCCTGTGGGGAAAATATCCTGTGCACACATCTGGATACTGGGCCTAGAGGCCAAAATTCGCATTTCTTTCCCGCGGAGCCCTCACGTGGTGTGACTTAGCAACTGCTTGAAAATCCATCCCATGGCTGTTTTCCTCCTTCTGACAGAGCTAGCTTTGTTCCCTGCTTTGGGATATCTCAACCGAGGGGCCGGTCCATAGCTACTCGCCTGGGGCCCATTGGATGTGCAAGGTGCCCTCGACTAGGTGACCCTAGCATGGCACTCAGCCCGCTCAGACACACTCCCGAGGCTTCTTTCTCATGGGAAGCACTGCTCCAACCTAGGAATGTGTCTGCAATGCTTGGAAAGTGCAGTGAGACACACAGCCCTGACTCTGGAATTGAGGCCCTCAGAGCAAGCCTGCAGCTCTGATGTCTGAGAAGCAAAACACTTGCTGCAAAGAGAGGCCTGAAAACACACTCTCTGTGGATGACTTTCCTTCCTCTAAGGAAGACAGTTTTCCCAGTCTCCTGCTTCCTGCATGTCAACAGCTGGAATGTGCTTGCTTGGATGTCATGATCCTGAGGCCCTTTGCCCAGGGAGGGCTCCCACACTCATAGGCAAATCAAAGCAACTTCCAAGTGAGTCAGCTCTTCACATCAAGTGGCCAAAGTATTGGAGTTTCAGGTTCAGTATTAGTCCTTCCAATGGATATTCAGACCTGATTTCCTTTAGGATGGAGTGGTTGCGTCTCCTTGTAGTCTAAGCGACCTACAAGCATCTTCTCCAACACCACAGTTCAAAAGCATCACATTTTCAGCTGTCACTTTCTTTATAGTGCATCTTTCATATCCATCCATGACATATGGAAAAACCATAGCCTTGACCGGATGGATCTTTGTTGGCAAAGCAACGTCTCGGCTTTTTAATATGCTGTCTAGTTTGGTCATCACTTTTCTTCCAAGTCATAAATATGTTTTAAGTTCATGGAGGCAGCCATCACCTGCAGTGATTTCCAAGCCCCCCAAAATAGTCTGCTGCTGTTTCCAATGTTTTCCCATCTATTTGCCATGAAGTGATGAGACTGGATGCAATGATTGTAGTTTTCTGAATGCTGAGCTTTAAGCTAACTTTTTCACTCTCCTCTTTCACTTTCATCAGGAGACTCTTTAGCTCTTCTTCACTTTCTGCCATAAGGGTGGTGTCATCTGAATATCTGAGATTATTGATATTTCTCCCAGCAACCTTGATTCCAGCGTGTGCTTCCTCCAGCCCAGTGTTTCTCATGCTGTACTCTGCATATAAGTTAAATAAGCAGGGTGACTATATACAGCCTTGACATGTTCCTTTTCCTATGTAGAACCAGTCTGTTGTTCCATGTCCAGTTCGAACTGTTTCTTCCTGACCTGCATACAGGTTTCTCAAGAGACAGGTCAGGTGGTCTGGTATTCCCATCTCTTTCAGAATTTTTCCCAGTTTCTTGTGATCCACACAGTCAAAGGCTTTGGCATTGTCAATAAAGCAGAAATAGATGGGTTTTTTTTTTTTCCGGAACTCTCTTGCTTTTTCAATGATCCAGTGGATGTTGGCAATTTGATCTCTGGTTTCTCTGCATTTTTTAAATCCCTCTTGAACATCTGGAAGTTCACAGTTCATGTGAACTTGGAGAATTTTGAGCATTACTTTACTAGTGTGTGAGATGAGTGCAATTGTGCAGCAGCTTGAATAATCTTTGTCATTGCCTTTCTTTGGGATTGGAATGAAAACTGACCTAATGACTAGATGTTTTCAATTGCATATGCTGAAAGAACTGGGTGTGCAGTTTTGAAGGAAAAAAAAATCATTTTAACCCATTTTCTCTGAAGTGCAAGGCATATCATGGCCATCCCTGAATCATAAAGTCACCTTTTCTTTATGTAGTCATAGTTTCATGCCTAAATTATAGGCCAACTCGTGCTCAACTTGACTCTGATGTCAGGGGCAGATCAACTGATAAAAAGCTTGGATTGTCCCTCTGGAGGAAAGTGAGATCTTGGTCCCACGAGAAGAATCTGAAGGGTTACGGGAACTTGCAAGAGTGGGGAAAGCTTAGTCCATCCTACATGTACCAAAATCTTAAATAAGGCTTATTTACTTTACCGAAGTAAAAAAACAGATGATGAAAACAATTATAAATCAATGAAAGGTAGAGAAACTCATAGTCTGTGATCAAAAATTGCATTCTAAGAAAACTTAGTTCTCTTAACCTAGAGAGGAGACTAAATTCCATCTGGTAGCAGCTTACCAGAAGACAAGCAAACAAACAAACAAATTATCAGTAAGCTTAAAAAAAGTATTTTCCATATATCTTGAAATAGCAGTATTTCTGCAAAGGCATCAGTGTGAAACCACAGAGGACATGGTTAAAACCTGATGAAATAGAAATTGACAATGTCATCTGGTCACTGCTGCGACTTGAAATGCTTTAATATGATAACTAGAATGATAACTGACAGCATTTGACCAGGACATATCAGATTTTCACGGATGTCATATCATTTCTAGGATATCTATATTAGGAACTGAAGGAATCTTTGAACCTAGGAAAGAAAACAACAGTCTCAAAGGCCCTTGCTGAGTCATCTAGCAGCAAGGAATGTCTTTGCAAGGATCGCAAAGTGAAGGGAAGATACACCGACCTGCCTCTGCAACTTCGGTCCTCTGAGCAGATCTGGAGGTCTCCCTTTGTATAAGCTAACCTGTTCCTTCCAAATAGAGGTTTGCAACACAAAACAAGTGGCCGCCTATTCTTCCCCGAAGGAGGCTCTCTTTCCCCACATCCTGCAAACTCCCTTTCCCAGCCTCCTGGAAAAGTGCTTCTTGCAGTTCCTTTCAGAAAATCCTATGGACAGAGAAGCCTGGTAGGCTGCAGTCCATGGGGTCGCTGAGGGTCGGACACGACTGAGCGACTGCACTTTCATTTTCACTTTCATGCATTGGAGAAGGCAATGGCAACCCACTTACTGTTCTTGCCTGGAGAATCCCAGGGACGGGGGAGCCTAGTGGGCTACCGTCTATGGCGTCGCACAGAGTCGAACACGACTGAACCAACTTAGCAGCAGCAGCAGCAGCAGCAGCAGCAGCAGCAGCAGCAGCAGCAGCAGCAGCAGCAGTTCCTTTCTTAGGGGCAGTTATCCCTGAGATTGGGACCTGGAAAGGCAGAGCCACCTCCACACACACATCTTTTCTGTCCCCTTTCCTCTGGAGGAGAGCTCTAGTGAGCCTAGGTCTGTCAGGAAAATTCTTGGCTTTGACGGGATCACACCCGGTGTGTGAACCTGCATACCCGACCTAGGGGCCACAGGGCACCTGTTTTGCTCGAGTGGGTCCTGGAGGGGTGCAGCATAGCAAGAGCTTAAAGATCCATCCAATTTGTCTTTCTTTTACCTCGGAGAGAACGAGTTTGCTCCACCTCCACCCTTTGGCAGTGTGGAGGGAAGAGGGCACAACCCTCTCCCAAAGGGGACATAGGGCCTACCAGGAGAGAAAGGCCCCTTGAGGAGCTGAGCCCAGGTAGGCAGCCAGTGATGTCAAGCACACTCCCGCTGCTTGCTTCTTCATGGGCACTCCGACAATCTGCTAGGAATGTCTTGGCAAGGATCTCAAAGGGAAGGGGAGATACATGGCCCTGTCTCTGGAACTTCAGTCCTCTGAGCAGATCTGGAGGTCTTGAGTTGTATAAGCAAACGTGTTCCTTCCAAATAGAGGCTTGCGAACACACCCCCGGTGGTTGCCTCTTCTTCCCCGAAGAAGTCTTTCTTTCCCCACATGCTGCGAACTCCCTGTCCCAACCTCCAAGATTAGCGCTTCTTGCCATTCCTTTCTTAGAGGCAGTTATCCCTGAGCTTGGGGCCGTAGGGAGTAGCCCCACACTCACAGGGAAAGGCAAAGACTCCTCCATACATCTCCTCTATCCCCTTTGCTCTGGAGGAGAGCTTTAGTGAGCCTAGGTCTTTCAGGAAAATTGTTGGCTTGGACAGGATCTCACCCTGTTTGTGAACCTGCATACCCAACCGGGGGCCACAGAGCACCTGTTTCAGTAAAGTGGGCCCTGAAAGGGTGCAGCCTAGCAAGAGCTTGAAAATCCATTCAATTGCTGTTTTTGTACCTCTGACAGAGCGAGCTTTGCTCCACCCTTTGGCAGTGTGGAGAAAAGAGGCATGACACCCTCCCCAAGGGGACATGGGGCCTACTTCGAGAGGAAAGGCCCCTTGTGGAGTTGAGGCACACAGTCGTGTCAAACACACTCCCACTGCTTGCTTCTTCATGGGCACTCCCGCTATCAGCTAGGAATGCCTTTGCAATGATCACAAAGGGAAGGGGAGATACACGGCCCTGCCTCTGGACCTCCGGTGCTCTGAGCAAAT
The DNA here is from genome assembly GCF_042477335.2 of Ovis canadensis. Lineage (NCBI taxonomy): Eukaryota > Metazoa > Chordata > Mammalia > Artiodactyla > Bovidae > Ovis > Ovis canadensis. The sequence goes on from NC_091253.1 coordinate 1,338,753, forward strand.
CTGGTCTCCCGTTGTTGGTCAAGTTCAAGTTCAAGTTCAAGTTCAAGGTCAAGGTCAAGTTCAAGGTCAAGGTCAAGGTCAAAGTCAAGGTCAAGTTCAAGTTCAAGGTCAAAGTCAAGTTCAAGTTCAAGGTCAAAGTCAAGTTCAAGTTCAAGGTCAAAGTCAAGGTCAAGTTCAAGGTCAAAGTCAAGGTCAAGTTCAAGTTCAAGGTCAAAGTCAAGGTCAAGTTCAAGTTTAATGGCAAGGACAAGGTAAGGGCAAGGACAAGGTAAGGCCAAGGACAAGGCCTAGGGAAGGCCAAGCCGAAGGCCAAGGGCAAGGGCAAGGGCAACGCCAAGGGTAAGGCCAAGGCCCAGGCCAGGGCCAAGGCCAAGGCCGCCAAAGCGAAGCCCAAACCCCGTAACGCCTGACAGAAGGCAGAAGGCACTAAGGCCGTGTGCAGAGGAAGCCACTGAAGGCGGCAAGGCCACAGAGCTCCCCGACTCCCGTTCCCACAGGAAGATGTGAGGATAAAGGGCCTCATCCCAGCACAGCACCCGCTCCCACCGGCCCCTGACTCCCACAGCACGCCCCCTAAAACAACACTGTCTTCCCAGAAAAGAGAACGGAGAAGCCATGTGTGTGCCAAAGGAGCAAGATGAACGAACGATGCCACGCCCTCCAACTTTGGGCACACCTGACGCCTGGGAACCCCGGGCCCGGCCGATGGGTCCCCGCCGTTCTCGGGCGGGAGCGGGGGTCGACACGTGGGCCGAGAGCCCTTGCCCGGGCCACCCGCAAATCCCCTGAGACGTGATCCGACCCCAGGGACCGAGGGCAAACGTACCGCTTGAGGTGCTGGAGGAGCTGGACGAAGCCATGGTGGGAGAGGCACACAGGAGCGCTGCAGACTGCTGGCCGAGTGGGCGGGGACCCAGCAGCCCAGGACTCTGGAGAGCGGGAGGCGTCTCCGCCCCCATTGACGTCAATAGGGTTTGGGTGCGTAGATGGAGGGGGCCGCCCCTGGCCTCTTTCCAAGCAGAGACCCTGGACGGAGTCCCGTGGAGTGAGTGGGCTTTTCCCGGGCACAGCTGTGCCCCGGACCGCCAAGATCCCCGTTGGGGTGGGTGGGCAGTTCGGGGGCTTTGGTTTGTGGCCCTCCCTCGCAGCGGATGGTGGGATCAACCCCGGGTGGATCAATCAGGGGCCCTCAGCAGTGCCAAGGGAGCTCACCGCCCAGGAAACGCCCCCTAGGTCCCTTTGAATTGGCCGCCCACGCCCCCTTTCCCAGCCTGCCTTGTTCTGGGGTTTCCCACCTTTTCACATACCACAGGTCCCTGGGCCTGGACTGTCCCCCGCTGGCTCCTCCGAGGCATTCCGGGACAACGGACGCTCTCTCCAGCGCCTCCACCTAGATCCCACGCTGTCCTTGCCTCCATATGCCACCTGCGCCTCCCCAACTCCTCCGTGGGCTCCTGGCGTCCTTTCCCTACAGCAGTCCCAGAGCACCAGCCCCGAGGGCTTTGAGTTGCCTGGAGCCCAAGGCTCCGGCCAGAGACCTGAGGGGCCAGCGTCTGGACCGGCAGCTAATGCCATTAGGGGCTTTTCTCATGTGGAGCCTGAGGCCAACATCCGTGGCAACCCGCAAGCGCGAATGCCCCGGAGATACACGCCCAAGGGGACAGTGTACCCCCTATGTGGGGAAGGAGGTTCCTGTTTTCCCAGCACTGCATGGTGGCACGTGGAATAGCCCTGTGGGAAAGCCCATGGAAAAGCCTCGAGGGAAAGACACAGATCCCTTGATCCACAAGACGGGAAGCGAGACACTGCTGCCACTGCTCAGGAGGAAAGCACACCTGCATGACCCCACTCGAGACGAGGACTGACGCCCCTTGGGAGACTCCAGAAGTACGCCAAGATCCATGTGAGCACGGGAGAGGAATCCTCAGGTTCTGGTCCGACTCCACACAAGGTCTTAGGCGCCGGCATCGACGAGCGAGGAATCCTGAGAGGCCACCGAGCAACTCGCATGGGGAATGACCTTTCCTGAGGCCAACAGAGCGGGTCCATGAGGTCCCCGTCGTAAGTCGAGAGCACAAGCCGCAACTCGAGAAAACCAGGAGGTTCCCCCCTCCAGGCGAGATGTGGCCCATTTTGGCTGAGGCGTCTCGAGGCTAATCACATCTAACCTCTGGAACTTCCAAAGGGTCCTTGACACCCTTACTGCAACTCAAGAAGTTCCCCGACATACCCGTCTCCAGTAGAAAGAAAGCACGGGGTTCGGCCCATATCCAGAGGAGCCCCGTTTCCACCTCGTAGCTCGAGATGAGGGATCCTTTCCCTGCTAGGTCGGGAAAGAATTCCCGGCGTTCCTGTCGCATCTCAAGAGCAGGCCCTCTCCAAAGGAAAGGCGAGAGGAACTCCAGGGTCGTGCCACCATTCCCAGAGGCCCCAGATGTCACAGTCCATTCCAGAGGAACCTCCTTTCCCTGCACTGCCTCGACTTTCACGCCAAGGATCGACTCACACCGGGGTGGCACGTGAGACAGCCCTGTGGGAAAGCCTCGTGGGAAAGCTTCGAGGGAAAGCCACAGATCCCATGATCGACATGACGGGAAGCGTGACACTGCTACTACAGCTCGGGAGGAAAGCGCACATGCATGACCCCTCTCGAGACGAGGACTGACTCTCCTGGGCAGACTCCAGAAGTACTCCAAGATCCATGTCAGCACTGGAGAGGAATCCTCAGGTTCCGCCTAGACTCCACACAAGGTCTTAGGCCCCGGCATCCAAGGGAGAGGAATCCCGAGTGGCCCCCGAGCAACTCGAATGGGGACTGGCCAGTCCTGAGGCCACCAGAGCGGGTGCCTTAAGTCACCGTCGTAAGACGAGAGCACCTGCTGCAACTCGAGAAAATCCAGGAGGTACTCCCCTCCAGGCGAGATGAGGCCCATTTCCGCAGAGGCTTCTCGAGGCTAATCACGTCTAACCACTGGAACTTCCAAAGGGTCCTTCACACCCTTGCTGCAACTCAAGAAGTTCCCCGACATACCCGTCTGCACTCGAGAGGAAGCACGTGGGTCCCGCACACATCCAGGGGAGCCCCGTTTCCGCCTCCTAGCTCGAGATGAGGGATCCTTTCCCTGTTTCATAGGGAAAGAATTCCCGGCGTTCCCGTCGCATCTCAAGAGGAGGCGCTCTCCACAGGAAAGGCGAGAGGAACTGAAGGGTCGTGCCACCATTCCAAGAGTCCCCCAGATGTGTCAGTCCATTCCAGAGGAACCTGTTTTCCCTGCACTGCCTTGACGTTCAAGCCGAGGATCGACTCCCACCACGTGTGCACGTGGGACAGCCCTGTGGGAAAGCCTCGTGGGAAAGCCTCGTGGGAAAGACTCGAGGGAAAACCATAGATCCTTTGATCCTCGCGGCGGACTGCGTGACACTGCTGCTACCGCTTTGGAGGAAAACGCAAGTGCATGCCCGCATTCGAGACGAGGACTGACTCCCCTGGGGAGACTCCAGAAGTAGCCCAAGATGCATGTCAGCACTGGAGAGGAATCCTCAGGTTCCGGCCCCGACTCCACACAAGGTCTTAGGCCCCGGCATCGACGGGAGAGGAATCCCGAGAGGCCCCCGAGGAACTCGCATGGGGACTGGCCTTTCCTGAGGCCACCAGAGCGGGTCCCTGAGGTACCCGTCGTAAGTAGAGAGCACCTGCCGCAACTCGAGAAAATCCAGGAGGTTTTGCCCTCCAGGCGAGATGAAGCCCATTTCCGCTGAGGCTTCTCGAGGCTAATCACATCTAACCACTGGAACTTCCAAAGGGTCCTTCACACCCTTGCTGCAAGTCCAGAAGTTCCCCGACATAGCCGTCTCCACTCGAGAGGAAGCACGAGGGTCCCGCACACATCCAGGGGAGCCCCGTTTCCACCTCCTAGCTGGAGATGAGGGATCCTTTCCCTGTTTCGTAGGGAAAGAATTCCCGGCGTTCCCGTCGAATGTCAAGAGGAGGCGCTCTCCACAGGAAAGGCGAGAGGAACTTCAGGGTCGTGCCACCATTCCAAGAGTCCCCCAGATGTGTCAGTCCATTACAGAGGAACCTGTTTTCCCTGCACTGCCTTGACGTTAAAGCCGAGGATCGACTCCCACCACGTGTGCACGTGGGACAGCCCTGTGGAAAGCCTCGTGGGAAAGCCTCGTGGGAACGACTCGAGGGAAAACCATAGATACTTTGATCCACGCGGCGGACTGCGTGACACTGATGCTACCGCTCTGGAGGAAAGCGTAAGTGCATGCCCGCATTCGAGACGAGGACTGACTCCCCTGGGGAGACTCCAGAAGGACCCCAAGATCCATGTCAGCACTGGAGAGGAATCCTCAGGTTCCGGCCCCGACTCCACACAAGGTCTTAGGCCCCGGCATCGACGGGAGAGGAATCCCGAGAGGCCCCCGAGGAACTCGCATGGGGACTGGCCTTTCCTGAGGCCACCACAGCGGGTCCCTGAGGTCCCCGTCGTAAGTCGAGAGCACCTGCCGCAACTCGAGAAAATCCAGGAGGTTTTGCCCTCCAGGCGAGATGAGGCCCATTTCCGCTGAGGCTTCTCGAGGCCAATCACATCTAACCACTGGAACTTCCAAAGGGTCCTTCACACCCTTGCTGCAACTCAGGAAGTTCCCCGACATACCCGTCTCCACTCGAGAGGAAGCACGTGGGGTCCCGCACACATCCAGGGGAGCCCCGTTTCCGCCTCCTAGCTCGAGATGAGGGATCCTTTCCCTGTTTCGTAGGGAAAGAATTCCCGGCGTTCCCGTCGCATCTCAAGAGGAGGCGCTCTCCACAGGAAAGGCGAGAGGAACTCCAGGGTCGTGCCACCATTCCAAGAGTTCCCCAGATGTGTCAGTCCATTCCAGAGGAACCTGTTTTCCCTGAACTGCCTTGACGTTCAAGCCGAGGATCGACTCCCACCACGTGTGCACGTGGGACAGCCCTGTGGGAAAGCCTCGTGGGAAAGCCTCGTGGGAAAGACTTGAGGGAAAACCATAGATCCTTTGATCCACGCGGCGGACTGCGTGACACTGCTGCTACCGCTCTGGAGGAAAGCGCAATGCATGCCCGCATTCGAGACGAGGACTGACTCCCCTGGGGAGACTCCAGAAGTACCCCAAGATGCATGTCAGCACTGGAGAGGAATCCTCAGGTTCCGGCCCCGACCCAACACAAGGTCTTAGGCCCCGGCATCGACGGGAGAGGAATCCCGAGAGACCCCCGAGGAACTCGCATGGGGGCTGGCCTTTCCTGAGGCCACCAGAGCGGTTCCCTGAGGTCCCCGTCGTAAGTCGAGAGCACCTGCCTCAACTCTAGAGAATCCAGGAGGTTTTGCCCTCCAGGTGAGATGAGGCCCATTTCCGCTGAGGCTTCTCGAGGACAATCCCATCTAACCATGGAACTTCCAAAGGGTCCTTCACACCATTGCTGCAACTCAAGAAGTTCCCCGACATACCCGTCTCCACTCGAGAGGAAGCACGTGGGGTCCCGCACACATCCAGGGGAGCCCCGTTTCCGCCTCCTAGCTCGAGATGAGGGATCCTTTCCCTGTTTCGTAGGGAAAGAATTCCCGGCGTTCCCGTCGCATCTCAAGAGGAGGCGCTCTCCACAGGAAAGGAGAGAGGAACTCCAGGGTCGTGCCACCATTCCAAGAGTCCCCCAGATGTGTCAGTCCATTCCAGAGGAACCGGTTTTCCCTGCACTGCCTTGACGTTCAAGCCGAGGATCGACTCCCACCACGTGTGCACGTGGGACAGCCCTGTGGGAAAGCCTCGTGGGAAAGCCTCGTGGGAAAGCCTCGTGGGAAAGACTCGAGGGAAAACCATAGATCCTTTGATCCACGCGGCGGACTGCGTGACACTGCTGCTACTGCTCTGGAGGAAAGCGCAATGCATGCCCGCATTCGAGACGAGGACTGACTCCCCTGAGGAGACTCCAGACGTACCCCAAGATCCATGTCAGCACTGGAGAGGAATCCTCAGGTTCCGGCCCCGACTCCACACAAGGTCTTAGGCCCCGGCATCGACGGGAGAGGAATCCCGAGAGACCCCCGAGGAACTCGCATGGGGACTGGCCTTTCCTGAGGCCACCAGAGCGGTTCCCTGAGGTCCCCGTCGTAAGTCGAGAGCACCTGCCGCAACTCGAGAAAATCCAGGAGGTTTTGCCCTCCAGGCGAGATGAGGCCCTTTTCCGCTGAGGCTTCTCGAGGCCAATCACATCTAACCACTGGAACTTCCAAAGGGTCCTTCACACCATTGCTGCAACTCAAGAAGTTCCCCGACATACCCGTCTCCACTCGAGAGGAAGCACGTGGGGTCCCGCACACATCCAGGGGAGCCCCGTTTCCGCCTCCTAGCTCGAGATGAGGGATCCTTTCCCTGTTTCGTAGGGAAAAAATTCCCGGCGTTCCCGTCGCATCTCAAGAGGAGGCGCTCTCCACAGGAAAGGCGAGAGGAACTCCAGGGTCGTGACACCATTCCAAGAGTCCCCCAGATGTGTCAGTCCATTCCAGAGGAACCTGTTTTCCCTGCACTGCCTTGACGTTCAAGCCGAGGATCGACTCCCACCACGTGTGCACGTGGGACAGCCCTGTGGGAAGGCCTCGTGGGAAAGCCTCGTGGGAAAGACTCGAGGGAAAACCATAGATCCTTTGATGCACGCGGCGGACTGCTTGACACTGCTGCTACCGCTCTGGAGGATAGCGCAAGTGCATGCCCGCATTCGAGACGAGGACTGACTCCCCTGGGGAGACTCCAGAAGTACCCCAAGATCCATGTCAGCACTGGAGAGGAATCCTCAGGTTCCGGCCCCGACTCCACACAAGGTCTTAGGCCCCGGCATCGATGGGAGAGGAATCCCGAGAGGCCCCCGAGGAACTCGCATGGGGACTGGCCTTTCCTGAGGCCACCAGAGCGGGTCCCTGAGGTCCCCGTCGTAAGTCGAGAGCACCTGCCGCAACTCGAGAAAATCCAGGAGGTTTTGCCCTCCAGGCGAGATGAGGCCCATTTCCGCTGAGGCTTCTCGAGGCTTATCACGTCTAACCACTGGAACTTCCAAAGGGTCCTTCACACCCTTGCTGCAACTCAAGAAGTTCCCAGACATACCCGTCTCCACTCGAGAGGAAGCACGTGGGGTCCCGCACACATCCAGGGGAGCCCCGTTTCCGCCTCCTAGCTCGAGATGAGGGATCCTTTACCTGTTTCTTAGGGAAAGAATTCCCGGCGTTCCCGTCGCATCTCAAGAGGAGGCGCTCTCCACAGGAAAGGCGACAGGAACTCCAGGGTCGTGCCACCATTCCAAGAGTCCCCCAGATGTGTCAGTCCATTCCAGAGGAACCTGTTTTCCCTGCACTGCCTTGACGTTCAAGCCGAGGATCCACTCCCACCATGTGTGCACGTGGGACAGCCCTGTGGGAGAGCCTCGTGGGAAAGCCTCGTGGGAAAGACTCGAGGGAAAACCATAGATCCTTTGATCCACGCGGCGGACTGCGTGACACTGCTGCTACCGCTCTGGAGGAAAGCGCAAGTGCATGCCCGCATTCGAGACGAGGACTGACTCCCCTGGGGAGACTCAAGATGTACCCCAAGATCCATGTCAGCACTGGAGAGGAATCCTCAGGTTCCGGCCCCGACTCCACATAAGGTCTTAGGCCCCGGCATCGACGGGAGAGGAATCCCGAGACGCCCCCGAGGAACTCGCATGGGGACTGGCCTTTCCTGAGGCCACCAGAGCGGGTCCCTGAGGTCCCGGTCGTAAGTCGAGAGCAGCTGCCGCAACTCGAGAAAATCCAGGAGGTTTTGCCCTCCAGGCGAGATGAGGCCCATTTCCGCTGAGGCTTCTCGAGGCCAATCACATCTAAACACTGGAAATTCCAAAGGGTCCTTCACACCCTTGCTGCAACTCAAGCAGTTCCTCGACATACCCGTCTCCACTCGAGAGGAAGCACGAGGTTCCCGCACACATCCAGGGGAGCCCCGTTTCCGCCTCCTAGCTCGAGATGAGGGATCCTTTCCCTGTTTCGTAGGGAAAGAATTCCCGGCATTCCCGTAGCATCTCAAGAGGAGGCGCTCTCCACAGGAAAGGCGAGAGTACTCCAGCGTCGTGCCACCATCCAAAGTGTCCCCCAGATATGTCAGTCCATTCCAGAGGAACCTGTTTTCCCTGCACTGCCTTGACTTTCAAGCCGAGGATCGACTCCCACCACGTGTGCACGTGGGACAGCCCTGTGGGAAGGCCTCGTGGGAAAGCCTCGTGGGAAAGACTCGAGGGAAAACCATAGATCCTTTGATGCACGGGGCGGACTGCTTGACACTGCTGCTACCGCTCTGGAGGATAGCGCAAGTGCATGCCCGCATTCGAGACGAGGACTGACTCCCCTGGGGAGACTCCAGAAGTACCCCAAGATCCATGTCAGCACTGGAGAGGAATCCTCAGGTTCCGGCCCCGACTCCACACAAGGTCTTCGGCCCCGGCATCGACGGGAGAGGAATCCCGAGAGGCCCCCGAGGAAGTCGCATGGGGACGGCCTTTCCTGAGGCCACCAGAGCGGGTCCCTGTGGTCCCCATCGTAAGTCGAGAGCACCTGCCGCAACTCGAGAAAATCCAGGAGGTTTTGCCCTCCAGGCGAGATGAGGCCCTTTTCCGCTGAGGCTTCTCGAGGCTAATCACATCTAACCACTGGAACTTCCAAAGGGTCCTTCACACCCTTGCTGCAACTCAAGCAGTTCCGCGACATACCCGTCTCCACTCGAGAGGAAGCACGTGGGGTCCCGCACACATCCAGGGGAGCCCCGTTTCCGCCTCCTAGCTCGAGATGAGGGATCCTTTCCCTGTTTCGTAGGGAAAGAATTCCCGGCGTTCCCGTCGCATCTCAAGAGGAGGCGCTCTCCACAGGAAAGGCGAGAGGAACTCCAGGGTCGTGCCACCATTCCAAGAGTCCCCCAGATGTGTCAGTCCATTCCAGAGGAACCTGTTTTCCCTGCACTGCCTTGACGTTCAAGCCGAGGATCGACTCCCACCACGTGTGTACGTGGGACAGCCCTGTGGGAAAGCCTCGTGGGAAAGCCTCGTGGGAAAGACTCGAGGGAAAACCATAGATCCTTTGATCCACGCGGCGGACTGCGTGACACTGCTGCTACCGCTCTGGAGGAAAGCGCAAGTGCATGCCCGCATTCGAGACGAGGTCTGACTCCCCTGGGGAGACTCCAGAAGTACCCCAAGATCCATGTCAGCACTGGAGAGGAATCCTCAGGTTCCGGCCCCGACTCCACACAAGGTCTTAGGCCCCGGCATCGACGGGAGAGGAATCCCGAGAGGCCCCCGAGGAACTCGCATGGGGACTGGCCTTTCCTGAGGCCACCAGAGCGGGTCCCTGAGGTCCCCGTCGTAAGTCGAGAGCACCTGCCGCAACTCGAGAAAATCCAGGAGGTTTTGCCCTCCAGGCGAGATGAGGCCCATTTCCGCTGAGGCTTCTGGAGGCCAATCACATCTAACCACTGGAACTTCCAAAGGGTCCTTCACACCCTTGCTGCAACTCAAGAAGTTCCCCGACATACCCGTCTCCACTCGAGAGGAAGCACGTGGTGTCCCGCACACATCCAGGGGAGCCGCGTTTCCGCCTCCTAGCTCGAGATGAGGGATCCTTTCCCTGTTTCGTAGGGAAAGAATTCCCGGCGTTCCCGTCGCATCTCAAGAGGAGGCGCTCTCCACAGGAAGGGCGAGAGGAACTCCAGGGTCGTGCCACCATTCCAAGAGTCCCCCAGATGTGTCAGTCCATTCCAGAGGAACCTGTTTTCCCTGCACTGCCTTGAGATTCAAGCCGAGGATCCACTCCCACCACGTGTGCACGTGGGACAGCCCTGTGGGAAAGCCTCGTGGGAAAGCCTCGTGGGAAAGACTCGAGGGAAAACCATAGATCCTTTGATCCACGCGGCGGACTGCGTGACACTGCTGCTACCGCTCTGGAGGAAAGCGCAAGTGCATGCATGCATTCGAGACGAGGACTGACTCCCCTGGGGAGACTCCAGAAGTACCCCAAGATCCATGTCAGCACTGGAGAGGAATCCTCAGGTTCCGGCCCCGACTCCACACAAGGTCTTAGGCCCGGCATCGACGGGAGAGGAATCCCGAGAGGCCCCCGAGGAACTCGCATGGGGACTGGCCTTTCCTGAGGCCACCAGAGCGGTTCCCTGAGGTCCCCGTCGTAAGTCGAGAGCACCTGCCGCAACTCGAGAAAATCCATGAGGTTTTGCCCTCCAGGCGAGATGAGGCCCATTTCCGCTGAGGCTTCTCGAGGCTAATCACGTCTAACCACTGGAACTTCCAAAGGGTCCTTCACACCCTTGCTGCAACTCAAGAAGTTCCCCAACATACCCGTCTCCACTCGAGAGGAAGCACGACGGTCCCGCACACAACCAGGGGAGCCCCGTTTCCGCCTCCTAGCTCGAGATGAGGGATCCTTTCCCTGTTTCGTAGGGAAAGAATTCCCGGCGTTCCCGTCGCATCTCAAGAGGAGGCGCTCTCCACAGGAAAGGCGAGAGGACTCCAGCGACGTGCCACCATCCAAAGTGTCCCCCAGATGTGTCAGTCTATTCCAAAGGAACCTGTTTTCCCTGCACTGCCTTGACGTTCAAGCCGAGGATCGACTCCCACCACGTGTGCACGTGGGACAGCCCTGTGGGAAAGCCTCGTGGGAAAGCCTCGTGGGAAAGACTCGAGGGAAAACCATAGATCCTTTGATCCACGCGGCGGACTGCGTGACACTGCTGCCACCGCTCTGGAGGAAAGCGCAAGTGCATGCCCGCATTCGAGACGAGGACTGACTTCCCAGGGGAGACTCCAGAAGTACCCCAAGATGCAAGTCAGCACTGGAGAGGAATCCTCAGGTTCCGGCCCCGACCCAACACAAGGTCTTAGGCCCCGGCATCGACGGGAGAGGAATCCCGAGAGGCCCCCGAGGAACTCGCATTTGGACTGGCCTTTCCTGAGGCCACCAGAGCGGGTCCCTGAGGTCCCCGTCGTAAGTCGAGAGCACCTGCCGCAACTCGAATAAATCCAGGAGGTTTTGCCCTCCAGGCGAGATGAGGCCCATTTCCGCTGAGGATTCTCGAGGCCAATCACATCTAACCACTGGAACTTCCAAAGGGTCCTTCACACCATTGCTGCAACTCAAGAAGTTCCCCGACATACCCGTCTCCACTCGAGAGCAAGCATGTGGGGTCCGGCACACATCCAGGGGAGCCCCGTTTCCGCCTCCTAGCTCGAGATGAGGGATCCTTTACCTGTTTCGTAGGGAAAGAATTCCCGGCGTTCCCGTCGCATCTCAAGAGGAGGCGCTCTCCATAGGAAAGGCGAGAGGAACTCCAGGGTCGTGCCACCATTCCAAGAGTCCCCCAGATGTGTCAGTCCATTCCAGAGGAACCTGTTTTCCCTGCACTGCCTTGACGTTCAAGCCGAGGATCGACTCCCACCACGTGTCACGTGGGACAGCCCTGAGGGAAAGCCTCGTGGGAAAGCCTCGTGGGAAAGACTCGAGGGAAAACCTCGTGGGAAAGACTCGTGGGAAAACCATAGATCCTTTGATCCACGCGGCGGACTGCGTGACACTGCTGCTACCGCTTTGGAGGAAAGCGCAAGTGCATGCCCCCATTCGAGACGAGGACTGACTCCCCTGGGGAGACTCCAGAAGTACCCCAAGAACCATGTCAGCACTGGAGAGGAATCCTCAGGTTCCGGCCCTGACTCCACACAAGGTCTTAGTCCCCGGCATCGACGGGAGAGGAATCCCGAGAGGCCCCCGAGGAACTCGCATGGGGACTGGCCTTTCCTGAGGCCACCAGAGCGGGTCCCTGAGGTCCTCGTCGTAAGTCGAGAGCACCTGCCCCAACTCGAGAAAATCCAGGCGGTTTTTGCCCTCCAGGCAAGATGAGGCCCATTTCCGCTGAGGCTTCTCGAGGCCAATCACATCTAACCACTGGAACTTCCAAAGGGTCCTTCACACCCTTGCTGCAGCTCAAGAAGTTCCCCGACATACCCGTCTCCACTCGAGATGAAGCACGTGGGGTCCCGCACACATCCAGGGGAGCCCCGTTTCCGCCTCCTAGCTCGAGATGAGGGATCCTTTCCCTGTTTCGTAGGGAAAGAATACCCGGCGTTCTCGTCGCATCTCAAGAGGAGGCGCTCTCCACAGGAAAGGCGAGAGGAACTCCAGGGTCGTGCCACCATTCCAAGAGTCCCCCAGATGTGTCAGTCCATTCCAGAGGAACCAGTTTTCCCTGCACTGCCTTGACGTTCAAGCCGAGGATCGACTCCCACCACGTGTGCACGTGGGACAGCCCTGTGGGAAAGCCTCGTGGGAAAGCCTCGTGGGAAAGACTCGAGGGAAAACCATAGATCCTTTGATCTACGCGGCGGACTGCGTGACACTGCTGCTACCGCTCTGGAGGAAAGCGCAAGTGCATGCCCGCATTCGAGACGAGGACTGACTCCCCTGGGGAGACTCCAGAAGTACCCCAAGATCCATGTCATCACTGGAGAGGAATCCTCAGGTTCCGGCCCCGACTCCACACAAGGTCTTAGGCCCCGGCATCGACGGGAGAGGAATCCCGAGAGGCCCCCGAGGAACTCGCATGGGGACTGGCCTTTCCTGAGGCCACCAGAGCGGGTCCCTGAGGTCCCCGTCGTAAGTCGAGAGCACCTGCCGCAACTCGAGAAAATCCAGGAGGTTTTGCCCTCCAGGCGAGATGAGGCCCATTTCCGCTGAGGCTTCTCGAGCCCAATCACGTCTAACCACTGGAACTTCCAAAGGGTCCTTCACACCCTTGCTGCAACTCAAGAAGTTCCCCTACATAAGCGTCTCCACTCGAGAGGAAGCACATGGGTCCCGCACACATAAAGGGGAGCCCCGTTCCCGCCTCCTAGCTCGAGATGAGGGATCCTTTCCCTGTTTCGTAGGGAAAGAATTCCCGGCGTTCCCGTCGCATCTCAAGAGGAGGCGCTCTCCACAGGAAAGGCGAGAGGAACTCCAGGGTCGTGCCACCATTCCAAGAGTCCCCCAGATGTGTCAGTCCATTCCAGAGGAACCTGTTTTCCCTGCACTGCCTTGACGTTCAAGCCGAGGATCGACTCCCACCACGTGTGCACGTGGGACAGCCTCGTGGGAAAGCCTCGTGGGAAAGACTGGAGGGAAAACCATAGATCCTTTGATCCACGCGGCGGACTGCGTGACACTGCTGCTACCGCTCTGGAGGAAAGCGCAAGTGCATGCCCGCATTCGAGACGAGGACTGACTCCCCTGGTGAGACGCCAGACGTACCCCAAGATCCATGTCAGCACTGGAGAGGAATCCTCAGGTTCCGGCCCCGACTCCACACAAGGTCTTAGGTCCCGGCATCGACGGGAGAGGAATCCCGAGAGGCCCCCGAGGAACTCGCATGGGGAATGGCCTTTCCTGAGGCCACCAGAGCGGTTCCCTGAGGTCCCCGTCGTAAGTCGAGAGCACCTGCCGCAACTCGAGAAAATCCAGGAGGTTTTGCCCTCCAGGCGAGATGAGGCCCATTTCCGCTGAGGCTTCTCGAGGCCAATCACATCTAACCACTGGAACTTCCAAAGGGTCCTTCACACCCTTGCTGCAACTCAAGAAGTTCCCCGACATACCCGTCTGCACTCGAGAGGAAGCACGTGGGGTCCCGCACACATCCAGGGGAGCCCCGTTTCCGCCTCCTAGCTCGAGATGAGGGATCCTTTCCCTGTTTCGTAGGGAAAGAATTCCCGGCGTTCCCGTCGCATCTCAAGAGGAGGCGCTCTCCACAGGAAAGGCGAGAGGAACTCCAGGGTCGTGCCACCATTCCAAGAGTCCCCCAGATGTGTCAGTCCATTCCAGAGGAACCTGTTTTCCTTGCACTGCCTTGAGGTTCAAGCCGAGGATCGACTCCCAACACGTGTGCACGTTGGACAGCCCTGTGGGAAAGCCTCGTGGGAAAGCCTCGTGGGAAAGACTCGAGGGAAAACCATAGATCCTTTGATCCACGCGGCGGACTGCGTGACACTGCTGCTACCGCTCTGGAGGAAAGCGCAAGTGCATGCCCGCATTCGAGACGAGGACTGACTCCCCTGGGGAGACTCCAGAAGTACCCCAAGATCCATGTCAGCACTGGAGAGGAATCCTCAGGTTCCGGCCCCGACTCCACACAAGGTCTTAGGCCCCGGCATCGACGGGAGAGGAATCCCGAGACGCCCCCGAGGAACTCGCATGGGGACTGGCCTTTCCTGAGGCCACCAGAGCGGGTCCCTGAGGTCCCCGTCGTAAGTCGAGAGCACCTGCCGCAACTCGAGAAAATCCAGGAGGTTTTGCCCTCCAGGCGAGATGAGGCCCATTTCCGCTGAGGCTTCTCGAGGCTAATCACGTCTAACCACTGGAATTTCCAAAGGGTCCTTCACACCCTTGCTGCAACTCAAGAAGTTCCCCGACATACCCGTCTCCACTCGAGAGGAAGCACGTTGGTCCCGCACACATCCAGGGAAGCCCCGTTCCCGCCTCCTAGCTCGAGATGAGGGATCCTTTCCCTGTTTCGTAGGGAAAGAATTCCCGGCGTTCCCGTCGCATCTCAAGAGGAGGCGCTCTCCACAGGAAAGGCGAGAGGAACTCCAGGGTCGTGCCACCATTCCAAGAGTCGGCCAGATGTGTCAGTCCATTCCAGAGGAACCTGTTTTCCCTGCACTGCCTTGACGTTCAAGCCGAGGATCGACTCCCACCACGTGTGCACGTGGGACAGCCCTGTGGGAAAGCCTCGTGGGAAAGCCTCGTGGGAAAGACTCGAGGGAAAACCATAGATCCTTTGATCCACGCGGCGGACTGCGTGACACTGATGCTACCGCTCTGGAGGAAAGCGCAAGTGCATGCCCGCATTCGAGACGAGGACTGACTCCCCTGGGGAGACTCAAGAAGTACCCCAAGATCCATGTCAGCACTGGAGAGGAATCCTCAGGTTCCGGCCCCGACTCCACACAAGGTCTTAGGCCCCGGCATCGACGGGAGAGGAATCCCGAGAGTCCCCCGAGGAACTCGCATGGGGACTGGCCTTTCCTGAGGCCACCAGAGCGGTTCCCTGAGGTCCCCGTCGTAAGTCGAGAGCACCTGCCGCAACTCGAGAAAATCCAGGAGGTTTTGCCCTCCAGGCGAGATGAGGCCCATTTCCGCTGAGGCTTCTCGAGGCCAATCACATCTAACCACTGGAACTTCCAAAGGGTCCTTCACACCCTTGCTGCAACTCAAGAAGTTCCCCGACATACCCGTCTGCACTCAAGAGGAAGCACGTGGTGTCCCGCACACATCCAGGGGAGCCCCGTTTCCGCCTCCTAGCTCGAGATGAGGGATCCTTTCCCTGTTTCGTAGGGAAAGAATTCCCGGCGTTCCCGTCGCATCTCAAGAGGAGGCGCTCTCCACAGGAAAGGCGAGAGGAACTCCAGGGTCGTGCCACCATTCCAAGAGTCCCCCAGATGTGTCAGTCCATTCCAGAGGAACCTGTTTTCCCTGCACTGCCTTGACGTTCAAGCCGAGGATCGATTCCCACCACGGGTGCACGTGGGACAGCCTCGTGGTAAAGCCTCGTGGGAAAGATTCGAGGGAAAACCAACCATCCTTTGATCCACGGGGCGGACTGCGTGACACTGCTGCTACCGCTCTGGAGGAAAGCGCAATGCATGCCCGCATTCGAGACGAGGACTGACTCCCCTGGGGAGACTCCAGAAGTACCACAAGATCCATGTCAGCACTGGAGAGGAATCCTCAGGTTCCGGCCCCGACTCCACACAAGGTCTTAGGCCCCGGCATCGACGGGAGAGGAATCCCGAGATGCCCCCGAGGAACTCGCATGGGGAGTGGTCTTTCCTGAGGCCACCAGAGCGGTTCCCTGAGGTCCCCGTCGTAAGTCGAGAGCACCTGCCGCAACTCGAGAAAATCCAGGAGGTTTTGGACTCCAGGCGAGATGAGGCCCATTTCCGCTGAGGCTTCTCGAGGCCAATCATATCTAACCACTGGAACTTCCAAAGGGTCCTTCACACCATTGCTGCAACTCAAGAAGTTCCCCGACATACCCGTCTCCACTCGAGAGGAAGCACGTGGTGTCCCGCACACATCCAGGGGAGCCCCGTTTCCGCCTCCTAGCTCGAGATGAGGGATCCTTTCCCTGTTTCGTAGGGAAAGAATTCCCGGCGTTCCCGTCGCATCTCAAGAGGAGGCGCTCTCCACAGGAAAGGCGAGAGGAACTCCAGGGTCGTGCCACCATTCCAAGAGTCCCCCAGATGTGTCAGTCCATTCCAGAGGAACCTGTTTTCCCTGCACTGCCTTGACGTTCAAGCCGAGGATCGACTCCCACCACGTGTGCACGTGGGACAGCCTCGTGGGAAAGCCTCGTGGGAAAGACTCGAGGGAAAACCATAGATTCTTTGATCCACGCGGCGGACTGCGTGACACTGCTGCTACCGCTCTGGAGGAAAGCGCAAGTGCATGCCCGCATTCGAGACGAGGACTGACTCCCCTGGGGAGACGCCAGACGTACCCCAAGATCCATGTCATCACTGGAGAGGAATCCTCAGGTTCCGGCCCCGACTCCACACAAGGTCTTAGGTCCCGGCATCGACGGGAGAGGAATCCCGAGAGGCCCCCGAGGAACTCGCATGGGGAATGGCCTTTCCTGAGGCCACCAGAGCGGTTCCCTGAGGTCCCCGTCGTAAGTCGAGAGCACCTGCCGCAACTCGAGAAAATCCAGGAGGTTTTGCCCTCCAGGCGAGATGAGGCCCATTTCCGCTGAGGCTTCTCGAGGCCAATGACATCTAACCACTGGAACTTCCAAAGGGTCCTTCACACCCTTGCTGCAACTCAAGAAGTTCCCCGACATACCCGTCTGCACTCGAGAGGAAGCACGTGGGGTCCCGCACACATCCAGGGGAGCCCCGTTTCCGCCTCCTAGCTCGAGATGAGGGATCCTTTCCCTGTTTCGTAGGGAAAGAATTCCCGGCGTTCCCGTCGCATCTCAAGAGGAGGCGCTCTCCACAGGAAAGGCGAGAGGAACTCCAGGGTCGTGCCACCATTCCAAGAGGCCCCAGATGTGTCAGTCCATTCCAGAGGAACCTGTTTTCCCTGCACTGCCTTGACTTTCAAGCCGATGATCGACTCCTACCACGTGTGCACGTGGGACAGCCCTGTGGGAAAGCCTCGTGGGAAAGCCTCGTGGGAAAGACTCGAGGGAAAACCATAGATCCTTTGATCCACGCGGCGGACTGCATGACACTGCTGCTACCGCTCTCGAGGAAAGCGTAAGTGCATGCCCGCATTCGAGACGAGGACTGACTCCCCTGGGGAGACTCCAGAAGTACCCCAAGATCCATGTCAGCACTGGAGAGGAATCCTCAGGTTCCGGCCCCGACTCGACACAAGGTCTTAGGCCCCGGCATCGACGGGAGAGGAATCCCGAGAGGCAACCGAGGAACTCGCATGGGGACTGGACTCTCCTGAGGCCACCAGAGCGGGTCCCTGAGGTCCCCGTCGTAAGTCGAGAGCACCTGCCGCAACTCGAGAAAATCCAGGAGGTTTTGCCCTCCAGGCGAGATGAGGCCCATTTCCGCTGAGGCTTCTCGAGGCCAATCACATCTAACCACTGGAACTTCCAAAGGGTCCTTCACACCCTTGCTACAACTCAAGAAGTTCCCCGACATACCCGTCTCCACTCGAGAGGAAGCACGTGGGGTCCCGCACACATCCAGGGGAGCCCCGTTTCCGCATCCTAGCTCGAGATGAGGGATCCTTTCCCTGTTTCGTAGGGAAAGAATTCCCGGCGTTCCCGTCGCATCTCAAGAGGAGGCGCTCTCCACGGGAAAGTCGAGAGGAACTCCAGGGTCGTGACACCATTCCAAGAGTTCCCCAGATGTGTCAGTCCATTCCAGAGGAACCTGTTTTCCCTGCACTGCCTTGACGTTCAAGCCGAGGATCGACTCCCACCTCGTGTGCACGTGGGACAGCCCTGTGGGAAAGCCTCGTGGGAAAGCCTCGTGGGAAAGACTCGAGGGAAAACCATAGATCCTTTGATCCTTTGGGCGGACTGCGTGACACTGCTGCTACCGCTCTGGAGGAAAGCGCAAGTGCATGCCCGCATTCGAGACGAGGACTGACTCCCCTGGGGAGACTCCAGAAGTACCCCAAGATCCATGTCAGCACTGGATAGGAATCCTCAGGTTCCGGCCCCGACTCCACACAAGGTCTTAGGCCCCGGCATCGACGGGAGAGGAATCCCGAGACGCCCCCGAGGAACTCGCATGGGGACTGGCCTTTCCTGAGGCCACCAGAGCGGGTCCCTGAGGTCCCCGTCGTAAGTCGAGAGCACCTGCCGCAACTCGAGAAAATCCAGGAGGTTTTGCCCTCCAGGCGAGATGAGGCCCATTTCCGCTGAGGCTTCTCGAGGCTAATCACGTCTAACCACTGGAACTTCCAAAGGGTCCTTCACACCCTTGCTGCAACTCAAGAAGTTCCCCGACATACCCGTCTCCACTCGAGAGGAAGCACGTGGGTCCCGCACACATCCAGGGGAGCCCCGTTTCCGCCTCCTAGCTCGAGATGAGGGATCCTTTCCCTGTTTCGTAGGGAAAGAATTCCCGGCGTTCCCGTCGCATCTCAAGAGGAGGCGCTCTCCACCGGAAAGGCGAGAGGAACTCCAGGGTCGTGCCACCATTCCAAGAGTCCCCCAGATGTGTCAGTCCATTCCAGAGGAACCTGTTTTCCCTGCACTGCCTTGACGTTCAAGCCGAGGAACGACTCCCACCACGTGTGCACGTGGGACAGCCCTGTGGGAAAGCCTCGTGGGACAGCCTCGTGGGAAAGACTCGAGGGAAAACCATAGATCCTTTGATCCACGCGGCGGACTGCGTGACACTGCTGCTACCGCTCTGGAGGAAAGCGCAAGTGCATGCCCGCATTCGAGACGAGGACTGACTCCCCTGGGGAGACTCCAGAAGTACCCCAAGATCCATGTCAGCACTGGAGAGGAATCCTCAGGTTCCGGCCCCGACTCCACACAAGGTCTTAGGTCCCGGCATCGACGGGAGAGGAATCCCGAGAGGCCCCCGAGGAACTCGCATGGGGACTGTCCTTTCCTGAGGCCACCAGAGCGGGTCCCTGAGGTCCCCGTCGTAAGTCGAGAGCACCTGCCGCAACTCGAGAAAATCCAGGAGGTTTTGCCCTCCAGGCGAGATGAGGCCCATTTCCGCTTAGGCTTCTCGAGGCTAATCACGTCTAAACACTGGAACTTCCAAAGGGTCCTTCACACCCTTGCTGCAACTCAAGAAGTTCCCCGACATACCCGTCTGCACTCGAGAGGAAGCACGTGGTGTCCCGCACACATCCAGGGGAGCCCCGTTTCCGCCTCCTCGCTCGAGATGAGGGATCCTTTCCCTGTTTCGTAGGGAAAGAATTCCCGGCGTTCCCGTCGCATCTCAAGAGGAGGCGCTCTCCACAGGAAAGGCGAGAGGAACTCCAGGGTCGTGCCACCATTCCAAGAGTCCCCCAGATGAGTCAGTCCATTCCAGAGGAACCTGTTTTCCCTGCACTGCCTTGACGTTCAAGCCGAGGATCCACTCCCACCACGTGTGCACGTGGGACAGCCCTGTGGGAAAGCCTCGTGGGAAAGCCTCATGGGAAAGACTCGAGGGAAAACCATAGATCCTTTGATCCACGCGGCGGACTGCGTGACACTGCTGCTACCGCTCTGGAGGAAAGCGCAATGCATGCCCGCATTCGAGATGAGGACTGACTCCCCTGGGGAGACTCCAGAAGTACCCCAAGATCCATGTCAGCACTGGAGAGGAATCCTCAGGTTCCGGCCCCGACTCCACACAAGGTCTTAGGCCCCGGCATCAACGGGAGAGGAATCCCAAGAGGCCCCCGAGGAACTCGCATGGGGACTGGCCTTTCCTAAGGCCAACAGAGCGGTTCCCTGAGGTCCCCGTCGTAAGTCGAGACCACCTGCCGCAACTCGAGAAAATCCAGGAGGTTTTGCCCTCCAGGCGAGATGAGGCCCATTTCCGCTGAGGCTTCTAGAGGCCAATCACATCTAACCACTGGAACTTCCAAAGGGTCCTTCACACCATTGCTGCAACTCAAGAAGTTCCCCGACATACCCGTCTCCACTCGAGAGGAAGCACGTGGGTTCCCGCACACATCCAGGGGAGCCCCGTTTCCGCCTCCTAGCTCGAGATGAGGGATCCTTTCCCTGTTTCGTAGGGAAAGAATTCCCGGCGTTCCCGTCGCATCTCAAGAGGAGGCGCTCTCCACAGGAGAGGCGAGAGGAACTCCAGGGTCGTGCCACCATTCCAAGCGTCCCCCAGATGTGTCAATCCATTCCAGAGGAACCTGTTTTCCCTGCACTGCCTTGACGTTCAAGCCGAGGATCGACTCCCACCACGTGTGCACGTGGGACAGCTCTGTGGGAAAGCCTCGTGGGAAAGCCTCGTGGGAAAGACTCGAGGGAAAACCATAGATCCTTTGATCCACGCGGCGGACTGCGTGACACTGCTGCTACCGCTCTGGAGGAAAGCGCAAGTGCATGCCCGCATTCGAGACGAGGACTGACTCCCCTGGGGAGACTCCAGAAGTACCCCAAGATCCATGTCAGCACTGGAGAGGAATCCTCAGGTTCCGGCCCCGACTCCACACAAGGTCTTAGGCCCCGGCATCGACGGGAGAGGAATCCCGAGACGCCCCCGAGGAACTCGCATGGGGATTGGCCTTTCCTGAGGCCACCAGAGCGGGTCCCTGAGGTCCCCGTCGTAAGTCGAGAGCACCTGCCGCAACTCGAGAAAATCCAGGAGGTTTTGCCCTCCAGGCGAGATGAGGCCCATTTCCGCTGAGGCTTCTCGAGGCTAATCACGTCTAACCACTGGAACTTCCAAAGGGTCCTTCACACCATTGCTGCAACTCAAGAAGTTCCCCGACATACCCGTCTCCACTCGAGAGGAAGCACGTGGGTCCCGCACACATCCAGGGGAGCCCCGTTTCCGCCTCCTAGCTCGAGATGAGGGATCCTTTCCCTGTTTCGTAGGGAAAGAATTCCCGGCGTTCCCGTCGCATCTCAAGAGGAGGCGCTCTCCACAGGAAAGGCGAGAGGAACTTCAGGGTCGTGCCACCATTCCAAGAGTCCCCCAGATGTGTCAGTCCATTCCAGAGGAACCTGTTTTCCTTGCACTGCCTTGACGTTCAAGCCGAGGATCGACTCCCACCACGTGTGCACGTGGGACAGACCTGTGGGAAAGCCTCGTGGGAAAGCCTCGCGGGAAAGACTCGAGGGAAAACCATAGATCCTTTGATCCACACGGCGGACTGCGTGACACTGCTGCTACCGCTCTGGAGGAAAGCGCAAGTGCATGCCCGCATTCGAGAAGAGGACTGACTCCCCTGGGGAGACTCCAGAAGTACCCCAAGATCCATGTCAGCACTGGAGAGGAATCCTCAGGTTCCGGCCCCGACTCCACACAAGGTCTTAGGCCCCGGCATCGACGGGAGAGGAATCCCGAGAGGCCCCCGAGGAACTCGCATGGGGACTGGCCTGTCCTGAGGCCACCAGAGCGGGTCCCTGAGGTCCCCGTCGTAAGTCGAGAGCACCTGCCGCAACTCGAGAAAATCCAGGAGGTTTTGCCCTCCAGGCGAGATGAGGCCCATTTCCGCTGAGGCTTCTCGAGGCCAATCACATCTAACCACTGGAACTTCCAAAGGGTCCTTCACACCCTTGCTGCAACTCAAGAAGTTCCCCGACATACCCGTCTCCACTCGAGAGGAAGCACGTGGGGTCCCGCACACATCCAGGGGAGCCCCGTTTCCCCTCCTAGCTCGAGATGAGGGATCCTTTCCCTGTTCCGTAGGGAAAGAATTCCCGGCGTTCCCGTCGCATCTCAAGAGGAGGCGTCTAAACAGGAAAGGCGAGAGGAACTCCAGGGTCGTGCCACCATTCCAAGAGTCCCCCAGATGAGTCAGTCCATTCCAGAGGAACCTGTTTTCCCTGCACTGCCTTGACGTTCAAGCCGAGGATCGACTCCCACCACGTGTGCACGTGGGACAGCCCTGTGGGAAAGCCTCGTGGGAAAGCCTCGTGGGAAAGACTCGAGGGAAAACCATAGATCCTTTGATCCACGCGGCGGACTGCGTGACACTGCTGCTACCGCTCTGGAGGAAAGCGCAATGCATGCCCGAATTCGAGACGAGGACTGACTCCCCTGGGGAGACTCCAGAAGTACCCCAAGATCCATGTCAGCACTGGAGAGGAATCCTCAGGTTCCGGCCCCGACTCCACACAAGGTCTTAGGCCCCGGCATCGACGGGAGAGGAATCCCGAGAGGCCCCCGAGGAACTCGCATGGGGACTGGCCTTTCCTGAGGCCACCAGAGCGGGTCCCTGAGGTCCCCGTCGTAAGTCGAGAGCACCTGCCGCAACTCGAGAAAATCCAGGAGGTTTTGCCCTCCAGGCGAGATGAGGCCCATTTCCGCTGAGGCTTCTCGAGGCCAATCACGTCTAACCACTGGAACTTCCAAAGGGTCCTTCACACCCTTGCTGCAACTCAAGAAGTTCCCCGACATACCCGTCTCCACTCGAGAGGAATCATGTGGTGTCCCGCACACATCCAGGGGAGACCCGTTTCCGCCTGCCAGCTCGAGATGAGGGATCCTTTCCCTGTTTCGTAGGGAAAGAATTCCCGGCGTTCCCGTCGCATCTCAAGAGGAGGCGCTCTCCACAGTAAAGGCGAGAGGAACTCCAGGGTCGTGCCACCATTCCAAGAGTCCCCCAGATGTGTCAGTCCATTCCAGAGGAACCTGTTTTCCCTGCACTGCCTTGACGTTCAAGCCGAGGATCGACTCCCACCACGTGTGCACGTGGGACAGCCCTGTGGGAAAGCCTCGTGGGAAAGCCTCGTGGGAGAGACTCGAGGGAAAACCATAGATCCTTTGATCCACGCGCCAGACTGCGTGACACTGCTGCTACCGCTCTGGAGGAAATCGCAAGTGCATGCCCGCATCCGAGACGAGGACTGACTCCCCTGGGGAGACTCCAGAAGTACCCCAAGATCCATGTCAGCACTGGAGAGGAATCCTCAGGTTCCGGCCCCGACTCCTCACAAGGTCTTAGGCCCCGGCATCGACGGGAGAGGAATCCCGAGACGCCCCCGAGGAACTCGCATGGGGACTGGCATTTCCTGAGGCCACCAGAGCGGTTCCCTGAGGTCCCCGTCGTAAGTCGAGAGCACCTGCCGCAACTCGAGAAAATCCAAGAGGTTTTGCCCTCCAGGCGAGATGAGGCCCATTTCCGCTGAGGCTTCTCGAGGCCAATCACGTCTAACCACTGGAACTTCCAAAGGATCCTTCACACCCTTGCTGCAACTCAAGAAGTTCCCCGACATACCCGTCTCCACTCGAGAGGAAGCACGTGGGGTCCCGCACACATCCAGGGGAGCCCCGTTTCCACCTCCTAGCTCGTGATGAGGGATCCTTTCCCTGTTTCGTAGGGAAAGAATTCCCGGCGTTCCCGTCGCATCTCAAGAGGAGGCGCTCTCCACAGGAAAGGCGAGAGGAACTCCAGGGTCGTGACACCATTCCAAGAGTCCCCCAGATGTGTCAGTCCATTCCAGAGGAACCTGTTTTCCCTGCACTGCCTTGACGTTCAAGCCGAGGATCGACTCCCACCACGTGTGCACGTGGGACAGCCCTGTGGGAAAGCCTCGTGGGAAAGCCTCGTGGGAAAGACTCGAGGGAAAACCATAGATCCTTTGATCCACGCGGCGGACTGCATGACAATGCTGCTACCGCGCTGGAGGAAAGGGCAAGTGCATGCCCGCATTCGAGACGAGGACTGACTCCCCTGGGGAGACTCCAGAAGTACCCCAAGATCCATGTCAGCACTGGAGAGGAATCCTCAGGTTCCGGCCCCGACTCCACACAAGGTCTTAGGCCCCGGCATCGACGGGAGAGGAATCCCGAGAGGCCCCCGAGGAACTCTCATAGGGACTGGCCTTTCCTGAGGCCACCAGAGCGGGTCCCTGAGGTCCCCGTCGTAAGTCGAGAGCACCTGCCGCAACTCGAGAAAAACCAGAAGGTTTTGCCCTCCAGGCGAGATGAGGCCCATTTCCGCTGAGGCATCTCGAGGCCAATCACATCTAACCACTGGAACTTCCAAAGGGTCCTTCACACCGTTGCTGCAACTCAAGAAGTTCCCCGACATACCCGTCTCCACTCGAGAGGAAGCACGTGGGGTCCCGCACATATCCAGGGAACCCCGTTTCCGCCTCCTAGCTCGAGATGAGGGATCCTTTCCCTGTTTCGTAGGGAAAGAATTCCCGGCGTTCCCGTCGCATCTCAAGAGGAGGCGCTCTCCACAGGAAAGGCGAGAGGAACTTCAGGGTCGTGACACCATTCCAAGAGTCCCCCAGATGTGTCAGTCCATTCCAGAGGAACCTGTTTTCCCTGCACTGCCTTGACGTTCAAGCCGAGGATCGACTCCCACCACGTGTGCACGTGGGACAGCCCTGTGGGAAAGCCTCGTGGGAAAGCCTCGTGGGAAAGACTCGTGGGAAAACCATAGATCCTTTGATCCATGCGGCGGACTGCGTGACACTGCTGCTACCGCTCTGGAGGAAAGCGCAATGCATGCCCGCATTCGAGACGAGGACTGACTCCCCTGGGGAGACTCCAGAAGTACCCCAAGATCCATGTCAGCACTGGAGAGGAATCCTCAGGTTCCGGCCCCGACTCCACACAAGGACTTAGGCCCCGGCATCGACGGGAGAGGAATCCCGAGAGGCCCCCGAGGAACTCGCATGGGGACTGGCCTTTCCTGAGGCCACCAGAGCGGGTCCCTGAGGTCCCCGTCGTAGGTCGAGACCACCTGCCGAAACTCGAGAAAATCCAGGAGGTTTTGCCCTCCAGGTGAGATGAGGCCCATTTCCGCTGAGGCTTCTCGAGGCCAATCACGTCTAAC
Source organism: Ovis canadensis (assembly GCF_042477335.2). Classification (NCBI taxonomy): domain Eukaryota; kingdom Metazoa; phylum Chordata; class Mammalia; order Artiodactyla; family Bovidae; genus Ovis; species Ovis canadensis. The sequence goes on from NC_091253.1 coordinate 1,363,784, forward strand.
CACTGGAACTTCCAAAGGGTCCTTCACACCATTGCTGCAACTCAAGAAGTTCCCCGACATACCCGTCTCCACTCGAGAGGAAGCACGTGGGTCCCGCACACATCCAGGGGAGCCCCGTTTCCGCCTCCTAGCTCGAGATGAGGGATCCTTTCCCTGTTTCGTAGGGAAAGAATTCCCGGCGTTCCCGTCGCATCTCAAGAGGAGGCGCTCTCCACAGGAAAGGCGAGAGGAACTCCAGGGTCGTGCCACCATTCCAAGAGTCCCCCAGATGTGTCAGTCCATTCCAGAGGAACCTGTTTTCCCTGCACTGCCTTGACGTTCAAGCCGAGGATCGACTCCCACCACGTGTGCACGTGGGACAGCCCTGTGGGAAAGCCTCGTGGGAAAGCCTCGTGGGAAAGACTCGAGGGAAAACCATAGATCCTTTGATCCACGCGGCGGACTGCGTGACACTGCTGCTACCGCTCTGGAGGAAAGCGCAAGTGCATGCCCGCATTCGAGACGAGGACTGACTCCCCTGGGGAGACTCCAGAAGTACCACAAGATCCATGTCAGCACTGGAGAGGAATCCTCAGGTTCCGGCCCCGACTCCACACAAGGTCTTAGGCCCTGGCATCGACGGGAGAGGAAGCCCGAGAGGCCCCCGAGGAACTCGCATGGGGACTGGCCTTTCCTGAGGCCACCAGAGCGGGTCCCTGAGGTCCCCGTCGTAAGTCGAGAGCACCTGCCGCAACTCGAGAAAATCCAGGAGATTTTGCCCTCCAGGCGAGATGAGGCCCATTTCCGCTGAGGCTTCTCGAGGCCAATCACATCTAACCACTGGAACTTCCAAAGGGTCCTTCACACCCTTGCTGCAACTCAAGAAGTTCCCCGACATATCCGTCTGCCCTCGAGAGGAAGCACGTGGTGTCCCGCACACATTCAGGGGAGACCTGTTTCCGCCTCCTAGCGTGAGATGAGGGATCCTTTCCCTGTTTCGTAGGGAAAGAATTCCCGGCGTTCCCGTCGCATCTCAAGAGGAGTCGCTCTCCACAGGAAAGGCGAGAGGAACTTCAGGGTCATGCCACCATTCCAAGAGTCCCCAAGAAGTGTCAGTCCATTCCAGAGGAACCTGTTTTCCCTGCACTGCCTTGACGTTCAAGCCGAGGATCGACTCCCACCACGTGTGTACGTGGGACAGCCCTGTGGGAAAGCCTCGTGGGAAAGACTCGAGGGAAAACCATACATCCTTTGATCCACGCGGCGGACTGCGTGACACTGCTGCTACCGCTCTGGAGGAAAGCGCAAGTGCATGCCCGCATTCGAGGCGAGGACTGACTCCCCTGGGGAGACTCCAGAAGTACCCCAAGATCCATGTCAGCACTGGAGAGGAATCCTCAGGTTCCGGCCCCGACTCCACACAAGGTCTTAGGCCCCGGCATCGACGGGAGAGGAATCCCGAGAGGCCCCCGAGGAACTCGCATGGGGACTGGCCTTTCCTGAGGCCACCAGAGCGGGTCCCTGAGGTCCCCGTCGTAAGTCGAGAGCACCTGCCGCAACTCGAGAAAATCCAGGAGGTTTTGCCCTCCAGGCGAGATGAGGCCCATTTCCGCTGAGGCTTCTCGAGGCTAATCACGTCTAACCACTGGAACTTCCAAAGGGTCCTTCACACCCTTGCTGCAACTCAAGAAGTTCCCCGACATACCCGTCTCCACTCGAGAGGAAGCACGTGGGTCCCGCACACATCCAGGGGAGCCCCGTTTCCGCCTCCTAGGTCGAGATGAGGGATCCTTTCCCTGTTTCGTAGGGAAAGAATTCCCGGCGTTCCCGTCGCATCTCAAGAGGAGGCGCTCTCCACAGGAAAGGCGAGAGGAACTCCAGGGTCGTGCCACCATTCCAAGAGTCCCCCAGATGTGTCAGTCCATTCAAGAGGAACCTGTTTTCCCTACACTGCCTTGACGTTCAAGCCGAGGATCGACTCCCACCACGTGTGCACGTGGGACAGCCCTGTGGGAAAGCCTCGTGGGAAAGCCTCGTGGGAAAGACTCGAGGGAAAACAATAGATCCTTTGATCCACGCGGCAGACTGCGTGACACTGCTGCTACCGCTCTGGAGGAAAGCACAAGTGCATGCCCGCCTCCGAGACGAGGACTGACTCCCCTGGGGAGACTCCAGAAGTACCCCAAGATCCATGTCAGCACTGGAGAGGAATCCTCAGGTTCCGGCCCCAACTCCACACAAGGTCTTAGGCCCCGGCATCGAAGGGAGAGGAATCCCGAGAGGCCCCCGAGGAACTCGCATGGGGACTGGCCTTTCCTGAGGCCACCAGAGCGAGTCCCTGAGGTCCCCGTCGTAAGTCGAGAGCACCTGCCGCAACTCGAGAAAATCCAGGAGGTTTTGCCCTCCAGGCGAGATGAGGCCCATTTCCGCTGAGGCTTCTCGAGGCCAATCCCATCTAACCACTGGAACTTCCAAAGGGTCCTTGACACCCTTGATGCAACTCAAGAAGTTCCCCGACATACCCGTCTCCACTCGAGAGGAAGCACGTGGGGTCCGGCACACATCCAGGGGAGCCCCGTTTCCGCCTCCTAGCTCGAGATGAGGGATCCTTTCCCTGTTTCGTAGGGAAAGAATTCCCGGCGTTCCCGTCGCATCTCAAGAGGAGGCGCTCTCCACAGGAAAGGCGAGAGGAACTCCAGGGTCATGCCACCATTCCAAGAGTCCCCCAGATGTGTCAGTCCATTCCAGAGGAACCTGTTTTCCCTGCACTGCCTTGACGTTCAAGCCGAGGATCGACTCCCACCACGTGTACACGTGGGACAGCCCTGTGGGAAAGCCTCGTGGGAGAGCCTCGTGGGAAAGACTCGAGGGAAAACCATAGATCCTTTGATCCACGCGGCGGACTGCGTGACACTGCTGCTACCGCTCTGGAGGAAAGCGCAAGTGCATGCCCGCATTCGAGACGAGGACTGACTCCCCTGGGGAGACTCCAGAAGTACCCCAAGATCCATGTCAGCACTGGAGAGGAATCCTCAGGTTCCGGCCCCGACTCCACACAAGGTCTTAGGCCCCGGCATCGACGGGAGAGGAATCCCGAGAGGCCCCCGAGGAACTCGCATGGGGACTGGCCTTTCCTGAGGCCACCAGAGCGGGTCCCTGAGGTCCCCGTCGTAAGTCGAGAGCACCTGCCGCAACTCGAGAAAATCCAGGAGGTTTTGCCCTCCAGGCGAGATGAGGCCCATTTCCGCTGAGGCTTCTAGAGGCCAATCACATCTAACCACTGGAACTTCCAAAGGGTCCTTCACACCCTTGCTGCAACTCAAGAAGTTCACCGACATACCCGTCTCCACTCGAGAGGAAGGACGTGGTGTCCCGCACACATCCAGGGGAGCCCCGTTTCGCCTCCTAGCTCGAGATGAGGGATCCTTTCCCTGTTTCGTAGGGAAAGAATTCCCGGCGTTCCCGTCTCATCTCAAGAGGAGGCGCTCTCCACAGGAAAGGCAAGAGGAACTCCAGGGTCGTGCCACCATTCCAAGAGTCCCACAGATGTGTCAGTCCATTCCAGAGGAACCTGTTTTCCCTGCACTGCCTTGACGTTCAAGCCGAGGATCGACTCCCACCACGTGTGCACGTGGGACAGCCCTGTGGGAAAGCCTCGTGGGAAAGCCTCGTGGGAAAGACTCGAGGGAAAACCATAGATCCTTTGATCCACGCGGCGGACTGCGTGACACTGCTGCTACCGCTCTGGAGGAAAGCGCAATGCATGCCCGCATTCGAGACGAGGACTGACTCCCCTGGGGAGACTCAAGAAGTACCCCAAGATCCATGTCAGCACTGGAGAGGAATCCTCAGGTTCCGGCCCCGACTCCACACAAGGTCTTAGGCCCCGGCATCGACGGGAGAGGAATCCCGAGAGGCCCCCGAGGAACTCGCATGGGGACTGGCCTTTCCTGAGGCCACCAGAGCGGGTCCCTGAGGTCCCCGTCGTAAGTCGAGAGCACCTGCCGCAACTCGAGAAAAACGAGGAGGTTTTGCCCTCCAGGCGAGATGAGGCCCATTTCCGCTGAGGCATCTCGAGGCCAATCACATCTAACCACTGGAACTTCCAAAGGGTCTTTCACACCATTGCTGCAACTCAAGAAGTTCCCCGACATACCCGTCTCCACTCGAGAGGAAGCACGTGGGGTCCCGCACATATCCAGGGGACCCCGTTTCCGCCTCCTAGCTCGAGATGAGGGATCCTTTCCCTGTTTCGTAGGGAAAGAATTCCCAGCGTTCCCGTCGCATCTCAAGAGGAGGCGCTCTCCACAGGAAAGGCGAGAGGAACTCCAGGGTCGTGACACCATTCCAAGAGTCCCCCAGATGTGTCAGTCCATTCCAGAGGAACCTGTTTTCCCTGCACTGCCTTGACGTTCAAGCCGAGGATCGACTCCCACCACGTGTGCACGTGGGACAGCCCTGTGGGAAAGCCTCTTGGGATAGCCTCGTTGGAAAGACTCGAGGGAAAACCATAGATCCTTTGATCCACGCGGCGGACTGCGTGACACTGCTGCTACCGCTCTGGAGGAAAGCGCAAGTGCATGCCCGCATTCGAGACGAGGACTGACTCCCCTGGGGAGACTCCAGAAGTACCCCAAGATGCATGTCAGCACTGGAGAGGAATCCTCAGGTTCCGGCCCCGACTCCGCACAAGGTCTTAGGCCCCGGCATCGACGGGAGAGGAATCCCGAGAGGCCCCCGAGGAACTCGCATGGGGACTGGCCTTTCTTGAGGCCACCAGAGCGGTTCCCTGAGGTCCCCGTCGTAAGTCGAGAGCACCTGCCGCAACTCGAGAAAATCCAGGAGGTTTTGCCCTCCAGGCCAGATGAGGCCCATTTCCGCTGAGGCTTCTCGAGACCAATCACATCTAACCACTGGAACTTCCAAAGGGTCCTTCACACCATTGCTGCAACTCAAGAAGTTCCCCGACATACCCGTCTCCACTCGAGAGGAAGCACGTGGGGTCCCGCACACATCCAGGGGAGCCCCGTTTCCACCTCCTAGCTCCAGATGAGGGATCCTTTCCCTGTTTCGTAGGGAAAGAATTCCCGGCGTTCCAGTCGCATCTCAAGAGGAGGCGCTCTCCACAGGAAAGGCGAGAGGAACTCCAGGGTCATGCCACCATTCCAAGAGTCCCCCAGATGTGTCAGTCCATTCCAGAGGAACCTTTTTTCCCTGCACTGCCTTGACGTTCAAGCCGAGGATCGACTCCCACCACGTGTGCACGTGGGACAGCCCTGTGGGAAAGCCTCTTGGGATAGCCTCGTGGGAAAGACTCGAGGGAAAACCATAGATCCTTTGATCCACGCGGCGGACTGCGTGACACTGCTGCTACCGCTCTGGAGGAAAGCGCAAGTGCATGCCCGCATTCGAGACGAGGACTGACTCCCCTGGGGAGACTCCAGAAGTACCCCAAGATGCATGTCAGCACTGGAGAGGAATCCTCAGGTTCCGGCCCCGACTCCACACAAGGACTTAGGCCCCGGCATCGACGTTAGAGGAATCCCCAGAGGCCCCCGAGGAACTCGCATGGGGACTGGCCTTTCCTGAGGCCACCAGAGCTGGTCCCTGAGGTCCACGTCGTAAGTCGAGAGCACCTGCCGCAACTCGAGAAAATCCAGGCGGTTTTGCCCTTCAGGCGAGATGAGGCCCATTTCCGCTGAGGCTTCTCGAGGCCAATCACATCTAACCACTGGAACTTCCAAAGGGTCCTTCACACCATTGTTGCAACTCAAGAAGTTCCCCGACATACCCGTCTCCACTCGAGAGGAAGCACGTGGGTCCCGCACACATCCAGGGGAGCCCCGTTTCCGCCTCCTAGCTCGAGATGAGGGATCCTTTCCCTGCTTCGTAGGGAAAGAATTCCCGGCGTTCCCGTCGCATCTCAAGAGGAGGCGCTCTCCACAGGAAAGGCGAGAGGAACTCCAGGGTCGTGCCACCATTCCAAGAGTCCCCCAGATGTGTCAGTCCATTCCAGAGGAACCTGTTTTCCCTGCACTGCCTTGACGTTCAAGCCGAGGATCGACTCCCACCACGTGTGCACGTGGGACAGCCCTGTGGGAAAGCCTCGTGGGAAAGCCTCGTGGGAAAGACTCGAGGGAAAACCATAGATCCTTTGATCCACGCGGCGGACTGCGTGACACTGCTGCTACCGCTCTGGAGGAAAGCGCAAGTGCATGCCCGCATTCGAGACGAGGACTGACTCCCCTGGGGAGACTCCAGAAGTACCCCAAGATCCATGTCAGCACTGGAGAGGAATCCTCAGGTTCCGGCCCCGACTCCACACAAGATCTTAGGCCCCGGCATCGACGGGAGAGGAATCCCGAGAGGCCCCCGAGGAACTCGCATGGGGACTGGCCTTTCCTGAGGCCACCAGAGCGGGTCCCTGAGGTCCCCGTCGTAAGTCGAGAGCACCTGCCGCAACTCGTGAAAATCCAGGAGGTTTTGCCCTCCAGGCGAGATGAGGCCCATTTCCGCTGATTCTTCTCGAGGCCAATCACATCTAACCACTGGAACGTCCAAAGGGTCTTTCACACCATTGCTGCAACTCAAGAAGTTCCCCGACATACCCGTCTCCACTCGAGAGGAAGCACGTGGGGTCCCGCACACATCCAGGGGAGCCTCGTTTCCGCCTCCTAGCTCGAGATGAGGGATCCTTTCCCTGTTTCGTAGGGAAAGAATTCCCGGCGTTCCCGTCGCATCTCAAGAGGAGGCGCTCTCCACAGGAAAGGCGAGAGGAACTCCAGGGTCGTGCCACCATTCCAAGAGTCCCCCAGATGTGTCAGTCCATTCCAGAGGAACCTGTTTTCCCTGCACTGCCTTGACGTTCAAGCCGAGGATCGACTCCCACCACGTGTGCACGTGGGACAGCCCTGTGGGAAAGCCTCGTGGGAAAGCCTCGTGGGAAAGACTCGAGGGAAAACCATAGATCCTTTGATCCACGCGGCGGACTGCGTGACACTGCTGCTACCGCTCTGGAGGAAAGCGCAAGTGCATGCCCGCATTCGAGACGAGGACTGACTCCCCTGGGGAGACTCCAGAAGTACCCCAAGATCCATGTCAGCACTGGAGAGGAATCCTCAGGTTCCGGCCCCGACTCCACACAAGGTCTTAGGCCCTGGCATCGACGGGAGAGGAATCCCGAGAGGCCCCCGAGGAACTCGCATGGGGACTGGCCTTTCCTGAGGCCACCAGAGCGGGTCCCTGAGGTCCCCGTCGTAAGTCGAGAGCACCTGCCACAACTCGAGAAAATCCAGGAGGTTTTGCCCTCCAGGCGAGATGAGGCCCATTTCCGCTGAGGCTTCACGAGGCCAATCACATCTAACCACTGGAACTTCCAAAGGGTCCTTCACACCATTGCTGCAACTCAAGAAGTTCCCCGACATACCCGTCTCCACTCGAGAGGAAGCACGTGGGTCCCGCACACATCCAGGGGAGCCCCGTTTCCGCCTCCTAGCTCGAGATGAGGGATCCTTTCCCTGTTTCGTAGGGAAAGAATTCCCGGCGTTCCCGTCGCATCTCAAGAGGAGGCGCTCTCCACAGGAAATGTGAGAGGAACTCCAGGGTCGTGCCACCATTCCAAGAGTCCCCCAGATGTGTCAGTCCATTCCAGAGGAACCTGTTTTCCCTGCACTGCCTTGACGTTCAAGCCGAGGATCGACTCCCACCACGTGTGCACGTGGGACAGCCCTGTGGGAAAGCCTCGTGGGAAAGCCTCGTGGAAAAGACTCGAGGGAAAACCATAGATCCTTTGATCCACGCGGCGGACTGCGTGACACTGCTGCTACCGCTCTGGAGGAAAGCGCAAGTGCATGCCCGCATTCGAGACGAGGACTGACTCCCCTGGGGAGACTCCAGAAGTACCCCAAGATCCATGTCAGCACTGGAGAGGAATCCTCAGGTTCCGGCCCCGACTCCACACAAGGTCTTAGGCCCCGGCATCGACGGGAGAGGAATCCCGAGAGGCCCCCGAGGAACTCGCATGGGGACTGGCCTTTCCTGAGGCCACCAGAGCGGGTCCCTGAGGTCCCCGTCGTAAGTCGAGAGCACCTGCCGCAACTCGAGAAAATCCAGGAGGTTTTGCCCTCCAGGCGAGATGAGGCCCATTTCCGCTGAGGCTTCTCGAGGCCAATCACATCTAACCACTGGAACTTCCAAAGGGTCCTTCACACCCTTGCTGCAACTCAAGAAGTTCCCCGACATACCCGTCTCCACTCGAGAGGAAGCACGTGGTGTCCCGCACACATCCAGGGGAGCCCCGTTTCGCCTCCTAGCTCGAGATGAGGGATCCTTTCCCTGTTTCGTAGGGAAAGAATTCCCGGCGTTCCCGTCGCATCTCAAGAGGAGGCGCTCTCCACAGGAAAGGCGAGAGGAACTCCAGGGTCGTGACACCATTCCAAGAGTCCCCCAGATGTGTCAGTCCATTCCAGAGGAACCTGTTTTCCCTGCACTGCCTTGACGTTCAAGCCGAGGATCGACTCCCACCACGTGTGCACGTGGGACAGCCCTGTGGGAAAGCCTCGTGGGAAAGCCTCGTGGGAAAGACTCGAGGGAAAACCATAGATCCTTTGATCCACGCGGCGGACTGCGTGACACTGCTGCTACCGCTCTGGAGGAAAGCGCAAGTGCATGCCCGCATTCGAGACGAGGACTGACTCCCCTGGGGAGACTCCAGAAGTACCCCAAGATCCATGTCAGCACTGGAGAGGAATCCTCAGGTTCCGGCCCCGACTCCACACAAGGTCTTAGGCCCCGGCATCGACGGGAGAGGAATCCCGAGAGGCCCCCGAGGAACTCGCATGGGGACTGGCCTTTCCTGAGGCCACCAGAGCGGGTCCCTGAGGTCCCCGTCGTAAGTCGAGAGCACCTGCCGCAACTCGAGAAAATCCAGGAGGTTTTGCCCTCCAGGCGAGATGAGGCCCATTTCCGCTGAGGCTTCTCGAGGCCAATCACATCTAACCACTGGAACTTCCAAGGGGTCTTTCACACCATTGCTCCAAATCAAGAAGTTCCCCGACATACCCGTCTCCACTCGAGAGGAAGCACGTGGGGTCCCGCACACATCCAGGGGAGCCCCGTTTCGCCTCCTAGCTCGAGATGAGGGATCCTTTCCCTGTTTCGTAGGGAAAGAATTCCCGGCGTTCCCGTCGCATCTCAAGAGGAGGCGCTCTCCACAGGAAAGGCGAGAGGAACTTCAGGGTCGTGACACCATTCCAAGAGTCCCCCAGATGTGTCAGTCCATTCCAGAGGAACCTGTTTTCCCTGCACTGCCTTGACGTTCAAGCCGAGGATCGACTCCCAGCATGTGTGCACGTGGGACAGCCCTGTGGGAAAGCCTCGTGGGAAAGCCTCGTGGGAAAGACTCGAGGGAAAACCATAGATCCTTTGATCCACGCGGCGGACTGCGTGACACTGCTGCTACCGCTCTGGAGGAAAGCGCAAGTGCATGCCCGCATTCGAGACGAGGACTGACTCCCCTGGGGAGACTCCAGAAGTACCCCAAGATCCATGTCAGCACTGGAGAGGAATCCTCAGGTTCCGGCCCCGACTCCACACAAGGTCTTAGGCCCCGGCATCGACGGGAGAGGAATCCCGAGAGGCCCCCGAGGAACTCGCATGGGGACTGGCCTTTCCTGAGGCCACCAGAGCGGGTCCCTGAGGTCCCCGTCGTAAGTCGAGAGCACCTGCCGCAACTCGAGAAAATCCAGGAGGTTTTGCCCTCCAGGCGAGATGAGGCCCATTTCCGCTGAGGCTTCTCGAGGCCAATCACATCTAACCACTGGAACTTCCAAAGGGTCCTTCACACCCTTGCTGCAACTCAAGAAGTTCCCCGACATACCCGTCTCCACTCGAGAGGAAGCACGTGGTGTCCCGCACACATCCAGGGGAGCCCCGTTTCGCCTCCTAGCTCGAGATGAGGGATCCTTTCCCTGTTTCGTAGGGAAAGAATTCCCGGCGTTCCCGTCGCATCTCAAGAGGAGGCGCTCTCCACAGGAAAGGCGAGAGGAACTCCAGGGTCGTGACACCATTCCAAGAGTCCCCCAGATGTGTCAGTCCATTCCAGAGGAACCTGTTTTCCCTGCACTGCCTTGACGTTCAAGCCGAGGATCGACTCCCACCACGTGTGCACGTGGGACAGCCCTGTGGGAAAGCCTCGTGGGAAAGCCTCGTGGGAAAGACTCGAGGGAAAACCATAGATCCTTTGATCCACGCGGCGGACTGCGTGACACTGCTGCTACCGCTCTGGAGGAAAGCGCAAGTGCATGCCCGCATTCGAGACGAGGACTGACTCCCCTGGGGAGACTCCAGAAGTACCCCAAGATCCATGTCAGCACTGGAGAGGAATCCTCAGGTTCCGGCCCCGACTCCACACAAGGTCTTAGGCCCCGGCATCGACGGGAGAGGAATCCCGAGAGGCCCCCGAGGAACTCGCATGGGGACTGGCCTTTCCTGAGGCCACCAGAGCGGGTCCCTGAGGTCCCCGTCGTAAGTCGAGAGCACCTGCCGCAACTCGAGAAAATCCAGGAGGTTTTGCCCTCCAGGCGAGATGAGGCCCATTTCCGCTGAGGCTTCTCGAGGCCAATCACATCTAACCACTGGAACTTCCAAGGGTCTTTCACACCATTGCTCCAAATCAAGAAGTTCCCCGACATACCCGTCTCCACTCGAGAGGAAGCACGTGGGGTCCCGCACACATCCAGGGGAGCCCCGTTTCCGCCTCCTAGCTCGAGATGAGGGATCCTTTCCCTGTTTCGTAGGGAAAGAATTCCCGGCGTTCCCGTCGCATCTCAAGAGGAGGCGCTCTCCACAGGAAAGGCGAGAGGAACTCCAGGGTCGTGCCACCATTCCAAGAGTCCCCCAGATGTGTCAGTCCATTCCAGAGGAACCTGTTTTCCCTGCACTGCCTTGACGTTCAAGCCGAGGATCGACTCCCACCACGTGTGCACGTGGGACAGCCCTGTGGGAAAGCCTCGTGGGAAAGCCTCGTGGGAAAGACTCGAGGGAAAACCATAGATCCTTTGATCCACGCGGCGGACTGCGTGACACTGCTGCTACCGCTCTGGAGGAAAGCGCAAGTGCATGCCCGCATTCGAGACGAGGACTGACTCCCCTGGGGAGACTCCAGAAGTACCCCAAGATCCATGTCAGCACTGGAGAGGAATCCTCAGGTTCCGGCCCTGACTCCACACAAGGTCTTAGGCCCCGGCATCGACGGGAGAGGAATCCCGAGAGGCCCCCTAGGAACTCGCATGGGGACTGGCCTTTCCTGAGGCCACCAGAGCGGGTCCCTGAGGTCCCCGTCGTAAGTCGAGAGCACCTGCCGCAACTCGAGAAAATCCAGGAGGTTTTGCCCTCCAGGCGAGATGAGGCCCATTTCCGCTGAGGCTTCTCGAGGCCAATCACATCTAACCACTGGAACTTCCAAAGGGTCTTTCACACCATTGCTGCAACTCAAGAAGTTCCCCGACATACCCGTCTCCACTCGAGAGGAAGCACGTGGGGTCCCGCACACATCCAGGGGAGCCCCGTTTCCGCCTCCTAGCTCGAGATGAGGGATCCTTTCCCTGTTTCGTAGGGAAAGAATTCCCGGCGTTCCCGTCGCATCTCAAGAGGAGGCGCTCTCCACAGGAAAGGCGAGAGGAACTCCAGGGTCGTGCCACCATTCCAAGAGTCCCCCAGATGTGTCAGTCCATTCCAGAGGAACCTGTTTTCCCTGCACTGCCTTGACGTTCAAGCCGAGGATCCACTCCCACCACGTGTGCACGTGGGACAGCCCTGTGGGAAAGCCTCGTGGGAAAGCCTCGTGGGAAAGACTCGAGGGAAAACCATAGATCCTTTGATCCACGCGGCGGACTGCGTGACACTGCTGCCACCGCTCTGGAGGAAAGCGCAAGTGCATGCCCGCATTCGAGACGAGGACTGACTCCCCTGGGGAGACTCCAGAAGTACCCCAAGATCCATGTCAGCACTGGAGAGGAATCCTCAGGTTCCGGCCCCGACTCCACACAAGGTCTTAGGCCCCGGCATCGACGGGAGAGGAATCCCCAGAGGCCCCCGAGGAACTCGCATGGGGACTGGCCTTTCCTGAGGCCACCAGAGCGGGTCCCTGAGGTCCCCGTCGTAAGTCGAGAGCACCTGCCGCAACTCGAGAAAATCCAGGCGGTTTTTCCCTCCAGGCGAGATGAGGCCCATTTCCGCTGAGGCTTCTCGAGGCCAATCACATCTAACCACTGGAACTTCCAAAGGGTCCTTCACACCCTTGCTGCAACTCAAGAAGTTCCCCGACATACCCGTCTCCACTCGAGAGGAAGCACGTGGTGTCCCGCACACATCCAGGGGAGCCCCGTTTCCGCCTCCTAGCTCGAGATGAGGGATCCTTTCCCTGTTTCGTAGGGAAAGAATTCCCGGCGTTCCCGTCGCATCTCAAGAGGAGGCGCTCTCCACAGGAAAGGCGAGAGGAACTGAAGGGTCGTGCCACCATTCCAAGAGTCCCCCAGATGTGTCAGTCCATTCTAGAGGAACCTGTTTTCCCTGCACTGCCTTGACGTTCAAGCCGAGGATCAACTCCCACCACGTGTGCACGTGGGACAGCCCTGTGGGAAAGCCTCGTGGGAAAGCCTCGTGGGAAAGACTCGAGGGAAAACCATAGATCCTTTGATCCACGCGGCGGACTGCGTGACACTGCTGCTACCGCTCTGGAGGAAGCGCAAGTGCATGCCCGCATTCGAAACGAGGACTGACTCCCCTGGGAAGACTCCAGAAGTACCCCAAGATCCATGTCAGCACTGGAGAGGAATCCTCAGGTTCCGGCCCCGACTCCACACAAGGTCTTAGGCCCCGGCATCGACGGGAGAGGAATCCCCAGAGGCCCCCGAGGAACTCGCATGGGGACTGGCCTTTCCTGAGGCCACCAGAGCGGGTCCCTGAGGTCCCCGTCGTAAGTCGAGAGCACCTGCCGCAACTCGAGAAAATCCAGGAGGTTTTGCCCTCCAGGCGAGATGAGGCCCATTTCCACTGAGGCTTCTCGAGGCCAATCACATCTAAGCACTGGAACTTCCAAAGGGTCCTTCACACCCTTGCTGCAACTCAAGAAGTTCCCCGACATACCCGTCTCCACTCGAGAGGAAGCACGTGGGTCCCGCACACATCCAGAGGAGCCCCGTTTCCGCCTCCTAGCTCGAGATGAGGGATCCTTTCCCTGTTTCGTAGGGAAAGAATTCCCGGCGTTCCCGTCGCATCTCAAGAGGAGGCGCTCTCCACAGGAAAGGCGAGAGGAACTCCAGGGTCGTGCCACCATTCCAAGAGTCCCCCAGATGTGTCAGTCCATTCCAGAGGAACCTGTTTTCCCTGCACTGCCTTGACGTTCAAGCCGAGGATCGACTCCCACCACGTGTGCACGTGGGACAGCCCTGTGGGAAAGCCTCGTGGGAAAGCCTCGAGGGAAAACCATAGATCCTTTGATCCACGCGGCGGACTGCGTGACACTGCTTCTACCGCTCTGGAGGAAAGCGCAAGTGCATGCCCGCATTCGAGACGAGGACTGACTCCCCTGGGGGGACTCCAGAAGTACCCCAAGATCCATGTCAGCACTGGAGAGGAATCCTCAGGTTCCGGCCCTGACTCCACACAAGGTCTTATGCCCCGGCATCGAAGGGAGAGGAATCCCGAGAGGACCCCGAGGAACTCGCATGGCGACTGGCCTTTCCTGAGGCCACCAGAGCGGGTCCCTGAGGTCCCCGTCGTAAGTCGAGAGCACCTGCCGCAACTCGAGAAAATCCAGGAGGTTTGCCCTCCAGGCGAGATGATTCCCATTTCCACTGAGGCTTCTCGAGGCTAATCACACCTAACCTCTGGAACTTCCAAAAGGTCCTTCACAACCTTGCTGCAACTCAAGAAGTTCCTCGACATCCTGGTCTCCACTGTAGAGGAAGCACGAGGGTCCCGCCCACATCCAGAGGAGCCCCGTTTCTGCTTCGTTGCTCGAGATGTGGAATCCTTTCCCTGCTTCGTCGGGCAAGAATTCCTGGCGTTCCCTTCGCATCTCAAGAGAAGGCGCTCTCCATAGGGAAGGCGAGAGGAACTCCAGCGTCGTGCCACCATTCCAAGAGTCGGCTAGATGTCTTAGTCCATTCCAGAGGAATCTGTTTTCCCTGCACTGCCTCGACATTCAAGCCGAGGATCGACTCACAACTCGGTGGCACGTGGGACAGCACTGTGGGAAGGACTGGTGGGAACACCTCGTGGGAAATCCTCAAGGGAAAGGCACAGATCACTTGATGTAGGCGATGGGAAGAATGACTCTGCTGCTACAGCTGTTGAGGAAAGCGCACGTGCATGCCCCCATTCGAGACGAGGACTTACTCCAATGGGGAGACTCCAGACGTACCCGAAAATCCATGTCAGCACTGCAGAGGAATCCTCAGGTCCTGGGCCTGACTCCACACAAGGACTTAGGCCCCGGCATCGACGGGAAAGTAATCCCGAGAGGCCCCCGAGCAACTCGATTGGGGACTGGCCAGTCCTGAGTCCACCAGAGCAGGTCCCTGATGTCCCCGCCTTAAGTCGAGAGCACCTGCCACAACTCGAGAAAATCCAAGCGGTTTTGCCCTCCAGGCGAGATGAGGCCCATTTCTGCTGAGGCTTCTCGAGGCTAATCACACCTAACCTCTGGAACTTCCAAAAGGTACTTCACACCCTTGCTGCAACTCAAGAAGTTCCCCGACATCTCCGTCTCCACTGTAGAGGAAGCACAACGGTCCCGCCCACATCCAGAGGAGCCCCCGTTTACGCCTTGTAGCTCGAGATGAGGGATCCTTCCCATGCTTCCTCGGGAAAGAATTCCCGGGGTTCCCATCGCATCTCAAGAGGAGGCGCTCTCGACAGCAAAAGCGAGGGGAAATCGAGGGCCGTGCCGCTATCTCAAAGTCCCCCAGATATCACAGTCCATTCAAGAGGAACATGTTTTCCTTGCACTGCCACGACTTTCACGCTGAGGATCTACTCACACAATGGTCGCACGTGGGACAGCCCTGTTGGATAGCCTCGTGAGAACACCTCGGGGGAAAGCCTCGAGGGAAAGATACAGATCCCTTGATCCAGGCGATGGGAAGCGTGACACTGCTGGTACAGTCTTGAGGAAAGCGCTCGTGCATGCCGCCATTCGAGACGAGGACTTACTCCCCTGGGGAGACTCCAGAAGTACCCCAAGATCCATGTCAGCACAGGAGAGGAATCCTAAGGTTCCGGGCCCGACACCACACAAGGACTTAGGCCGCGGCATCGAAAGGAGAGGAATCCCGAGACGCCCCCGAGCAACTCGCATTGGGACTGGCCTTTCCTGAGGCCACCAGAGCGGGTCCCTGAGGTCCCCGTCGTAAGTCGAGAGCACCTGCCACAACTCGAGAAAATCTAGGAGGTTTTGCCCTCCAGGCGAGATGAGGCCCATTTCCACTGAGGCTTCTCGAGGCTAATCACACCTAACCTCTGGAACTTCCGAAAGGTCCTTCACACCCTTGCTGCAACTCAAGATGTTCCCTGACATACGCGTCTCCAATCTAGAGGAAGCACGAGGGTCCCGGCCACATTCAGAGAAGCCCTGTTTCCGCCTCGTACCTCGAGATGAGTGATCCTTTCGCGGCTTGGACGGGAAAGAATTCTTGGCATTCCCGTCGCTTCTCAAGAGGAGCCGCTCTCCACAGGAAAGGCGAGAGGAACTCCAGCGTCGTGTCACTATTCCAAGAGTCCCCCAGAATTCTAGGTCCATTCCAGAGGAACCTGTTTTCCCTGCACTGCCTCGACTTTCTCGCCGAGGTACGACTCCACCATGGTGGCACGTGGGACAGCCCTGTGGGAAAGCCTCGTGGGAAAGCCTCGTGGGAAAGCCTCGAGGGAAAGCCACAGATCCCTTGAACCACGCAACGGGAAGCGTGACATTGCTGCTACCGCTCGGGAGGAAAGGGCACGTGCATGCCCCCATTCGAGACGAGGACTTACTCCCCTGGGGAGACTCCAGAAGTACCCCCAAGATCCATGTCAGCACTGGAGAGGAATCCTCAGGTTCCAGCCCCAACTCCACACAATGTCTTAGGCCCCGTTATAGAAGGTAGAGGAATCCCGAGAGGCCCCCGAGGAACTCGCATGGGGACTGGCCTTTCCTGAGGCCACCAGAGCGGTTCCCTGAGGTCCCCGTCGTAAGTCGAGAGCACCTGCCGCAACTCGAGTAAATCCAGGAGGTTTTGCCCTCCAGGAGAGATGGGGCTGATTTCCTCGGAGGTTTCTCAAGGCTAATCACATCTAAGCTCTGGAACTTCCAAAAGTTCCTTCACATCCTTGCTGCAACTCAAGAAGTTCCCCGACATACCCGTCTCCCTTCGAGTGGAAGCACGAGGGTCCCGCCCACATCCAGAGGAGCCCCGTTTCCGCCTCGTAGCTCGAGATGAGGGATCCTTTCACTGCTTTGTCGGGAAAGAATTCTGGGCATTCCCGTCCAATCTCAAGAGGAGGCGGTCTCCACAGGAAACGCGGGAGGAACTACAGCATCGTTCCACCATTCCAAGAGTCCTCCAGAAGTCTCAGTCCATTCCAGAGGAACCTGTTTTCCCTGCACTGCCTCGACTTTCAAGCCGAGGTTCGACTCCCACCTCGGTGATACGTGGGAGAGCACTGTGGGAGAGCCTGTTGGGAAAGCCTCGTGGGAAATCCTCAAAGGAAAACCAGAGATCCCATGATCAACGCGACAGGAAACGTGACACTGCTGGTACTGCTCGGGAGGACAGCACACGTGAATACCCCCTCTGGAGACAATGACTGACTCCCCTGGGGAGACTCCAGAAGTACCCCAAGATCCATGTCAGCACTGGGGAGGAATCCGCAGGTTCCGGCCCCAACTCCACACAAGGTCTTGAGTCCCGGCATCGATGGTACAGGAATCCCGAGAGGCCCCTGAGCAACTCGCATACGGACTGGCCTTTCCTGAGGCCACTAGAGAGGGTCCCTGAGGTCGCCGTGGTAAGTCGAGAGCAGCTGCCACAACTGGATAAAATCCAGGAAGTTTTGCCCTCCAGGCGAGGTGATGCCCATTTCCACTGAGGCTTCTCGAAGCTAATGACACCTAAACTCTGGAACTTCAAAAAGGTCCTTAACACCCTTGCTTCAACTCACGAGGTTCCCTGACATAACCGTTTACACTAGAGAGGAAGCACGAGGGTCCTGGCCACATCCAGAAGAGCCCCGTTTCCGCCTCGTAGCTCGAGATGAGGGATCCTTTCCCTGCTTGGTCGAGAAAGAATTCGGGGCATTCCCGTCGCATCTTAAGAGGAGAAGCTCTCCACAGGAAAGGAGAGAAGAACTCCAGTGTCGTGCGACCATTCCCAGAGTCCCCCAGATGTCTTCGCCCATTCCAGAGGAACCTGTTTTCCCTGCACTGCCTTGACTTTCACGCCGAGGATCGACTCCCACCACAGTGGCACTTGGGACCGCCCTGTGGGAAAGCCTCGTGGAAAATCCTCGTTGGAAAACCTCGAGGGAAAGCCACAGATCTCATGATCCATGCTCCTGGAACCAGACACTGCTGCTACCGTTCTGGAGGAAAGTGCACGTGCATGACCCCCTCTCGAGACGAGGACTTACTCCCCTGGGGAGACTCCAGAAGTTCCCCCAAGATCCATGTCAGCACTGAAGAGGAATCCTCATGTTCCGCCCCGACGCCACACAAGGTCTCAGGCCCCGGCATCGAAGCGAGAGGAATCCCGAGAGGCACCCGAGCAACTCGCATGAGGACTGGCATTGCCTGAGGCCAGCAGAGAGAGTCCCTGAGGTCCCCGTCGTAAATCGAGAGCACCTGCCGCAACTCGAAAAAATCTAGGAGGTATTGCCCTCCAGGTGAGAAGAGCCCATTTCCGCTGAGGCTTCTCGAAGCTAATCAAACCTAACCTCTGTAACTTCCAAAAGTTCCTTCACACCCTTGCTGTAACTCAAGAAGTTGCCTGACATACCCGTCTCCACTCTATAGGAAGCACAAGGGTCCCGGCCACATCCAGAGGAGAACCCGTTTCCGCCTCGAGATGAGGGACATTTCGCTGCTTTGTCGGGAAAGAATTCCCGGCGTTCCACTCTCACCTCAAGAGGAGGTGCTCTCCACAGGAAAGGCGAGAGGAACTCCAGCGTCGTGCCACCATTCCAAGAGTTCCCCAGAAGTCTCAGTCCATTCCAGTGGAACCTGTTTTCCCTGCACTGCCTCGACTTTCACGCCGAGGATTGACTCCCATCACAGTGGCACGTGTGACAGCCCTGTGGGAAAGCCTCATGGGAAAGCCTCGAGGGAAAGCCACAGATCCCTTGTTCCAGGCGATGGAAAGCATGACACTGCTGCTACTGCTCTGGAGGAAAGCACACGTGCATGCCCCCATTTGAGACGAGGACTTACTCCCCTGGGGAGACTCCAGAATTACCCCATTATCCATGTCAGCACTGGAGAGGAATCCTCCGATTCCGGCCCCGCCTCCACACAAGGTATTAGGCGCAGGCATCGAAGGGAGAGGTATCCCGAGAGGCCCACGTGCAACTCGCATGGGGACTGGCCTTTCCTGAGGCCACCAGAGCGGGTCCCAGAGGTCCCCGTCGTATGTCGAGAGCACCTGCGGCAACTTCAGAAAATCCAGGAGGATTTGCCCTCCAGGCGAGATGAGGACCATTTCCGCTGAGGCTTCTCAAGGCTAATCACCCCTAAGCTCTGGAACTTTCAAAGGGTCCTTGACACCCTTGCTGCAACTCAAGAAGTTCCCCGAGATACCCCTCTCCACTCGAGAGGAAGCACGTGGGTCCCACCCAATCCAGAAGAGCTCCATTTCTGCCTCGTAGGTCGAGATGAGGAATCCTTTCGCTGCTTGTTCAGGAGAGATTCCTGGGCGTTCCCGTCGCATCTCAAGAGTAGGGGCTCTCCACAGGAAAGCTGAGAGCAACTCCAGCGTAGTGCCACCATTCCAAGAGTCCCCCAGATGTCTCAGAACATTCCTGAGGAAACTGTTTTCCCTGCACTGCCTTGACTTTCACGAGGAGGATCGACTCCAACCACGGTCTCACGTGGGACAGCCCTGTGGGAAAGCCTCGTGGGAAAGCCTCGAGGGAAAGCCACAGATCCCTTGATCCACGCAACGGGAATCGTGACGCTGGTGCTACAGCTCGGAGGAAAGCGCACGTGCATGCCCCCATTCGAGACGAGGACTTACTCCCTTGGGGAGACTCCAAAAGTACTCCAAGATCCATGTCAGTACTGGAGAGGAATCCTCATGTTCCGGCCCCGACTCCACACAAGGACTTAGGCCCCGGCATCTACGGAAGAGGAAACCCGAGAGGACCCCGAGCAATTCGGATGGGGACGGGCCAGTCTTGAGGCCACCAGAGCTGGTCCCTAAAGTCCCCGTCGTAAGTCGAGAGCACCTGCGGCAACTCGGGAAAATCAAGGAGGTTTGGCACTCCAGGCGAGATGACGCCCATTTCCGCTGAGGCTTCTGGAAGGTAATCACATCTAACCTCTGGAACTTCTAAAAGGTCCTTCACACCCTTGCTGCAACTCAAGAAGTTCCCTAACATACCCATCTCCACTCGAGAGGAAGCACGACGGTCCCGCCCACATCCAGAGGAGCCCCGTGTCCGCCTCGTAGCTCAAGATGAGGGATCCTTTCGCAGCTTTTTCGGGAAATAATTCTGGGAGTTCCTGTTGCATCTCAAGTGGAGGCGCTCCCCACAGGAAAGGCGAGAGGAACTCCAGCGTCGTGCCACCATTCCCAGAGTCCCCCAGATATCTCAGTCCATTCCAGAGGAACCTGTTTTCCCTGCACTGCCTCGAGTTTCACACCGAGCATCGACTCACACCACGGTGGCACGTGGGACAGCCCTGTGGGAAAGCCTCGTGGGAAAGCCTCGTGGGTAAGCCACAGATCCCATGATCGGCGTGCCGGGAGGCGTGACACTGTTGTTACACCTCGGGATGAAAGCGAACGTGCATGCCCCCTCTAAGGACGAGTACTGCCTCCCCTCGGGGGACTTCAGAAGAACCCCAAGATCCATGTCAGCACTGGAGTGGAATCTTCACTTTCCGGCCCCGACTCCACACAAGGTCTTAGACCCCGGCAAGGACGGGAGAGGAATCCCGAGAGGCCCCCGAGCAACTCGCATGGGGAGTGGCCTTTCCTGAAGTCACCAGAGCGGGTCCCTGAGGTCCCCATCGTAAGTCGAGAGCACCTGCCCCAACTCGAGAAAATCCAGGAGGTTTTGCCCTCCAGGCGAGATGAGGCCCATTTCCTCTGAGGCTTCTCAAGGCTAATCACACCTAATTTGTGGAAATTCTAAAAGGTCCTTCACACACTTGCCGCAACTCAAGAAGGACCCCGACATACCTGTATCCACTCTAGAGGGAGCACGAGGCTCCCTCGCACATCCAGGGGAGCCCCGTTTCTGCCTCATAGCTCGAGATGAGGGATCCTTTCCCTGCTTGGTTGGGAAAGAATTCCCGTCGTTCCCGTTGCATCTCAAGAGGAGGCCGTCTCCACAGGAAAGGCAAGAGGAACTTCAGGGCCGCGCCACCATTCCGAGTCCCCCAGATTTCTCAGTTCATTTCAGAGGAACCTGTTTTCCCTGCACTGCCTCGACTTTCTCGCCGAGGATCGACAGCCACAACGGTGGCACGTGAAGCAGCCCTGTGGGAAAGCCTAGTGGAAAGCCTCGTGGGAAAGCCTCGAGGGAAAGCCACAGATCCCTTGATCCACGGTACGGGAAGAGTGACACTGCAGCTACAGCTCTGGAGGAAAGCACACGTGCATGCACCCATTCGAGACGAAGACTTACTCCCCTGGGGAGACTCCAGAAGTACCCCACGATCCATGTCAGCACTGGAGAGGAAACCTCATGTTCCAGGCACGACTCCACACAAGGTCTTAGGCCCCGGCTTCGAAGGGAAAGTTATCCTGAGTGGCCCCCGTGCAACTCGCATAGGGACTGGCCTTTCCTGAGGCAACCAGAGCGGGTCCATGAGGTCCCCGTCGGAAGTTGAGAGCACCTGCCGCAACTCGACAGAATCCAAGAGGTTTTGCCCTCCAGGAGAGATGAGGCCCATTTCCACTGAGGCTTTCCGAAGCTAATCACAGCTAACCTATGGAATTTCCAAAAGGTCTTTCGCACCCTTGCTGCAGCTCAAGAAGTTGCCTGACATACCCGTCTCACATCTAGAGGAAACACGAGGGTCCCGGCCACATCCAGAGGAGCCCCGTTTCCGCTACGTAGCTCGAGATGAGGAATCCTTTCGCTGCGTGTTCGGGAAAGAATTCTGTGCATTCCTGTCGCATCTCAATTAGGAGGTGCTCTCCACAGGAAAGGCTAGAACTCCAGCGTCGTGCCACCATTCCCAGAAAACCCCAGATGTTTCATTCCATTCTAGAGGAACCTGTTTTCCCTGCACTGCCTCGACTTTCACGCCGAGGATCGACTCCCACCACGGTGGCACGTGTGACAGCCCTGTGGGAAAGCCTCGTGGGAATGCCTCATGTTAAATCCTCGAGGGAAAGCCACAGATCCCATGACTCACGCGATGGGAAGCGTGAAACTGCTGCTACAGCTCAGGAGGAAAGCGCACGTGCATGCCCCTTCTTGAGACGAGGACTGACTTCCCTGGGGAGACTCAAGAATTACCCCAATATCCATTTCAGCACTGGAGAGGAAGCCTCAGGTTCCGGCCCCGACTCCACACAACCTCTTAGGCCCCGGCATCAACTGCAGTGTAATCCCAGCAGGCCACCGAACAAGTCGTATGGGGACTGGCCAGTCCTGAGGTCACCAGAGCGGGTTCCTTAGGTCACCGTCGTAAGACGAGACCACCTGCCAAAACTCGAGAAAATCCAGGAAGTTCTCCCATCCAGGCTCGATGAGGCCCATTTCCGCTGAGGCGTCTCGAGGCTAATCACATCTAACCTCTGGAACTTCCAAAGGGTCCTTCACACCATTGCTGCATCTCAAGAAGTTCCCCGACATACCCCTCTCCACTCGAGAGGTAGCACGTGGGTCCCGCCCACATCCAGAACAGCTCCGTTCCCGCCTCGTAGGTAGAGATGAGGGATCCTTTCACTGCTTGTTCGGGAGAGAATCCTGGGCGTTCCCGTCGCATCACAAGAGGCGGCGCTCTCCACAGGAAAGGCGAGAGGAACTCCAGGGTCGTGCCACCATTCCAAGAGCCCCCAGATGTCTCAGTCCATTCCGGAGGAACCTGTTTTCCCTGCACTGCCTTGACTTTCACGCCGAGGATCGACTCCCACCACTGTCTCACGTGGGACAGCCCTGCGGGAAAGCCTCGTGGGAAAGCCTCATGGGAAAGCATCGAAGGAAAGCCACAGATCCCTTGATCCACGCGACGGGAAGCATGGCACTACTTCTACTGCTCTGGAGGAAAGCGCACGTGCATGCCCCCATTCGAGACGAGGACTTACTCCACTGGGAGACTCCAGAAGTACCCCAAGATCCATGTCAGCACTGGAGAGGAATCCTCAGGTCCCGGTCTCGACTCCACACAAGGTCTTAGGCCCCGGCATCGAAGGGAGAAGAATCCCGAGAGGGCCCCGAGCAACTCGCATGGGAACTAGCCTTTCCTGAGGCCACCAGAGAGGGTCCCTGAGGTCCCCGTCGTAAGTCGAGAGCACCTGCCCAACTCGAGAAAATCCAGAAGGTTTTGCCCTCCAGGCGAGATGAGACCCATTTCCGCTGAGCCTTCTCAATGCTAATCACACCTAACTTCTCGAAATTCCAAAAGGTCCTTCACACACTTGCTTCAAATCAAGAAGTTTCCCGACATACAGGTCTCCATTCTAGAGGAAGAACGAGGGTCCCGCCCACATCCAGGGGAGCCCCGTTTGCGCCTCGTAGCTCGAGATGAGGGATCCTTTCCCTGCTTGGTCGGGAAAGCATTCCCAGCGTTCACGTCGCATCTGAAGAGGAGGCGCTCTCCACAGGAAAGGCGAGAGTAACTCCAGGGTCGTGTCCACATTCCAAGAGTCCCGCAGATGTCTCAGTCCATTCCAGAGGAAACTGTTTTGCTCCACTGCTTCGACTTTCATGCCGAGGATGGACTCCCACCACGGTGGCACGTGGGACAGCCCTGTGGGAAAGCCTCCTGGGAAAGCCTCGGGGGAAACCCTCGAGGGAAAGCCACAGATCCCATGATCGACCCGACGGGAAGCGTGACATTTCTGCTCCAGTGCGGGAGGAAAGCCCATTTGCATGTCCCCTCTAGAGACGAGGACTGACTCCACAGGGGAGACTCCAGAAGTACCCAAAGTTCCATGTCAGCACTGGAGAGGAATCCTTAGGATCCGGCCCTGACTGCACACAAGGTCTTAGGCCCGGCATCGACGGGAGAGGAATCCCGAGAGGCTCCCGAGCCACTGGAATGGGGACTGGCCAGTCCTGAGGCCACCAGAGCCGGTCCCTTAGGTCACCGTCGTAAGACGAGAGCACCTGCCGCAACTCGAGTAACTCCAGGAGGTTTTTCCCTCCAGGCGAGATGAGGCCCATTTCCGCTGAGGCTTCTCCAGGCTAATCACTTCTAGCCTCTGGAACTTTCAAAAGGTCCTTCACACCCTTGCTGCAACTCAAGAAGTTGCCTGACATGCGCGTCTCCACTCTAGAGGAAGCACGAGTCTCCCATCCACATCCAGAGGAGCCCCGTTTCTGCCTCGTAGCTCGAGATGAGGGACATTTCGCTGCTTTGTCCGGAAAGAATTCCCGGCGTTCCCCTCTCACCACAAGAGGAGGCGCTCTCCACAGGAAAGGCGAGAGGAACTCCAGCGTCGTGCCAACATTCCAAGAGTCCCCGAGATGTCTCAGTCCATTCCAGAGGAACCTGTTTGCCCTGCACTGCCTCGGCTTTCACGCAGAGGATCGACTCCCACGGAGAGGATCGACTCCCACCACGCTGGCACGTGTGACAGCCCAGTGGGAAAGCCTCGTGGAAAAGCCTCGTGGGAAAGCCTCTAGGGAAAGCCACAGATATCTTGATCCAGGAGATGGGAAGCGTGACACTGCTGCTGCCGCTATGGAGGAAAGCGCACGTGCATGCCCCCATTTGAGACGAGGACTTACTCCCCTGGGGAGACTCCAGAAGTACCCCAAGATCCATGTCAGCACTGGAGAGGAATCTTCAGGTTCCAGCACCGCCTCCACACAAGGTCTTAGGCCCCGGCATCAAAGTGAGAGAAATCCCGAGAGGCCCCCGAGCAACTTGCATTGGGACTGGCCTTTCCAGAGGCCACAAGAGCGGGTGCCTGAGGTCCCCGTCGTAAGTCGAGAGTACCTGCCGCAACTCGAGAAAATCCAGGAGGTTTTGCCCTCCAGGCGAGATTAGGCCCATTTCCGCTGAAGCTTCTCAAGGCTAATCACATCTAAGCCCTGGAACTTCCAAAAGGTCCTTCACACCCTTGCTGCAACTCAAGACGTTCCCCGACTTCCCTGTCTCCACTCTAGAGGAAGCATGAGGGTCCCGCCCACATCCAGAGGAGCCCTGTTTCTTCCTCGTAGCTCAAGATGAGGGACACTTTCCCTGCTTGGTCGGGAAAGAATTCTGGGCATTCCTGTCGCATTTCAAGAGGAGGCGCTCTCCACAGCAAAGGCGAGCGGATCTCCAGCATCGTGCCACCATTCCAAGAGTCCCCCAAATATCTCAGTCATTTCAGAGGAACCTGTTTTCCCTGCACTGCCTCGACTTTCACGCCGAGGATCGACTCAAACAAGGTGGCACGTGGGACCCCTGTGGGGAAGCCTCATGAGAAAGCCTCCTGGGAAAGCCTGGAGTGAAAGTCACAGATCCCTTGATCCAGGCGATGGAAAGCGTGACACTGCTGCTAGAGCTCTGGAGGAAAGCGCAGGTGCATGTCCCCATTCGAGATGAGGACTTACTCCCCTGAGGAGACTCCAGAAGTACCCCAAGATCCATGTCAGCATAGGAGAGGAATCCTCAGGTTCCGGCCCCGCCTCCACACAGGCCTTAGGCCCCGGCATCGAAGGGAGAGGAATCCCCAAAGGCACCCGAGCAACTCGCAGGGGACTGGCCTTTCCTGAGGCCACCAGAGCGGGTCCCTGAGGTCCCCGACATAAGTCGAGAGCACCTGCCGCAACTCGAAAAAATCTAGGAGATATTGCCCTCCAGGCGAGATGGGGCCCATTTCCGCTGAGGCGTCTCAAGGCTAATCACACCTAACATCTGGGACTTTCAAAAGGTCCTTCACACCCTTGCTGCAACTCAAGAAGTTCCCCGACATACCTGTCTCCACTCGAGAGGAAGCACGACGGTCCCGCCCACATCCAGAGGAGCCCCGTTTCCGCCTTGTAGCTTGACATGAGGGATCCTTTGGCTGCTTGATCAGGAAAGAATTCCCGGCGTTCCCGTCGCATCTCAAGAGGAGGCGCTCTCCACAGGAAAGGCGAGAGGAACATCAGCGTCGTGCCACCATTCTAAGAGTCCCCCATATGTCTCCGCCCATTCCAGAGGAACCTGTTTTTCCTGCACTGACTCGACTTTCACGCCAAGGATCGACTCCAACCACGGGGGCACATGGGACAGACCTGTGGGAAAGCCTCTTGGGAAAGCCTCGTGGGAAAACCTCGAGGTATAGCCACAGATCCCTTGTCCACGTGACGGGAAGCGTGACGCTGCTGCTGCCGCTCTGGAGGAAAGCGCACGGGCATGCCCCCATTCGAGACGAGGACTTACTCCGCTGAGGAGACTCCAGAAGTACCCCAAGATCCGTGTCAGCACTGGAGAGGAATCCTCAGGTTCCGGCCCCGACTCCACACAAGGTCTTAGGATCCGGCATCCAACGGTGAGGAATCCCCAGAGGCCCGCGAGCAACTCGCATGGGGACTGGCCTTTCCTGAGGCCACAAGAGCGGGTCCCTGAGGTCCCTGACGTAATTCGACAGCACCTGCCGCAACTCGAGAAAATCCAGGAGGTTTTGCCCTGCAGGCGAGATGAGGCCCATTTTCGCTGAGGAGTCTCGAGGCTAATCACACCTAACCTCTGGAACTTCCAAAAGGTCCTTCACACCCTTGCTGCAACTCAAGTAGTTCCCCGACATACCCCTCTCCACTCTAGAGGAAGCACGAGGGTCCCGCCCACATCCAGAGAAGCCCCATTTCCGCCTCGCCCCTTGAGATGAGGGATCCTTTCCCTGCTTGGTCGGGAAAGAATTCTGGGCATTCCCGTCGCATCTCAAGAGGAGGCACTCTCCACAGGAAAGGCGTGAGGAACTCCAGCGTCGTGCCGCCATTCCAAGAGTCCCCCAAATATCTCAGTCCATTCTAGAGGAACCTGTTTTCCCTGCACTGCCTCGACTTTCACGCCGAGGATCGACTACCACCACGGTGGCACGTGGGAGAGCCCTGTGGGAAAGCCTCGTGGGAAAGCTTTGAGGGAAAGCCACAGATCCCTTGATCCACGCGACGGTAGCGTGACACTGCTGCTACCACTCTGGAGGAAAGCGCACGTGCATGCCCCCATTGGAGACGAGGACTTACTCCCCTGGCAAGACTCCAGAAGTACCCCAAGATCCATGTCAGCACTGGAGAGGAATCCTCAGGTTCCGGCCAGGATTCCACACAAGGTTTTAGGCCCTGGCATCAAAGGGAGAGGAATCCTGAGAGGACCCCGAGAAACTCGCATGGGGACTGGCCTTTCCTGAGGCCACCAGAGCGGGTCCCTGAGGTCCCCGTCGTAAGTCGAGAGCACCTGCCGCAACTCGAGAAAATCCACGAGGTTTTGCCCTCCAGGTGAGATGAGGCCCATTTCCGCTGAGGCGTTTCGAGGCTAATCACACCTAACATCTGGGACTTTCAAAAGGTCCTTCACACCCTTGCTGCAACTGAAGAAGTTCCCCAACTTACCTGTCTCCACTCGAGAGGAAGCACGAAGTTCCCGCCCACATCCAGAGGAGCCCCGTTTCCGCCTCCTAGCTTGACATGAGGGATCCTTTCCCTGCTTGGTCGGGAAAGAATTCTGGGCATTCCCGTCCCATCTCAAGAGGATGCGTTCTCCACAGGAAACGCGAAAGGAACACCAGGGTCGTGCCACCAAACCAAGAGTCCCCCATTGTCTCAGTCCATTCCAGAGGACCTGTTTTCCCTGTGCTGCCTCTACTTTCACGCCGAGGATCGACTCCGAACACGGTGGCACGTTGGACAGCTCTGTACGAAATCCTCGTGAGAAAGCTTCGAGGGAAATCCTCGAGGGAAAGCCACAGATCCCATGATCGACGCGATGGCAAGCGTCACACTGCTGCTACAGCTCGGGAGGAAAGCGCACGTGCATGTCCCTTAGAGCGGAGGGCTGACTTCCCTGAGGAGACTCCAGAATTACCCCAATATCCATTTCAGCACTGGAGAGGAATTCTCAGGTTCCGGCCCCGACTCCACACAACAACTTAGGCCCTGGCATCGACGGGAGTGTAATCCCAGGAGGCCACCGAACAAGTCGTATGGGGACTGGCCAGTCCTGAGGCCACCAGAGCGGGTTCCTTAGGTCACCGTCGTAAGACGAGACCACCTGCCAAAACTCGAGAAAATCCAGGAAGTTCTCCCATCCAGGCTCGATGAGGCCCATTTCCGCTGAGGCGTCTCGAGGCTAATCACATCTAACCTCTGGAACTTCCAAAGGGTCCTTCACACCCTTGTTGCAACTCAAGAAGTTCCCCGACATACCCCTCTCCACTCGAGAGAAAGCACGTGGGTCCCGCCCACATCCAGAAGAGCTCCGTTTCCGCCTCGTAGCTGGAGATGAGGGATCCTTTCGCTGATTGTTCGGGAGAGAATCCTGGGCGTTCCCGTCGCATCGCAAGAGGAGGTGCTCTCCACAGGAAAGGTGAGAGCAACTCCAGTGTCGTGCCACCATTCCAAGAGTCCCCCAGATGTCTCAGTCCATTCCGGAGGAACCTGTTTTCCCTGCACTGCCTCGACTTTCACGCCGAGGATCGACTCCCACCACAGTCTCACGTGGGACAGCCCTGTGGGAAAGCCTCGTGGGAAAGCCTCGAGGGAAAGCCACAGATCCCTTGATCCACGAGACGGGAAGCGTGACACTGCTGCTACAGGTCGGAAGGAAAGCGCACGTGCATGCCCCCTCTCGAGACGAGGACTCACTCCCCTGGGGAGACTCCAGAAGTGACCCAAGATCCATTTCAACACTGGAGAGGAATCCTCATGTTCCGGGCCCAACACCACACAAGGTCTTAGGCCCCGGCATCAAAGTGAGAGGAATCCCCAGATGCCCACGAGAAACCTGCATGGAGACTGGCCTTTCCTGAGGCCACCAGATCGTGTCCCTGAGGTCCCCGTGGTAAGTCGAGAGCACCAGCCGCAACTCGAAAAAATCCAGGAGGTTTTGCCCTCCAGGCGAGAAGAGTCCCATTTCCACTGATGCTTCTCGAGGCTAATCACACCTAACCTCTGGAACTTCCAAAAGGTCCTTCACTCCCTTGCTGCCACTCGAGAAGTTCCCCGACTTACCCGTCTCCACTCTAGAGGAAGCACGAGGGTCCTGGGCACATCCAGAGGAGCCTCGTTTCCGCCTAGTGGCTCGAGATGAGGCATCCTTTCGCTTCTTGGTCGGGGAAGAATTCTCGGCGTTCCCGTTGCATTTCAAGAGGAGGCGGTCGCAATAGGAAAGGCGAGAGGAACTCCAGCGTCGTGCCACCATTCCGAGAGCCCCCAGATGTCTCAGTCCATTCCAGAGGAACCTATTTTCCATGCACTGCCTCGACTTTCACGCCGAGGATCGACTCCCACCACGGTGGCAGGTGGGACAGCCCTGTGTTAAAGCCTCGTGGGAAAGCCACGTGGGAAAGCCTCGTGGGAAAGCCACGTGGGAAAACCTCGTGGGAAAGCCTCGAGGGAAAGCCACAGATCCCTTGATCCACGCGATAGGAAGCGTGACACTGCTGCTACTGCTCTGGAGGAAAGCGCACGTGCATGCCCCCATTCGAGACGAGGACTTACTCTCCTGGGGAGACTCCAGAAGTACCCCAAGATCCATGTCAGCCCTGGAGAGGAATCCTCAGGTTCTGGCCCCGACTCCACACAAGGTCTTAGGCCCCGGCATCGAACGGAGAGGAATGCCGAGAGGCCCCCGAGCAACTCGCATGGGGACTGGCCTTTCCTAAGGCCACCGGAGAGTGTCCCTGAGGTCCCCGTCTTAAGTCGAGAGCACCTGCCGCAACTCGAGAAAATCCAGGAGGTTTTTCCCTCCAGGCGAGATGAGGCCCATTTCCGTTGAGGCTTCTCGAAGCTAATCAAACCTAAAGTCTGTAACTTCCAAAAGGTCCTTCACACCCTTGCTGCAACTCAAGAAGTTGCCTGACATACTCGTCTCCACTCGAGAGGAAGCACGAGGGTCCGGCCCACCTCCAGAAGAGCCCCGTTTCCGCTCGTAGCTCGTGATGAGGGATCCTTTCGCTGGTGGTCGGGAAAGAATTCTGGGCGTTCCCGTCGCATCTCAAGAGGAGGCGCTCTCCACAGGAAAGGCGAGAGGTATGCCAGCGTCGTTCCACCATTCCAAGAGTCCCCCAGATGTCTCAGTCCATTCCAGAGGAACCTGTTTTCCCTGCACTGCCTCGACTTTCACGCCGAGGATGGACTGCCACCAAGGTGGCACGTGAGACAGCCCTGTGCGAAAGCCTAGTGGGACAGCCCTGTGGGAAAGCCTCGTGGGAAAGCCTCGTGGAAAATCCTGGAGGGAAAGCCGCAGATCCCATGACTCACGAGATGGGAAGCGTGACACTGCTGCTACAGATCAGGAGGAAAGCGCACCTGCATGCCCCCTCTCGAGACGAGGACTGACTCCCCTGGGGAGACTCCATAATTACCCCATGATCCATGTCAGCATTGGTGAGGAATCCTCAGGTTCCGGCCCCGACTCCACACAACGTCTTAGGCCCCGGCACCGACGGGAGAGGAATCACGAGAGGCCCCCTAGCAACACGCATGATGACTGGCCTTTCCTGAGGCCGCCAGAGCGGGTCCCTGAAGTCCCCGTGGTAACTTGAGAGCACCTGCTGAAACTGGGGAATATCTAGAAGCCTCTCCATTCCAGGCGCCATGAGGCCCATTTCTGCTGAGGCATCTCGAGACTAACCACACCTAACCTCTGGAACTTCGAAAGGGTCCTTCACACCTTTGCTGCAACTCAAGAAGTTCCCCGACATACGCGTTCCTCTTCCCATTCTGCCATAATGGTGGTGACATCTGCATATCTAAGTGTATTGATATTTCTTCCGGCAATCTTGATTCCAGCTCAGGTATCTTCCATCCCAGCATTTTTCATGATGTAGTCTGCATATAAGTTAAATAAACAGGGTGACAATATACAGCCTTGACATACTCCTTTTCCTTTTTGGAACCAGTATGTTGTTCCATGTCCTGCTCTAACTGTTGCTTCCTGACCGTCATACAGATTTCTCAAGAGGCAGGTTAGGTGGTCTAGTATTCCCTTCTCTTTCAGAATTGTGGCTAAAACAACAGTATAAGGACCTTTCCGATGTCAGGCCAAGGAATTGTGTTTCCAGTCATTGAGCCACACCTGATCACTGAGCACAAATTCATGAATCTGTTCCTCAAGGGGGAATGATATTTTTTTTTACACAAACTTAGTTACCTGATTTATTACCTTACCTAATTGTTCCAGCTGCTGTGAAATCCCACCTCCTTACTTGTGGCAAATCTGCTAACACCTGCCTCATTTGGGGTGGGGGGTTCTCCCATAGAAAATTTCATAAGGACAACAACAATGGGAACGTGCAGTTACCCGTAATATGAGTAAGTCTGCCAGAAGTAAGCCCATCCATGTACAGTCAGTCTCTATGATCCATTTTGAAAGAGTCTCTTCAAGAGTTTGGTTGTTTCTTTCCACCATTCCAGAACACTGGGGCCTATATGCTGTATGTAATTTCCACTGATATTTAGAGCTTCACATACCTGTTAATTAACGCGGCTACAAAGACAGGGCCATTGTCGGATTCTATCCTGGTTGGAAACCCAAGTCTGGGAATTATTTCTCAAATCAGCGAGCTACTTCATTTTCTTTTTCAGATCAGGTAGGGAAGGCCTCTGCCCAACCAGAGAAGGTACCTACTATTCTAGTAAGTAATGATAACAGGTGACTGCCTTTGCTTCCCCGAAGGGACACTCGCTTTCCCTGCATCCTGAGAACTCCACGTCTCAGCCAGTTGGAAAAGCGCTTCTTGGAGGTCATTATTCAGGGGCAATTTCCCCTGGAGCCCGGGGCCATAGGGAGTGGCTCCACACTCCCAGGGAAAGGCAGAGCCACAGCCACACATCTGTCCCATCCCCTTTGCTCTGTAGGAGAGCTCTAGTGAGCCTAGGTCTGTCAGGAAAATTCTTGGCTCCTATGGGGACACATTCTATGTGTGAAACTGCATACAGGACCGAGGGGCCACAGGGCGCCTGTTTCTCTCGGGGCCGGAGGGGTGGGGGGCCTGAAGCAGTGCGGCCCAGCAACAGCTTCCACATCCATCCAATTGCTCTTTTCTTACCTCTGATAGAACTAGCTTTGTTCCAGCCTTTGGCAATTTGGAGGCAAGCGGGCCCCACTTCCTCCCCAAGGAGGCATGGGACCTACTTTGAGTGGAAAGGCCCCTCACGGAGCTGAACCCAGGAAGGCACCCAGTCATGTCTGACACATTCCTGCATCCTGCTTCTTCATGAGCAATACCGCTATAAGCTAGGAATGTCTTTCCAAGGCTCAGAAAGGACAGGGGAGATGCATGGTGCTGCCTCTGGAATTTCGGTCCTCTGAGCAGACCTGGAGGTCTCCCCTTGAAGAAGCAAACCAGTTTCTTCCAAATACAGGCTTGCAAACACACACTGGGTGGCTGCCTCTTCTTCCCTGAAGGACGATCACTTTCCCCACATCCTGTGAACTCTGCATCCCAGCCTGCTGGAAAAGCGCTTCTTGGAGGTCATTTTTCAGGGACAATTTTCCCTGGAGCCCGGGGCCGTAGGGAGGGCCCCATGCTCGCTGGGAAAGGCAGAGTCACATCCACAGTCTGTTCTATCCCTTTTGCCCTGTAGGAGAGCTCTAGTGAGCCTAGGTCTGTCAGGAAAATTCTTGGCTCCTATGGGGACACATCCTGTGTGTTAACCTGCATATGGGACCGAGGGGCCACAGGGCGCCTGCTCCTCTCGGGGGGTAACCTGAAGTGGTGCGGCCCAGCAACAGCCTGAACATCCATCTAATTGCTCTTTTCTTCCTTCTGATAGAGCTAGCTTTGCTTCTCGCTTTGGCATTTCGGAAGCCAGGGGGAGCCCCACCGCTGTTGTCCTGGGGTCTATTGGAGGTACCAGGTCTACTGGACCCCAGCATGGCACCCGACCCCCTCAGACACACTCCCGCAGCCTCCTTCCCCATGGGCAGGACTGTTCTGACCTAGGAATGTGTTCCCAAGGCTCAGAAAATGCAGGGAGACACACGGCCCTGACTCTGGAACTGAGGCCGTTGGAGCAGGCCTGGAGGTCTGACGTCTGAGACGGCAAACGCTTGCTGCGAGATACAGGTGTGAAAACACACTCTCTGGGGCTGCCTTTCCTTCCTCCAAGGAAGATAGCTTTTCCAGTCTCCTCCGTGCTGAGTCATACAAGGCTGGAAAGGTCTGGCTTAGAGGGCATTTCTCAGCGGCAATGGCCCCTGAGGCCCTGCACCCAGGGAGGGATCCTACCCTCCCAGGGGAAGTCAAAGCAACCTCCAAACAGCTGTTCTATCATGTTTCCTCTGCAGGAGGGAGCTAGTGAGCCCAGGTCTGTCTGGAACGTTCTTGGATCCTGCGGGGAAATCATCCTGGGAGCCCACCTGGATACCAGTCGTAGGGGCTAACATCTGCATTTTTCTTCCTTGGAGCCCTAACGCAGTACAGCCTAGCAACTGCTTGAAAATCCATCCTGTTGCTGTTTTCTTCCCTCTGACAGAGCGAGCTTTGCTCCCCACTTTGGGATTTCAGAAGCAAGGTGGTGGCCTGCAACTCCTTGCCTGGGGTCCATTGGAGGTGCAAGGTGCCCTCGACCAGGTGACCCCAGCATGGCACCTGGCCCCCTCAGACACACTCCCGCAGCCTGCTTCCCCATGGGCAGGACTGCTCTCCCCTAGGAATGTGTTTGCGAGGCCAGGAAACTGCAGGGAGACACAAGGCCCTGATTCTGGAATGGAGTCTGTTGGAGCAGGCCTGCAGGTCTTATGTCTAACAAGCCAAACACTTGCTGCAAGATACAGGCCTGAAAACACACTCTTGGGCTGCCTTTCCTTCCTCCAAGGAAGAGAGTTTTCTCAGCCTCCTGTGGGCTGAGAGTCACACAGGGCTGAAAAGCACTTACTGGGAGATTAGTTTTCATTGGCCATGGCCCCTGAGGCCCTGTGCTCAGGGAGGGCTCCCTCCCTCCCAGGGAAAGTCAAAGGAAGCTCCAAACGGCTGTTCAATCATGTTTCGGAGAGAGTCATTGCCAAGGCAGGTTTATAAGAAGTTCGAGGGTCCCCAAGGAGAGAGGGGTCTAGAATTCTCAAGGAGGAAGAAAGGGCACACTTTTTTCCCTCTACATTCCTTCGGATTATATAACAATCATGCATCCTTCTTGAGGACGGTCTCTGGAAAAACCTTCTGGCTAATCCTGTTATCTTAAAATGTAAATGATGGGAGTAGGTCTAGTGAGTCTTTACAACCTCCAGACATTCTTTTGTTCGTTGTAATAACTTATTGGAGAGTATATAACTCCATTACTAACACTAGCAAGGGGGTACACTTTCTGCCCCTTGTGATGTCTCTGTCAGAAGCTTTCTCTATCTCCTTTCTACTTGAATAAGACTCGATTGCACAAAAGCTCTGAGCAATCAAGCCTCGTCTTGGGCCCTGGATTGAATTCTTCTCCTCCATAAGCCAAGAATCCCAGCATCTTTTCGTGGTTCAGCAACAATATTTCATTTCCTCTGCAGGAGAGAGCTAGTGAGCTTAGGTCTGTCTGGAACATTCTTGGATCCTGTGGGGAAAATATCCTGTGCACACATCTGGATACTGGGCCTAGAGGCCAAAATTCGCATTTCTTTCCCGCGGAGCCCTCACGTGGTGTGACTGAGCAACTGCTTGAAAATCCATCCCATTGCTGTTTTCCTCCTTCTGACAGACAGAGCTAGCTTTGTTCCCTGCTTTGGGATATCTCAACCGAGGGGCCGGTCCATAGCTACTCGCCTGGGGCCCATTGGATGTGCAAGGTGCCCTCGACTAGGTGACCCTAGCATGGCACTCAGCCCGCTCAGACACACTCCCGAGGCTTCTTTCTCATGGGAAGCACTGCTCCAACCTAGGAATGTGTCTGCAATGCTTGGAAAGTGCAGTGAGACACACAGCCCTGACTCTGGAATTGAGGCCCTCAGAGCAAGCCTGCAGCTCTGATGTCTGAGAAGCAAAACACTTGCTGCAAAGAGAGGCCTGAAAACACACTCTCTGTGGATGACTTTCCTTCCTCTAAGGAAGACAGATGTCCCAGTCTCCTGCTTCCTGCATGTCACACAGCTGGAATGCGCTTGCTTGGATGTCATGATTCAGTGGCAATGACCCCTGAGGCCCTTTGCCCAGGGAGGGCTCCCACACTCATAGGCAAATCAAAGCAACTTCCAAGTGAGTCAGCTCTTCACATCAAGTGGCCAAAGTATTGGAGTTTCAGGTTCAGTATTAGTCCTTCCAATGGATATTCAGACCTGATTTCCTTTAGGATGGAGTGGTTGCGTCTCCTTGTAGTCTAAGCGACCTACAAGCATCTTCTCCAACACCACAGTTCAAAAGCATCACATTTTCAGCTGTCACTTTCTTTATAGTGCATCTTTCATATCCATCCATGACATATGGAAAAACCATAGCCTTGACCGGATGGATCTTTGTTGGCAAAGCAACGTCTCGGCTTTTTAATATGCTGTCTAGTTTGGTCATCACTTTTCTTCCAAGTCATAAATATGTTTTAAGTTCATGGAGGCAGCCATCACCTGCAGTGATTTCCAAGCCCCCCAAAATAGTCTGCTGCTGTTTCCAATGTTTTCCCATCTATTTGCCATGAAGTGATGAGACTGGATGCAATGATTGTAGTTTTCTGAATGCTGAGCTTTAAGCTAACTTTTTCACTCTCCTCTTTCACTTTCATCAGGAGACTCTTTAGCTCTTCTTCACTTTCTGCCATAAGGGTGGTGTCATCTGAATATCTGAGATTATTGATATTTCTCCCAGCAACCTTGATTCCAGCGTGTGCTTCCTCCAGCCCAGTGTTTCTCATGCTGTACTCTGCATATAAGTTAAATAAGCAGGGTGACTATATACAGCCTTGACATGTTCCTTTTCCTATGTAGAACCAGTCTGTTGTTCCATGTCCAGTTCGAACTGTTTCTTCCTGACCTGCATACAGGTTTCTCAAGAGACAGGTCAGGTGGTCTGGTATTCCCATCTCTTTCAGAATTTTTCCCAGTTTCTTGTGATCCACACAGTCAAAGGCTTTGGCATTGTCAATAAAGCAGAAATAGATGGGTTTTTTTTTTTTCCGGAACTCTCTTGCTTTTTCAATGATCCAGTGGATGTTGGCAATTTGATCTCTGGTTTCTCTGCATTTTTTAAATCCCTCTTGAACATCTGGAAGTTCACAGTTCATGTGAACTTGGAGAATTTTGAGCATTACTTTACTAGTGTGTGAGATGAGTGCAATTGTGCAGCAGCTTGAATAATCTTTGTCATTGCCTTTCTTTGGGATTGGAATGAAAACTGACCTAATGACTAGATGTTTTCAATTGCATATGCTGAAAGAACTGGGTGTGCAGTTTTGAAGGAAAAAAAAATCATTTTAACCCATTTTCTCTGAAGTGCAAGGCATATCATGGCCATCCCTGAATCATAAAGTCACCTTTTCTTTATGTAGTCATAGTTTCATGCCTAAATTATAGGCCAACTCGTGCTCAACTTGACTCTGATGTCAGGGGCAGATCAACTGATAAAAAGCTTGGATTGTCCCTCTGGAGGAAAGTGAGATCTTGGTCCCACGAGAAGAATCTGAAGGGTTACGGGAACTTGCAAGAGTGGGGAAAGCTTAGTCCATCCTACATGTACCAAAATCTTAAATAAGGCTTATTTACTTTACCGAAGTAAAAAAACAGATGATGAAAACAATTATAAATCAATGAAAGGTAGAGAAACTCATAGTCTGTGATCAAAAATTGCATTCTAAGAAAACTTAGTTCTCTTAACCTAGAGAGGAGACTAAATTCCATCTGGTAGCAGCTTACCAGAAGACAAGCAAACAAACAAACAAATTATCAGTAAGCTTAAAAAAAGTATTTTCCATATATCTTGAAATAGCAGTATTTCTGCAAAGGCATCAGTGTGAAACCACAGAGGACATGGTTAAAACCTGATGAAATAGAAATTGACAATGTCATCTGGTCACTGCTGCGACTTGAAATGCTTTAATATGATAACTAGAATGATAACTGACAGCATTTGACCAGGACATATCAGATTTTCACGGATGTCATATCATTTCTAGGATATCTATATTAGGAACTGAAGGAATCTTTGAACCTAGGAAAGAAAACAACAGTCTCAAAGGCCCTTGCTGAGTCATCTAGCAGCAAGGAATGTCTTTGCAAGGATCGCAAAGTGAAGGGAAGATACACCGACCTGCCTCTGCAACTTCGGTCCTCTGAGCAGATCTGGAGGTCTCCCTTTGTATAAGCTAACCTGTTCCTTCCAAATAGAGGTTTGCAACACAAAACAAGTGGCCGCCTATTCTTCCCCGAAGGAGGCTCTCTTTCCCCACATCCTGCAAACTCCCTTTCCCAGCCTCCTGGAAAAGTGCTTCTTGCAGTTCCTTTCAGAAAATCCTATGGACAGAGAAGCCTGGTAGGCTGCAGTCCATGGGGTCGCTGAGGGTCGGACACGACTGAGCGACTGCACTTTCATTTTCACTTTCATGCATTGGAGAAGGCAATGGCAACCCACTTACTGTTCTTGCCTGGAGAATCCCAGGGACGGGGGAGCCTAGTGGGCTACCGTCTATGGCGTCGCACAGAGTCGAACACGACTGAACCAACTTAGCAGCAGCAGCAGCAGCAGCAGCAGCAGCAGCAGCAGCAGCAGCAGCAGCAGCAGCAGTTCCTTTCTTAGGGGCAGTTATCCCTGAGATTGGGACCTGGAAAGGCAGAGCCACCTCCACACACACATCTTTTCTGTCCCCTTTCCTCTGGAGGAGAGCTCTAGTGAGCCTAGGTCTGTCAGGAAAATTCTTGGCTTTGACGGGATCACACCCGGTGTGTGAACCTGCATACCCGACCTAGGGGCCACAGGGCACCTGTTTTGCTCGAGTGGGTCCTGGAGGGGTGCAGCATAGCAAGAGCTTAAAGATCCATCCAATTTGTCTTTCTTTTACCTCGGAGAGAACGAGTTTGCTCCACCTCCACCCTTTGGCAGTGTGGAGGGAAGAGGGCACAACCCTCTCCCAAAGGGGACATAGGGCCTACCAGGAGAGAAAGGCCCCTTGAGGAGCTGAGCCCAGGTAGGCAGCCAGTGATGTCAAGCACACTCCCGCTGCTTGCTTCTTCATGGGCACTCCGACAATCTGCTAGGAATGTCTTGGCAAGGATCTCAAAGGGAAGGGGAGATACATGGCCCTGTCTCTGGAACTTCAGTCCTCTGAGCAGATCTGGAGGTCTTGAGTTGTATAAGCAAACGTGTTCCTTCCAAATAGAGGCTTGCGAACACACCCCCGGTGGTTGCCTCTTCTTCCCCGAAGAAGTCTTTCTTTCCCCACATGCTGCGAACTCCCTGTCCCAACCTCCAAGATTAGCGCTTCTTGCCATTCCTTTCTTAGAGGCAGTTATCCCTGAGCTTGGGGCCGTAGGGAGTAGCCCCACACTCACAGGGAAAGGCAAAGACTCCTCCATACATCTCCTCTATCCCCTTTGCTCTGGAGGAGAGCTTTAGTGAGCCTAGGTCTTTCAGGAAAATTGTTGGCTTGGACAGGATCTCACCCTGTTTGTGAACCTGCATACCCAACCGGGGGCCACAGAGCACCTGTTTCAGTAAAGTGGGCCCTGAAAGGGTGCAGCCTAGCAAGAGCTTGAAAATCCATTCAATTGCTGTTTTTGTACCTCTGACAGAGCGAGCTTTGCTCCACCCTTTGGCAGTGTGGAGAAAAGAGGCATGACACCCTCCCCAAGGGGACATGGGGCCTACTTCGAGAGGAAAGGCCCCTTGTGGAGTTGAGGCACACAGTCGTGTCAAACACACTCCCACTGCTTGCTTCTTCATGGGCACTCCCGCTATCAGCTAGGAATGTCTTTGCAATGATCACAAAGGGAAGGGGAGATACACGGCCCTGCCTCTGGACCTCCGGTGCTCTGAGCAAATCTGGTCTCCCGTTGTTGGTCAAGTTCAAGTTCAAGGTCAAAGTCAAGGTCAAGTTCAAGTTCAAGTTCAAGGTCAAAGTCAAGGTCAAGTTCAAGTTCAAGTTCAAGTTCAAGGTCAAAGTCAAGGTCAAGGTCAAGTTCAAGTTCAAGTTCAAGGTCAAAGTCAAGGTCAAGTTCAAGTTCAAGTTCAAGTTCAAGTTCAAGGTCAAGTTCAAGTTCAAATTCAAGGTCAAGTTCAAGTTCAAGTTCAAGTTCAAGGTCAAGTTCAAGGTCAAAGTCAAGGTCAAGTTCAAGTTCAAGTTCAAGGTCAAAGTCAAGGTCAAGTTCAAGTTCAAGTTCAAGGTCAAAGTCAAGGTCAAGTTCAAGTTCAAGTTCAAGGTCAAAGTCAAGGTCAAGTTCAAGGTCAAAGTCAAGGTCAAGTTCAAGTTCAAGTTCAAGGTCAAAGTCAAGGTCAAGTTCAAGTTCAAGTTCAAGGTCAAAGTCAAGGTCAAGTTCAAGTTCAAGTTCAAGTTCAAGTTCAAGTTCAAGGTCAAGTTCAAGTTCAAGTTCAAGTTCAAGGTCAAGTTCAAGTTCAAGGTCAAGTTCAAGTTCAAGTTCAAGTTCAAGGTCAAGTTCAAGTTCAAGTTCAAGTTCAAGTTCAAGGTCAAAGTCAAGTTCAAGTTCAAGTTCTAGGTCAAAGTCAAGGTCAAGTTCAAGTTCAAGTTCAAGTTCAAGGTCAAGTTCAAGGTCAAGGTCAAGTTCAAGTTCAAGGTCAAAGTCAAGGTCAAGTTCAAGGTCAAAGTCAAGGTCAAGTTTAAGTTTAAGGGCAAGGAAAAGGTAAGGGCAAGGACAAGGTAAGGCCAAGGACAAGGCCTAGGGAAGGCCAAGCCGAAGGCCAAGGGCAAGGGCAAGGGCAACGCCAAGGGTAAGGCCAAGGCCCAGGCCAGGGCCAAGGCCAAGGCCGCCAAAGCGAAGCCCAAACCCCGTAACGACTGACAGAAGGCAGAAGGCACTAAGCCCGTGTGCAGAGGAAGCCACTGAAGGCGGCAAGGCCACAGAGCTCCCCGACTCCCGTTCCCACAGGAAGATGTGAGGATAAAGGGCCTCATCCCAGCACAGCACCCGCTCCCACCGGCCCCTGACTCCCGCAGCACGCCCCCTAAAACAACACTGTCTTCCCAGAAAAGAGAACGGAGAAGCCATGTGTGTGCCAAAGGAGCAAGATGAACGAACGATGCAACGCCCTCCAACTTTGGGCACACCTGACGCCTGGGAACCCCGGGCCCGGCCGATGGGTCCCCGCCGTTCTCGGGCGGGAGCGGGGGTCGACACGTGGGCCGAGAGCCCTTGCCCGGGCCACCCGCAAATCCCCTGAGACGTGATCCGACCCCAGGGACCGAGGGCAAACGTACCGCTTGAGGTGCTGGAGGAGCTGGACGAAGCCATGGTGGGAGAGGCACACAGGAGCGCTGCAGACTGCTGGCCGAGTGGGCGGGGACCCAGCAGCCCAGGACTCTGGAGAGCGGGAGGCGTCTCCGCCCCCATTGACGTCAATAGGGTTTGGGTGCGTAGATGGAGGGGGCCGCCCCTGGCCTCTTTCCAAGCAGAGACCCTGGACGGAGTCCCGTGGAGTGAGTGGGCTTTTCCCGGGCACAGCTGTGCCCCGGACCGCCAAGATCCCCGTTGGGGTGGGTGGGCAGTTCGGGGGCTTTGGTTTGTGGCCCTCCCTCGCAGCGGATGGTGGGATCAACCCCGGGTGGATCAATCAGGGGCCCTCAGCAGTGCCAAGGGAGCTCACCGCCCAGGAAACGCCCCCTAGGTCCCTTTGAATTGGCCGCCCACGCCCCCTTTCCCAGCCTGCCTTGTTCTGGGGTTTCCCACCTTTTCACATACCACAGGTCCCTGGGCCTGGACTGTCCCCCGCTGGCTCCTCCGAGGCATTCCGGGACAACGGACGCTCTCTCCAGCGCCTCCACCTAGATCCCACGCTGTCCTTGCCTCCATATGCCACCTGCGCCTCCCCAACTCCTCCGTGGGCTCCTGGCGTCCTTTCCCTACAGCAATCCCAGAGCACCAGCCCCGAGGGCTTTGAGTTGCCTGGAGCCCAAGGCTCCGGCCAGAGACCTGAGGGGCCAGCGTCTGGACCGGCAGCTAATGCCATTAGGGGCTTTTCTCATGTGGAGCCTGAGGCCAACATCCGTGGCAACCCGCAAGCGCGAATGCCCCGGAGATACACGCCCAAGGGGACAGTGTACCCCCTATGTGGGGAAGGAGGTTCCTGTTTTCCCAGCACTGCATGGTGGCACGTGGAATAGCCCTGTGGGAAAGCCCATGGAAAAGCCTCGAGGGAAAGACACAGATCCCTTGATCCACAAGACGGGAAGCGAGACACTGCTGCTACTGCTCAGGAGGAAAGCACACCTGCATGACCCCACTCGAGACGAGGACTGACGCCCCTTGGGAGACTCCAGAAGTACGCCAAGATCCATGTGAGCACGGGAGAGGAATCCTCAGGTTCTGGTCCGACTCCACACAAGGTCTTAGGCGCCGGCATCGACGGGCGAGGAATCCTGAGAGGCCACCGAGCAACTCGCATGGGGAATGACCTTTCCTGAGGCCAACAGAGCGGGTCCATGAGGTCCCCGTCGTAAGTCGAGAGCACAAGCCGCAACTCGAGAAAACCAGGAGGTTCCCCCCTCCGGGCGAGATGTGGCCCATTTTGGCTGAGGCGTCTCGAGGCTAATCACATCTAACCTCTGGAACTTCCAAAGGGTCCTTGACACCCTTACTGCAACTCAAGAAGTTCCCCGACATACCCGTCTCCAGTCGAAAGAAAGCACGGCGTTCGGCCCACATCCAGAGGAGCCCCGTTTCCACCTCGTAGCTCGAGATGAGGGATCCTTTCCCTGCTTGGTCGGGAAAGAATTCCCGGCGTTCCCGTCGCATCTCAAGAGCAGGCGCTCTCCAAAGGAAAGGCGAGAGGAACTCCAGGGTCGTGCCACCATTCCCAGAGTCCCCCAGATGTCCCAGTCCATTCCAGAGGAACCTCTTTTCCCTGCACTGCCTCGACTTTCACGCCAAGGATCGACTCACACCAGGGTGGCACGTGAGACAGCCCTGTGGGAAAGCCTCGTGGGAAAGCCTCATGGGAAAGCCTCAAGGGAAAGCCACAGATCCCATGATCGACACGACGGGAAGCGTGACACTGCTACTACAGCTCGGGAGGAAAGCGCACGTGCATGCCCCCTCTCGAGATGAGGACTGACTCTCCTGGGCAGACTCCAGAAGTACCGCAAGATCCATGTCAGCACTGGAGAGGAATCCTCAGGTTCCGCCTCCGACTCCACACAAGGTCTTAGGCCCCGGCATCGAAGGGAGAGGAATCCCGAGCGGCCCCCGAGCAAGTCGAATGGGGACTGGCCAGTTCTG
This sequence comes from Ovis canadensis, assembly GCF_042477335.2. Taxonomy (NCBI): domain Eukaryota; kingdom Metazoa; phylum Chordata; class Mammalia; order Artiodactyla; family Bovidae; genus Ovis; species Ovis canadensis. Next base: position 1,405,677 of record NC_091253.1, read on the forward strand.
AGGCCACCAGAGCGGGTGCCTTAAGTCACCGTCGTAAGACGAGAGCACCTGCCGCAACTCGAGAAAATCCAGGAGGTACTCCCCTCCAGGCGAAATGAGGCCCATTTCCGCCGATGCTTCTCGACACTAATCACAACTAACCTCTGGAACTTCCAAAAGGTCCTTCACACCCTTGCTGCAACTCAAGAAATTCCCCGACTACCCCTGTCCACTCTAGAGGAAGCACAATGGTCCCGCCCACATCAAGAGGAGCCCCGTTTCCGCATTGTAGTTCCAGATGAGGGATCCTTTCCCTGCTTGGTCGGGAAAGAATTCTGGGCGTTCCTGTCGCATCTCAAGAGGAGGCGCTCTCCACAGGAAAGGCGAGAGGAACTCCAGGGTCGTGCCACCATTCTCAGAGTCCCCCAGATGTCCCAGTCCATTCCAGAGGAAGGTGTTTTCCCTCCACTGCCTCGACTTTCACGCCGCAGATCGACTCACACCACGGTGGCACATGGGACAGCCCTGTGGGAAAGCCTCATGGGAAAGCCTTGTGGGAAAACCTCGAGGGAAAGCCACAGATACCATGATGCAGTTGATAGGAAGCGTGACACTGCTGCTACAGCTCTGGAGGAAAGGGCACGTGCATGCCCCCATTCGAAACGAGGACTTACTTCCCTGGGGAGACTCCAGAAGTACCCCAAGATCCATGTCAGCACTGGAGAGGAATCCTCAGGTTCCGGGCCCGACTCCACACAAGGTCTTAGGCTCCAGCATCCAAGGGAGAGGAATCCCGAGAGGCCCGCGACCAACTCACATGGGGACAGGCCTTTCCTGAGGCCACCAGAGCGGGTCCCTGAGGTCCCTGTCATAAGTAGAGAGCACCTGCCGCAACTCGAGAAAATCCAGGAGGTTTTGCCCTCCAGGCAAGATGAGGCCCATTTCCGCTGTTCCTTTTGAAGGCTAGTCACACCTAACCTCTGGAACTTCCAAAAGGTCCTTCACACCCTTGCTGCAACTCAAGAAGCTCCCCGACATACCCGTCTCCACTCGAGAGGAAGCACGCGGGTCCTGCACACATCCAGAGGAGTCCCGTTTCCGCCTCGTAGCTCGAGATGAGGGATCCTTTCGCTGCTTGCCCGGGAAAGATTTCTGGGCGTTCCTGGCGCATCTCAAGAGGAGGCGCTCTCCACAGGAAAGGCGAGAGGAACTCCAGGGTCTTTGCGCCATTCCCAGAGTCCCCCAGATGTCTCAGTCCATTCCAGCGGAACCTGTTTTCCCTGCACTGCCTCGAGTTTCACGCCGAGGATCGACTCCCACCACGGTGGCACGTGGGAGAGCCCTGTGGGAAAGCCTCGTGGGAAAGCTTTGAGGGAAAGCCACAGATCCCTTGATCCACGCGACGGTAGCGTGACACTGCTGCTACCACTCTGGAGGAAAGCGCACGTGCATGCCCCCATTGGAGACGAGGACTTACTCCCCTGGCAAGACTCCAGAAGTACCCCAAGATCCATGTCAGCACTGGAGAGGAATCCTCAGGTTCCGGCCAGGATTCCACACAAGGTTTTAGGCCCTGGCATCAAAGGGAGAGGAATCCTGAGAGGACCCCGAGAAACTCGCATGGGGACTGGCCTTTCCTGAGGCCACCAGAGCGGGTCCCTGAGGTCCCCGTCGTAAGTCGAGAGCACCTGCCGCAACTCGAGAAAATCCACGAGGTTTTGCCCTCCAGGTGAGATGAGGCCCATTTCCGCTGAGGCGTTTCGAGGCTAATCACACCTAACATCTGGGACTTTCAAAAGGTCCTTCACACCCTTGCTGCAACTGAAGAAGTTCCCCAACTTACCTGTCTCCACTCGAGAGGAAGCACGAAGTTCCCGCCCACATCCAGAGGAGCCCCGTTTCCGCCTCCTAGCTTGACATGAGGGATCCTTTCCCTGCTTGGTCGGGAAAGAATTCTGGGCATTCCCGTCCCATCTCAAGAGGATGCGTTCTCCACAGGAAACGCGAAAGGAACACCAGGGTCGTGCCACCAAACCAAGAGTCCCCCATTGTCTCAGTCCATTCCAGAGGACCTGTTTTCCCTGTGCTGCCTCTACTTTCACGCCGAGGATCGACTCCGAACACGGTGGCACGTTGGACAGCTCTGTACGAAATCCTCGTGAGAAAGCTTCGAGGGAAATCCTCGAGGGAAAGCCACAGATCCCATGATCGACGCGATGGCAAGCGTCACACTGCTGCTACAGCTCGGGAGGAAAGCGCACGTGCATGTCCCTTAGAGCGGAGGGCTGACTTCCCTGAGGAGACTCCAGAATTACCCCAATATCCATTTCAGCACTGGAGAGGAATTCTCAGGTTCCGGCCCCGACTCCACACAACAACTTAGGCCCTGGCATCGACGGGAGTGTAATCCCAGGAGGCCACCGAACAAGTCGTATGGGGACTGGCCAGTCCTGAGGTCACCAGAGCGGGTTCCTTAGGTCACCGTCGTAAGACGAGACCACCTGCCAAAACTCGAGAAAATCCAGGAAGTTCTCCCATCCAGGCTCGATGAGGCCCATTTCCGCTGAGGCGTCTCGAGGCTAATCACATCTAACCTCTGGAACTTCCAAAGGGTCCTTCACACCCTTGTTGCAACTCAAGAAGTTCCCCGACATACCCCTCTCCACTCGAGAGAAAGCACGTGGGTCCCGCCCACATCCAGAAGAGCTCCGTTTCCGCCTCGTAGCTGGAGATGAGGGATCCTTTCGCTGATTGTTCGGGAGAGAATCCTGGGCGTTCCCGTCGCATCGCAAGAGGAGGTGCTCTCCACAGGAAAGGTGAGAGCAACTCCAGTGTCGTGCCACCATTCCAAGAGTCCCCCAGATGTCTCAGTCCATTCCGGAGGAACCTGTTTTCCCTGCACTGCCTCGACTTTCACGCCGAGGATCGACTCCCACCACAGTCTCACGTGGGACAGCCCTGTGGGAAAGCCTCGTGGGAAAGCCTCGAGGGAAAGCCACAGATCCCTTGATCCACGAGACGGGAAGCGTGACACTGCTGCTACAGGTCGGAAGGAAAGCGCACGTGCATGCCCCCTCTCGAGACGAGGACTCACTCCCCTGGGGAGACTCCAGAAGTGACCCAAGATCCATTTCAACACTGGAGAGGAATCCTCATGTTCCGGGCCCAACACCACACAAGGTCTTAGGCCCCGGCATCAAAGTGAGAGGAATCCCCAGATGCCCACGAGAAACCTGCATGGAGACTGGCCTTTCCTGAGGCCACCAGATCGTGTCCCTGAGGTCCCCGTGGTAAGTCGAGAGCACCAGCCGCAACTCGAAAAAATCCAGGAGGTTTTGCCCTCCAGGCGAGAAGAGTCCCATTTCCACTGATGCTTCTCGAGGCTAATCACACCTAACCTCTGGAACTTCCAAAAGGTCCTTCACTCCCTTGCTGCCACTCGAGAAGTTCCCCGACTTACCCGTCTCCACTCTAGAGGAAGCACGAGGGTCCTGGGCACATCCAGAGGAGCCTCGTTTCCGCCTAGTGGCTCGAGATGAGGCATCCTTTCGCTTCTTGGTCGGGGAAGAATTCTCGGCGTTCCCGTTGCATTTCAAGAGGAGGCGGTCGCAATAGGAAAGGCGAGAGGAACTCCAGCGTCGTGCCACCATTCCGAGAGCCCCCAGATGTCTCAGTCCATTCCAGAGGAACCTATTTTCCATGCACTGCCTCGACTTTCACGCCGAGGATCGACTCCCACCACGGTGGCAGGTGGGACAGCCCTGTGTTAAAGCCTCGTGGGAAAGCCACGTGGGAAAGCCTCGTGGGAAAGCCACGTGGGAAAACCTCGTGGGAAAGCCTCGAGGGAAAGCCACAGATCCCTTGATCCACGCGATAGGAAGCGTGACACTGCTGCTACTGCTCTGGAGGAAAGCGCACGTGCATGCCCCCATTCGAGACGAGGACTTACTCTCCTGGGGAGACTCCAGAAGTACCCCAAGATCCATGTCAGCCCTGGAGAGGAATCCTCAGGTTCTGGCCCCGACTCCACACAAGGTCTTAGGCCCCGGCATCGAACGGAGAGGAATGCCGAGAGGCCCCCGAGCAACTCGCATGGGGACTGGCCTTTCCTAAGGCCACCGGAGAGTGTCCCTGAGGTCCCCGTCTTAAGTCGAGAGCACCTGCCGCAACTCGAGAAAATCCAGGAGGTTTTTCCCTCCAGGCGAGATGAGGCCCATTTCCGTTGAGGCTTCTCGAAGCTAATCAAACCTAAAGTCTGTAACTTCCAAAAGGTCCTTCACACCCTTGCTGCAACTCAAGAAGTTGCCTGACATACTCGTCTCCACTCGAGAGGAAGCACGAGGGTCCGGCCCACCTCCAGAAGAGCCCCGTTTCCGCTCGTAGCTCGTGATGAGGGATCCTTTCGCTGGTGGTCGGGAAAGAATTCTGGGCGTTCCCGTCGCATCTCAAGAGGAGGCGCTCTCCACAGGAAAGGCGAGAGGTATGCCAGCGTCGTTCCACCATTCCAAGAGTCCCCCAGATGTCTCAGTCCATTCCAGAGGAACCTGTTTTCCCTGCACTGCCTCGACTTTCACGCCGAGGATGGACTGCCACCAAGGTGGCACGTGAGACAGCCCTGTGCGAAAGCCTAGTGGGACAGCCCTGTGGGAAAGCCTCGTGGGAAAGCCTCGTGGAAAATCCTGGAGGGAAAGCCGCAGATCCCATGACTCACGAGATGGGAAGCGTGACACTGCTGCTACAGATCAGGAGGAAAGCGCACCTGCATGCCCCCTCTCGAGACGAGGACTGACTCCCCTGGGGAGACTCCATAATTACCCCATGATCCATGTCAGCATTGGTGAGGAATCCTCAGGTTCCGGCCCCGACTCCACACAACGTCTTAGGCCCCGGCACCGACGGGAGAGGAATCACGAGAGGCCCCCTAGCAACACGCATGATGACTGGCCTTTCCTGAGGCCGCCAGAGCGGGTCCCTGAAGTCCCCGTGGTAACTTGAGAGCACCTGCTGAAACTGGGGAATATCTAGAAGCCTCTCCATTCCAGGCGCCATGAGGCCCATTTCTGCTGAGGCATCTCGAGACTAACCACACCTAACCTCTGGAACTTCGAAAGGGTCCTTCACACCTTTGCTGCAACTCAAGAAGTTCCCCGACATACGCGTTCCTCTTCCCATTCTGCCATAATGGTGGTGACATCTGCATATCTAAGTGTATTGATATTTCTTCCGGCAATCTTGATTCCAGCTCACGTATCTTCCATCCCAGCATTTTTCATGATGTAGTCTGCATATAAGTTAAATAAACAGGGTGACAATATACAGCCTTGACATACTCCTTTTCCTTTTTGGAACCAGTATGTTGTTCCATGTCCTGCTCTAACTGTTGCTTCCTGACCGTCATACAGATTTCTCAAGAGGCAGGTTAGGTGGTCTAGTATTCCCTTCTCTTTCAGAATTGTGGCTAAAACAACAGTATAAGGACCTTTCCGATGTCAGGCCAAGGAATTGTGTTTCCAGTCATTGAGCCACACCTGATCACTGAGCACAAATTCATGAATCTGTTCCTCAAGGGGGAATGATATTTTTTTTTACACAAACTTAGTTACCTGATTTATTACCTTACCTAATTGTTCCAGCTGCTGTGAAATCCCACCTCCTTACTTGTGGCAAATCTGCTAACACCTGCCTCATTTGGGGTGGGGGGTTCTCCCATAGAAAATTTCATAAGGACAACAACAATGGGAACGTGCAGTTACCCGTAATATGAGTAAGTCTGCCAGAAGTAAGCCCATCCATGTACAGTCAGTCTCTATGATCCATTTTGAAAGAGTCTCTTCAAGAGTTTGGTTGTTTCTTTCCACCATTCCAGAACACTGGGGCCTATATGCTGTATGTAATTTCCACTGATATTTAGAGCTTCACATACCTGTTAATTAACGCGGCTACAAAGACAGGGCCATTGTCGGATTCTATCCTGGTTGGAAACCCAAGTCTGGGAATTATTTCTCAAATCAGCGAGCTACTTCATTTTCTTTTTCAGATCAGGTAGGGAAGGCCTCTGCCCAACCAGAGAAGGTACCTACTATTCTAGTAAGTAATGATAACAGGTGACTGCCTTTGCTTCCCCGAAGGGACACTCGCTTTCCCTGCATCCTGAGAACTCCACGTCTCAGCCAGTTGGAAAAGCGCTTCTTGGAGGTCATTATTCAGGGGCAATTTCCCCTGGAGCCCGGGGCCATAGGGAGTGGCTCCACACTCCCAGGGAAAGGCAGAGCCACAGCCACACATCTGTCCCATCCCCTTTGCTCTGTAGGAGAGCTCTAGTGAGCCTAGGTCTGTCAGGAAAATTCTTGGCTCCTATGGGGACACATTCTATGTGTGAAACTGCATACAGGACCGAGGGGCCACAGGGCGCCTGTTTCTCTCGGGGCCGGAGGGGTGGGGGGCCTGAAGCAGTGCGGCCCAGCAACAGCTTCCACATCCATCCAATTGCTCTTTTCTTACCTCTGATAGAACTAGCTTTGTTCCAGCCTTTGGCAATTTGGAGGCAAGCGGGCCCCACTTCCTCCCCAAGGAGGCATGGGACCTACTTTGAGTGGAAAGGCCCCTCACGGAGCTGAACCCAGGAAGGCACCCAGTCATGTCTGACACATTCCTGCATCCTGCTTCTTCATGAGCAATACCGCTATAAGCTAGGAATGTCTTTCCAAGGCTCAGAAAGGACAGGGGAGATGCATGGTGCTGCCTCTGGAATTTCGGTCCTCTGAGCAGACCTGGAGGTCTCCCCTTGAAGAAGCAAACCAGTTTCTTCCAAATACAGGCTTGCAAACACACACTGGGTGGCTGCCTCTTCTTCCCTGAAGGACGATCACTTTCCCCACATCCTGTGAACTCTGCATCCCAGCCTGCTGGAAAAGCGCTTCTTGGAGGTCATTTTTCAGGGACAATTTTCCCTGGAGCCCGGGGCCATAGGGAGGGCCCCATGCTCGCTGGGAAAGGCAGAGTCACATCCACAGTCTGTTCTATCCCTTTTGCCCTGTAGGAGAGCTCTAGTGAGCCTAGGTCTGTCAGGAAAATTCTTGGCTCCTATGGGGACACATCCTGTGTGTTAACCTGCATATGGGACCGAGGGGCCACAGGGCGCCTGCTCCTCTCGGGGGGTAACCTGAAGTGGTGCGGCCCAGCAACAGCCTGAACATCCATCTAATTGCTCTTTTCTTCCTTCTGATAGAGCTAGCTTTGCTTCTCGCTTTGGCATTTCGGAAGCCAGGGGGAGCCCCACCGCTGTTGTCCTGGGGTCTATTGGAGGTACCAGGTCTACTGGACCCCAGCATGGCACCCGACCCCCTCAGACACACTCCCGCAGCCTCCTTCCCCATGGGCAGGACTGTTCTGACCTAGGAATGTGTTCCCAAGGCTCAGAAAATGCAGGGAGACACACGGCCCTGACTCTGGAACTGAGGCCGTTGGAGCAGGCCTGGAGGTCTGACGTCTGAGACGGCAAACGCTTGCTGCGAGATACAGGTGTGAAAACACACTCTCTGGGGCTGCCTTTCCTTCCTCCAAGGAAGATAGCTTTTCCAGTCTCCTCCGTGCTGAGTCATACAAGGCTGGAAAGGTCTGGCTTAGAGGGCATTTCTCAGCGGCAATGGCCCCTGAGGCCCTGCACCCAGGGAGGGATCCTACCCTCCCAGGGGAAGTCAAAGCAACCTCCAAACAGCTGTTCTATCATGTTTCCTCTGCAGGAGGGAGCTAGTGAGCCCAGGTCTGTCTGGAACGTTCTTGGATCCTGCGGGGAAATCATCCTGGGAGCCCACCTGGATACCAGTCGTAGGGGCTAACATCTGCATTTTTCTTCCTTGGAGCCCTAACGCAGTACAGCCTAGCAACTGCTTGAAAATCCATCCTGTTGCTGTTTTCTTCCCTCTGACAGAGCGAGCTTTGCTCCCCACTTTGGGATTTCAGAAGCAAGGTGGTGGCCTGCAACTCCTTGCCTGGGGTCCATTGGAGGTGCAAGGTGCCCTCGACCAGGTGACCCCAGCATGGCACCTGGCCCCCTCAGACACACTCCCGCAGCCTGCTTCCCCATGGGCAGGACTGCTCTCCCCTAGGAATGTGTTTGCGAGGCCAGGAAACTGCAGGGAGACACAAGGCCCTGATTCTGGAATGGAGTCTGTTGGAGCAGGCCTGCAGGTCTTATGTCTAACAAGCCAAACACTTGCTGCAAGATACAGGCCTGAAAACACACTCTTGGGCTGCCTTTCCTTCCTCCAAGGAAGAGAGTTTTCTCAGCCTCCTGTGGGCTGAGAGTCACACAGGGCTGAAAAGCACTTACTGGGAGATTAGTTTTCATTGGCCATGGCCCCTGAGGCCCTGTGCTCAGGGAGGGCTCCCTCCCTCCCAGGGAAAGTCAAAGGAAGCTCCAAACGGCTGTTCAATCATGTTTCGGAGAGAGTCATTGCCAAGGCAGGTTTATAAGAAGTTCGAGGGTCCCCAAGGAGAGAGGGGTTTAGAATTCTCAAGGAGGAAGAAAGGGCACACTTTTTTCCCCTCTACATTCCTTCGGATTACATAACAATCATGCATCCTTCTTGAGGACGGTCTCTGGAAAAACCTTCTGGCTAATCCTGTTATCTTAAAATGTAAATGATGGGAGTAGGTCTAGTGAGTCTTTACAACCTCCAGACATTCTTTTGTTCGTTGTAATAACTTATTGGAGAGTATATAACTCCATTACTAACACTAGCAAGGGGGTACACTTTCTGCCCCTTGTGATGTCTCTGTCAGAAGCTTTCTCTATCTCCTTTCTACTTGAATAAGACTCGATTGCACAAAAGCTCTGAGCAATCAAGCCTCGTCTTGGGCCCTGGATTGAATTCTTCTCCTCCATAAGCCAAGAATCCCAGCATCTTTTCGTGGTTCAGCAACAATATTTCATTTCCTCTGCAGGAGAGAGCTAGTGAGCTTAGGTCTGTCTGGAACATTCTTGGATCCTGTGGGGAAAATATCCTGTGCACACATCTGGATACTGGGCCTAGAGGCCAAAATTCGCATTTCTTTCCCGCGGAGCCCTCACGTGGTGTGACTGAGCAACTGCTTGAAAATCCATCCCATTGCTGTTTTCCTCCTTCTGACAGACAGAGCTAGCTTTGTTCCCTGCTTTGGGATATCTCAACCGAGGGGCCGGTCCATAGCTACTCGCCTGGGGCCCATTGGATGTGCAAGGTGCCCTCGACTAGGTGACCCTAGCATGGCACTCAGCCCGCTCAGACACACTCCCGAGGCTTCTTTCTCATGGGAAGCACTGCTCCAACCTAGGAATGTGTCTGCAATGCTTGGAAAGTGCAGTGAGACACACAGCCCTGACTCTGGAATTGAGGCCCTCAGAGCAAGCCTGCAGCTCTGATGTCTGAGAAGCAAAACACTTGCTGCAAAGAGAGGCCTGAAAACACACTCTCTGTGGATGACTTTCCTTCCTCTAAGGAAGACAGATGTCCCAGTCTCCTGCTTCCTGCATGTCACACAGCTGGAATGCGCTTGCTTGGATGTCATGATTCAGTGGCAATGACCCCTGAGGCCCTTTGCCCAGGGAGGGCTCCCACACTCATAGGCAAATCAAAGCAACTTCCAAGTGAGTCAGCTCTTCACATCAAGTGGCCAAAGTATTGGAGTTTCAGGTTCAGTATTAGTCCTTCCAATGGATATTCAGACCTGATTTCCTTTAGGATGGAGTGGTTGCGTCTCCTTGTAGTCTAAGCGACCTACAAGCATCTTCTCCAACACCACAGTTCAAAAGCATCACATTTTCAGCTGTCACTTTCTTTATAGTGCATCTTTCATATCCATCCATGACATATGGAAAAACCATAGCCTTGACCGGATGGATCTTTGTTGGCAAAGCAACGTCTCGGCTTTTTAATATGCTGTCTAGTTTGGTCATCACTTTTCTTCCAAGTCATAAATATGTTTTAAGTTCATGGAGGCAGCCATCACCTGCAGTGATTTCCAAGCCCCCCAAAATAGTCTGCTGCTGTTTCCAATGTTTTCCCATCTATTTGCCATGAAGTGATGAGACTGGATGCAATGATTGTAGTTTTCTGAATGCTGAGCTTTAAGCTAACTTTTTCACTCTCCTCTTTCACTTTCATCAGGAGACTCTTTAGCTCTTCTTCACTTTCTGCCATAAGGGTGGTGTCATCTGAATATCTGAGATTATTGATATTTCTCCCAGCAACCTTGATTCCAGCGTGTGCTTCCTCCAGCCCAGTGTTTCTCATGCTGTACTCTGCATATAAGTTAAATAAGCAGGGTGACTATATACAGCCTTGACATGTTCCTTTTCCTATGTAGAACCAGTCTGTTGTTCCATGTCCAGTTCGAACTGTTTCTTCCTGACCTGCATACAGGTTTCTCAAGAGACAGGTCAGGTGGTCTGGTATTCCCATCTCTTTCAGAATTTTTCCCAGTTTCTTGTGATCCACACAGTCAAAGGCTTTGGCATTGTCAATAAAGCAGAAATAGATGGGTTTTTTTTTTTTCCGGAACTCTCTTGCTTTTTCAATGATCCAGTGGATGTTGGCAATTTGATCTCTGGTTTCTCTGCATTTTTTAAATCCCTCTTGAACATCTGGAAGTTCACAGTTCATGTGAACTTGGAGAATTTTGAGCATTACTTTACTAGTGTGTGAGATGAGTGCAATTGTGCAGCAGCTTGAATAATCTTTGTCATTGCCTTTCTTTGGGATTGGAATGAAAACTGACCTAATGACTAGATGTTTTCAATTGCATATGCTGAAAGAACTGGGTGTGCAGTTTTGAAGGAAAAAAAAATCATTTTAACCCATTTTCTCTGAAGTGCAAGGCATATCATGGCCATCCCTGAATCATAAAGTCACCTTTTCTTTATGTAGTCATAGTTTCATGCCTAAATTATAGGCCAACTCGTGCTCAACTTGACTCTGATGTCAGGGGCAGATCAACTGATAAAAAGCTTGGATTGTCCCTCTGGAGGAAAGTGAGATCTTGGTCCCACGAGAAGAATCTGAAGGGTTACGGGAACTTGCAAGAGTGGGGAAAGCTTAGTCCATCCTACATGTACCAAAATCTTAAATAAGGCTTATTTACTTTACCGAAGTAAAAAAACAGATGATGAAAACAATTATAAATCAATGAAAGGTAGAGAAACTCATAGTCTGTGATCAAAAATTGCATTCTAAGAAAACTTAGTTCTCTTAACCTAGAGAGGAGACTAAATTCCATCTGGTAGCAGCTTACCAGAAGACAAGCAAACAAACAAACAAATTATCAGTAAGCTTAAAAAAAGTATTTTCCATATATCTTGAAATAGCAGTATTTCTGCAAAGGCATCAGTGTGAAACCACAGAGGACATGGTTAAAACCTGATGAAATAGAAATTGACAATGTCATCTGGTCACTGCTGCGACTTGAAATGCTTTAATATGATAACTAGAATGATAACTGACAGCATTTGACCAGGACATATCAGATTTTCACGGATGTCATATCATTTCTAGGATATCTATATTAGGAACTGAAGGAATCTTTGAACCTAGGAAAGAAAACAACAGTCTCAAAGGCCCTTGCTGAGTCATCTAGCAGCAAGGAATGTCTTTGCAAGGATCGCAAAGTGAAGGGAAGATACACCGACCTGCCTCTGCAACTTCGGTCCTCTGAGCAGATCTGGAGGTCTCCCTTTGTATAAGCTAACCTGTTCCTTCCAAATAGAGGTTTGCAACACAAAACAAGTGGCCGCCTATTCTTCCCCGAAGGAGGCTCTCTTTCCCCACATCCTGCAAACTCCCTTTCCCAGCCTCCTGGAAAAGTGCTTCTTGCAGTTCCTTTCAGAAAATCCTATGGACAGAGAAGCCTGGTAGGCTGCAGTCCATGGGGTCGCTGAGGGTCGGACACGACTGAGCGACTGCACTTTCATTTTCACTTTCATGCATTGGAGAAGGCAATGGCAACCCACTTACTGTTCTTGCCTGGAGAATCCCAGGGACGGGGGAGCCTAGTGGGCTACCGTCTATGGCGTCGCACAGAGTCGAACACGACTGAACCAACTTAGCAGCAGCAGCAGCAGCAGCAGCAGCAGCAGCAGCAGCAGCAGCAGCAGCAGCAGCAGTTCCTTTCTTAGGGGCAGTTATCCCTGAGATTGGGACCTGGAAAGGCAGAGCCACCTCCACACACACATCTTTTCTGTCCCCTTTCCTCTGGAGGAGAGCTCTAGTGAGCCTAGGTCTGTCAGGAAAATTCTTGGCTTTGACGGGATCACACCCGGTGTGTGAACCTGCATACCCGACCTAGGGGCCACAGGGCACCTGTTTTGCTCGAGTGGGTCCTGGAGGGGTGCAGCATAGCAAGAGCTTAAAGATCCATCCAATTTGTCTTTCTTTTACCTCGGAGAGAACGAGTTTGCTCCACCTCCACCCTTTGGCAGTGTGGAGGGAAGAGGGCACAACCCTCTCCCAAAGGGGACATAGGGCCTACCAGGAGAGAAAGGCCCCTTGAGGAGCTGAGCCCAGGTAGGCAGCCAGTGATGTCAAGCACACTCCCGCTGCTTGCTTCTTCATGGGCACTCCGACAATCTGCTAGGAATGTCTTGGCAAGGATCTCAAAGGGAAGGGGAGATACATGGCCCTGTCTCTGGAACTTCAGTCCTCTGAGCAGATCTGGAGGTCTTGAGTTGTATAAGCAAACGTGTTCCTTCCAAATAGAGGCTTGCGAACACACCCCCGGTGGTTGCCTCTTCTTCCCCGAAGAAGTCTTTCTTTCCCCACATGCTGCGAACTCCCTGTCCCAACCTCCAAGATTAGCGCTTCTTGCCATTCCTTTCTTAGAGGCAGTTATCCCTGAGCTTGGGGCCGTAGGGAGTAGCCCCACACTCACAGGGAAAGGCAAAGACTCCTCCATACATCTCCTCTATCCCCTTTGCTCTGGAGGAGAGCTTTAGTGAGCCTAGGTCTTTCAGGAAAATTGTTGGCTTGGACAGGATCTCACCCTGTTTGTGAACCTGCATACCCAACCGGGGGCCACAGAGCACCTGTTTCAGTAAAGTGGGCCCTGAAAGGGTGCAGCCTAGCAAGAGCTTGAAAATCCATTCAATTGCTGTTTTTGTACCTCTGACAGAGCGAGCTTTGCTCCACCCTTTGGCAGTGTGGAGAAAAGAGGCATGACACCCTCCCCAAGGGGACATGGGGCCTACTTCGAGAGGAAAGGCCCCTTGTGGAGTTGAGGCACACAGTCGTGTCAAACACACTCCCACTGCTTGCTTCTTCATGGGCACTCCCGCTATCAGCTAGGAATGTCTTTGCAATGATCACAAAGGGAAGGGGAGATACACGGCCCTGCCTCTGGACCTCCGGTGCTCTGAGCAAATCTGGTCTCCCGTTGTTGGTCAAGTTCAAGTTCAAGGTCAAGGTCAAGGTCAAGTTCAAGGTCAAAGTCAAGGTCAAGGTCAAGTTCAAGGTCAAAGTCAAGTTCAAGTTCAAGTTCAAGGTCAAAGTCAAGGTCAAGTTCAAGGTCAAAGTCAAGGTCAAGTTCAAGTTCAAGGTCAAGGTCAAGTTCAAGTTCAAGTTCAAGTTCAAGGTCAAAGTCAAGTTCAAGTTCAAGTTCAAGTTCAAGTTCAAGGTCAAGTTCAAGTTCAAGTTCAACGTCAAAGTCAAGGTCAAGTTCAAGTTCAAGTTCAAGTTCAAGGTCAAGGTCAAGTTAAAGGTCAAGTTCAAGGTCAAGTTCAAGTTCAAGTTCAAGTTCAAGGTCAAAGTCAAGTTCAAGTTCAAGGTCAAGGTCAAGTTCAAGTTCAAGTTCAAGGTCAAGGTCAAGTTCAAGTTCAAGTTCAAGTTCAAGTTCAAGGTCAAAGTCAAGTTCAAGTTCAAGTTCAAGGTCAAAGTCAAGTTCAAGTTCAAGTTCAAGTTCAAGTTCAAGGTCAAGTTCAAGTTCAAGTTCAAGTTCAAGGTCAAGTTCAAGGTCAAGGTCAAGTTCAAGTTCAAGGTCAAAGTCAAGGTCAAGTTCAAGTTCAAGGTCAAAGTCAAGGTCAAGTTTAAGTTTAAGGGCAAGGAAAAGGTAAGGGCAAGGACAAGGTAAGGCCAAGGACAAGGCCTAGGGAAGGCCAAGCCGAAGGCCAAGGGCAAGGGCAAGGGCAACGCCAAGGGTAAGGCCAAGGCCCAGGCCAGGGCCAAGGCCAAGGCCGCCAAAGCGAAGCCCAAACCCCGTAACGACTGACAGAAGGCAGAAGGCACTAAGCCCGTGTGCAGAGGAAGCCACTGAAGGCGGCAAGGCCACAGAGCTCCCCGACTCCCGTTCCCACAGGAAGATGTGAGGATAAAGGGCCTCATCCCAGCACAGCACCCGCTCCCACCGGCCCCTGACTCCCGCAGCACGCCCCCTAAAACAACACTGTCTTCCCAGAAAAGAGAACGGAGAAGCCATGTGTGTGCCAAAGGAGCAAGATGAACGAACGATGCAACGCCCTCCAACTTTGGGCACACCTGACGCCTGGGAACCCCGGGCCCGGCCGATGGGTCCCCGCCGTTCTCGGGCGGGAGCGGGGGTCGACACGTGGGCCGAGAGCCCTTGCCCGGGCCACCCGCAAATCCCCTGAGACGTGATCCGACCCCAGGGACCGAGGGCAAACGTACCGCTTGAGGTGCTGGAGGAGCTGGACGAAGCCATGGTGGGAGAGGCACACAGGAGCGCTGCAGACTGCTGGCCGAGTGGGCGGGGACCCAGCAGCCCAGGACTCTGGAGAGCGGGAGGCGTCTCCGCCCCCATTGACGTCAATAGGGTTTGGGTGCGTAGATGGAGGGGGCCGCCCCTGGCCTCTTTCCAAGCAGAGACCCTGGACGGAGTCCCGTGGAGTGAGTGGGCTTTTCCCGGGCACAGCTGTGCCCCGGACCGCCAAGATCCCCGTTGGGGTGGGTGGGCAGTTCGGGGGCTTTGGTTTGTGGCCCTCCCTCGCAGCGGATGGTGGGATCAACCCCGGGTGGATCAATCAGGGGCCCTCAGCAGTGCCAAGGGAGCTCACCGCCCAGGAAACGCCCCCTAGGTCCCTTTGAATTGGCCGCCCACGCCCCCTTTCCCAGCCTGCCTTGTTCTGGGGTTTCCCACCTTTTCACATACCACAGGTCCCTGGGCCTGGACTGTCCCCCGCTGGCTCCTCCGAGGCATTCCGGGACAATGGACGCTCTCTCCAGCGCCTCCACCTAGATCCCACGCTGTCCTCGCCTCCATATGCCACCTGCGCCTCCCCAACTCCTCCGTGGGCTCCTGGCGTCCTTTCCCTACAGCAGTCCCAGAGCACCAGCCCCGAGGGCTTTGAGTTGCCTGGAGCCCAAGGCTCCGGCCAGAGACCTGAGGGGCCAGCGTCTGGACCGGCAGCTAATGCCATTAGGGGCTTTTCTCATGTGGAGCCTGAGGCCAACATCCGTGGCAACCCCCAAGCGCGAATGCCCCGGAGATACACGCCCAAGGGGACAGTGTACCCCCTATGTGGGGAAGGAGGTTCCTGTTTTCCCAGCACTGCATGGTGGCACGTGGAATAGCCCTGTGGGAAAGCCCATGGAAAAGCCTCGAGGGAAAGACACAGATCCCTTGATCCACAAGACGGGAAGCGAGACACTGCTGCTACTGCTCAGGAGGAAAGCACACCTGCATGACCCCACTCGAGACGAGGACTGACGCCCCTTGGGAGACTCCAGAAGTACGCCAAGATCCATGTGAGCACGGGAGAGGAATCCTCAGGTTCTGGTCCGACTCCACACAAGGTCTTAGGCGCCGGCATCGACGGGCGAGGAATCCTGAGAGGCCACCGAGCAACTCGCATGGGGAATGACCTTTCCTGAGGCCAACAGAGCGGGTCCATGAGGTCCCCGTCGTAAGTCGAGAGCACAAGCCGCAACTCGAGAAAACCAGGAGGTTCCCCCCTCCGGGCGAGATGTGGCCCATTTTGGCTGAGGCGTCTCGAGGCTAATCACATCTAACCTCTGGAACTTCCAAAGGGTCCTTGACACCCTTACTGCAACTCAAGAAGTTCCCCGACATACCCGTCTCCAGTCGAAAGAAAGCACGGGGTTCGGCCCACATCCAGAGGAGCCCCGTTTCCACCTCGTAGCTCGAGATGAGGGATCCTTTCCCTGCTTGGTCGGGAAAGAATTCACGGCGTTCCCGTCGCATCTCAAGAGCAGGCGCTCTCCAAAGGAAAGGCGAGAGGAACTCCAGGGTCGTGCCACCATTCCCAGAGTCCCCCAGATGTCCCAGTCCATTCCAGAGGAACCTCTTTTCCCTGCACTGCCTCGACTTTCACGCCAAGGATCGACTCACACCAGGGTGGCACGTGAGACAGCCCTGTGGGAAAGCCTCGTGGGAAAGCCTCATGGGAAAGCCTCGAGGGAAAGCCACAGATCCCATGATCGACACGACGGGAAGCGTGACACTGCTACTACAGCTCGGGAGGAAAGCGCACGTGCATGCCCCCTCTCGAGACGAGGACTGACTCTCCTGGGCAGACTCCAGAAGTACCGCAAGATCCATGTCAGCACTGGAGAGGAATCCTCAGGTTCCGCCTCCGACTCCACACAAGGTCTTTGGCCCCGGCATCGAAGGGAGAGGAATCCCGAGCGGTCCCCGAGCAACTCGAATGGGGACTGGCCAGTCCTGAGGCCACCAGAGCGGGTGCCTTAAGTCACCGTCGTAAGACGAGAGCACCTGCCGCAACTCGAGAAAATCCAGGAGGTACTCCCCTCCAGGCGAAATGAGGCCCATTTCCGCCGATGCTTCTCGACACTAATCACAACTAACCTCTGGAACTTCCAAAAGGTCCTTCACACCCTTGCTGCAACTCAAGAAATTCCCCGACTACCCCTGTCCACTCTAGAGGAAGCACAATGGTCCCGCCCACATCAAGAGGAGCCCCGTTTCCGCATTGTAGTTCCAGATGAGGGATCCTTTCCCTGCTTGGTCGGGAAAGAATTCTGGGCGTTCCTGTCGCATCTCAAGAGGAGGCGCTCTCCACAGGAAAGGCGAGAGGAACTCCAGGGTCGTGCCACCATTCTCAGAGTCCCCCAGATGTCCCAGTCCATTCCAGAGGAAGGTGTTTTCCCTCCACTGCCTCGACTTTCACGCCGCAGATCGACTCACACCACGGTGGCACATGGGACAGCCCTGTGGGAAAGCCTCATGGGAAAGCCTTGTGGGAAAACCTCGAGGGAAAGCCACAGATACCATGATGCAGTTGATAGGAAGCGTGACACTGCTGCTACAGCTCTGGAGGAAAGGGCACGTGCATGCCCCCATTCGAAACGAGGACTTACTTCCCTGGGGAGACTCCAGAAGTACCCCAAGATCCATGTCAGCACTGGAGAGGAATCCTCAGGTTCCGGGCCCGACTCCACACAAGGTCTTAGGCTCCAGCATCCAAGGGAGAGGAATCCCGAGAGGCCCGCGACCAACTCACATGGGGACAGGCCTTTCCTGAGGCCACCAGAGCGGGTCCCTGAGGTCCCTGTCATAAGTAGAGAGCACCTGCCGCAACTCGAGAAAATCCAGGAGGTTTTGCCCTCCAGGCAAGATGAGGCCCATTTCCGCTGTTCCTTTTGAAGGCTAGTCACACCTAACCTCTGGAACTTCCAAAAGGTCCTTCACACCCTTGCTGCAACTCAAGAAGCTCCCCGACATACCCGTCTCCACTCGAGAGGAAGCACGCGGGTCCTGCACACATCCAGAGGAGTCCCGTTTCCGCCTCGTAGCTCGAGATGAGGGATCCTTTCGCTGCTTGCCCGGGAAAGATTTCTGGGCGTTCCTGGCGCATCTCAAGAGGAGGCGCTCGCCACAGGAAAGGCGAGAGGAACTCCAGGGTCTTTGCGCCATTCCCAGAGTCCCCCAGATGTCTCAGTCCATTCCAGCGGAACCTGTTTTCCCTGCACTGCCTCGAGTTTCACGCCGAGGATCGACTCCCACCACGGTGGCACGTGGGACAGCCCTGTGGGAAAGCCTCGTGGGAAAGCCACAGATTCCTTGATCCACGCGACAGGAAGGGTGACACTGCTGCTACTGCTCTGGAGGAAAGCGCACGTGCATGCCCCCATTCGAGACGAGGACTTACTCCCCTGGGGAGACTCCAGAAGTACCCCAAGATCCATGTCAGCCCTGGAGAGGAATCCTCAGGTTCTGGCCCCGACTCCACACAAGGTCTTAGGCCCCGGCATCGAAAGGAGAGGAATGCCGAGAGGCCCCCGAGCAACTCGCATGGGGATTGGCCTTTCCTGAGGCCACCAGAGAGGATCCCTGAGGTCCCCGTCGTAAGTCGAGAGCACCTGCCGCAACTCGAGAAAATCCAGGAGGTTTTGCCCTCCAGGCGAGATGAGGCCCATTTCCGTTGAGGCTTCTCGAAGCTAATCAAACCTACAGTCTGTAACTTCCAAAAGGTCCTTCACACCCTTGCTGCAACTCAAGAAGTTCCCCCACATACCCGTCTCCACTCGAGAGGAAGCACGAGGGTCCCGCCCACATCCAGGGGAGCCCCGTGTTCGCCTCGTAGCTCAAGATGAGGGATCCTTTCACAGCTTTTTCGGGAAATAATTCTGGGAGTTCCCGTTGCATCTCAAGTGGAGGCGCTCCTCACAGGAAAGGCGAGAGGAACTCCAGGGTCGTGCCACCGTTCCCAGAGTCCCCCAGATATCTCAGTCCATTCCAGAGGAACCTGTTATCCCTGCACTGCCTCGAGTTTCACGCCGAGCATCGACTCACACCACGGTGACACGTGGGACAGTCCTGTGGGAAAGCCTCGTGGGAAAGCCACAGATCCCATGATCGGCGCGCCGGGAGGCATGACAGTGTTGTTACAGCTCTGGAGGAAAGCGCACGTGCATGCCCCAATTCGAGACGGGGACTTACTCCCCTGGGGAAACACCAGAAGTACTCCACGATCCATGTCAGCACTGGAGAGGAAACCTCATGTTCCAGACACGACTCCACACAAGGTCTTAGGCTCTGGCATCGAAGGGAGCGGAATCCCGAGAGGCTCCTGAGCCACTGGAATGGGGACTGGCCAGTCCTGAGGGCACCAGAGCGCGTCCCTTAGGTCACCGTCGTAAGTCGAGAGCACCTGCCGCAACTCGAGAAAATCCAGGAGGTTTTGCACTCCAGGCGAGATGAGGCCCATTTCCGCTGAGGCTTCTCGAGGCTAATCACATCTAAACACTGGAACTTCCAAAGGGTCCTTCACACCCTTGCTGCAACTCAAGAAGTTCCCCCACATACCCGTCTCCACTCGAGAGGAAGCACGAGGGTCCCGCACACATCCAGGGGACCCCGTTTCCGCCTCCTAGCTCGAGATGAGGGATCCTTTCCCTGTTTCGTAGGGAAAGAATTCGCGGCGTCCCCGTCGCATCTCAAGAGGAGGCGCTCTCCACAGGAAAGGCGAGAGGAACTCCAGCATCGTGCCACCATTCCAAGAGTCCCCCAGATGTCTCAGTCCATTCAGAGGAACCTGTTTGCCCTGCACTACCTCGGCTTTCACGCCGAGGATCGACTCCCACGCCGAGGATCGACTCCCACCACGCTGGCACGTGGGACAGCCCTGTGGGACAGCCCTGTGGGAAAGCCTCGTGGGAAAGCCTCATGGGATAGACTCGAGGGAAAACCATAGATCCTTTGATCCACGCGGCGGACAGAGTGACACTGCTGCTACCGCTCTGGAGGAAAGCGCAAGTGCATGCCCGCATTCGAGACGAGGACTGACTCCCCTGGGGAGACTCCAGAAGTACCCCAAGATCCATATCAGCACTGGAGAGGAATCCTCAGGTTCCGTTCCCGACTCCACACAACGTCTTAGGCCCCGGCATGGACGGGAGAGGAATCCCGAGAGGACCCCGAGGAACTCGCATGGGGACTGGCCTTTCCTGAGGCCACCAGAGCGGGTCCCTGAGGTCCCCGTCGTAAGTCGAGAGCACCTGCCGCAACTCGAGAAAATCCAGGAGGTTTTGCCCTCCAGGCGAGATGAGGCCCATTTCCGCTGAGGCTTCTCGAGGCTAATCACATCTAAACACTGGAACTTCCAAAGGGTCCTTCACACCCTTGCTGCAACTCAAGAAGTTCCCCCACATACCCGTCTCCACTCGAGAGGAAGCACGAGGGTCCCGCACACATCCAGGGGACCCCGTTTCCGCCTCCTAGCTCGAGATGAGGGATCCTTTCCCTGTTTCGTAGGGAAAGAATTCGCGGCGTTCCCGTCGCATCTCAAGAGGAGGCGCTCTCCACAGGAAAGGCGAGAGGAACTCCAGGGTCGTGCCACCATTCCAAGAGTCCCCCAGATGTGTCAGTCCATTCCAGAGGAACCTGTTTTCCCTGCACTGCCTTGACGTTCAAGCCGAGGATCGACTCCCACCACGTGTGCATGTGGGACAGACCTGTGGGAAAGCCTCGTGGGAAAGACTCGAGGGAAAACCATAGATCCTTTGATCCACGCGGCGGACTGCGTGACACTGCTGCTACGGCTCTGGAGGAAAGAGCAAGTGCATGCCAGCATTCGAGACGAGGAATGACTCCCCTGGGATGACTCCAGAAGTACCCCAAGATCCATGTCAGCACTGGAGAGGAATCCCCAGGTTCCGGCCCCGACTCCACACAAGGTCTTAGGCCCCGGCATCGAGGGTAGAGGAATCCCGAGAGGCCCCCGAGGAACTCGCATGGGGACTGGCCTTTCCTGAGGCCACCAGAGCGGGTCCCTGAGGTCCCCGTCGTAAGTCGAGAGCACCTACCGCAACTAGAGAAAATCCAGGAGGTTTTGCCCTGCAGGCGAGATGAGGCCCATTTCCGCTGAGGCTTCTCAAGGCTAATCACACCTAAGCTCTGGAACTTCCAAAGGGTCCTTGACACCCTTGCTGCAACTCAAGAAGTTCCCCTATATACCCCTCTCCACTCGAGAGGAAGCACGCATGTCCCACTCACATCCAGAAGAGCTCCGTTTCCGCCTCGTAGGTCGAGATGAGGGGTCCGTTCGCTGCTTGTTCAGGAGAGATTCCTTGGCGTTCCCATCGCATCTCAAGTGTAGGGGCTCTCCACAGGAAAGGTGAGAGCAACTCCAGCGTCGTGCCACCATTCCAAGAGTCCCCCAGATGTCTCAGTCCATTCCTGAGGATACTGTTTTCCCTGCACTGCCTTGACTTTAACGAGGAGGATCGACTCCCACCACGGTCTCACGTGGGACAGCCCTGTGGGAAAGCCTCGTGGGAAAGCCTCGAGGGAAAGCCACAGATCCCTTGATCCACGCGACAGGAATCGTGACGCTGGTGCTACAGCTCGGAGGAAAGCGCACGTGCATGCCCCCATTCGAGACGAAGACTGACTCCCCTGGGGAGACTCCAAAAGTACTCCAAGATCCATGTCAGTACTGGAGAGGAATCCTCAGGCTCCGGCCCCGACTCCACACAAGGACTTAGGCCCCGGCATCGACGGAAGATGAATCCCGAGAGGACCACGAGCAATTCGAATGGGGACGGGCCAGTATTGAGGCCACCAGAGCGGGTCCCTAAAGTCCCCGTCGTAAGTCAAGAGCACCTGCCGCAACTCGAGAAAATCAAGGAGGTTTTGCACTCCAGCTGAGTGAGGCCCATTTCCGCTGAGGCTTCTGGAAGCTAATCACACCTAACCTCTGGAACTTCTAAAAGGTCCTTCACACCCTTGCTGCAACTCAAGAAGTTCCCTAACATACCCGTCTCCACTCGAGAGGAAGCACGAGGGTCCCGCCCACATCCAGGGGAGCCCCGTGTTCGCCTCGTAGCTCAAGATGAGGGATCCTTTCACAGCTTTTTCGGGAAATAATTCTGGGAGTTCCCGTTGCATCTCAAGTGGAGGCGCTCCTCACAGGAAAGGCGAGAGGAACTCCAGGGTCGTGCCACCGTTCCCAGAGTCCCCCAGATATCTCAGTCCATTCCAGAGGAACCTGTTATCCCTGCACTGCCTCGAGTTTCACGCCGAGCATCGACTCACACCACGGTGACACGTGGGACAGTCCTGTGGGAAAGCCTCGTGGGAAAGCCACAGATCCCATGATCGGCGCGCCGGGAGGCATGACAGTGTTGTTACAGCTCTGGAGGAAAGCGCACGTGCATGCCCCCATTCGAAACGGGGACTTACTCCCCTGGGGAAACACCAGAAGTACTCCACGATCCATGTCAGCACTGGAGAGGAAACCTCATGTTCCAGACACGACTCCACACAAGGTCTTAGGCTCTGGCATCGAAGGGAGCGGAATCCCGAGAGGCTCCCGAGCCACTGGAATGGGGACTGGCCAGTCCTGAGGGCACCAGAGCGCGTCCCTTAGGTCACCGTCGTAAGTCGAGAGCACCTGCCGCAACTCGAGAAAATCCAGGAGGTTTTTCCCTCCAGGCGAGATGAGGCCCATTTCCGCTGAGGCTTCTCGAGGCTAATCACATCTAAACACTGGAATTTCCAAAGGGTCCTTCACACCCTTGCTGCAACTCAAGAAGTTCCCCCACATACCCGTCTCTACTCGAGAGGAAGCACGAGGGTCCCGCACACATCCAGGGGACCCCGTTTCCGCCTCCTAGCTCGAGATGAGGGATCCTTTCCCTGTTTCGTAGGGAAAGAATTCGCGGCGTCCCCGTCGCATCTCAAGAGGAGGCGCTCTCCACAGGAAAGGCGAGAGGAACTCCAGCATCGTGCCACCATTCCAAGAGTCCCCCAGATGTCTCAGTCCATTCAGAGGAACCTGTTTGCCCTGCACTACCTCGGCTTTCACGCCGAGGATCGACTCCCACGCCGAGGATCGACTCCCACCACGCTGGCACGTGGGACAGCCCTGTGGGACAGCCCTGTGGGAAAGCCTCGTGGGAAAGCCTCATGGGATAGACTCGAGGGAAAACCATAGATCCTTTGATCCACGCGGCGGACAGAGTGACACTGCTGCTACCGCTCTGGAGGAAAGCGCAAGTGCATGCCCGCATTCGAGACGAGGACTGACTCCCCTGGGGAGACTCCAGAAGTACCCCAAGATCCATATCAGCACTGGAGAGGAATCCTCAGGTTCCGTTCCCGACTCCACACAACGTCTTAGGCCCCGGCATGGACGGGAGAGGAATCCCGAGAGGACCCCGAGGAACTCGCATGGGGACTGGCCTTTCCTGAGGCCACCAGAGCGGGTCCCTGAGGTCCCCGTCGTAAGTCGAGAGCGCCTGCCGCAACTCGAGAAAATCCAGGAGGTTTTGCACTCCAGGCGAGATGAGGCCCATTTCCGCTGAGGCTTCTCGAGGCTAATCACATCTAACCACTGGAACTTCCAAAGGGTCCTTCACACCCTTGCTGCAACTCAAGAAGTTCCCCCACATACCCGTCTCCACTCGAGAGGAAGCACGAGGGTCCCGCACACATCCAGGGGACCCCGTTTCCGCCTCCTAGCTCGAGATGAGGGATCCTTTCCCTGTTTCGTAGGGAAAGAATTCGCGGCGTTCCCGTCGCATCTCAAGAGGAGGCGCTCTCCACAGGAAAGGCGAGAGGAACTCCAGGGTCGTGCCACCATTCCAAGAGTCCCCCAGATGTGTCAGTCCATTCCAGAGGAACCTGTTTTCCCTGCACTGCCTTGACGTTCAAGCCGAGGATCGACTCCCACCACGTGTGCACGTGGGACAGACCTGTGGGAAAGCCTCGTGGGAAAGACTCGAGGGAAAACCATAGAACCTTTGATCCACGCGTCGGACTGCGTGATACTGCTGCTATCGCTCTGGAGGAAAGCGCAAGTGCATGCCCGCATTCGAGACGAGGACTGACTCCCCTGGGGAGACTCCAGAAGTACCCCAAGATCCATGTCAGCACTTGAGAGGAATCCTCAGGTTCCGGCCCCGACTCCACACAAGGTCTTAGGCCCCGGCATCGCCGGGAGAGGAATCCCGAGAGGCCCCCGAGGAACTCGCAAGGGACTGGCCTTTCCTGAGGCCACCAGAGCGGGTCCCTGAGGTCCCGTCGTAAGTCGAGAGCACCTGCTGCAACTCCAGAAAATCCAGGAAGTTTTGCCCTCCAGGCGAGATGAGGCCCATTTCCGCTGAGGCTTCTCGAGGCTAATCACATCTAACCACTGGAACTTCCAAAGGGTCCTTCACACCCTTGCTGCAACTCAAGAAGTTCCCCGACATACCCGTCTCCACTCGGGAGGAAGCACGAGGGTCGCGCACACATCCAGTGGAGCCCCGATTCCGCCTCCTAGCTCGAGATGAGGGATCCTTTCCCTGTTTCGTAGGGAAAGAATTCCCGGCGTTCCCGTCGCATCTCAAGAGGAGGCGCTCTCCACAGGAAAGGCGAGAGGAACTCCAGGGTCGTGCCACCATTCCAAGAGTCCCACAGAAGTGTCAGTCCATTCCAGAGGAACCTGTTTTCCCTGCACTTTCTTGACGTTCAAGCCGAGGATCGACTCCCACCACGTGTGCTCGTGGGACAGCCCTGTGGGAAAGCCTCGTGAGAAAGCCTCGTGGGAAAGACTCGAGGGAAAACCATAGATCCTTTGATCCACGCGGCGGCCTGCGTGACACTGCTGCTCTCGCTCTGGAGGAAAGCGCAAGAGCATGCCCGCATTCGAGACGAGGACTGCCTCCCCTGGGGAGACTCCAGAATTACCCCAAGATCCATGTCAGCACTGGAGAGGAATCCTCAGGTTCCGGCCCCGACTCAACACAAGGTCTTAGGCCCCGGCATCGCCGGGAGAGGAATCCCGAGAGGCCCCCGAGGACCTCGCATGGGGACTGGCCTTTCCTGAGGCCACCAGAGCGGGTCCCCGAGGTCCCCGTCGAAGGCGAGAGCACCTGCCGCAACTCGAGAAAATCCAGGAGGTTTTGCCCTCCAGGCGAGATGAGGCCCATTTCCGCTGAGGCTTCTCGAGGCTAATCACATCTAACCACTGGAACTTCCAAAGGGTCCTTCACACCCTTGCTGCAACTCAAGAAGTTCCCCGACATACCCGTCTCCACTCGAGAGGAAGCACAAGGGTCCCACACACATCCAGGGGAGCCCTGTTTCCGCCTCCTAGCTCGAGA
Organism: Ovis canadensis; assembly: GCF_042477335.2. Classification (NCBI taxonomy): domain Eukaryota; kingdom Metazoa; phylum Chordata; class Mammalia; order Artiodactyla; family Bovidae; genus Ovis; species Ovis canadensis. The sequence continues at coordinate 1,430,708 of NC_091253.1, forward strand.
TGAGTGATCCTTTCCCTGTTTCGTAGGGAAAGAATTCCCGGCGTTCCCGTCGCATCTCAAGAGGAGGCGCTCTCCACAGGAAAGGCGAGAGGAACTCCAGGGTCGTGCCACCATTCCAAGAGTCCCCCAGATGTGTCAGTCCATTCCAGAGGAACCTCTTTTCCCTGCACTGCCTTGACGTTCAAGCCGAGGATCGACTCCCACCACGTGTGCTCGTGGGACAGCCCTGTGGGAAAGCCTCGTGGGAAAGCCTCGTGGGAAAGACTCGTGGGAAAGACTCGAGGGAAAACCATAGATCCCTTGATCCACGCAGCGGAATGCGTGACACTGCTGCTACCGCTCTGGAGGAAAGCGCATGTGCATGCCCGCATTCGAGACGAGGACTGACTCCCCTGGGGAGACTGCAGAAGTACCCCAAGATCCATGTCAGCACTGGAGAGGAATCCTCAGGTTCCGGCCTCGACTCCACACAAGGTCTTAGGCCCCGGAATCGACGGGAGAGGAATCCCGAGAGGACCGTGAGGAACTCGCATGGGGACTGGCCTTTCCTGAGGCCACCAGAGAGGGTCCCTGAGGTCCCCGTCTTAAGTCGAGAGCACCTGCCGCAACTCGAGAAAATCCAGGAGGTTTTGCCCTCCAGTCGAGATGAGGCCCATTTCCGCCGAGGCTTCTCGAGGCTAATCACATCTAACCACTGGAACTTCAAAAGGGTCCTTCACACCCTTGCTGCAAGTCCAGAAGTTCCCCGACATACCCGTCTCCACTCGAGAGGAAAAACGAGGGTCCCGCACACATCCAGGGGAGCCCCGTTTCCGCCTCCTAGCTCGAGATGAGGGATCCTTTCCCTGTTTCGTAGGTAAAGAATTCCCGGCGTTCCCGTCGCATCTCAAGAGGAGGCGCTCTCCACAGGAAAGGTGAGAGGTATGCCAGGGTCGTGCCACCATTCCAAGAGTCCCTCAGATGCGTCAGTCCATTCCAGAAGAACGTATTTTCCCTGCACTGCCTCGACGTTCATTCCGAGGATCGACTCCCACCACGGTGGCACGTGGGACAGCCCTGTGGGAAAGCCTCGTGGGAAAGCCTCGAGGAAAAGCCATAGATCCCTTGATCCACGCGGCGGAATGCCTGACACTGCTGCTACCCCTCTGGAGGAAAGCGCACGTGCATGCCCGCATTCGAGACGAGGACTGACTCCCCTGGGGAGACTCCAGAACTACCCCAAGATCCATGTCAGCACTGGAGAGGATTCCTCAGGTTCTGGCCCCGACTCCACACAAGGTTTTAGGCCCCGGCATCGACGGGAGAGGAATCCCGAGAGGCCCCCGAGGAACTCGCATGGGGACTGGCCTTTCCTGAGGCCACCAGAGCGGGTCCCTGAGGTCCCCGTCGTAAGTTGAGAGCACCTACCGCAACTGGAGAAAATCCAGGAGGTTTTGCCCTGCAGGCGTAATAAGGCCCATTTCCGCTGAGGTTTCTCGAGGCTAATCACATCTAACCACTGGAAATTCCAAAGGGTCCTTCACACCCTTGCTGCAACTCAAGAAGTTCCCCGACATACCCGTCTCCACTCGGGAGGAAGGACGAGGGTCCCGCACACATCCAGGGGAGCCCCGATTCCGCCTCCTAGCTCGAGATGAGGGATCCTTTCCCTGTTTCGTAGGGAAAGAATTCCCGGCGTTCCCGTCACATCTCAAGAGGAGGCGCTCTCCACAGGAAAGGCGAGATGAACTCCAGCGTCGTGCCACCATTCCAAGAGTCCCCCAGATGTGTCAGTCCATTCCAGAGGAACCTGTTTTCCTTGCACTGCCTTGACGTTCCTTCCGAGGATCGACTCCCACCATGGTGGCACGTGGGACAGCCCTGTGGGAAAGCCTCGTGGGAAAGCCTCGAGGGAAAGCCATAGATCCCTTGATCCACGCGGCGGAATGCCTGACACTGCTGCTACCGCTCTGGAGGAAAGCGCAAGTGCATGCCCGCATTCGAGACGAGGACTGACTCCCCTCGGGAGACTCCAGAACTCCCCCAAATCCATGTCAGCACTGGAGAGGAATCCTCAGGTTCCGGCCCCGACTCCACACAAGGTCTTAGGCCCCGGCATCGACGGGAGAGGAACCCCGAGAGGCCCCCGAGGAACTCGCATGGGGACTGGCCTTTCCTGATGCCACCAGAGCGTGTCCCTGTGGTCCCCGTCGTAAGTCGAGAGCACCTGCTGCAAATGGAGAAAATCCAGGAGGTATTGCCCTTCAGGCGAGATGAGGCCCATTTCCGCTGAGGCTTCTCGAGGCTAATCACATCTAACCACTGGAACTGCCAAAGGGTTCTTCACACCCTTGCTGCAAGTCCAGAAGGTCCCCGACATAGCCGTCTCCACTCGAGAGGAAGCACGAGGGTCCCGCACACATCCAGGGGAGCCCCGTTTCCGCCTCCTAGCTCGAGATGAGGGATCCTTTCCCTGTTTCGTAGGGAAAGAATTCCCGGCGTTCCCGTCGCATCTCAAGAGGAGGCGCTCTCCACAGGAAAGGCGAGAGGAACTCCAGGGTCGTGCCACCATTCCAAGAGTCCCCCAGATGTGTCAGTCCATTCCAGAGGAACCTGTTTTCCCTGCACTGCCTCGACGTTCAAGCCGAGGATCGACTCCCTCCACGTGTGCACGTGGGACAGCCCTGTGGGAAAGCCTCGTGGGAAAGCCTCGAGGGAAAGCCATAGATCCCTTGATCAACGCGGCGGACTGCATGACACTGCTGCTACCGCTCTCGAGGAAAGCGTAAGTGCATGCCCGCATTCGAGACGAGGACTGACTCCCCTGGGGAGACTCCAGAAGTACCCCAAGATCCATGTCAGCACTGGAGAGGAATCCTCAGGTTCCGGCCCCGACTCCACACGAGGTCTTAGGCCCCGGCATCAAAGGCAGAGGAATCCCAAGATGCCCGCGAGAAACCTGCATGGGGACTGGCCTTTCTTGAGGCCACCAGATCGTGTCCCTGAGGTCCCCGTGGTAAGTCGAAAGCACCAGCCCCAACTCGAAAAAATCCAGGAGGTTTTGCCCTCCAGGCGAGTCGAGTCCCATTTCCGCTGATGCTTCTCGAGGCTAATCACACCTAACCTCTGGAACTTCCAAAAGTTCCTTCACTCCCTTTTTGCCACTGAAGAAGTTCCCCGACTTACCCGTCTCCACTCAGGAGGAAGCACGAATGTCCCACCCACATCTAGAGGGGCCCCGTTTCCGTCTCGTACCTCAAGATGAGGGAATTTTTCCTTGCTTGGTCGGAAAAAAATTCCCGGCCTTCCCTTCACATTTCAAGAGGAGGCGCTCTCCACAGGAAAGGGAGAGGATCTCCAGCGTCGTTCCACCATTCGAAGAGTCCCCTAGATGTCTCAGTGCATTCCAGAGGAACCTGGTTTCCCTGCACTGCCTCGACTTTCACGCCGAGGATCGACTGCCACCAAGGTGGCACGTGGGACAGCCCTGTGCGAAAGCCTCGTGGGACAGCCCTGTGGGAAAGCCTCGTGGGAAAGCCTAGTGGAAAATCCTGGAGGGAAAGCCACAGATCCCATGACTCACGAGATGGGAAGCGTGACACTGCTGCTACAGATCAGGAGGAAAGCGCACCTGCATGCCCCCTCTCGAGACGAGGACTGACTCCCCTGGGGAGACTCCATAATTACCCCAAGATCTATGTCCGCATTGGTGAGGAATCCTCAGGTTCCGGCCCCGACTCCACACAACGTCTTAGGCCCCGGCACCGACGGGAGAGGAATCACGAGAGGCCCCCTAGCAACACGCATGATGACTGGCCTTTCCTGAGGCCGCCAGAGAGGGTCCCTGAAGTCCCCGTGGTAACTCGAGAGCACCTGCTGCAACTGGGGAATATCCAGAAGCCTCTCCATTCCAGGCGACATGAGGCCCATTTCTGCTGAGGCATCTCGAGACTAACCACACCTAACCTCTGGAACTTCGAAAGGGTCCTTCACACCTTTGCTGCAACTCAAGAAGTTCCCCGACATACGCTTTCCTCTTCCCATTCTGCCATAATGGTGGTGACATCTGCATATCTAAGTGTATTGATATTTCTTCCGGCAATCTTGATTCCAGCTCAGGTATCTTCCATCCCAGCATTTTTCATGATGTAGTCTGCATATAAGTTAAATAAACAGGGTGACAATATACAGCCTTGACATACTCCTTTTCCTTTTTGGAACCAGTATGTTGTTCCATGTCCTGCTCTAACTGTTGCTTCCTGACCTTCATACAGATTTCTCAAGAGGCAGGTTAGGTGGTCTAGTATTCCCTTCTCTTTCAGAATTGTGGCTAAAACAACAGTATAAGGACCTTTGCGATGTCAGGCCAAGGAATTGTGTTTCCAGTCATTGAGCCACACCTGATCACTGAGCACAAATTCATGAATCTGTTCCTCAAGGGGGAATGATATTTTTTTTTACACAAACTTAGTTACCTGATTTATTACCTTACCTAATTGTTCCAGCTGCTGTGAAATCCCACCTCCTTACTTGCGGCAAATCTGCTAACACCTGCCTCATTTGGGGTGGGGGGTTCTCCCATAGAAAATTTCATAAGGACAACAACAATGGGAACGTGCAGTTACCCGTAATATGAGTAAGTCTGCCAGAAGTAAGCCCATCCATGTACAGTCAGTCTCTATGATCCATTTTGAAAGAGTCTCTTCAAGAGTTTGGTTGTTTCTTTCCACCATTCCAGAACACTGGGGCCTATATGCTGTATGTAATTTCCACTGATATTTAGAGCTTCACATACCTGTTAATTAACGCGGCTACAAAGACAGGGCCATTGTCGGATTCTATCCTGGTTGGAAACCCAAGTCTGGGAATTATTTCTCAAATCAGCGAGCTACTTCATTTTCTTTTTCAGATCAGGTAGGGAAGGCCTCTGCCCAACCAGAGAAGGTACCTACTATTCTAGTAAGTAATGATAACAGGTGACTGCCTTTGCTTCCCCGAAGGGACACTCGCTTTCCCTGCATCCTGAGAACTCCACGTCTCAGCCAGTTGGAAAAGCGCTTCTTGGAGGTCATTATTCAGGGGCAATTTCCCCTGGAGCCCGGGGCCATAGGGAGTGGCTCCACACTCCCAGGGAAAGGCAGAGCCACAGCCACACATCTGTCCCATCCCCTTTGCTCTGTAGGAGAGCTCTAGTGAGCCTAGGTCTGTCAGGAAAATTCTTGGCTCCTATGGGGACACATTCTATGTGTGAAACTGCATACAGGACCGAGGGGCCACAGGGCGCCTGTTTCTCTCGGGGCCGGAGGGGTGGGGGGCCTGAAGCAGTGCGGCCCAGCAACAGCTTCCACATCCATCCAATTGCTCTTTTCTTACCTCTGATAGAACTAGCTTTGTTCCAGCCTTTGGCAATTTGGAGGCAAGCGGGCCCCACTTCCTCCCCAAGGAGGCATGGGACCTACTTTGAGTGGAAAGGCCCCTCACGGAGCTGAACCCAGGAAGGCACCCAGTCATGTCTGACACATTCCTGCATCCTGCTTCTTCATGAGCAATACCGCTATAAGCTAGGAATGTCTTTCCAAGGCTCAGAAAGGACAGGGGAGATGCATGGTGCTGCCTCTGGAATTTCGGTCCTCTGAGCAGACCTGGAGGTCTCCCCTTGAAGAAGCAAACCAGTTTCTTCCAAATACAGGCTTGCAAACACACACTGGGTGGCTGCCTCTTCTTCCCTGAAGGACGATCACTTTCCCCACATCCTGTGAACTCTGCATCCCAGCCTGCTGGAAAAGCGCTTCTTGGAGGTCATTTTTCAGGGACAATTTTCCCTGGAGCCCGGGGCCGTAGGGAGGGCCCCATGCTCGCTGGGAAAGGCAGAGTCACATCCACAGTCTGTTCTATCCCTTTTGCCCTGTAGGAGAGCTCTAGTGAGCCTAGGTCTGTCAGGAAAATTCTTGGCTCCTATGGGGACACATCCTGTGTGTTAACCTGCATATGGGACCTAGGGGCCACAGGGCGCCTGCTCCTCTCGGGGGGAAACCTGAAGTGGTGCGGCCCAGCAACAGCCTGAACATCCATCTAATTGCTCTTTTCTTCCTTCTGATAGAGCTAGCTTTGCTTCTCGCTTTGGCATTTCGGAAGCCAGGGGGAGCCCCACCGCTGTTGTCCTGGGGTCTATTGGAGGTACCAGGTCTATTGGACCCCAGCATGGCACCCGACCCCCTCAGACACACTCCCGCAGCCTCCTTCCCCATGGGCAGGACTGTTCTGACCTAGGAATGTGTTCCCAAGGCTCAGAAAATGCAGGGAGACACACGGCCCTGACTCTGGAACTGAGGCCGTTGGAGCAGGCCTGGAGGTCTGACGTCTGAGACGGCAAACGCTTGCTGCGAGATACAGGTGTGAAAACACACTCTCTGGGGCTGCCTTTCCTTCCTCCAAGGAAGATAGCTTTTCCAGTCTCCTCCGTGCTGAGTCATACAAGGCTGGAAAGGTCTGGCTTAGAGGGCATTTCTCAGCGGCAATGGCCCCTGAGGCCCTGCACCCAGGGAGGGATCCTACCCTCCCAGGGGAAGTCAAAGCAACCTCCAAACAGCTGTTCTATCATGTTTCCTCTGCAGGAGGGAGCTAGTGAGCCCAGGTCTGTCTGGAACGTTCTTGGATCCTGCGGGGAAATCATCCTGGGAGCCCACCTGGATACCAGTCGTAGGGGCTAACATCTGCATTTTTCTTCCTTGGAGCCCTAACGCAGTACAGCCTAGCAACTGCTTGAAAATCCATCCTGTTGCTGTTTTCTTCCCTCTGACAGAGCGAGCTTTGCTCCCCACTTTGGGATTTCAGAAGCAAGGTGGTGGCCTGCAACTCCTTGCCTGGGGTCCATTGGAGGTGCAAGGTGCCCTCGACCAGGTGACCCCAGCATGGCACCTGGCCCCCTCAGACACACTCCCGCAGCCTGCTTCCCCATGGGCAGGACTGCTCTCACCTAGGAATGTGTTTGCGAGGCCAGGAAACTGCAGGGAGACACAAGGCCCTGATTCTGGAATGGAGTCTGTTGGAGCAGGCCTGCAGGTCTTATGTCTAACAAGCCAAACACTTGCTGCAAGATACAGGCCTGAAAACACACTCTTGGGCTGCCTTTCCTTCCTCCAAGGAAGAGAGTTTTCTCAGCCTCCTGTGGGCTGAGAGTCACACAGGGCTGAAAAGCACTTACTGGGAGATTAGTTTTCATTGGCCATGGCCCCTGAGGCCCTGTGCTCAGGGAGGGCTCCCTCCCTCCCAGGGAAAGTCAAAGGAAGCTCCAAACGGCTGTTCAATCATGTTTCGGAGAGAGTCATTGCCAAGGCAGGTTTATAAGAAGTTCAAGGGTCCCCAAGGAGAGAGGGGTCTAGAATTCTCAAGGAGGAAGAAAGGGCACACTTTTTTTCCCTCTACATTCCTTAGGATTATATAACAATCATGCATCCTTCTTGAGGACGGTCTCTGGAAAAACCTTCTGGCTAATCCTGTTATCTTAAAATGTAAATGATGGGAGTAGGTCTAGTGAGTCTTTACAACCTCCAGACATTCTTTTGTTCGTTGTAATAACTTATTGGAGAGTATATAACTCCATTACTAACACTAGCAAGGGGGTACACTTTCTGCCCCTTGTGATGTCTCTGTCAGAAGCTTTCTCTATCTCCTTTCTACTTGAATAAAACTCGATTGCACAAAAGCTCTGAGCAATCAAGCCTCATCTTGGGCCCTGGATTGAATTCTTCTCCTCCATAAGCCAAGAATCCCAGCATCTTTTCGTGGTTCAGCAACAATATTTCATTTCCTCTGCAGGAGAGAGCTAGTGAGCTTAGGTCTGTCTGGAACATTCTTGGATCCTGTGGGGAAAATATCCTGTGCACACATCTGGATACTGGGCCTAGAGGCCAAAATTCGCATTTCTTTCCCGCGGAGCCCTCACGTGGTGTGACTTAGCAACTGCTTGAAAATCCATCCCATTGCTGTTTTCCTCCTCCTGACAGAGCTAGCTTTGTTCCCTGCTTTGGGATATCTCAACCGAGGGGCCGGTCCATAGCTACTCGCCTGGGGCCCATTGGATGTGCAAGGTGCCCTCGACTAGGTGACCCTAGCATGGCACTCAGCCCGCTCAGACACACTCCCGAGGCTTCTTTCTCATGGGAAGCACTGCTCCAACCTAGGAATGTGTCTGCAATGCTTGGAAAGTGCAGTGAGACACACAGCCCTGACTCTGGAATTGAGGCCCTCAGAGCAAGCCTGCAGCTCTGATGTCTGAGAAGCAAAACACTTGCCGCAAAGAGAGGCCTGAAAACACACTCTCTGTGGATGACTTTCCTTCCTCTAAGGAAGACAGTTTTCCCAGTCTCCTGCTTCCTGCATGTCACACAGCTGGAATGCGCTTGCTTGGATGTCATGATTCAGTGGCAATGACCCCTGAGGCCCTTTGCCCAGGGAGGGCTCCCACACTCATAGGCAAATCAAAGCAACTTCCAAGTGAGTCAGCTCTTCACATCAAGTGGCCAAAGTATTGGAGTTTCAGGTTCAGTATTAGTCCTTCCAATGGATATTCAGACCTGATTTCCTTTAGGATGGAGTGGTTGCGTCTCCTTGTAGTCTAAGCGACCTACAAGCATCTTCTCCAACACCACTGTACAAAAGCATCAAATTTTCAGCTGTCACTTTCTTTATAGTACATCTTTCATATCCATCCATGACATATGGAAAAACCATAGCCTTGACCGGATGGGTCTTTGTTGGCAAAGCAACGTCTCGGCTTTTTAATATGCTGTCTAGTTTGGTCATCACTTTTCTTCCAAGTCATAAATATGTTTTAAGTTCATGGAGGCAGCCATCACCTGCAGTGATTTCCAAGCCCCCCAAAATAGTCTGCTGCTGTTTCCAATGTTTTCCCATCTATTTGCCATGAAGTGATGAGACTGGATGCAATGATTGTAGTTTTCTGAATGCTGAGCTTTAAGCTAACTTTTTCACTCTCCTCTTTCACTTTCATCAGGAGACTCTTTAGCTCTTCTTCACTTTCTGCCATAAGGGTGGTGTCATCTGAATATCTGAGATTATTGATATTTCTCCCAGCAACCTTGATTCCAGCGTGTGCTTCCTCCAGCCCAGTGTTTCTCATGCTGTACTCTGCATATAAGTTAAATAAGCAGGGTGACAATATACAGCCTTGACATGTTCCTTTTCCTATGTAGAACCAGTCTGTTGTTCCATGTCCAGTTCGAACTGTTTCTTCCTGACCTGCATACAGGTTTCTCAAGAGACAGGTCAGGTGGTCTGGTATTCCCATCTCTTTCAGAATTTTTCCCAGTTTCTTGTGATCCACACAGTCAAAGGCTTTGGCATTGTCAATAAAGCAGAAATAGATGGTTTTTTTTTTCCGGAACTCTCTTGCTTTTTCAATGATCCAGTGGATGTTGGCAATTTGATCTCTGGTTTCTCTGCATTTTTTAAATCCCTCTTGAACATCTGGAAGTTCACAGTTCATGTGAACTTGGAGAATTTTGAGCATTACTTTACTAGTGTGTGAGATGAGTGCAATTGTGCAGCAGCTTGAATAGTGTTTGTCATTGCCTTTCTTTGGGATTGGAATGAAAACTGACCTAATGACTAGATGTTTTCAATTGCATATGCTGAAAGAACTGGGTGTGCAGTTTTGAAGGAAAAAAAAATCATTTTAACCCATTTTCTCTGAAGTGCAAGGCATATCATGGCCATCCCTGAATCATAAAGTCACCTTTTCTTTATGTAGTCATAGTTTCATGCCTAAATTATAGGCCAACTCGTGCTCAACTTGACTCTGATGTCAGGGGCAGATCAACTGATAAAAAGCTTGGATTGTCCCTCTGGAGGAAAGTGAGATCTTGGTCCCACGAGAAGAATCTGAAGGGTTAAGGGAACTTGCAAGGGTGGGGAAAGCTTAGTCCATCCTACATGTACCAAAATCTTAAATAAGGCTTATTTACTTTACCGAAGTAAAAAAACAGATGATGAAAACAATTATAAATCAATGAAAGGTAGAGAAACTCATAGTCTGTGATCAAAAATTGCATTCTAAGAAAACTTAGTTCTCTTAACCTAGAGAGGAGACTAAATTCCATCTGGTAGCAGCTTACCAGAAGACAAGCAAACAAACAAACAAATTATCAGTAAGCTTAAAAAAAGTATTTTCCATGTATCTTGAAGTAGCAGTATTTCTGCAAAGGCATCAGTGTGAAACCACAGAGGACATGGTTAAAACCTGATGAAATAGAAATTGACAATGTCATCTGGTCACTGCTGCGACTTGAAATGCTTTAATATGATAACTAGAATGATAACTGACAGCATTTGACCAGGACATATCAGATTTTCACGGATGTCATATCATTTCTAGGATATCTATATTAGGAACTGAAGGAATCTTTGAACCTAGGAAAGAAAACAACAGTCTCAAAGGCCCTTGCTGAGTCATCTAGCAGCAAGGAATGTCTTTGCAAGGATCGCAAAGTGAAGGGAAGATACACCGACCTGCCTCTGCAACTTCGGTCCTCTGAGCAGATCTGGAGGTCTCCCTTTGTATAAGCTAACCTGTTCCTTCCAAATAGAGGTTTGCAACACAAAACAAGTGGCCGCCTATTCTTCCCCGAAGGAGGCTCTCTTTCCCCACATCCTGCAAACTCCCTTTCCCAGCCTCCTGGAAAAGTGCTTCTTGCAGTTCCTTTCAGAAAATCCTATGGACAGAGAAGCCTGGTAGGCTGCAGTCCATGGGGTCGCTGAGGGTCGGACACGACTGAGCGACTGCACTTTCATTTTCACTTTCATGCATTGGAGAAGGCAATGGCAACCCACTTACTGTTCTTGCCTGGAGAATCCCAGGGACGGGGGAGCCTAGTGGGCTACCATCTATGGCGTCGCACAGAGTCGAACACGACTGAACCAACTTAGCAGCAGCAGCAGCAGCAGCAGCAGCAGCAGCAGCAGCAGCAGCAGTTCCTTTCTTAGGGGCAGTTATCCCTGAGATTGGGACCTGGAAAGGCAGAGCCACCTCCACACACACATCTTTTCTGTCCCCTTTCCTCTGGAGGAGAGCTCTAGTGAGCCTAGGTCTGTCAGGAAAATTCTTGGCTTTGACGGGATCACACCCGGTGTGTGAACCTGCATACCCGACCTAGGGGCCACAGGGCACCTGTTTTGCTCGAGTGGGTCCTGGAGGGGTGCAGCATAGCAAGAGCTTAAAGATCCATCCAATTTGTCTTTCTTTTACCTCGGAGAGAACGAGTTTGCTCCACCTCCACCCTTTGGCAGTGTGGAGGGAAGAGGGCACAACCCTCTCCCAAAGGGGACATAGGGCCTACCAGGAGAGAAAGGCCCCTTGAGGAGCTGAGCCCAGGTAGGCAGCCAGTGATGTCAAGCACACTCCCGCTGCTTGCTTCTTCATGGGCACTCCGACAATCTGCTAGGAATGTCTTGGCAAGGATCTCAAAGGGAAGGGGAGATACATGGCCCTGTCTCTGGAACTTCAGTCCTCTGAGCAGATCTGGAGGTCTTGAGTTGTATAAGCAAACGTGTTCCTTCCAAATAGAGGCTTGCGAACACACCCCCGGTGGTTGCCTCTTCTTCCCCGAAGAAGTCTTTCTTTCCCCACATGCTGCGAACTCCCTGTCCCAACCTCCAAGATTAGCGCTTCTTGCCATTCCTTTCTTAGAGGCAGTTATCCCTGAGCTTGGGGCCGTAGGGAGTAGCCCCACACTCACAGGGAAAGGCAAAGACTCCTCCATACATCTCCTCTATCCCCTTTGCTCTGGAGGAGAGCTTTAGTGAGCCTAGGTCTTTCAGGAAAATTGTTGGCTTGGACAGGATCTCACCCTGTTTGTGAACCTGCATACCCAACCGGGGGCCACAGAGCACCTGTTTCAGTAAAGTGGGCCCTGAAAGGGTGCAGCCTAGCAAGAGCTTGAAAATCCATTCAATTGCTGTTTTTGTACCTCTGACAGAGCGAGCTTTGCTCCACCCTTTGGAAGTGTGGAGAAAAGAGGCATGACACCCTCCCCAAGGGGACATGGGGCCTACTTCGAGAGGAAAGGCCCCTTGTGGAGTTGAGGCACACAGTCGTGTCAAACACACTCCCACTGCTTGCTTCTTCATGGGCACTCCCGCTATCAGCTAGGAATGTCTTTGCAATGATCACAAAGGGAAGGGGAGATACACAGCCCTGCCTGTGGACCTCCGGTGCTCTGAGCAAATCTGGACTGCCGTTGTTGGTCAAGTTCAAGTTCAAGTTCAAGGTCAAGTTCAAGTTCAAGGTCAAAGTCAAGGTCAAGTTCAAGGTTAAGGTCAAGGTCAAGTTCAAGTTCAAGTTCAAGGTCAAGTTCAAGTTCAAGGTCAAAGTCAAAGTCAAGTTTAAGTTTAAGGGCAAGGAAAAGGGAAGGGCAAGGACAAGGTAAGGCCAAGGACAAGGCCTAGGGAAGGCCAAGCCGAAGGCCAAGGGCAAGGGCAAGGGCAACGCCAAGGGTAAGGCCAAGGCTCAGGCCAGGGCCAAGGCCAAGGCCGCCAAAGTGAAGCCCAAACCCCGTAACGCCTGACAGAAGGCAGAAGGCACTAGGCCCCTGTGCAGAGGAAGCCACTGAAGGCGGCAAGGCCACAGAGCTCCCCGACTCCCGTTCCCACAGGAAGATGTGAGGATAAAGGGCCTCATCCCAGCACAGCACCCGCTCCCACCGGCCCCCGACCCCCGCAGCGCACCCCCTAAAACAACACTGTCTTCCCAGAAAAGAGAACGGAGAAGCCATGTGTGTGCCAAAGGAGCAAGATGAACGAACGATGCCACGCCCTCCAACTTTGGGCACACCTGACGCCTGGGAACCCCAGGCCCGGCCGATGGGTCCCCGCCGTTCTCGGGCGGGAAGGGGGGTCGACACGTGGGCCGAGAGCCCTTGCCCGGGCCACCCGCAAATCCCCTGAGACGTGATCCGACCCCAGGGACCGAGGGCAAACGTACCGCTTGAGGTGCTGGAGGAGCCGCACGGAGACATGGTGGGAGAGGCACACGGGAGCACTGCAGACTGCTGGCCGAGTGGGCGGGGACCCAGCAGCCCAGGACTCTGGAGAGCGGGAGGCGTCTCCGCCCCCATTGACGTCAATAGGGTTTGGGTGCGTAGATGGAGGGGGCCGCCCCTGGCCTCTTTCCAAGCAGAGACCCTGGACGGAGTCCCGTGGAGTGAGTGGGCTTTTCCCGGGCACAGCTGTGCCCCGGACCGCCAAGATCCCCGTTGGCGTGGGTGGGCAGTTCGGGGGCTTTGGTTTGTGGCCATCCCTCGCAGCGGATGGTGGGATCAACCCCGGGTGGATCAATCAGGGGCCCTCAGCAGTGCCAAGGGAGCTCACCGCCCAGGAAACGCCCCCTAGGTCCCTTTGAATTGGCCGCCCACGCCCCCTTTCCCAGCCTGCCTTGTTCTGGGGTTTCCCACCTTTTCACATACCACAGGTCCCTGGGCCTGGACTGTCCCCCGCTGGCTCCTCCGAGGCATTCCGGGACAACGAACGCTCTCTCCAGCGCCTCCACCTAGATCCCACGCTGTCCTCGCCTCCATATGCCCCCTGCGCCTCCCCAACTCCTCCGTGGGCTCCTGGCGCCCTTTCCCTACAGCAGTCCCAGAGCGCCAGCCCCGAGGGCTTTGAGTTGCCTGGAGCCCAAGGCTGCGGCCAGAGACCTGAGGGGCCAGCATCTGGACCGGCAGCTAATGCCATTAGGAGCTTTTCTCATGTGGAGCCTGAGGCCAACATCCGTGGGCAACCCCCAAGCGCGAATGCCCTGGAGATACACGCCCAAGGGGACAGTGTACCCCCTATTTGGGAAGGAGGTTCCTGTTTTCCCAGCACTGCATGGTGGCACGTGGAATAGCCCTGTGGGAAAGCCCCATGGAAAAGCCTCGAGGGAAAGACACAGATCCCTTGATCCACGAGACGGGAAGCGAGAAACTGCTGCTACTGTTCAGGAGGAAAGCACACGTGCATGACCCCACTCGAGACGAGGTCTGACGCCCCTTGGGAGACTCCAGAAGTACGCCAAGATCCATGTCAGCCCGGGAGAGGAATCCTCAGGTTCTGGTCCGACTCCATACAAGGTCTTAGGCGCCTGCATTGACGGGCGAGGAATCCTCAGAGGCCACCGAGCAACTCGCATGGGGAATGACCTATCCTGAGGCCACAGAGCGGGTCCATGAGGTCCCCGTCGTAAGTCGAGAGCACAAGCCGCAACTCGAGAAAACAAGGAGGTTCAACCCTCCAGGCGAGATGTGGCCCATTTTGGCTGAGGCGTCTCGAGGCTAATCATATCTAACCTCTGGAACTTCCAAAGGGTCCTTGACACCCTTACTGCAACTCAAGAAGATCCCCGACATACCCATCTCCAGTCGAAAGAAAGCACGAGGTTCGGTCCACATCCAGAGGAGCCCCGTTTCCACCTCGTAGCTCGAGATGAGGGATCCTTTCCCTGCTTGGTCGGGAAAGAATTCCCGGCGTTCCCGTCGCATCTCAAGAGCAGGCGCTCTCCACAGGAAAGGCGAGAGGAACTCCAGGGTCGTGCCACCATTCCAAGAGTCCCCCAGATGTCCCAGTCCATTCCAGAGGAACCTCTTTTCCCTGCACTGCCTCGACTTTCACGCCGAGGATCGACTCACACCACAGTGGCACGTGAGACAGCCCTGTGGGAAAGCCTCGTAGGAAAGCCTCCTGGGAAAGCCTCGAGAGAAAGCCACAGATCCCATGATCGACACGACGGGAAGCGTGACACTGCTACTACAGCTCGGGAGGAAAGCACACGTGAATGCCCCCTCTCGAGACGAGGACTGACTCTCCTGGGCAGACTCCAGAAGTACCGCAAGATCCATGTCAGCACTGGAGAGGAATCCTCAGGTTCCGCCTCCGACCCCACACAAGGTCTTAGGCCCCGGATCGAAGGGAGAGGAATCCCGAGCGGCCCCCGAGCAACTCGAATGGGGACTGGCCAGTCCTGAGGCCACCAGAGCGGGTGCCTTAAGTCACCGTCGTAAGACGAGAGCACCTGCCGCAACTCGAGAAAATCCAGGAGGTACTCCCCTCCAGGGGAAATGAGGCCCATTTCCGCCGATGCTTCTCGACACTAATCACAACTAACCTCTGGAACTTCCAAAAGGTCCTTCACACCCTTGCTGCAACTCAAGAAGTTCCCCGACTACCCCTGTCCACTCTAGAGGAAGCACAATGGTCCCGCCCACATCAAGAGGAGCCCCGTTTCCGCATTGTAGTTCCAGATGAGGGATCCTTTCCCTGCTTGGTCGGGAAAGAATTCTGGGCGTTCCTGTCGCATCTCAAGAGGAGGCGCTCTCCACAGGAAAGGCGAGAGGAACTCCAGGGTCGTGCCACCATTCTCAGAGTCCCCCAGATGTCCCAGTCCATACCAGAGGAAGGTGTTTTCCCTCTACTGCCTCGACTTTAACGCTGCAGATCGACTCACACCACGGTGGCACATGGGACAGCCCTGTGGGAAAGCCTCATGGGAAAGCCTTGTGGGAAAACCTCGAGGGAAACCCACAGATCCCATGAACGACGTGACGGGAAGCGTGAAACTGCTGCTACTGCTCTGGAGGAAAGCGCACGTGCATGCCCCCATTCGAGACAAGGACTGACTCCACTGGGGAGAGTCCAGAAGTACCCCAAGAACCATGTCAGCACTGGAGAGGAATCCTCAGGTTCCGGCCCCGACTCCACACAAGGTCTTAGGCCCCGGCATCGACGGGAGAGGAATCCCGAGAGGTCCCCGAGAAGCTCGAATGGGGTCTGGCCAGGCCTGAGGCCACCAGAGCGGGTCCCTTAGGTCTCCGTCGTAACACTAGAGCACCTGCCGCAACTCGGGAAAATCCAGGAGGATCTCCCCTCCAGGCTAGATGAGGCACATGTGCGCTGCGGCTTCTCGAGGCTAATCACACCTAACCTCTGGAACTTCCAAAAGGTCCTTCACATCCTTGCTGCAACTCAAGAAGTTCCCCGACATACCCCTCTCCACTCTAGAGGAAGCACGAGGGTCCCGCACACATCCAGGGGAGCGCCATTTCCGCCTCGTAGCTCCATATGAGGGATCCTTTCCCGGTTTGGTCGGGAAAAATTCTGGGCGTTCCCGTCGCATCTCAAGAGAAGGCTCTCTCCACAGGAAAGGCGAGAGGAACTCCAGGATAGTGCCACCATTCCCAGAGTCCCCCAGATGTGTCAGGCCATTCCAGAGGAACCTGTTTTCCCTGCACTGCCATGACGTTCAAGCCGAGGATCGACTCCCACCACTTGTGCACGTGGGACAGCCCTGTGGGAAAGCCTCGTGGGAAAGCCTCGTGGGAAAGAATCGAGGGAAAACCATAGATCCTTTGATCCACGCGGCGGACTACGTGAAACTGCTGCTACCGCTCTGGAGGAAAGCGCAAGTGCATGCCCGCATTCGAGACGAGGACTGACTCCCCTGGGGAGACTCCAGAAGTACCCCAAGATCCATGTCAGCACTGGAGAGGAATCCTCAGGTTCCGGCCCGACTCCACACAAGGTCTTCGGCCCCGGCATCGACGGTAGAGGAATCCCGAGAGGCCCCCGAGGAACTCGCATGGGGACTGGCCTTTCCTGAGGCCACCAGAGTGGGTCCCTGAGGTCCCCGTCGTAAGTCGAGAGCACATGCAGCAACTCGAGAAAATCCAGGAGGTTTTGCCCTCCAGGCGAGATGAGGCCTATTTCCGCTGAGGCTTCTCGAGGCTAATCACATCTAACCACTGGAACTTCCAAAGGGTCCTTCACACCCTTGCTGCAACTCAAGAAGTTCCCCGACATACCCCTCTCCACTCGAGAGGAAGCACGAGGGTCCCGCACACATCCAGGGGAGCCCCGTTTCCACCTCCTAGCTCGAGATGAGGGATCCTTTCCCTGTTTCGTAGGGAAAGAATTCCTGGCGTTCCCGTCGCATCTCAAGAGGAGGCGCTCTCCACAGGAAAGGCGAGAGGAACTCCAGGGTCGTGCCACCGTTCCAAGACTCCCCCAGATGTGTCAGTCCATTCCAGAGGAACCTGTTTTCCCTGCACTGCCTTGACGTTCAAGCCGAGGATCGACTCCCACCACGTGTGCACGTGGGACAGCCCTGTGGGAAAGCCTCGTGGGAAAGCCTCAAGGAAAAGCCATAGATCCCTTGATCCACGCGGTGGAATGCGTGACACAGCTGCTACCGCTCTAGAGGAAAGCTCAAGTGCATGCCCGCATTTGAGACGAGGACTAACTCCCCTGGGGTGACTCCAGAAGGACCCCAAGATCCATGTCAGCACTGGAGAGGAATCCTCAGGTTCCGGCTCCGACTCCACACAAGGTCTTAGGCCCCAGCATCGACGGGAGAGGAATCCCGAGAGGCCCCCGAGGAACTTGCATGGGGTCTGGCCTTTCCTGAGGCCACCAGAGCGTGTCCCTGAGGTCCCCGTCGTAAGTCGAGAGCACCTGCCGCAAATCGAGAAAATCCAGGAAGTTTTGCCCTCCAGGCGATATGAGGCCCATTTCCGCTGAGGCTTCTCGAGGCTAATCACATCTAACCACTGGAACTTCCAAAGGGTCCTTCACACCCTTGCTGCAACTCAAGAAGTTCCCCGACATAGCCGTTTCCACTCGAGAGGAAGCACGAGGGTCCCGCACACATCCAGGGGAGCCCAGTTTCCGCCTCCTAGCTCGAGATGAGGGATCCTTTCCCTGTTTCGTAGGGAAAGAATTCCCGGCGTCCCCGTCGCATCTCAAGAGGAGGCGCTCTCCACAGGAAAGGCGAGAGGAAGTCCAGGGTCGTGCCACCATTCCAAGAGTCCCGCAGATGTGTCAGTCCATTCCAGAAGAACCTGTTTTCCCTGCACTGCCTTGACGGTCAAGCCGAGGATCGACTCCCACCACGTGTGCACGTGGGACAGCCCTGTGGGACAGCCTCGTGGGAAAGCCTCGTGGGAAAGACTCGAGGGAAAACGTTAGATCGTTTGATCCACGCGGCGGACTGCGTGACACTGCTGCCACCGCTCTTGACTAAAGCGCAAGAGCATGCCCGCATTCGAGACGAGGACTGACTCCCCTGGGGAGACTCCAGAAGTACCCCAAGATCCATGTCAGATCTGGAGAGGAATCCTCAGGTTCCGGCCCCGACTCCACACAAGGTCTTAGGCCCCGGCATCGACGGGAGAAGAATCCCGAGAGGCCTCCGAGGAACTCGCATGGCGACTGGCCTTTCCTGAGGCCACCAGAGCGGGTCCCTGAGGTCCCCATCGTAAGTCGAGAGCACCTGCCGCAACTCGAGAAACTCCAGGAGGTTTTGCCCTCCAGGCGAGATGAGGCCCATTACCGCTGAGGCTTCTCGAGCCTATTCACATCTAACCACTGGAACTTCCAAAGGGTCCTTCACACCCTTGATGCAAGTCCAGAATTTCCCCGACATAGCCGTCTCTACTGAAGAGGAAGCAGGAGCGTCCCGCACACATCCAGGGGAACCCCGTTTCCGCCTCCTAGCTCGAGATGAGGGATCCTTTCCCTGTTTCGTAGGGAAAGAATTCCCGGCGTTCCCGTCGCATCTCAAGAGGAGGCGCTCTCAACAGGAAAAGCGAGAGGAACTCCAGGGTCGTGCCACCAATCCAAGAGTCCCCCAGATGTGTCAGTACATTCCAGAGGAACCTGTTTTCCCTGCACTGCCTGTACGTTCAAGCCGAGGATCGACTCCCGCCATGTGTGCACGTTGACAGCCCTGTGGGAAAGCCTCGTGGGAAAGCCTCGTGGGAAAGACTCGAGGAAAAACCATAGATCCTTTGATCCACGCGGCGGACTGCGTGACACTGCTGCTACCGCTCTGGAGGAAAGCGCAAGTGCATGCCCCCATTCGAGACGAGGACTGACTCCCCTGGGGAGCCTCCAGAAGTACCCCAAGATCCATGTCAGCACTGGAGAGGAATCCTCAGGTTCCGGCCCCGACTCCACACAAGGTCTTAGGCCCCGGCATCGACGGGAGAGGAATCCAGAGAGGCCCCCGAGGAACTGGCATGGCGACAGGCCTTTCCTGAGGCCACCAGAGCGGGTCCATGATGTCCCCGACGTTAGTCGAGAGCACCTGCCGCAACTCGAGAAACTCCAGGAGGTTTTGCCCTCCAGGCGAGATGAGGCCCATTTCCCCTGAGGCTTCTCGAGGCTAATCACATCTAACCACTGGAACTTCCAAAGGGTCCTTCACACCCTTGTTGCAACTCAAAAAGTTCCCCGACATAGCCGTCTCCACTGGAGAGTAAGCACGAGGGTCCCGCACACATCCAGGGGAACCCCGTTTCCGCCTCCGAGCTCGAGATGAGGGATCCTTTCCCTGTTTCGTAGAGAAAGAATTCCCGGCGTTCCCTTCGCATCTCAAGAGGAGGCGCTCTCCACAGGAAAAGCGAGAGGAACTCCAGGGTCATGCCACCAATCCAAGAGTCCCCCAGATGTGTCAGTCCATTCCAGAGGAACCTGTTTTCCCTTCACTGCCTTGACGTTCAAGCCGAGGATCGACTCCCACCACGTGTGCACGTGGGACAGCCCTCTGGGAATGCCTCGTGGGAAAGCCTCGTGGGAAAGACTCGAGGGAAAACCATAGATCCTTTGATCCACGCGGCGGACTGCATGACACTGCTGCTACAGCTCTTGACTAAAGCGCAAGTGCATGCCCGCATTCGAGACGAGGACTGACTCCCCTGGGGAGCCTCTAGAAGTACCCCAAGATGCATGTCAGCACTGGAGAGGAATCCTCAGATTCCGGCCCCGACTCCACACAAGGTGTTAGGCCCCGGAATGGACGGGAGAGGAATCCCGAGAGGCCCCCGAGGTACTAGCATGGGGACAGGCCTTTCCTGAGGCCACCAGAGCGGGTCCCTGAGGTCCCCATCGTAAGTCGACAGCACCTTCCGCATCTCGAGAAAATCCAGGAGGTTTTGCCCTCCAGGCGAGATGAGGCCCATTTCCGCTGAGGGTACTCCAGGCTAATCACATCTAACCACTGGAACTTCCAAAGGGTCCTTCACACCCTTGCTGCAACTCAAGAAGTTCCCGACATAGCCGTCTCCACTCGAGAGGAAGCACGAGGGTCCCGCACACATCCAGGGGAGCCCCGTTTCCGTCTCCTAGCTCGAGATGAGGGATCCTTTCCCTGTTTCGTAGGGAAAGAATTCCCGGCATTCCCGTCGCATCTCAAGAGGAGGCGCTCTCCACAGGAAAGGCGAGAGGAACTCCAGGGTCGTGCCACCATTCCAAGAGTCCCCAAGATGTGTCAGTCCATTCCAGAGGAACCTGTTTTCCCTGCACTGCGTTGACGTTCAAGCCGAGCATCGACTCACTCGACATGTGCACGTGGGACAGCCCTGTGGGAAAGCCTCGTGGGAAATCCTCGAGGGAAAGACTCGAGGGAAAAACATAGATCCATTGATCCACGCGGTGGACTGCATGACACTGCTGCTACCGCTCTGGAGGAAAGCGCAAGTGCATGCCCGCATTCGAGACGAGGACTGACTCCCCTGGGGAGACTCCAGAAGTACCCCAAGATCCATGTCAGCACTGGAGAGGAATCCTCAGGTTCCGGCCCCGACTCCACACAAGGTCTTAGGCCCCGGCATGGACGGGAGAGGAATCCCGAGAGGCCCCCGAGGAACTCGCATGGGGACTGGCCTTTCCTGAGGCCACCAGAGAGGGTCCCTGAGGTCCCCGTCGTAAGTCGAGGGCACCTGCCGCAACTCGAGAAAATCCAGGAGGTTTTGCCCTCCAGGCGAGATGAGGCCCATTTCCACTCAGGCTTCTCAAGGCTAATCACATCTAACTGCTGGAACTTCCAAAGGGTCCTTCACACCCTTGCTGCAACTCAAGAAGTTCCCCGACATACCCGTCTCCACTCGAGAGGAAGCACCAGGGTCCCGCACACTTCCAGGGGAGCCCCGTTTCCGCCTCCTAGCTCGAGATGAGGGATCCTTTCCCTGTTTCGTAGGGAAAGAATTCCCGGCGTTCCTGTCGCATCTCAAGAGGAGGCGCTCTCCACAGGAAAGGCGAGAGGAACTCCAGGGTCGTGCCACCATTCCAAGAGTCCCCCAGATGTTTCAGTCCATTCCAGAGGAACCTGTTTTCCCTGCCCTGCCTTGACGTTCAAGCCGAGGATCGACTCCCACCACGTGTGCACGTGGGACAGCCCTGTGGGAAAGCCTCGTGGGAAAGCCTCGAGGGAAAGCCATAGATCCCATAATCCACGCGGCGGAATGCGTGGCACTGCTCCTACCGCTCTTGAGGAAAGCGCAAGTGCATGCCCGCATTCGAGACGAGGACTGACTCCCCTGGGGAGACTCCAGAAGTACCCCAAGATCCATGTCAGCACTGGAGAGGAATCCTCAGGTTCCGGCCCCGACTCCACACAATGCCTTAGGCCCCGGCATCGACGGGAGAGGAATCCCGAGAGGCCCCCGAGGAACTCGCATGGGGACTGGCCTTTCCTGAAGCCACCAGAGCGGGTCCTTGATGTCCCCGTCGTAAGTCGAGAGCACCTGCCGCAACTCGAGAAATTCAGGAAGTTTTGCCCTCCAGGCGAGATGAGGCCCATTTCCGCTGAGGCTTCTCGAGGCTAATCACATCTAACCACTGGAACTTCCAAAGGGTCCTTCACACCCTTGCTGCAAGTCCAGAAGTTCCCCGACATAGCCGTCTCCACTCGAGAGGAAGCACAAGGGTCCCGCACACATCCAGGGTAGCCCGGTTTCCACCTCCTAGCTCGAGATGAGGGATCCTTTCCCTGTTTCGTAGGGAAAGAATTCCCGGCGTTCCCGTCGCATCTCAAGAGGAGGCGCTCTCCACAGGAAAGGCGAGAGGAACTCCAGGGTCGTGCCACCATTCCAAGAGTCCCCCAGATGTGTACGTCCATTCCAGAGGAACCTGTTTTCCCTGCACTGCCTTCACGTTCAAGCCGAGGATCGACTCCCGCCACGTGTGCACGTGGGACAGCCCTGTGGGAAAGCCTCGTGGGAAAGCCTCGTGGGAAAGACTCGAGAGAAACCATATATCCTTTCATACACGTGGCGGACTGCGTGACACTGCTGCTACCGCTGTTTAGGAAAGCTCAAGTGCATGCCCGCATTCGAGACGAGGACTGGCTCCGCTGGGGAGACTCCAGAAGTACCCCAAATCCATGTCAGCACTGGAGAGGAATCATCAGGTTCCGGACCCGACTCCACACAAGGTATTAGGCCCCGGCATCGACGGGAGAGGAATCCCGAGACGCCCCCGAGGAACTCGCATGGGGACTGGCCTTTCCTGAGGCCACCAGAGCGGGTCCCTGAGGTCCCCGTCGTAAGTCAAGAGCACCTGCCGCAACTCGAGAAAATCCAGGAGGTTTTGCTCTCCAGGCGAGATGAGGCCCATTTCCGCTGAGACTTCTCGAGGCTAATCACATCTAACGACTGGAACTTTCAAAGGGACCTTCACACCCTTGCTGCAACTCAAGAAGTTCCCCGACATACCCGTCTCCACTCGAGAGGAAGCACGAGGGTCCCGCACACATACAGGGGAGACCCGTTTCCTCCTCCTAGCTCGAGATGAGGGATCCTTTCCCTGTTACGTAGGGAAAGAATTCCCGGCGTTCCTGTCGCATCTCAAGAGGAGGCGCTCTCCACAGGAAAGGCGAAAGGAACTCCACGGTCGTGCCACCATATCAAGAGTCCCCCAGATGTGTCAGTCCATTCCAGAGGAACCTGTTTTCCCTGCACTGCCTTGACGTTCAAGCCGAGGATCGACTCCCTCCACGTGTGCACGTGGGAGAGCCCTGTGGGAAAGCCTCGTGGGAAAGCCTCGTGAAAAGACTCGAGGGAAAACCATAGATCCTTTGATCCAAGCGGTGGACTGCGTGACACTGCTGCTACCGCTCTGCGGGAAAGCGCAAGTGCATGCCCGCATTCGAGACGAGGACTGACTCCCCTGGGGAGACTCCAGAAGTACCCCAAGATCCATGTCAGCACTGGAGAGGAATCCTCAGGTTCCGGCCCCGACTCCACACAAGGTCTTAGGCCCCGGCATGGACGGGAGAGGAATCCCGAGAGGCCCCCGAGGAACTCGCATGGGGACTGGCCTTTCCTGAGGCCACCAGAGAGGGTCCCTGAGGTCCCCGTCGTAAGTCGAGGGCACCTGCCGCAACTCGAGAAAATCCAGGAGGTTTTGCCCTCCAGGCGAGATGAGGCCCATTTCCACTCAGGCTTCTCAAGGCTAATCACATCTAACTGCTGGAACTTCCAAAGGGTCCTTCACACCCTTGCTGCAACTCAAGAAGTTCCCCGACATAACCGTCTCCACTCGAGAGGAAGCACCAGGGTCCCGCACACTTCCAGGGGAGCCCCGTTTCCGCCTCCTAGCTCGAGATGAGGGATCCTTTCCCTGTTTCGTAGGGAAAGAATTCCCGGCGTTCCTGTCGCATCTCAAGAGGAGGCGCTCTCCACAGGAAAGGCGAGAGGAACTCCAGGGTCGTGCCACCATTCCAAGAGTCCCCCAGATGTTTCAGTCCATTCCAGAGGAACCTGTTTTCCCTGCCCTGCCTTGACGTTCAAGCCGAGGATCGACTCCCACCACGTGTGCACGTGGGACAGCCCTGTGGGAAAGCCTCGTGGGAAAGCCTCGAGGGAAAGCCATAGATCCCATAATCCACGCGGCGGAATGCGTGGCACTGCTCCTACCGCTCTTGAGGAAAGCGCAAGTGCATGCCCGCATTCGAGACGAGGACTGACTCCCCTGGGGAGACTCCAGAAGTACCCCAAGATCCATGTCAGCACTGGAGAGGAATCCTCAGGTTCCGGCCCCGACTCCACACAATGCCTTAGGCCCCGGCATCGACGGGAGAGGAATCCCGAGAGGCCCCCGAGGAACTCGCATGGGGACTGGCCTTTCCTGAAGCCACCAGAGCGGGTCCTTGATGTCCCCGTCGTAAGTCGAGAGCACCTGCCGCAACTCGAGAAATTCAGGAAGTTTTGCCCTCCAGGCGAGATGAGGCCCATTTCCGCTGAGGCTTCTCGAGGCTAATCACATCTAACCACTGGAACTTCCAAAGGGTCCTTCACACCCTTGCTGCAAGTCCAGAAGTTCCCCGACATAGCCGTCTCCACTCGAGAGGAAGCACAAGGGTCCCGCACACATCCAGGGTAGCCCGGTTTCCACCTCCTAGCTCGAGATGAGGGATCCTTTCCCTGTTTCGTAGGGAAAGAATTCCCGGCGTTCCCGTCGCATCTCAAGAGGAGGCGCTCTCCACAGGAAAGGCGAGAGGAACTCCAGGGTCGTGCCACCATTCCAAGAGTCCCCCAGATGTGTACGTCCATTCCAGAGGAACCTGTTTTCCCTGCACTGCCTTCACGTTCAAGCCGAGGATCGACTCCCGCCACGTGTGCACGTGGGACAGCCCTGTGGGAAAGCCTCGTGGGAAAGCCTCGTGGGAAAGACTCGAGAGAAACCATATATCCTTTCATACACGTGGCGGACTGCGTGACACTGCTGCTACCGCTGTTTAGGAAAGCTCAAGTGCATGCCCGCATTCGAGACGAGGACTGGCTCCGCTGGGGAGACTCCAGAAGTACCCCAAATCCATGTCAGCACTGGAGAGGAATCATCAGGTTCCGGACCCGACTCCACACAAGGTATTAGGCCCCGGCATCGACGGGAGAGGAATCCCGAGACGCCCCCGAGGAACTCGCATGGGGACTGGCCTTTCCTGAGGCCACCAGAGCGGGTCCCTGAGGTCCCCGTCGTAAGTCCAGAGCACCTGCCGCAACTCGAGAAAATCCAGGAGGTTTTGCTCTCCAGGCGAGATGAGGCCCATTTCCGCTGAGACTTCTCGAGGCTAATCACATCTAACGACTGGAACTTTCAAAGGGACCTTCACACCCTTGCTGCAACTCAAGAAGTTCCCCGACATACCCGTCTCCACTCGAGAGGAAGCACGAGGGTCCCGCACACATACAGGGGAGCCCCGTTTCCTCCTCCTAGCTCGAGATGAGGGATCCTTTCCCTGTTTCGTAGGGAAAGAATTCCCGGCGTTCCTGTCGCATCTCAAGAGGAGGCGCTCTCCACAGGAAAGGCGAGAGGAACTCCAGGGTCGTGCCACCATTCCAAGAGTCCCCCAGATGTTTCAGTCCATTCCAGAGGAACCTGTTTTCCCTGCCCTGCCTTGACGTTCAAGCCGAGGATCGACTCCCACCACGTGTGCACGTGGGACAGCCCTGTGGGAAAGCCTCGTGGGAAAGCCTCGAGGGAAAGCCATAGATCCCATAATCCACGCGGCGGAATGCGTGGCACTGCTCCTACCGCTCTTGAGGAAAGCGCAAGTGCATGCCCGCATTCGAGACGAGGACTGACTCCCCTGGGGAGACTCCAGAAGTACCCCAAGATCCATGTCAGCACTGGAGAGGAATCCTCAGGTTCCGGCCCCGACTCCACACAATGCCTTAGGCCCCGGCATCGACGGGAGAGGAATCCCGAGAGGCCCCCGAGGAACTCGCATGGGGACTGGCCTTTCCTGAAGCCACCAGAGCGGGTCCTTGATGTCCCCGTCGTAAGTCGAGAGCACCTGCCGCAACTCGAGAAATCCAGGAAGTTTTGCCCTCCAGGCGAGATGAGGCCCATTTCCGCTGAGGCTTCTCGAGGCTAATCACATCTAACCACTGGAACTTCCAAAGGGTCCTTCACACCCTTCCTGCAAGTCCAGAAGTTCCCCGACATAGCCGTCTCCACTCGAGAGGAAGCACAAGGGTCCCGCACACATCCAGGGTAGCCCGGTTTCCACCTCCTAGCTCGAGATGAGGGATCCTTTCCCTGTTTCGTAGGGAAAGAATTCCCGGCGTTCCCGTCGCCTCTCAAGAGGAGGCGCTCTCCACAGGAAAGGCGAGAGGAACTCCAGGGTCGTGCCACCATTCCATGAGTCCCCCAGATGTGTACGTCCATTCCAGAGGAACCTGTTTTCCCTGCACTGCCTTCACGTTCAGGCCGAGGATCGACTCCCGCCACGTGTGCACGTGGGACAGCCCTGAGGGAAAGCCTCGTGGGAAAGCCTCGTGGGAAAGACTCGAGAGAAACCATATATCCTTTCATCCACGTGGCGGACTGCGTGACACTGCTGCTACCGCTGTTTAGGAAAGCTCAAGTGCATGCCCGCATTCGAGACGAGGACTGACTCCGCTGGGGAGACTCCAGAAGTACCCCAAATCCATGTCAGCACTGGAGAGGAATCATCAGGTTCCGGACCCGACTCCACACAAGGTATTAGGCCCCGGCATCGACGGGAGAGGAATCCCGAGACGCCCCCGAGGAACTCGCATGGGGACTGGCCTTTCCTGAGGCCACCAGAGCGGGTCCCTGAGGTCCCCGTCGTAAGTCCAGAGCACCTGCCGCAACTCGAGAAAATCCAGGAGGTTTTGCCCTCCAGGCGAGATGAGGCCCATTTCCGCTCAGGCTTCTCGAGGCTAATCACATCTAACCACTGGAACTTCCAAAGGGACCTTCACACCCTTGCTGCAACTCAAGAAGTTCCCCGACATACCCGTCTCCACTCGAGAGGAAGCACGAGGGTCCCGCACACATACAGGGGAGACCCGTTTCCTCCTCCTAGCTCGAGATGAGGGATCCTTTCCCTGTTACGTAGGGAAAGAATTCCCGGCGTTCCTGTCGCATCTCAAGAGGAGGCGCTCTCCACAGGAAAGGCGAGAGGAACTCCACGGTCGTGCCACCATATCAAGAGTCCCCCAGATGTGTCAGTCCATTCCAGAGGAACCTGTTTTCCCTGCACTGCCTTGACGTTCAAGCCGAGGATCGACTCCCTCCACGTGTGCACGTGGGAGAGCCCTGTGGGAAAGCCTCGTGGGAAAGCCTCGTGAAAAGACTCGAGGGAAAACCATAGATCCTTTGATCCAAGCGGTGGACTGCGTGACACTGTTGCTACCGCTCTGCGGGAAAGCGCAAGTGCATGCCCGCATTCGAGACGAGGACTGACTCCCCTGGGGAGACTCCAGAAGTACCCCAAGATCCATGTCAGCACTGGAGAGGAATCCTCAGGTTCCGGCCCCGACTCCACACAAGGTCTTAGGCCCCGGCATCGACGGGAGAGGAATTCCGAGAGGCCCCCAAGGAACTCGCATGGGGACTGGCCTTTCCTGAGGCCACCAGAGAGGGTCCCTGAGGTCCCCGTCGTAAGTCGAGGGCACCTGCCGCAACTCGAGAAAATCCAGGAGGTTTTGCCCTCCAGGCGAGATGAGGCCCATTTCCGCTCAGGCTTCTCAAGGCTAATCACATCTAACTGCTGGAACTTCCAAAGGGTCCTTCACACCCTTGCTGCAACTCAAGAAGTTCCCCGACATACCCGTCTCCACTCGAGAGGAAGCACCAGGGTCCCGCACACTTCCAGGGGAGCCCCGTTTCCGCCTCCTAGCTCGAGATGAGGGATCCTTTCCCTGTTTCATAGGGAAAGAATTTCCGGCGTTCCCGTCGCATCTCAAGAGGAGGCGCTCTCCACAGGAAAGGCGAGAGGAACTCCAGGGTCGTGCCACCATTCCAAGAGTCCCCCAGATGTTTCAGTCCATTCCAGAGGAACCTGTTTTCCCTGCCCTGCCTTGACGTTCAAGCCGAGGATCGACTCCCACCACGTGTGCACGTGGGACAGCCCTGTGGGAAAGCCTCGTGGGAAAGCCTCGAGGGAAAGACTCGAGGGAAAACCATAGATCCTTTGATCCACGCGGCGGACTGCGTGACACTGCTGCTACCGCTCTGGAGGAAAGCGCAAGTGCATGCCCGCATTCGAGACGAGGACTGACTCCCCTGGGGAGACTCCAGAAGTACCCCAAGATCCATGTCAGCACTGGAGAGGAATCCTCAGGTTCCGGCCCCGACTCCACACTAGGTCTTAGGCCCCGGCATCGGCGGGAGAGGAATCCCGAGAGGCCCCCGAGGAACTCGCATGGGGACTGGCCTTTTCTGAGGCCACCAGAGCGGGTCCCTGTGGTCCCCGTCGTAAGTCGAGAGCACCTGCTGCAACTCGAGAAAATCCAGGAGGTTTTGCCCTCCAGGCGAGATGAGGCCCATTTCCGCCGAGGCTTCTCGAGGCCAATCACATCTAACCACTGGAACTTCCAAAGGGTCCTTCACACCCTTGCTGCAAGTCCAGAAGTTCCCCGACATAGCTGTCTCCACTCGAGAGGAAGCACGAGGGTCCCGCACACATCCAGGGTAGCCCGGATTCCACCTCCTAGCTCGAGATGAGGGATCCTTTCCCTGTTTCGTAGGGAAAGAATTCCCAGCGTTCCCGTCGCATCTCAAGAGGAGGCCCTCTCCACAGGAAAGGCGAGAGGAACTGCAGGGTCGTGCCACCATTCCAAGAGTCCCCCAGATGTGTCAGTCCATTCCAGAGGAACCTGTTTTCCCTGCACTGCCTTGACGTTCAAGCCGAGGATCGACTCCCGCCACATGTGCACGTGGGACAGCCCTGTGGGAAAGCCTCGTGGGAAAGCCTCGTGGGAAAGACTCGAGAGAAAATCATAGATCCTTTCATCCACGTGGTGGACTGCGTGACACTGCTGCTACCGCTGTTTAGGAAAGCTCAAGTGCATGCTCGCATTCGAGACGAGGACTGACTCCCCTGGGGAGACTCCAGAAGTACCCCAAGATCCATGTCAGCACTGGAGAGGAATCCTCAGGTTCCGGCCCCGACTCCACACAATGCCTTAGGCCCCGGCATCGACGGGAGAGGAATCCCGAGAGGCCCCCGAGGAACTCGCATGGGGACTGGCCTTTCCTGAAGCCACCAGAGCGGGTCCTTGATGTCCCCGTCGTAAGTCGAGAGCACCTGCCGCAACTCGAGAAATCCAGGAAGTTTTGCCCTCCAGGCGAGATGAGGCCCATTTCCGCTGAGGCTTCTCGAGGCTAATCACATCTAACCACTGGAACTTCCAAAGGGTCTTTCACACCCTTGCTGCAAGTCCAGAAGTTCCCCGACATAGCCGTCTCCACTCGAGAGGAAGCACAAGGGTCCCGCACACATCCAGGGTAGCCCGGTTTCCACCTCCTAGCTCGAGATGAGGGATCCTTTCCCTGTTTCGTAGGGAAAGAATTCCCGGCGTTCCCGTCGCCTCTCAAGAGGAGGCGCTCTCCACAGGAAAGGCGAGAGGAACTCCAGGGTCGTGCCACCATTCCAAGAGTCCCCCAGATGTGTACGTCCATTCAAGAGGAACCTGTTTTCCCTGCACTGCCTTCACGTTCAGGCCGAGGATCGACTCCCGCCACGTGTGCACGTGGGACAGCCCTGTGGGAAAGCCTCGTGGGAAAGCCTCGTGGGAAAGACTCGAGAGAAACCATATATCCTTTCATCCACGTGGCGGACTGCGTGACACTGCTGCTACCGCTGTTTAGGAAAGCTCAAGTGCATGCCCGCATTCGAGACGAGGACTGACTCCGCTGGGGAGACTCCAGAAGTACCCCAAATCCATGTCAGCACTGGAGAGGAATCATCAGGTTCCGGACCCGACTCCACACAAGGTATTAGGCCCCGGCATCGACGGGAGAGGAATCCCGAGACGCCCCCGAGGAACTCGCATGGGGACTGGCCTTTCCTGAGGCCACCAGAGCGGGTCCCTGAGGTCCCCGTCGTAAGTCCAGAGCACCTGCCGCAACTCGAGAAAATCCAGGAGGTTTTGCCCTCCAGGCGAGATGAGGCCCATTTCCGCTCAGGCTTCTCGAGGCTAATCACATCTAACCACTGGAACTTCCAAAGGGTCCTTCACACCCTTGCTGCAAGTCCAGAAGTTCCCCGACATAGCCGTTTCCACTCGAGAGGAAGCACGAGGGTCCCGCAAACATCCAGGTGAGCCCCGTTTCCGCCTCCAAGCTCGAGATGAGGGATCCTTTTCCTGTTTCGTAGGGAAAGAATTCCCGGCGTTCCCGTCGCATCTCCAGAGGAGGCGCTCTCCACAGGAAAGGCGAGAGGAACTCCAGGGTCGTGCCACCATTCCAAGAGTCCCCCAGATGTGTCAGTCCATTCCAGAGGAATGTATTTTCCCTGCACTGCCTTGACGTTCAAGCCGAGGATCGACTCCCACCACGTGTGCACGTGGGACAGCCCTGTGGGAAAGCCTCGTGGGAAAGCCTCGTGGGAAAGACTCGAGGGAAAACCATAGATCCTTTGATCCACGCAGTGGACTGCGTGACTCTGCTGCTACCGCTCTGGAGGAAAGCGCAAGTGCATGCCCGCATTCGAGACGAGGACTGACTCCCCTGGGGAGACTCCAGAAGTACCCCAAGATCCATGTCAGCACTGGAGAGGAATCCTCAGGTTCCGGCCCCGACTCCACACAATGCCTTAGGCCCCGGCATTGACAGGAGAGGAATCCCGAGAGGCCCCCGAGGAACTCGCATGGGGACTGGCCTTTCCTGAGGCCACCAGAGCGGGTCCATGATGTCCCCGTCGTAAGTCGAGAGCACCTGCCGCAACTCGAGAAATCCAGGAGGTTTTGCCCTCCAGGCGAGATGAGGCCCATTTCCGCTGAGGCTTCTCGAGGCTAATCACATCTAACCACTGGATCTTCCAAAGGGTCCTTCACACACTTGCTGCAACTCAAGAAGTTCCCCGACACATCCGTCTCCAATCGAGAGGAAGCACGAGGGCCCGCACACATCCAGGTGAGCCCCGTTTCCACCTCCTAGCTCGAGATGAGGGATCCTTTCCCTGTTTCGTAGGGAAAGAATTCCCGGCATTCCCGTCGCATCTCAAGAGGAGGCGCTCTCCACAGGAAAGGCGAGAGGAACTCCAGGGTCGTGCCACCATTCCAAGAGTCCCCCAGATGTGTCAGTCCATTCCAGAGGAACCTCTTTTCCCTGCACTGCCTTGACGTTCAAGCCGAGCATCGACTCACTCGACATGTGCACGTGGGACAGCCCTGTGGGAAAGCCTCGTGGGAAAGCCTCGAGGGAAAGACTCGAGGGAAAACCATAGATCGATTGATCCACGCGGCGGACTGCATGACACTGCTGCTACCGCTCTGGAGGAAAGCGCAAGTGCATGCCCGCATTCGAGACGAGGACTGACTCCCCTAGGGAGACTCCAGAAGTACCCCAAGATCCATGTCAGCACTGGAGAGGAATCCTCAGGTTCTGGCCCCGACTCCACACAAGGTCTTAGGCCCCGGCATCGACGGGACAGGAATCCCGAGAGGCCCCCGAGGAACTCGCATGGGGACTGGCCTTTCCTGAGGCCACCAGAGCGGGTCCCTGAGGTCCCCATCGTAAGTCAAGAGCACCTGCCGCAACTCGAGAAAATCCAGGAGGTTTTGCCCTCCAGGCGAGATGAGGCCCATTTCCGCTGAGACTTCTCGAGGCTAATCACATCTAACGACTGGAACTTTCAAAGGGACCTTCACACCCTTGCTGCAACTCAAGAAGTTCCCCGACATACCCGTCTCCACTCGAGAGGAAGCACGAGGGTCCCGCACACATACAGGGGAGACCCGTTTCCTCCTCCTAGCTCGAGATGAGGGATCCTTTCCCTGTTACGTAGGGAAAGAATTCCCGGCGTTCCTGTCGCATCTCAAGAGGAGGCGCTATCCACAGGAAAGGCGAGAGGAACTCCACGGTCGTGCCACCATTCCAAGAGTCCCCCAGATGTGTCAGTCCATTCCAGAGGAACCTGTTTTCCCTGCACTGCCTTGACGTTCAAGCCGAGGATCGACTCCCTCCACGTGTGCACGTGGGAGAGCCCTGTGGGAAAGCCTCGTGGGAAAGCCTCGTGAAAAGACTCGAGGGAAAACCATAGATCCTTTGATCCAAGCGGTGGACTGCGTGACACTGCTGCTACCGCTCTGCGGGAAAGCGCAAGTGCATGCCCGCATTCGAGACGAGGACTGACTCCCCTGGGGAGACTCCAGAAGTACCCCAAGATCCATGTCAGCACTGGAGAGGAATCCTCAGGTTCCGGCCCCGACTCCACACAAGGTCTTAGGACCCGGCATGGACGGGAGAGGAATTCCGAGAGGCCCCCAAGGAACTCGCATGGGGACTGGCCTTTCCTGAGGCCACCAGAGCGGGTCCCTGAGGTCCCCGTCGTAAGTCGAGAGCAGCTGCCGCAACTCGAGAAAATCCAGGAGGTTTTGCCCTCCAGGCGAGATGAGGCCCATTTCCGCTGAGGCTTCTCGAGGCTAATCACATCTAACCACTGGAACTACCAAAGGGTCATTCACACCCTTGCTGCAACTCAAGAAGTTCCCCGACATACCCGTCTCCACTCGGGAGGAAGCACGAGGGTCCCGCACACATCCAGGGGAGCCCCGTTTCCGCCTCCTAGCTCGAGATGAGGGATCCTTTCCCTGTTTCGTAGGGAAAGAATTCCCGGCGTTCCCGTCGCATCTCAAGAGGAGGCGCTCTCCACAGGAAAGGCGAGAGGATCTCCAGGGTCGTGACACCATTCCAAGAGTCCCCCAGATGTGTCAGTCCATTGCAGAGGAACCTGTTTTTCCTGCACTGCCTTGACGTTCAAGCCGAGGATCGACTCCCACCACGTGTGCACGTGGGACAGCCCTGTGGGAAAGCCTCGTGGGAAAGCCTTGTGGGAAAGACTCGAGGGAAAAACATAGATGCTTTGATCCAAGCGGTGGAATGCATTACATTGCTGCTACCGCTTTTTAGGAAAGCGCAAGAGCATGCCCGCATTCGAGACGAGGACTGCCTCCCCTGGGGAGACTCTAGAAGTACCCCAAGATCCATGTCAGCACTGGAGAGGAATCCTCAGGTTCCGGCCCCGACTCCACACAAGGTCTTAGGCAACGACATCGCCCGGAGAGGAATCCCGAGAGGCCCCCTAGGAACTCGAATTGGGACAGGCCTTTCCTGAGGCCACCAGAGCGGGTCCCCGAGGTCCCCGTCGTAAGTCGAGAGCAGCTGCCGCAACTCGAGAAAATCCAGGAAGTTTTGCCCTCCAGGCGAGATGAGGCCCATTTCCCCTGAGGCTTCTCGAGGCTAATCACATCTAACCACTGGAACTTCCAAAGGGTCCTTCACACCCTTGCTGCAACTCAAGAAGTTTCCCGACATAGCCGTCTCCACTCGAGAGGAAGCACGAGGGTCCCGCACACATCCAGGGGAGCCCTGTTTCCGCCTCCTAGCTCGAGATGAGGGATCCTTTCCCTGTTTCGTAGGGAAAGAATTCTCGGCGTTCCCGTCGCATCTCAAGAGGTGGCGCTCTCCACAGGAAAGTCGAGAGGAACTCCAGGGTCGTGCCACCATTCCAAGAGTCCCCCAGATGTGTCAGTCCATTCCAGAGGAATGTATTTTCCCTGCACTGCCTCGACGTTCATGCCGAGGTTCGAATCCCACCACGGTGGCAAGTGGTACAGCCCTGTGGGAAAGCCTCGTGGGAAAGCCTCGAGCGAAAGCCATAGATCCCTTGATCCACGCGGCGGAATGCGTGACACTGCTGCTACCACTCTGGAGGAAAGCGCAAGTGCATGCCCGCATTCGAGACGAGGACTGAATCCCCTGGGGAGACTCCAGAAGTACCCCAAGATCCATGTCAGCACTGGAGAGGTATCCTCAGGTTCCGGCCCCGACTCCACACAAGGTCTTACGCCCCGGCATCGCCGGGAGAGGAATACCGAGAGGCCCCCGAGGAACTCGCATGGGGACTGGCCTTTCCTGAGGCCACCAGAGCGGGTCCCTGAGGTCCCCGTCGTAAGTCGAGAGCACCTGCCGCAACTCGAGAAAATCCAGGAGGTTTTGACCTCCAGGCGAAATGAGGCCCATTTCCGCTGAGGCTTCTCGAGGCTAATCACATCTAACCACTGGAACTTCCAAAGGGTCCTTCACACCCTTGCTGCAACTCAAGAAGTTCCCCGACATACCCGTCTCCACTCGGGAGGAAGCACGAGGGTCGCACACACATCCAGGGGAGCCCCGATTCCGCCTCCTAGCTCGAGATGAGGGATCCTTTCCCTCTTTCGTAGGGAAAGAATTCCCGGCGTTCCCGTCACATCTCAAGAGGAGGCGCTCTCCACAGGAAAGGCGAGAGGAACTCCAGGGTCGTGCCACCATTCCAAGAGTCCCCCAGATTTGTCAGTCCATGCCAGAGGAACCTGTTTTCCCTGCACTGCCTTGACGTTCAAGCCGAGGATCGACTTCCATCACGTGTGCACGTGGGAGAGACCTGTGGGAAAGCCTCGTGAGAAAGCCTCTTGGAAAAGACTCGAGGGAAAGCCATAGATCCTTTTATCCACTCGACGGAATGCCTAACACTGCTGCTACCGCTCTGGAGGAAAGCGCAAGTGCATGCCCGCATTCGAGACGAGGACTGTCTCCCCTGGGGAGACTCCAGAAGTACCCCAAGATCCATGTCAGCACTGGAGAGGAATCCTCACGTTCCGGCCCCGACTCCACACAAGGTCTTAGGCCCCGGCATCGACGGGAGAGGAATCCCGAGAGGCCTCCGAGGAACTCGCATGGGGACGGGCCTTTCCTGAGGCCAGCAGAGTGGGTCCCCGAGGTCCCCGTCGTAAGTCGAGAGCACCTGCCGCAACTCGAGATAATCCAGGAGGTTTTGCCCTCCAGGCGAGATGAGGCCCATTTCCGCTGAGGCTTCTCGAGGCTAATCACATCTAACCAC
The DNA here is from genome assembly GCF_042477335.2 of Ovis canadensis. Lineage (NCBI taxonomy): Eukaryota > Metazoa > Chordata > Mammalia > Artiodactyla > Bovidae > Ovis > Ovis canadensis. Next base: position 1,465,368 of record NC_091253.1, read on the forward strand.
TGGAACTTCCAAAGGGTCCTTCACACCCTTGCTGCAACTCAAGAAGTTCCCCGACATACCCCTCTCCACTCGAGAGGAAGCACGAGGGTCCTGCACACATCCAGGGGAGACCTGTTTCCACCTCCTAGCTCGAGATGAGGGATCCTTTCCCTGTTTCGTAGGGAAAGAATTCCCCGCGTTCCCGTCGCATCTCAAGAGGAGGCGCTCTCCACAGGAAAGGCGAGAGGAACTCCAGGGTCGTGCCACCATTCCAAGAGTCCCCCAGATGTGTCAGTCCATTCCAGAGGAACCTGCTTTCCCTGCACTGCCTTGATGTTCAAGCAGAGCATCGACTCCCACCACGTGTGCACGTGGGACAGCCCTGTGGGAAAGCCTCGTGGGAAAGCCTCGTGGGAAAGTCTCGAGGGAAAACCATAGATCCTTTGATCCACGCGGTGGACTGCGTGACACTGCTGCTACCGCTCTGGAGGAAAGCGCAAGTGCATGCCCGCATTCGAGACGAGGACTGACTCCCCTGGGGAGACTCCAGAAGTACCCCAAGATCCATGTCAGCACTGGAGAGGAATCCTCAGATTCCGGCCCCCACTCCACACAAGGTCTTAGGCCCCGGCATCGCCCAGAGAGGATTCCCGAGAGGCCCCCGAGGAACTCGCATTGGGACTGGCCTTTCCTGAGGCCACCAGAGCGGGTCCCTGAGGTCCCCGTCGTAAGTCGAGAGCAGCTGCCGCAACTCGAGAAAATCCAGGAGGTTTTGCCCTCCAGGCGAGATGAGGCCCATTTCCGCTGAGGCTTCTCGAGGCTAATCACATCTAACCACTGGAACTACCAAAGGGTCATTCACACCCTTGCTGCAACTCAAGAAGTTCCCCGACATACCCGTCTCCACTCGGGAGGAAGCACGAGGGTCCCGCACACATCCAGGGGAGCCCCGTTTCCGCCTCCTAGCTCGAGATGAGGGATCCTTTCCCTGTTTCGTAGGGAAAGAATTCCCGGCGTTCCCGTCGCATCTCAAGAGGAGGCGCTCTCCACAGGAAAGGCGAGAGGAACTCCAGGGTCGTGCCACCATTCCAAGAGTACCCCAGATGTGTCAGTCCATTGCAGAGGAACCTGTTTTTCCTGCACTGCCTTGACGTTCAAGCCGAGGATCGACTCCCACCACGTGTGCACGTGGGACAGCCCTGTGGGAAAGCCTCGTGGGAAAGCCTTGTGGGAAAGACTCGAGGGAAAAACATAGATGCTTTGATCCAAGCGGTGGAATGCATAACATTGCTGCTACCGCTTTTTAGGAAAGCGCAAGAGCATGCCCGCATTCGAGACGAGGACTGCCTCCCCTGGGGAGACTCTAGAAGTACCCCAAGATCCATGTCAGCACTGGAGAGGAATCCTCAGGTTCCGGCCCCGACTCCACACAAGGTCTTAGGCAACGGCATCGCCCGGAGAGGAATCCCGAGAGGCCCCCTAGGAACTCGAATTGGGACAGGCCTTTCCTGAGGCCACCAGAGCGGGTCCCCGAGGTCCCCGTCGTAAGTCGAGAGCAGCTTCCGCAACTCGAGAAAATCCAGGAAGTTTTGCCCTCCAGGCGAGATGAGGCCCATTTCCCCTGAGGCTTCTCGAGGCTAATCACATCTAACCACTGGAACTTCCAAAGGGTCCTTCACACCCTTGCTGCAACTCAAGAAGTTTCCCGACATAGCCGTCTCCACTCGAGAGGAAGCACGAGGGTCCCGCACACATCCAGGGGAGCCCTGTTTCCGCCTCCTAGCTCGAGATGAGGGATCCTTTCCCTGTTTCGTAGGGAAAGAATTCCCGGCGTTCCCGTCGCATCTCAAGAGGTGGCGCTCTCCACAGGAAAGGCGAGAGGAACTCCAGGGTCGTGCCACCATTCCAAGAGTCCCCCAGATGTGTCAGTCCATTCCAGAGGAATGTATTTTCCCAGCACTGCCTCGACGTTCATGCCGAGGTTCGAATCCCACCACGGTGGCAAGTGGTACAGCCCTGTGGGAAAGCCTCGTGGGAAAGCCTCGAGCGAAAGCCATAGATCCCTTGATCCACGCGGCGGAATGTGTGACACTGCTGCTACCATTCTGGAGGAAAGCGCAAGTGCATGCCCGCATTCGAGACGACGACTGACTCCCCTGGGGAGACTCCAGAAGTACCCCTAGATCCATGTCAGCACTGGAGAGGTATCCTCAGGTTCCGGCCCCGACTCCACACAAGGTCTTACGCCCCGGCATCGCCGGGAGAGGAATACCGAGAGGCCCCCGAGGAACTCGCATGGGGACTGGCCTTTCCTGAGGCCACCAGAGCGGGTCCCTGAGGTCCCCGTCGTAAGTCGAGAGCACCTGCCGCAACTCGAGAAAATCCAGGAGGTTTTGACCTCCAGGCGAGATGAGGCCCATTTCCGCTGAGGCTTCTCGAGGCTAATCACATCTAACCACTGGAACTTCCAAAGGGTCCTTCACACCCTTGCTGCAACTCAAGAAGTTCCCCGACATACCCGTCTCCACTCGGGAGGAAGCACGAGGGTCGCACACACATCCAGGGGAGCCCCGATTCCGCCTCCAAGCTCGAGATGAGGGATCCTTTCCCTCTTTCGTAGGGAAAGAATTCCCGGTGTTCCCGTCACATCTCAAGAGGAGGCGCTCTCCACAGGAAAGGCGAGAGGAACTCCAGGGTCGTGCCACCATTCCAAGAGTCCCCCAGATTTGTCAGTCCATGCCAGAGGAACCTGTTTTCCCTGCACTGCCTTGACGTTCAAGCCGAGGATCGACTCCCACCACGTGTGCACGTGGGAGAGACCTGTGGGAAAGCCTCGTGAGAAAGCCTCTTGGAAAAGACTCGAGGGAAAGCCATAGATCCTTTTATCCACTCGACGGAATGCTTAACACTGCTATCACCGCTCTGGAGGAAAGCGCAAGGGCATGCCCGCATTCGAGACGAGGACTGTCTCCCCTGGGGAGACTCCAGAAGTACCCCAAGATCCATGTCAGCACTGGAGAGGAATCCTCACGTTCCGGCCCCGACTCCACACAAGGTCTTAGGCCCCGGCATCGACGGGAGAGGAATCCCGAGAGGCCTCCGAGGAACTCGCATGGGGACGGGCCTTTCCTGAGGCCACCAGAGTGGGTCCCCGAGGTCCCCGTCGTAAGTCGAGAGCACCTGCCGCAACTCGAGATAATCCAGGAGGTTTTGCCCTCCAGGCGAGATGAGGCCCATTTCCGCTGAGGCTTCTCGAGGCTAATCACATCTAACCACTGGAACTTCCAAAGGGTCCTTCACACCCTTGCTGCAACTCAAGAAGTTCCCCGACATACCCCTCTCCACTCGAGAGGAAGCACGAGGGTCCTGCACACATCCAGGGGAGACCTGTTTCCACCTCCTAGCTCGAGATGAGGGATCCTTTCCCTGTTTCGTAGGGAAAGAATTCCCCGCGTTCCCGTCGCATCTCAAGAGGAGGCGCTCACCACAGGAAAGGCGAGAGGAACTCCAGGGTCGTGCCACCATTCTAAGAGTCCCCCAGATGTGTCAGTCCATTCCAGAGGAACCTGTTTTCCCTGCACTGCCTTGACGTTCAAGCCGAGGATCGACTCCCACCACGTGTGCACGTGGGACAGCCCTGTGGGAAAGCCTCGTGGGAAAGCCTCGTGGGAAAGACTCGAGGGAAAACCATAGATCCTTTGATCCACGCGGTGGACTGCGTGACACTGCTGCTACCGCTCTGGAGGAAAGCGCAAGTGCATGCCCGCATTCGAGACGAGGACTGACTCCCCTGGGGAGACTCCAGAAGTACCCCAAGATCCATGTCAGCACTGGAGAGGAATCCTCAGATTCCGGCCCCCACTCCACACAAGGTCTTAGGCCCCGGCATCGCCGGGAGAGGAATCCAGAGAGGCCCCCGAGGAACTCGCATTGGGACTGGCCTTTCCTGAGGCCACCAGAGCGGGTCCCTGAGGTCCCCGTCGTAAGTCGAGAGCAGCTGCCGCAACTCGAGAAAATACAGGAGGTTTTGCCCTCCAGGCGAGATGAGGCCCATTTCCGCTGAGGCTTCTCGAGGCTAATCACATCTAACCACTGGAACTTCCAAAGGGTCATTCACACACTTGCTGCAACTCAAGAAGTTCCCCGACATACCCGTCTCCACTCGGGAGGAAGCACGAGGGTCCCGCACACATCCAGGGGAGACCCGTTTCCGCCTCCTAGCTCGAGATGAGGGATCCTTTCCCTGTTTCATAGGGAAACAATTCCGGGCGTTCCCGTCGCATCTCAAGAGGAGGCGCTCTCCACAGGAAAGGCGAGAGGAACTCCAGGGTCGTGCCACCATTCCAAGAGTCCCCCAGATGTGTCAGTCCATTGCAGAGTAACCTGTTTTTCCTGCACTGCCTTGACGTTCAAGCCGAGGATCGACTCCCACCACGTGTGCACGTGGGACAGCCCTGTGGGAAAGCCTCGTGGGAAAGCCTTGTGGGAAAGACTCGAGGGAAAAACATAGATCCTTTGATCCACGCGGCGGAATGCATAACATTGCTGCTACCGCTTTTTAGGAAAGCGCAAGAGCTTGCCCGCATTCGAGACGAGGACTGACTCCCCTGGGGAGACTCCAGAAGTACCCCAAGATCCATGTCAGCACTGGAGAGGAATCCTCAGGTTCCGGCCCCGACTCCACACAAGGTCTTAGGCCCCGGCATCGACGGGAGAGGAATCCCGAGAGGCCCCCGAGGAACTCGCATGGGGACTGGCCTTTCCTGAGGCCACCAGAGCGGGTCCCTGAGGTTCCCGTCGTAAGTCGAGAGCACCTGCCGCAACTCGAGAAAATCCAGGAGGTTTTGCCCTCCAGGCGAGATGAGGCCCATTTCCGCTGAGGCTTCTCGAGGCTAATCACATCTAACCACTGGAACTTCCAAAGGGTCCTTCACACCCTTGCTGCAACTCAAGAAGTTCCCCGACACACCCGTCTCCAATCGAGAGGAAGCACGAGGGCCCGCACACATCCAGGTGAGCCCCGTTTCCACCTCCTAGCTCGAGATGAGGGATCCTTTCCCTGTTTCGTAGGGAAAGAATTCCCGGCATTCCCGTCGCATCTCAAGAGGAGGCGCTCTCCACAGGAAAGGCGAGAGGAACTCCAGGGTCGTGCCACCATTCCAAGAGTCCCCCAGATGTGTCAGTCCATTTCAGAGGAACCTCTTTTCCCTGCACTGCCTTGACGTTCAAGCCGAGCATCGACTCACTCGACATGTGCACGTGGGACAGCCCTGTGGGAAAGCCTCGTGGGAAAGCCTCGAGGGAAAGACTCGAGGGAAAACCATAGATCCTTTGATCCACGCGGCGGACTGCATGACACTGCTGCTACCGCTCTGGAGGAAAGCGCAAGTGCATGCCCCCATTCGAGACGAGGACTGACTCCCCTAGGGAGACTCCAGAAGTACCCCAAGATCCATGTCAGCACTGGAGAGGAATCCTCAGGTTCTGTCCCCGACTCCACACAAGGTCTTAGGCCCCGGCATCGACGGGACAGGAATCCCGAGAGGCCCCCGAGGAACTCGCATGGGGACTGGCCTTTCCTGAGGCCACCAGAGCGGGTCCCTGAGGTCCCCGTCGTAAGTCAAGAGCACCTGCCGCAACTCGAGAAAATCCAGGAGGTTTTGCCCTCCAGGCGAGATGAGGCCCATTTCCGCTGAGACTTCTCGAGGCTAATCACATCTAACGACTGGAACTTTCAAAGGGACCTTCACACCCTTGCTGCAACTCAAGAAGTTCCCCGACATACCCGTCTCCACTCGAGAGGAAGCACGAGGGTCCCGCACACATACAGGGGAGCCCCGTTTCCTCCTCCTAGCTCGAGATGAGGGATCCTTTCCCTGTTACGTAGGGAAAGAATTCCCGGCGTTCCTGTCGCATCTCAAGAGGAGGCGCTCTCCACAGGAAAGGCGAGAGGAACTCCACGGTCGTGCCACCATTCCAAGAGTCCCCCAGATGTGTCAGTCCATTCCAGAGGAACCTGTTTTCCCTGCACTGCCTTGACGTTCAAGCCGAGGATCGACTCCCTCCACGTGTGCACGTGGGAGAGCCCTGTGGGAAAGCCTCGTGGGAAAGCCTCGTGAAAAGACTCGAGGGAAAACCATAGATCCTTTGATCCAAGCGGTGGACTGCGTGACACTGCTGCTACCGCTCTGCGGGAAAGCGCAAGTGCATGCCCGCATTCGAGACGAGGACTGACTCCCCTGGGGAGACTCCAGAAGTACCCCAAGATGCATGTCAGCACTGGAGAGGAATCCTCAGGTTCCGGCCCCGACTCCACACAAGGTCTTAGGCCCCGGCATGGACGGGAGAGGAATTCCGAGAGGCCCCCAAGGAACTCGCATGGGGACTGGCCTTTCCTGAGGGCACCAGAGAGAGTCCCTGAGGTCCCCGTCGTAAGTCGAGGGCACCTGCCGCAACTCGAGAAAATCCAGGAGGTTTTGCCCTCCAGGCGAGATGAGGCCCATTTCCGCTCAGGCTTCTCAAGGCTAATCACATCTAAGTGCTGGAACTTCCAAAGGGTCCTTCACACCCTTGCTGCAACTCAAGAAGTTCCCCGACATACCCGTCTCCGCTCGAGAGGAAGCACCAGGGTCCCGCACACTTCCAGGGGAGCCCCGTTTCCGCCTCCTAGCTCGAGATGAGGGATCCTTTCCCTGTTTCGTAGGGAAAGAATTTCCGGAGTTCCCGTAGCATCTCAAGAGGAGGCGCTCTCCACAGGAAAGGCGAGAGGAACTCCAGGGTCGTGCCACCATTCCAAGAGTCCCCCAGATGTTTCAGTCCATTCCAGAGGAACCTGTTTTCCCTGCCCTGCCTTGACGTTCAAGCCGAGGATCGACTCCCACCACGTGTGCACGTGGGACAGCCCTGTGGGAAAGCCTCGTGGGAAAGCCTCGAGGGAAAGACTCGAGGGAAAACCATAGATCCTTTGATCCACGCGGCGGACTGCGTGACACTGCTGCTACCGCTCTGGAGGAAAGCGCAAGTGCATGCCCGCATTCGAGACGAGGACTGACTCCCCTGGGGAGACTCCAGAAGTACCCCAAGATGCATGTCAGCACTGGAGAGGAATCCTCATGTTCCGGCCCCGACTCCACACTAGGTCTTAGGCCCCGGCATCGACGGGAGAGGAATCCCGAGAGGCCCCCGAGGAACTCGCATGGGGACTGGCCTTTTCTGAGGCCACCAGAGCGGGTCCCTGTGGTCCCCGTCGTAAGACGAGAGCACCTGCTGCAACTCGAGAAAATCCAGGAGGTTTTGCCCTCCAGGCGAGATGAGGCCCCTTTCCGCTGAGACTTCTCGAGGCCAATCACATCTAACCACTGGAACTTCCAAAGGGTCCTTCACACCCTTGCTGCAAGTCCAGAAGTTCCCCGACATAGCTGTCTCCACTCGAGAGGAAGCACGAGGGTCCCGCACACATCCAGGGTAGCCCGGTTTCCACCTCCTAGCTCGAGATGAGGGATCCTTTCCCTGTTTCGTAGGGAAAGAATTCCCAGCGTTCCCGTCGCATCTCAAGAGGAGGCCCTCTCCACAGGAAAGGCGAGAGGAACTGCAGGGTCGTGCCACCATTCCAAGAGTCCCCCAGATGTGTCAGTCCATTCCAGAGGAACCTGTTTTCCCTGCACTGCCTTCACGTTCAAGCCGAGGATCGACTCCCGCCACATGTGCACGTGGGACAGCCCTGTGGGAAAGCCTCGTGGGAAAGCCTCGTGGGAAAGACTCGAGAGAAAACCATAGATCCTTTCATCCACGTGGAGGACTGCGTGACACTGCTGCTACCGCTGTTTAGGAAAGCTCAAGTGCATGCTCGCATTCGAGACGAGGACTGACTCCCCTGGGGAGACTCCAGAAGTACCCCAAATCCATGTCAGCACTGGAGAGGAATCATCAGGTTCCGGACCCGACTCCACACAAGGTATTAGGCCCCGGCATCGACGGGAGAGTAATCCCGAGAGGCCCCCGAGGAACTCGCATGGGGACTGGCCTTTCCTGAGGCCACCAGAGCGGGTCCCTGAGGTCCCCGTCGTAAGTCGAGAGCACCTGCCGCAACTCGAGAAAATCCAGGAGGTTTTGCCCTCCAGGCGAGATGAGGCCCATTTCCAATGATGCTTCTCGAGGCTAATCACATCTAACCACTGGAACTTCCAAAGGGTCCTTCACACCCTTGCTGCAAGTCCAGAAGTTCCCCGACATAGCCGTCTCCACTCGAGAGGAAGCACGAGGGTCCCGCACACATCCAGGTGAGCCCCGTTTCCGCCTCCTAGCTCGAGATGAGGGATCCTTTTCCTGTTTCGTAGGGAAAGAATTCCCGGCGTTCCCGTCCCATCTCCAGAGGAGGCGCTCTGCACAGGAAAGGCGAGAGGAACTCCAGGGTCGTGCCACCATTCCAAGTGTCCCCCAGATGTGTCAGTCCATTCCAGAGGAACCTGTATTCCCTGCACTGCCTTGACGTTCAAGCCAAGGATCGACTCCCTCCACGTGTGCACGTGGGACAGCCCTGTGGGAAAGCCTCGTGGGAAAGCCTAGTGGGAAAGACTCGAGGGAAAACCATAGATCCTTTGATCCATGCAGTGGACTGCGTGACTCTGCTGCTACCGCTCTGGAGGAAAGCGAAAGTGCATGCCCGCATTCGAGACGAGGACTGACTCCCCTGGGGAGACTCCAGAAGTACCCCAAGATCCATGTCAGCACTGGAGAGGATTCCTCAGGTTCCGGCCCCGACTCCACACAATGCCTTAGGCACCGGCATTGACAGGAGAGGAATCCCGAGAGGCCCCCGAGGAACTCGCATGGGGACTGGCCTTTCCTGAGGCCACCAGAGCGGGTCCCTGAGGTCCCCGTCGTAAGTCGAGAGCACCTGCCGCAACTCGAGAAATCCAGGAGGTTTTGGACTCCAGGCGAGATGAGGCCCATTTCCGCTGAGGCTTCTCGAGGCTAATCACATCTAACCACTGGAACTTCCAAAGGGTCCTTCACACCCTTGCTGCAAGTCCAGAAGTTCCCCGACATAGCCGACTCCACTCGAGAGGAAGGACGAGGGTCCCGCACACATCCAGGGTAGCCCTGTTTCCACCTCCTAGCTCGAGATGAGGGATCCTTTCCCTGTTTCGTAGGGAAAGAATTCCCAGCATTCCCGTCGTATCTCAAGAGGAGGCGCTCTTCACAGGAAAGGCGAGACGAACTCCAGGGTCGTGCCACCATTCCAAGAGTCCCCCAGATGTGTCAGTGCATTCCAGAGGAACCTGTTTTCCCTGCACTGCCTTGACGTTCAAGCCGAGGATCGACTCCCGCCACGTGTGCACGTGGGACAGCCCTGTGGGAAAGCCTCGTGGGAAAGCCTCCTGGGAAAGACTCGAGGGAAAACCATAGATCATTTGATCCACGCGGCGGACTGCGTGACACTGCTGCTACCACTGTTTAGGAAACCTCAAGTGCATGCCCGCATTCGAGACGAGGACTGACTCCCCTGGGGAGACTCCAGAAATACCCCAAAATCCATGTCAGCACTGGAGAGGAATCCTCAGGTTCCGGCCCCGACTCCACACAAGGTCTTAGACCCCGGCATCGACGGGGGAGGAATCCCGAGAGGCCCCCGAGGAACTCGCATGGGGACTGGCCTTTCCTGAGGCCACCAGAGCGGGTCCCTGTGGTCCCCATCGTAAGTCGAGAGCACCTGCCGCAACTCGAGAAAATCCAGGAGGTTTTGCCCTCCAGGCGAGATGAGGCCCATTTTCGCTGAGGCTTCTCGAGGCTAATCACATCTAACCACTGGAACTTCCAATGGGTCCTTCACACCCTTGCTGCAACTCAAGAAGTTCCCCGACATACCCGTCTCCACTCGAGAAGAAGCACGATGGTCCCGCACACATCCAGGGGAGCCCCGTTTCCGCCTCCTAGCTCGAGATGAGGGATCCTTTCCCTGTTTCGTAGGGAAAGAATTCCCGGCGTTCCCGTCGCATCTCAAGAGGTGGCGCTCTCCACAGGAAAGGCGAGAGGAACTCCAGGGTCGTGCCACCATTCCAAGAGTCCCCCAGATGTGTCAGTCCATTCCAGAGGAATGTATTTTCCCTGCACTGCCTCGACGTTCATGCCGAGGTTCGAATCCCACCACGGTGGCAAGTGGTACAGCCCTGTGGGAAAGCCTCGTGGGAAAGCCTCGAGCGAAAGCCATAGATCCCTTGATCCACGCGGCGGAATGCGTGACACTGCTGCTACCACTCTGGAGGAAAGCGCAAGTGCATGCCCGCATTCGAGACGAGGACTGACTCCCCAGGGGAGACTCCAGAAGTACCCCAAGATCCATGTCAGCACTGGAGAGGTATCCTCAGGTTCCGGCCCCGACTCCACACAAGGTCTTAGGCCCCGGCATCGCCGGGAGAGGAATCCCGAGAGGCCCCCGAGGAACTCGCATGGGGACTGGCCTTTCCTGAGGCCACCAGAGCGGGTCCCTGAGGTCCCCGTCGTAAGTCGAGAGCACCTGCCGCAACTCGAGAAAATCCAGGAGGTTTTGACCTCCAGGCGAGATGAGGCCCATTTCCGCTGAGGCTTCTCGAGGCTAATCACATCTAACCACTGGAACTTCCAAAGGGTCCTTCACACCCTTGCTGCAACTCAAGAAGTTCCCCGACATACCCGTCTCCACTCGGGAGGAAGCACGAGGGTCGCACACACATCCAGGGGAGCCCCGATTCCGCCTCCTAGCTCGAGATGAGGGATCCTTTCCCTCTTTCGTAGGGAAAGAATTCCCGGCGTTCCCGTCACATCTCAAGAGGAGGCGCTCTCCACAGGAAAGGCGAGAGGAACTCCAGGGTCGTGCCACCATTCCAAGAGTCCCCCAGATTTGTCAGTCCATGCCAGAGGAACCTGTTTTCCCTGCACTGCCTTGACGTTCAAGCCGAGGATCGACTCCCACCACGTGTGCAGGTGGGAGAGACCTGTGGGAAAGCCTCGTGAGAAAGCCTCTTGGAAAAGACTCGAGGGAAAGCCATAGATCCTTTTATCCACTCGACGGAATGCCTAACACTGCTGCTACCGCTCTGGAGGAAAGCGCAAGGGCATGCCCGCATTCGAGACGAGGACTGCCTCCCCTGGGGAGACTCTAGAAGTACCCCAAGATCCATGTCAGCACTGGAGAGGAATCCTCAGGTTCCGGCCCCGACTCCACACAAGGTCTTAGGCAACGGCATCGCCCGGAGAGGAATCCCGAGAGGCCCCCTAGGAACTCGAATTGGGACAGGCCTTTCCTGAGGCCACCAGAGCGGGTCCCCGAGGTCCCCGTCGTAAGTCGAGAGCAGCTGCCGCAAATCGAGAAAATCCAGGAAGTTTTGCCCTCCAGGCGAGATGAGGCCCATTTCCCCTGAGGCTTCTCGAGGCTAATCACATCTAACCACTGGAACTTCCAAAGGGTCCTCCACACCCTTGCTGCAACTCAAGAAGTTTCCCGACGTAGCCGTCTCCACTCGAGAGGAAGCACGAGGGTCCCGCACACATCCAGGGGAGCCCTGTTTCCGCCTCCTAGCTCGAGATGAGGGCTCCTTTCCCTGTTTCGTAGGGAAAGAATTCCCGGCGTTCCCGTCGCATCTCAAGAGGTGGCGCTCTCCACAGGAAAGGCGAGAGGAACTCCAGGGTCGTGCCACCATTCCAAGAGTCCCCCAGATGTGTCAGTCCATTCCAGAGGAATGTATTTTCCCTGCACTGCCTCGACGTTCATGCCGAGGTTCGAATCCCACCACGGTGGCAAGTGGTACAGCCCTGTGGGAAAGCCTCGTGGGAAAGCCTCGAGCGAAAGCCATAGATCCCTTGATCCACGCGGCGGAATGCGTGACACTGCTGCTACCACTCTGGAGGAAAGCGCAAGTGCATGCCCGCATTCGAGACGAGGACTGACTCCCCTGGGGAGACTCCAGAAGTACCCCAAGATCCATGTCAGCACTGGAGAGGTATCCTCAGGTTCCGGCCCCGACTCCACACAAGGTCTTAGGCCCCGGCATCGCCGGGAGAGGAATCCCGAGAGGCCCCCGAGGAACTCGCATGGGGACTGGCCTTTCCTGAGGCCACCAGAGCGGGTCCCTGAGGTCCCCGTCGTAAGTCGAGAGCACCTGCCGCAACTCGAGAAAATCCAGGAGGTTTTGACCTCCAGGCGAGATGAGGCCCATTTCCGCTGAGGCTTCTCGAGGCTAATCACATCTAACCACTGGAACTTCCAAAGGGTCCTTCACACCCTTGCTGCAACTCAAGAAGTTCCCCGACAGACCCGTCTCCACTCGGGAGGAAGCACGAGGGTCGCACACACATCCAGGGGAGCCTCGATTCCGCCTCCTAGCTCGAGATGAGGGATCCTTTCCCTCTTTCGTAGGGAAAGAATTCCCGGCGTTCCCGTCACATCTCAAGAGGAGGCGCTCTCCACAGGAAAGGCGAGAGGAACTCCAGGGTCGTGCCACCATTCCAAGAGTCCCCCAGATTTGTCAGTCCATGCCAGAGGAAACTGTTTTCCCTGCACTGCCTTGACGTTCAAGACGAGGATCGACTCCCACCACGTGTGCACGTGGGAGAGACCTGTGGGAAAGCCTCGTGAGAAAGCCTCTTGGAAAAGACTCGAGGGAAAGCCATAGATCCTTTTATCCACTCGACGGAATGCCTAACACTGCTGCTACCGCTCTGGAGGAAAGCGCAAGTGCATGCCCGCATTCGAGACGAGGACTGTCTCCCCTGGGGAGACTCCAGAAGTACCCCAAGATCCATGTCAGCACTGGAGAGGAATCCTCACGTTCCGGCCCCGACTCCACACAAGGTCTTAGGCCCCGGCATCGACGGGAGAGGAATCCCGAGAGGCCTCCGAGGAACTCGCATGGGGACGGGCCTTTCCTGAGGCCACCAGAGTGGGTCCCCGAGGTCCCCGTCGTAAGTCGAGAGCACCAGCCGCAACTCGAGATAATCCAGGAGGTTTTGCCCTCCAGGCGAGATGAGGCCCATTTCCGCTCAGGCTTCTCGAGGCTAATCACATCTAACCACTGGAACTTCCAAAGGGTCCTTCACACCCTTGCTGCAACTCAAGAAGTTCCCCGACATACCCCTCTCAACTCGAGAGGAAGCACGAGGGTCCTGCACACATCCAGGGGAGACCTGTTTCCACCTCCTAGCTCGAGATGAGGGATCCTTTCCCTGTTTCGTAGGGAAAGAATTCCCCGCGTTCCCGTCGCATCTCAAGAGGAGGCGCTCTCCACAGGAAAGGCGAGAGGAACTCCAGGGTCGTGCCACCATTCTAAGAGTCCCCCAGATGTGTCAGTCCATTCCAGAGGAACCTGTTTTCCCTGCACTGCCTTGACGTTCAAGCCGAGAATCGACTCCCACCACGTGTGCACGTGGGACAGCCCTGTGGGAAAGCCTCGTGGGAAAGCCTTGTGGGAAAGACTCGAGGGAAAAACATAGATCCCTTGATCCACGCGGCGGAATGCATAACATTGCTGCTACCGCTCTGGAGGAAAGCGCAAGAGCATGCCCGCATTCGAGACGAGGACTGACTCCCCTGGGGAGACTCCAGAAGTACCCCAAGATCCATGTCAGCACTGGAGAGGAATCCTCAGGTTCCGGCCCCGACTTCACACAAGGTCTTAGGACCCGGCATCGACGGGAGAGGAATCCCGAGAGGACCCCGAGGAACTCGCATGGGGACTGGCCTTTCCTGAGGCCACCAGAGCGGGTCCCCGAGGTCCCCATCGTAAGTGGAGAGCACCTGCCGCAACTCGAGAAAGTCCAGGAGGTTTTGCCCTCCAGGCGAGATGAGGCCCATTTCCGGTGAGGCTTCTCGAGGCTAATCACATCTAACCACTGGAACTTCCAAAGGGTCCTTCACACCCTTGCTGCAACTCAAGAAGTTCCCCGACATACCCGTCTCCCCTCGAGAGGAAGCACGAGGGTCCCGCACACATCCAGGGGAGCCCTGTTTCCGCCTCCTAGTTCGAGATGAGGGATCCTTTCCCTGTTTCGTAGGGAAAGAATTCCCGGCGTTCACGTCGAATCTCAAGAGGAGGCGCTCTCCACAGGAAAGGTGAGAGGAACTCCAGGGTCGTGCCACCATTCCAAGAGTCCCCAGATGTGTCAGTCCATTGCAGAGGAACCTTTTTTCCCTGCACAGCGTTGACGTTCAAGCTGAGGATCGACTCCCACCACGTGTGAACGTGGGACAGCCCTGTGGGAAAGCCTCGTGGGAAAGCCTCGTGGGAAAGACTCGAGGGAAAACCATAGATCCTTTGATCCACTGGGCGGAATGCATGACACTGCTTCTACCGCTCTGGAGGAAAGCGCAAGTGCATGCCCGCATTCGAGACGAGGACTGTCTCCCGTGGGGAGACTCCGGAATTACCCCAAGATCCATGTCAGCACTGGAGAGGAATCCTCAGGTTCCGGCCCCGACTCCACACAAGGTCTTTGGCCCCGGCATCGACGGGAGAGGAATCCCGAGAGGCCCCCGAGGAACTCGCATGGGGACTGGCCTTTCCTGAGGCCACCAGAGCGGGTCCCTGAGGTTCCCGTCGTAAGTCGAGAGCACCTGCCGCAACTCGAGAAAATCCAGGAGGTTTTGCCCTCCAGGCGAGATGAGGCCCATTTCCATTGCGGCTTCTCGAGGCTAATCACATCTAACCACTGGAACTTCCAAAGGGTCCTTCACACCCTTGCTGCAACTCAAGAAGTTCCCCGACATACCGGTCTCCACTCGATAGGAAGCACGAGGGTCCCGCACACATCCAGGGGAGCCCCGTTTCCACCTCCTAGCTCTAGATGAGGGATCCTTTCCCTGTTTCGTAGGGAAAGAATTCCCGGCGTTCCTGTCACATCTCAAGAGGAGGCGCTCTCCACAGGAAATGCGATAGGAACTCCAGGGTCGTGCCACCATTCCAAGAGTCTCCCAGATGTGTCAGTCCATTCCAGAGGAACCTGTTTTCCCTGCACTGCCTTGACGTTCAAGCCGAGGATCGACTGCCCCCACGGTGGCACGTGGCACAGCCCTGTGGGAAAACCTCGTTGGAAAGCCTCGAGGGAAAGCCGTAGATCCCTTGATCCACGCTGCGGAATTCGTGACACTGCTGCTACCGCTCTGGAGGAAAGCGCAAGTGCATGCCCGCATACGAGACGAGGACTGACTCCCCTGGGGACCCTCCAGAAGTACCCCAAGATCCATGTCAGCACTGGAGAGGAATCCTCAGGTTCCGGCCCCGACTCCACACAAGGTCTTAGGCCCCGGCTTCGACGGGATAGGAATCCCGAGAGGCCCCCGAGGAACTCGCATGGGGACTGGCCTTTTCTGAGGCCACCAGAGCGGGTCCCTGAGGTCGCCGTCGTAAGTCGAGAGCACCTGCCGCAACTCGAGAAAATCCAGGAGGTTTTGCCCTCCAGGCGAGATGAGGCCCATTTCCGCTGAGGCTTCTCGAGGCCAATCACGTCTAACCACTGGAACTTCCAAAGGGTACTTCACACCCTTGCTGCAACTCAAGAAGTTCCCCGACATACCCGTATCCACTTGAGAGGAAGCACAAGGGTCCCGCACACATCCAGGAGAGCCCCGTTTCCGCCTCCTAGCTCGAGATGAGGGATCCTTTCCCTGTTTCGTAGGGAAAGATTTCCCGGCGTTCCCGTCGCATCTCAAGAGGAGGCGCTCTCCACAGGAAGGCGAGACGAACTCCAGGGTCGTGCCACCATTCCTAGAGTCTCCCAGATGTGTCAATCCATTCCAGAGGAACCTGTTTTCCCTGCACTGCCTTGGCGTTCAAGCCGAGGATCGACTCCCACCACGTGTGCTCGTGGGACAGCCCTGTGGGAAAGCCTCGTGGGAAAGACTCGAGGGAAAACCATAGATCCTTTGCTCCACGCGGCGGACTGCGTGACACTGCTGTTACCGCTCTGGAGGAAAGCGCAAGTGCATGCCCGCATTCGAGACGAGGACTGACTCCCCTGGGGAGACTCCAGAAGTACCCCAAGATCCATGTCAGCACTGGAGAGGAATCCTCAGGTTCCGGCCCGACTCCACACAAGGTCTTAGGCCCCGGCATCGACGGGAGAGGAATCCCGAGAGGCCCCCGAGGAACTCGCATGGGGACTGGCCTTTCCTGAGGCCACCAGAGCGGGTCCCTGAGGTCCCCGTCGTAAGTCGAGAGCACCTGCCGCAACTCGAGAAAATTCAGGAGGTTTTGCCCTCCAGGCGAGATGAGGCCCATTTCCGCTGAGGCTTCTCTAGGCTAAACACATCTAACCACTGGAACTTCCAAAGGGTCCTTCACACCCTTGCTGCAACTCAAGAAGTTTCCCGACATACCCGTCTCCACTCGAGAGGAAGCACGTGGGGTCCCGCACACATCCAGGGGAGCCCCGTTTCTGCCTCCTAGCTCGAGATGAGGGATCCTTTCCCTGTTTCGTAGGGAAAGAATTCCCGGCGTTCCCGTCGCATCTCAAGAGGAGGCGCTCCCACAGGAAAGGCGAGAGGAACTCAAGGGTCGTGCCACCATTCCAAGAGACCCCAGATCTGTCAGTCCATTCCATAGGAACCTGTTTTCCCTGCACTGCATTGACGTTCAAGCCGAGGATCGACTCCCATCACGTGTGCTCGTGGGACAGCCCTTTGGGAAAGCCTCGTGGGAAAGCCTCGTGGGAAAGACTGAAGGGAAAACCATAAATCCTTTGCTCCACGCGGCGGACTGCGTGACACTGCTGTTACCGCTCTGGAGGAAAGCGCAAGTGCATGCCCGCATTCGAGACGAGGACTGACTCCCCTGGGGAGACTCCAGAAGTACCCCAAGATCCATGTCAGCACTGGAGAGGAATCCTCAGGTTCCGGCCCAACTCCACACAAGGTCTTAGGCCCCGGCATCGACGGGAGAGGAATCCCGAGAGGCCCCCGAGGAACTCGCATGGGGACTGGCCTTTCCTGAGGCCACCAGAGCGGGTCCCTGAGGTCCCCGTCGTAAGTCGAGAGCACCTGCCGCAACTCGAGAAAATTGAGGAGGTTTTGCCCTCCAGGCGAGATGAGGCCCATTTCCGCTGAGGCTTCTCTAGGCTAAACACATCTAACCACTGGAACTTCCAAAGGGTCCTTCACACCCTTGCTGCAACTCAAGAAGTTCCCCGACATACCCGTTTCCACTCGAGCGAAAGCACGAGGGTCCCGCACACATCCAGGGGAGACCCGTTTCCGCCTCTTAGCTCGAGATGAGGGATCCTTTCCCTGTTTCTTAGGGCAAGAATTCCCGGCGTTCCCGTCCCATCTCAAGAGAAGGCGCTATCCACAGGAAAGGCGAGAGGAACTCCAGGGTCGTGTCACCATTCTAAGAGTCCCCCAAATGTGTCAGTCCATTCCAGAGGAACCTGTTTTCCCCACACTGCGTTGACGTTCAAGCCGAGGATCGACTCCCACCGCCTGTGCACGTGGGACAGCCCTGTGGGAAAGCCTCGTGGGAAAGCCTCGTGGGAAAGACTCGAGGGAAAACCAAAGATCCTTTGCTCCACGCGGCGGACTGCGTGACACTGCTGCTACCGCTCTGGAGGAAAGCGCAAGTGCATGCCCGCATTCGAGACGAGGACTGACTCCCCTGGGGAAACTCCAGAAGTACCCCAAGATCCATGTCAGCACTGGAGAGGAATCCTCAGGTTCCGGCCCCCACTCCACATAAGGTCTTAGGCCCCGGCATCGACGGGAGAGGAATCCCGAGAGTCCCCCGAGGAACTCGCATGGGGACTGGCCTTTCCTGAGGCCACCAGAGCGGGTCCCTGTGGTCCCCGTCGTAAGTCGAGAGCACCTGCCGCAACTCGAGAAAATCCAGGAGGTTTTGCCCTCCAGGCGAGATGAGGCCCATTTCCGCTGAGGCTTCTCGAGGCCAATCACATCTAACCACTGAAACTTCCAAAGGGTCCTTCACACCATTGCTGCAACTCAGGAAGTTCCCCGACATACCCGTCTCCACTCGAGAGGAAGCACGTGGGGTTCCGCACACATCCAGGGGAGCCCCGTTACCGCCTCCTAGCTCGAGATGAGGGATCCTTTCCCTGTTTCGTAGGGAAAGAATTCCCGGCGTTCCCGTCGCATCTCAAGAGGAGGCGCTCTCCTCAGGAAAGGCGAGAGGAACTCCAGGGTCGTGACACCATTCCAAGAGTCCCCCAGATGTGTCAGTCCATTCCAGAGGAACCTGTTTTCCCTGCACTGCCTTGACGTTCAAGCCGAGGATCGACTCCAACCACGTGTGCACGTGGGACAGCCCTGTGGGAAAGCCTCGTGGGAAAGCCTCGTGGGAAAGACTCGAGGGAAAACCATAGATCCTTTGATCCACGCGGCGGACTGCGTGACACTGCTGCTACCGCTCTGGAGGAAAGCGCAAGTGCATGCCCTCATTCGAGACGAGGACTTACTTCCCTGGGGAGACTCCAGAAGTATCCCAAGATCCATGTCAGCACTGGAGAGGAATCCTCAGGTTCCGGCCCCGACTCCACACAAGGTCTTAGGCCCCGGCATCGACGGGAGAGGAATCCCGAGAGGACCCGAGGATCTCGCATAGGGACTGGCCTTTCCTTAGGCCACCAGAGCGGGTCCCTGAGGTCCCCGTCGTAAGTCGAGACTCCTGCCGCAACTCGAGAAAATCCAGGAGGTTTTGCCCTCCAGGCGAGATGAGGCCCATTTCCGCTGAGGCTTCTCGAGGCCAATCACATCTAACCACTGGAACTTCCAAAGGGTCCTTCACACCATTGCTGCAACTCAAGAAGTTCCCCGACATACCCGTCTCCACTCGAGAGGAAGCACGTGGGGTCCCGCACACATCCAGGGGAGCCCCGTTTCCGCCTCCTAGCTCGAGATGAGGGATCCTGTCCCTGTTTCGTAGGGAAAGAATTCCCGGTGTTCCCGTCGCATCTCAAGAGGAGGCGCTCTCCACAGGAAAGGCGAGAGGAACTCCAGGGTCGTGCCACCATTCCAAGAGTCCCCCAGATGTGTCAGTCCATTCCAGAGGAACCTGTTTTCCCTGCACTGCCTTGACGTTCAAGCCGAGGATCGACTCCCACCACGTGTGCACGTGGGACAGCCCTGTGGGAAAGCCTCGTGGGAAAGCCTCGTGGGAAAGACTCGAGGGAAAACCATAGATCCTTTGATCCACGCGGCGGACTGCGTGACACTGCTGCTACCGCTCTGGAGGAAAGCGCAAGTGCATGCCCGCATTCGAGACGAGGACTGACTCCCCTGGGGAGACTCCAGAAGTACCCCAAGATCCATGTCAGCACTGGAGAGGAATCCTCAGGTTCCGGACCCGACTCCACACAAGGTCTTAGGCCCCGGCATCGACGGGAGAGGAATCCCGAGAGGCCCCCGAGGACCTCGCATGGGGACTGGCCTTTCCTGAGGCCACCAGAGCGGATCCCTGAGGTCCCCGTCGTAAGTCGAGAGCACCTGCCGCAACTCGAGAAAATCTAGGAGGTTTTGCCCTCCAGGCGAGACGAGGCCCATTTCCGCTGAGGCTTCTCGAGGCCAATACGTCTAACCAATGGAACTTCCAAAGGGTCCTTCACACCCTTGCTGCAACTCAAGAAGTTCCCCGACATGCCCGTCTCCACTCGAGAGGAAGCACGTGGGGTCCCGCACACATCCAGCGGAGCCCCGTTTCCGCCACCTAGCTCGAGATGAGGGATCCTTTCCCTGTTTCGTAGGGAAAGAATTCCCGGCGTTCCCGTCGCATCTCAAGAGGAGGTGCTCTCCGCAGGAAAGGCGAGAGGAACTCCAGGGTGGTGCCACCATTCCAAGAGACCCCCAGATGTGTCAGTCCATTCCAGAGGAACCTGTTTTCCCTGCACTGCCTTGACGTTCAAGCCGAGGATCGACTCCCACCACGTGTGCACGTGGGACAGCCCTGTGGGAAAGCCTCGTGGGAAAGCCTCGTGGGAAAGACTCGAGGTAAAACCATAGATCCTTTGATCCCCGCGGCGGACTGCGTGACACTGCTGCTACCGCTCTGGAGGAAAGCGCAAGTGCATGCCCGCATCCGAGACGAGGACTGACTCCCCTGGGGAGACTCCAGAAGTACCCCAAGATCCATGTCAGCACTGGAGAGGAATCCTCTGGTTCCGGCCCCGACTCCACACAAGGTCTTAGGCCCCGGCGTCGACGGGAGAGGAATCCCGAGAGGCCCCCGAAGAACTCGCATGGGGACTGGCCTTTCCTGAGGCCACCAGAGCGGGTCCCTGAGGTCCCCGTCGTAAGTCGAGAGCACCTGTCGCAACTCGAGAAAATCCAGGGGGTTTTGCCCTCCAGGCGAGATGAGGCCCATTTCCGCTGAGGCTTCTCGAGGCCAATCACATCTAACCACTGGAACTTCCAAAGGGTCCTTCACACCCTTGCTGCAACTCAAGAAGTTCCCCGACATGCCCGTCTCCACTCGAGAGGAAGCACGTGGTGTCCCGCACACATCCAGGGGAGCCCCGTTTCCGCCTCCTATCTCGAGATGAGGGATCCTTTCCCTCTTTCGTAGGGAAAGAATTCCCGGCGTTCCCGTCGCATCTCAAGAGGAGGCGCTCTCCACAGGAAAGGCGAGAGGAACTCCAGGGTCGTGCCACCATTCCAAGAGTCCCCCAGATGTGTCAGTCCATTCCAGAGGAACCTGTTTTCCCTGCACTGCCTTGACGTTCAAGCTGAGGATCGACTCCCACCACGTGTGCACGTGGGACAGCCCTGTGGGAAAGCCTCGTGGGAAAGCCTCGTGGGAAAGACTCGAGGGAAAACCATAGATCCTTTGATCCACGCGGCGGACTGCGTGACACTGCTGCTACCGCTCTGGAGGAAAGCGCAAGTGCATGCCCGCATTCGAGACGAGGACTGACTCCCCTGGGGAGACTCCAGAAGTACCCCAAGATCCATGTCAGCACTGGAGAGGAATCCTCAGGTTCCGGCCCCGACTCCACACAAGGTCTTAGGCCCCGGCATCGACTGGAGAGGAATCCCGAGAGGCCCCCGAGGAACTCGCATGGGGACTGGCCTTTCCTGAGGCCACCAGAGCGGGTCCCTGAGGTCCCCGTCGTAAGTCGAGAGCACCTGCCGCAACTCGACAAAATCCAGGAGGTTTTGCCCTCCAGGCGAGACGAGGCCCATTTCCGCTGAGGCTTCTCGAGGCCAATCACATCTAACCACTGGAACTTCCAAAGGGTCCTCCACACCAAGCTGCAACTCAAGAAGTTCCCCGACATACCGGTCTCCACTCGATAGGAAGCACGAGGGTCCCGCACACATCCAGGGGAGCCCCGTTTCCACCTCCTAGCTCGAGATGAGGGATCCTTTCCCTGTTTCGTAGGGAAAGAATTCCCGGCGTTCCTGTCACATCTCAAGAGGAGGCGCTCTCCACAGGAAATGCGATAGGAACTCCAGGGTCGTGCCACCATTCCAAGAGTCTCCCAGATGTGTCAGTCCATTCCAGAGGAACCTGTTTTCCCTGCACTGCCTTGACGTTCAAGCCGAGGATCGACTGCCCCCACGGTGGCACGTGGCACAGCCCTGTGGGAAAACCTCGTTGGAAAGCCTCGAGGGAAAGCCGTAGATCCCTTGATCCACGCTGCGGAATTCGTGACACTGCTGCTACCGCTCTGGAGGAAAGCGCAAGTGCATGCCCGCATTCGAGACGAGGACTGACTCCCCTGGGGACCCTCCAGAAGTACCCCAAGATCCATGTCAGCACTGGAGAGGAATCCTCAGGTTCCGGCCCCGACTCCACACAAGGTCTTAGGCCCCGGCATCGACGGGAGAGGAATCCCGAGAGGCCCCCGAGGACCTCGCATGGGGACTGGCCTTTCCTGAGGCCACCAGAGCGGGTCTCTGAGGTCCCCGTCGTAAGTCGAGAGCACCTGCCGCAACTCGAGAAAATCCAGGAGGTTTTGCCCTCCAGGCGAGATGAGGCCCATTTCCGCTGAGTCTTCTCGAGGCCAATCACGTCTAACCACTGGAACTTCCAAAGGGTCCTTCACACCCTTGCTGCAACTCAAGAAGTTCCCCGACATACCCGTCTCCACTCGAGAGGAAGCACGTGGGGTCCGCACACATCCAGAGGAGCCCCGTTTCCGCCTCCTAGCTCGAGATGAGGGATCCTTTCCCTGTTTCATAGGGAAACAATTCCCGGCGTTCCCGTCGCATCTCAAGAGGAGGCCCTCTCCACAGGAAAGGCGAGAGGAACTCCAGGGTCGTGCCACCATTCCAAGAGTCCCCCAGATGTGTCAGTCCATTCCAGAGGAACCTGTTTTCCCTGCACTGCCTTGACGTTCAAGCCGAGGATCGACTCCCACCACGTGTGCACGTGGGACAGCCCTGTGGGAAAGCCTCGTGGGAAAGCCTCGTGGGAAAGACTCGAGGGAAAACCAGAGATCCTTTGATCCACGCGGCGGACTGCGTGACACTGCTGCTACCGCTCTGGAGGAAAGCGCAAGTGCATGCCCGCATTCGAGACGAGGACTGACTCCCCTGGGGAGACTCCAGAAGTACCCCAAGATCCATGTCAGCACTGGAGAGGAATCCTCTGGTTCCGGCCCCGACTCCACACAAGGTCTTAGGCCCCGGCGTCGACGGGAGAGGAATCCCGAAAGGCCCCCGAGGAACTCGCATGGGGACTGGCCTTTCCTCAGGCCACCAGAGCGGGTCCCTGAGGTCCCCATCGTAAGTCGAGAGCACCTGCCGCAACTCGAGAAAATCCAGTGGGTTTTGCCCTCCAGGCGAGATGAGGCCCATTTCCGCTGAGGCTTCTCGAGGCCAATCACATCTAACCACTGGAACTTCCAAAGGGTCCTTCACACCATTACTGCAACACAAGAAGTTCCCCGACATACCCGTCTCCACTCGAGAGGAAGCACGTGGGGTCCCGCACACATCCAGGGGAGCCCCGTTTCCGCCTCCTAGCTCGAGATGAGGGATCCTTTCCCTGTTTCGTAGGGAAAGAATTCCGGCGTTCCCGCCGCATCTCAAGAGGAGGCGCTCTCCACAGGAAAGGCGAGAGGAACTCCAGGGTCATGCCACCATTCCAAGAGTCCCCCAGATGTGTCAGTCCATTCCAGAGGAACCTGTTTTCCCTGCACTGCCTTGACGTTCAAGCGGAGGATCGACCCCCAACACGTGTGCACGTGGGACAGCCCTGTGGGAAAGCCTCGTGGGAAAGCCTCGTGGGAAAGACTCGAGGGAAAACCATAGATCCTTTGATCCACGCGGCGGACTGCGTGACACTGCTGCTACCGCTCTGGAGGAAAGCGCAAGTGCATGCCCGCATTCGAGACGAGGACTGACTCCCCTGGGGAGACTCCAGAAGTACTCCAAGATCCATGTCAGCACTGGAGAGGAATCCTCAGGTTCCGGCCCCGACTCCACACAAGGTCTTAGGCCCCGGCATCGACGGGAGAGGAATCCCGTGAGGCCCCCGAGGAACTCGCATGGGGAATGGCCTTTCCAGAGGCCACCAGAGCGGGTCCCTGAGGTCCCCGTCGTAAGTCGAGAGCACCTGCCGCAACTCCAGAAAATCCAGGAGGTTTTGCCCTCCAGGCGAGATGAGGCCCATTTCCGCTGAGGCTTCTCGAGGCCAATCACATCTAACCACTGGAACTTCCAAAGGGTCCTTCACAACCTTGCTGCAACTCAAGAATTTCCCCGACATACCCGTCTCCACTCGAAAGGAAGCACGTGGGGTCACGCACACATCCAGGGCAGCCCCGTTTCCGCCTCCTAGCTCGAGATGAGGGATCCTTTCCCTGTTTCGTAGGGAAAGAATTCCCGGCGTTCCCGTCGCATCTCAAGAGGAGGCGCTCTCCTCAAGAAAGGCGAGAGGAACTCCAGGGTCGTGACACCATTCCAAGAGTCCCCCAGATGTGTCAGTCCATTCCAGAGGAACCTGTTTTCCCTGCACTGCCTTGACGTTCAAGCCGAGGATCGACTCCCACCACGTGTGCACGTGGGACAGCCCTGTGGGAAAGCCTCGTGGGAAAGCCTCGTGGGAAAGACTCGAGGGAAAACCATAGATCCTTTGATCCACGCGGCGGACTGCGTGACACTGCTGCTACCGCTCTGGAGGAAAGCGCAAGTGCATGCCCGCATTCGAGACGAGGACTGATTCCCCTGGGGAGACTCCAGAAGTACCCCAAGATCCATGTCAGCACTGGAGAGGAATCCTCAGGTTCCGGCCCCGACTCCACACAAGGTCTTAGGCCCCGGCATCGACGGGAGAGGAATCCCGAGAGGCCCCCGAGGAACTCGCATGGGGACTGGCCTTTCCTGAGGCCACCAGAGCGGGTCCCTGAGGTCCCCGTCGTAAGTCGAGAGTACCTGCCGCAACTCGAGAAAATCCAGGAGGTTTTGCCCTCCAGGCGAGATGAGGCCCATTTCCGCTGAGTCTTCTCGAGGCCAATCACGTCTAACCACTGGAACTTCCAAAGGGTCCTTCACACCCTTGCTGCAACTCAAGAAGTTCCCCGACATACCCGTCTCCACTCGAGAGGAAGCACGTGGGGTCCGCACACATCCAGAGGAGCCCCGTTTCCGCCTCCTAGCTCGAGATGAGGGATCCTTTCCCTGTTTCGTAGGGAAAGAATTCCCGGCGTTCCCATCGCATCTCAAGAGGAGGCGCTCTCCACAGGAAAGTCGAGAGGAACTCCAGGGTCGTGCCACCATTCCAAGAGTCCCCCAGATGTGTCAGTCCAATCCAGAGGAACCTGTTTTCCCTGCACTGCCTTGACGTTCAAGCCGAGGATCGACTCCCACCACGTGTGCACGTGGGACAGCCCTGTGGGAAAGCCTCGTGGGAAAGCCTCGTGGGAAAGACTCGAGGGAAAACCATAGATCCTTTGATCCACGCGGCGGACTGCGTGACACTGCTGCTACCGCTCTGGAGGAAAGCGCAAGTGCATGCCCGCATTCGAGACGAGGACTGACTCCCCTGGGGAGACTCCAGAAGTACCCCAAGATCCATGTCAGCACTGGAGAGGAATCCTCAGGTTCCGGCCCGACTCCACACAAGGTCTTAGGCCCCGGCATCGACGGGAGAGGAATCCCGAGAGGCCCCCGAGGAACTCGCATGGGGACTGGCCTTTCCTGAGGCCACCAGAGCGGGTCCCTGAGGTCCCCGTCGTAAGTCGAGAGCACCTGCCGCAACTCGAGAAAATTCAGGAGGTTTTGCCCTCCAGGCGAGATGAGGCCCATTTCCGCTGAGTCTTCTCTAGGCTAAACACATCTAACCACTGGAACTTCCAAAGGGTCCTTCACACCCTTGCTGCAACTCAAGAAGTTCCCCGACATACCCGTTTCCACTCGAGCGAAAGCACGAGGGTCCCGCACACATCCAGGGGAGACCCGTTTCCGCCTCTTAGCTCGAGATGAGGGATCCTTTCCCTGTTTCTTAGGGCAAGAATTCCCGGCGTTCCCGTCCCATCTCAAGAGAAGGCGCTATCCACAGGAAAGGCGAGAGGAACTCCAGGGTCGTGTCACCATTCTAAGAGTCCCCCAAATGTGTCAGTCCATTCCAGAGGAACCTGTTTTCCCTACACTGCGTTGACGTTCAAGCCGAGGATCGACTCCCACCGCCTGTGCACGTGGGACAGCCCTGTGGGAAAGCCTCGTGGGAAAGCCTCGTGGGAAAGACTCGAGGGAAAACCAAAGATCCTTTGCTCCACGCGGCGGACTGCGTGACACTGCTGCTACCGCTCTGGAGGAAAGCGCAAGTGCATGCCCGCATTCGAGACGAGGACTGACTCCCCTGGGGAAACTCCAGAAGTACCCCAAGATCCATGTCAGCACTGGAGAGGAATCCTCAGGTTCCGGCCCCCACTCCACATAAGGTCTTAGGCCCCGGCATCGACGGGAGAGGAATCCCGAGAGGCCCCCGAGGAACTCGCATGGGGACTGGCCTTTCCTGAGGCCACCAGAGCGGGTCCCTGAGGTCCCCGTCGTAAGTCGAGAGCACCTGCCGCAACTCGAGAAAATCCAGGAGGTTTTGCCCTCCAGGCGAGATGAGGCCCATTTCCGCTGAGGCTTCTCGAGGCCAATCACATCTAACCACTGAAACTTCCAAAGGGTCCTTCACACCATTGCTGCAACTCAGGAAGTTCCCCGACATACCCGTCTCCACTTGAGAGGAACCACGTGGGGTCCCGCACACATCCAGGGGAGCCCCGTTACCGCCTCCTAGCTCGAGATGAGGGATCCTTTCCCTGTTTCGTAGGGAAAGAATTCCCGGCGTTCCCGTCGCATCTCAAGAGGAGGCGCTCTCCTCAAGAAAGGCGAGAGGAACTCCAGGGTCGTGACACCATTCCAAGAGTCCCCCAGATGTGTCAGTCCATTCCAGAGGAACCTGTTTTCCCTGCACTGCCTTGACGTTCAAGCCGAGGATCGACTCCCACCACGTGTGCACGTGGGACAGCCCTGTGGGAAAGCCTCGTGGGAAAGCCTCGTGGGAAAGACTCGAGGGAAAACCATAGATCCTTTGATCCACGCGGCGGACTGCGTGACACTGCTGCTACCGCTCTGGAGGAAAGCGCAAGTGCATGCCCTCATTCGAGACGAGGACTTACTTCCCTGGGGAGACTCCAGAAGTATCCCAAGATCCATGTCAGCACTGGAGAGGAATCCTCAGGTTCCGGCCCCGACTCCACACAAGGTCTTAGGCCCCGGCATCGACGGGAGAGGAATCCCGAGAGGACCCGAGGATCTCGCATAGGGACTGGCCTTTCCTGAGGCCACCAGAGCGGGTCCCTGAGGTCCCCGTCGTAAGTCGAGACACCTGCCGCAACTCGAGAAAATCCAGGAGGTTTTGCCCTCCAGGCGAGATGAGGCCCATTTCCGCTGAGGCTTCTCGAGGCCAATCACATCTAACCACTGGAACTTCCAAAGGGTCCTTCACACCCTTGCTGCAACTCAAGAAGTTCCCCGACATACCCGTCTCCACTCGAGAGGAAGCACGTGGGGTCCCGCACACATCCAGTGGAGCCCCGTTTCCGCCTCCTAGCTCGAGATGAGGGATCCTGTCCCTGTTTCGTAGGGAAAGAATTCCCGGTGTTCCCGTCGCATCTCAAGAGGAGGCGCTCTCCACAGGAAAGGCGAGAGGAACTCCAGGGTCGTGCCACCATTCCAAGAGTCCCCCAGATGTGTCAGTCCATTCCAGAGGAACCTGTTTTCCCTGCACTGCCTTGACGTTCAAGCCGAGGATCGACTCCCACCACGTGTGCACGTGGGACAGCCCTGTGGGAAAGCCTCGTGGGAAAGCCTCGTGGGAAAGACTCGAGGGAAAACCATAGATCCTTTGATCCACGCGGCGGACTGCGTGACACTGCTGCTACCGCTCTGGAGGAAAGCGCAAGTGCATGCCCGCATTCGAGACGAGGACTGACTCCCCTGGGGAGACTCCAGAAGTACCCCAAGATCCATGTCAGCACTGGAGAGGAATCCTCAGGTTCCGGACCCGACTCCACACAAGGTCTTAGGCCCCGGCATCGACGGGAGAGGAATCCCGAGAGGCCCCCGAGGACCTCGCATGGGGACTGGCCTTTCCTGAGGCCACCAGAGCGGATCCCTGAGGTCCCCGTCGTAAGTCGAGAGCACCTGCCGCAACTCGAGAAAATCTAGGAGGTTTTGCCCTCCAGGCGAGACGAGGCCCATTTCCGCTGAGGCTTCTCGAGGCCAATACGTCTAACCACTGGAACTTCCAAAGGGTCCTTCACACCCTTGCTGCAACTCAAGAAGTTCCCCGACATACCCGTCTCCACTCGAGAGGAAGCACGTGGGGTCCCGCACACATCCAGCGGAGCCCCGTTTCCGCCACCTAGCTCGAGATGAGGGATCCTTTCCCTGTTTCGTAGGGAAAGAATTCCCGGCGTTCCCGTCGCATCTCAAGAGGAGGTGCTCTCCACAGGAAAGGCGAGAGGAACTCCAGGGTGGTGCCACCATTCCAAGAGTCCCCCAGATGTGTCAGTCCATTCCAGAGGAACCTGTTTTCCCTGCACTGCCTTGACGTTCAAGCCGAGGATCGACTCCCACCACGTGTGCACGTGGGACAGCCCTGTGGGAAAGCCTCGTGGGAAAGCCTCGTGGGAAAGACTCGAGGTAAAACCATAGATCCTTTGATCCACGCGGCGGACTGCGTGACACTGCTGCTACCGCTCTGGAGGAAAGCGCAAGTGCATGCCCGCATTCGAGACGAGGACTGACTCCCCTGGGGAGACTCCAGAAGTACCCCAAGATCCATGTCAGCACTGGAGAGGAATCCTCTGGTTCCGGCCCCGACTCCACACAAGGTCTTAGGCCCCGGCGTCGACGGGAGAGGAATCCCGAGAGGCCCCCGAGGAACTCGCATGGGGACTGGCCTTTCCTGAGGCCACCAGAGCGGGTCCCTGAGGTCCCCGTCGTAAGTCGAGAGCACCTGCCGCAACTCGAGAAAATCCAGGGGGTTTTGCCCTCCAGGCGAGATGAGGCCCATTTCCGCTGAGGCTTCTCGAGGCCAATCACATCTAACCACTGGAACTTCCAAAGGGTCCTTCACACCCTTGCTGCAACTCAAGAAGTTCCCCGACATGCCCGTCTCCACTCGAGAGGAAGCACGTGGTGTCCCGGACACATCCAGGGGAGCCCCGTTTCCGCCTCCTATCTCGAGATGAGGGATCCTTTCCCTCTTTCGTAGGGAAAGAATTCCCGGCGTTCCCGTCGCATCTCAAGAGGAGGCGCTCTCCACAGGAAAGGCGAGAGGAACTCCAGGGTCGTGCCACCATTCCAAGAGTCCCCCAGATGTGTCAGTACATTCCAGAGGAACCTGTTTTCCCTGCACTGCCTTGACGTTCAAGCTGAGGATCGACTCCCACCACGTGTGCACGTGGGACAGCCCTGTGGGAAAGCCTCGTGGGAAAGCCTCGTGGGAAAGACTCGAGGGAAAACCATAGATCCTTTGATCCACGCGGCGGACTGCGTGACACTGCTGCTACCGCTCTGGAGGAAAGCGCAAGTGCATGCCCGCATTCGAGACGAGGACTGACTCCCCTGGGGAGACTCCAGAAGTACCCCAAGATCCATGTCAGCACTGGAGAGGAATCCTCAGGTTCCGGCCCCGACTCCACACAAGGTCTTAGGCCCCGGCATCGACGGGAGAGGAATCCCGAGAGGCCCCCGAGGAACTCGCATGGGGACTGGCCTTTCCTGAGGCCACCAGAGCGGGTCCCTGAGGTCCCCGTCGTAAGTCGAGAGCACCTGCCGCAACTCGAGAAAATCCACGAGGTTTTGCCCTCCAGGCGAGACGAGGCCCATTTCCGCTGAGGCTTCTCGAGGCCAATCACATCTAACCACTGGAACTTCCAAAGGGTCCTCCACACCATTGCTGCAACTCAAGAAGTTCCCCGACATACCGGTCTCCACTCGATAGGAAGCACGAGGGTCCCGCACACATCCAGGGGAGCCCCGTTTCCACCTCCTAGCTCGAGATGAGGGATCCTTTCCCTGTTTCGTAGGGAAAGAATTCCCGGCGTTCCTGTCACATCTCAAGAGGAGGCGCTCTCCACAGGAAATGCGATAGGAACTCCAGTGTCGCGCCACCATTCCAAGAGTCTCCCAGATGTGTCAGTCCATTCCAGAGGAACCTGTTTTCCCTGCACTGCCTTGACGTTCAAGCCGAGGATCGACTCCCACCACGTGTGCACGTGGGACAGCCCTGTGGGAAAGCCTCGTGGGAAAGCCTCGTGGGAAAGACTCGAGGGAAAACCATAGATCCTTTGATGCACGCGGCGGACTGCGTGACACTGCTGCTACCGCTCTGGAGGAAAGCGCAAGTGCATGCCCGCATTCGAGACGAGGACTGACTCCCCTGGGGAGACTCCAGAAGTACCCCAAGATCCATGTCAGCACTGGAGAGGAATCCTCAGGTTCCGGCCCCGACTCCACACAAGGTCTTAGGCCCCGGCATCGACGGGAGAGGAATCCCGAGAGGCCCCCGAGGAACTCGCATGGGGACTGGCCTTTCCTGAGGCCACCAGAGCGGGTCCCTGAGGTCCCCGTCGTAAGTCGAGAGCACCTGCCGCAACTCGAGAAAATCCAGGAGGTTTTGCCCTCCAGGCGAGATGAGGCCCATTTCCGCTGAGGCTTCTCGAGGCCAATCACATCTAACCACTGAAACTTCCAAAGGGTCCTTCACACCCTTTGCTGCAACTCAAGAAGTTCCCCGACATATCCGTCTGCACTCGAGAGGAAGCACGTGGGTCCCGCACACATCCAGGGGAGCCCCGTTTCCGCCTCCTAGCTCGAGATGAGGGATCCTTTCCCTGTTTCGTAGGGAAAGAATTCCCGGCGTTCCCGTCGCATCTCAAGAGGAGGCGCTCTCCACAAGAAATGCGAGAGGAACTCCAGGGTCGTGCCACCATTCCAAGAGTTCCCCAGATGTGTCAGTCCATTCCAGAGGAACCTGTTTTCCCTGCACTGCCTTGACGTTCAAGCCGAGGATCGACTCCCACCACGTGTGCACGTGGGACAGCCCTGTGGGAAAGCCTCGTGGGAAAGCCTCGTGGGAAAGACTCGAGGGAAAACCATAGATCCTTTGATCCACGCGGCGGACTGCGTGACACTGCTGCTACCGCTCTGGAGGAAAGCGCAAGTGCATGCCCGCATTCGAGACGAGGACTGACTCCCCTGGGGAGACTCCAGAAGTACCCCAAGATCCATGTCAGCACTGGAGAGGAATCCTCAGGTTCCGGCCCCGACTCCACACAAGGTCTTAGGCCCCGGCATCGACCGGAGAGGAATCCCGAGAGGCCCCCGAGGAACTCGCATGGGGACTGTCCTTTCCTGAGGCCACCAGAGCGGTTCCCTGAGGTCCCCGTCGTAAGTCGAGAGCACCTGCCGCAACTCGAGAAAATCCAGGAGGTTTTGCCCTCCAGGCGAGATGAGGCCCATTTCCGCTGAGGCTTCTCGAGGCCAATCACGTCTAACCACTGGAACTTCCAAAGGGTCCTTCACACCCTTGCTGCAAATCAAGAAGTTCCCCGACATACCCGTCTGCACTCGAGAGGAAGCACGTGGGGTCTCGCACACATCCAGGGGAGCCCCGTTTCCGCCTCCTAGCTCGAGATGAGGGATCCTTTCCCTGTTTCGTAGGGAAAGAATTCCCGGCGTTCCCGTCGCATCTCAAGAGGAGGCGCTCTCCACAGGAAAGGCGAGAGGAACTCCAGGGTCGTGCCACCATTCCAAGAGTCCCCCAGATGTGTCAGTCCATTCCAGAGGAACCTGTTTTCCCTGCACTGCCTTGACGTTCAAGCCGAGGATCGACTCCCACCACGTGTGCACGTGGGACAGCCCTGTGGGAAAGCCTCGTGGGAAAGCCTCGTGGGAAAGACTCGAGGGAAAAGCATAGATCCTTTGATGCACGCGGCGGACTGCGTGACACTGCTGCTACCGCTCTGGAGGAAAGCGCAAGTGCATGCCCGCATTCGAGACGAGGACTGACTCCCCTGGGGAGACTCCAGAAGTACCCCAAGATCCATGTCAGCACTGGAGAGGAATCCTCAGGTTCCGGCCCCGACTCCACACAAGGTCTTAGGCCCCGGCATCGACGGGAGAGGAATCCCGAGAGGCCCCCGAGGAACTCGCATGGGGACTGGCCTTTCCTGGGGCCACCAGAGCGGGTCCCTGAGGTCCCCGTCGTAAGTCGAGAGCACCTGCCGCAACTCGAGAAAATCCAGGAGGTTTTCCCTCCAGGCGAGATGAGGCCCATTTCCGCTGAGGCTTCTCGAGGCCAATCACATCTAACCACTGAAACTTCCAAACAGTCCTTCACACCCTTTGCTGCAACTCAAGAAGTTCCCCGACATATCCGTCTGCACTCGAGAGGAAGCACGTGGTGTCCCGCACACTTCCAGGGGAGTCCCGTTTCCGCCTCCTAGCTCGAGATGAGGGATCCTTTCCCTGTTTCGTAGGGAAAGAATTCCCGGCGTTCCCGTCGCATCTCAAGAGGAGGCGCTCTCCACAGGAAAGGCGAGAGGAACTCCAGGGTCGTGCCACCATTCCAAGAGTCCCCCAGATGTGTCAGTCCATTCGAGAGGAACCTGTTTTCCCTGCACTGCCTTGACGTTGAAGCCGAGGATCGACTTCCACCACGTGTGCACGTGGGACAGCCCTGTGGGAAAGCCTCGTGGGAAAGCCTCGTGGGAAAGACTCGAGGGAATACCAAACATCCTTTGATCCACGCAGCGGACTGCGTGACACTGCTGCTACCGCTCTGGAGGAAAGCGCAAGTGCATGCCCGCATTCGAGACGAGGACTGACTCCCCTGGGGAGACTCAAGAAGTACCCCAAGATCCATGTCAGCACTGGAGAGGAATCCTCAGGTTCCGGCCCCGACTCCACACAAGGTCTTAGGCCCCTGCATCGACGGGAGAGGAATCCCGAGAGGCCCCCGAGGAACTCGCATGGGGACTGGCCTTTCCTGAGGCCACCAGAGCGGGTCCCTGAGGTCCCCTTCGTAAGTCGAGAGCACCTGCCGCAACTCGAGAAAATCCAGGAGGTTTTGCCCTCCAGGCGAGATGAGGCCCATTTCCGCTGAGGCTTCTCGAGGCCAATCACATCTAACCACTGGAACTTCCAAAGGGTCCTTCACACCCTTGCTGCAACTCAAGAAGTTCCCCGACATACCCGTCTCCACTCGAGAGGAAACACGTGGTGTCCCGCACACATCCAGGGGAGCCCCGATTCCGCCTCCTAGCTCGAGATGAGGGATCCTTTCCCTGTTTCGTAGGGAAAGAATTCCCGGCGTTCCCGTCGCATCTCAAGAGGAGGCGCTCTCCACAGGAAAGGCGAGAGGAACTCCAGGGTCGTGCCACCATTCCAAGAGTCCCCCAGATGTGTCAGTCCATTCCAGAGGAACCTGTTTTCCCTGCACTGCCTTGACGTTCAAGCCGAGGATCGACTCCCACCACGTGTGCACGTGGGACAGCCCTGTGGGAAAGCCTCGTGGGAAAGCCTCCTGGGAAAGACTCGAGGGAAAACCATAGATCCTTTGATCCACGCGGCGGACTGCGTGACACTGCTGCTACCGCTCTGGAGGAAAGCGCAAGTGCATGCCCGCATTCGAGACGAGGACTGACTCCCCTGGGGAGACTCCAGAAGTACCCCAAGATCCATGTCAGCACTGGAGAGGAATCCTCAGGTTCTGGCCCCGACTCCACACAAGGTCTTAGGCCCCGGTATCGACGGGAGAGGAATCCCGAGACGCCCCTGAGGAACTCGCATGGGGACTGGCCTTTCCTGAGGCCACCAGAGCGGTTCCCTGAGGTCCCCATCGTAAGTCGAGAGCACCTGCCGCAACTCGAGAAAATCCAGGAGGTTTTGCCCTCCAGGCGAGATGAGGCCCATTTCCGCTGAGGCTTCTCGAGGTCAATCACATCTAACCACTGGAACTTCCAAAGGGTCCTTCACACCCTTGCTGCAACTCAAGAAGTTCCCCGACATACCCGTCTCCACTCGATAGGAAGCAGGTGGTGTCCCGCACACCTCCAGGGGAGCCCCGTTTCCGCCTCCTAGCTCGAGATGAGGGATCCTTTCCCTGTTTCGTAGGGAAAGAATTCCCGGCGTTCCCGTCGCATCTCAAGAGGAGGCGCTCTCCACAGGAAAGGCGAGAGGAACTCCAGGGTCGTGCCACCATTCAAAGAGTCCCCCAGATGTGTCAGTCCATTCCAGAGGAACCTGTTTTCCCTGCACTGCCTTGACGTTCAAGCCGAGGATCAACTCCCACCACGTGTGCACGTGGGACAGCCCTGTGGGAAAGCCTCGTGGGAAAGCCTCGTGGGAAAGACTCGAGGGAAAACCAAACATCCTTTGATCCACTCGGCGGAATGCGTGACACTGCTGCTACCGCTTTGGAGGAAAGCGCAAGTGCATGCCCGCATTCGAGACGAGGACTGACTCCCCTGGGCAGACTCCAGAAGTACCCCAAGATCCATGTCAGCACTGGAGAGGAATCCTCAGGTTCCGGCCCCAACTCCACACACGGTCTTAGGCCCCGGCATCGACGGGAGAGGAATCCCGAGAGGCCCCCGAGGAACTCGCATGGGGACTGGCCTTTCTTGAGGCCACCAGAGCGGGTCCCTGAAGTCCCCGTCGTAAGTTGAGAGCACCTGCCGCAACTCGAGATAATCCAGGAGGTTTTTCCCTCCAGGCGAGATGAGGCCCATTTCCGCTGAGGCTTCTCGAGGCCATTCACATCTAACCACTGGAACTTCCAAAGGGTCCTTCACACCATTGCTGCAACTCAAGAAGTTCCCCGACATACCCGTCTCCACTCGAGAGGAAGCACGTGGGGTCCCGCACACATCCAGGGGAGCCCCGTTTCCGCCTACTAGCTCGAGATGAGGGATCCTTTCCCTGTTTCGTAGGGAAAGAATTCCCGGCGTTCCCGTCGCATCTCAAGAGGAGGCGCTCTCCACAGGACAGGCGAGAGGAACTCCATGGTCGTGACACCATTTCAAGAGACCCCAAATGTGTCAGTCCATTCCAGAGGAACCTGTTTTCCCTGCACTGCCTTGACATTCAAGCCGAGGATCGACTCCCACCACGTGTGCACGTGGGACAGCCCTGTGGGAAAGCCTCGTGGGAAAGCCTCGTGGGAAAGACTCGAGGGAAAACCATAGATCCTTTGATCCACGCGGCGGACTGCGTGACACTGCTGCTACCGCTCTGGAGGAAAGCGCAAGTGCATGCCCGCATTCGAGACGAGGACTGACTCCCCTGGGGAGACTCCAGAAGTACCCCAAGATCCATGTCAGCACTGGAGCGGAATCCTCAGGTTCCGGCCCCGACTCCACACAAGGTCTTAGGCCCCGGCATCGACGGGAGAGGAATGCCGAGAGGCCCCCGAGGAACTCGCATGGGGACTGGCCTTTCCTGAGGCCACCAGAGCGGGTCCCTGAGGTCCCCGAGGTAAGTCGAGAGCACCTGCCGCAACTCGAGAAAATCCAGGAGGTTTTGCCCTCCAGGCGAGATGAGGCCCATTTCCGCTGAGGCTTCTCGAGGCCAATCACATCTAACCACTGGAACTTCCAAAGGGTCCTTCACACCATTGCTGCAACTCAAGAAGTTCCCCGACATACCCGTCTCCACTCGAGAGGAAGCACGTGGTGTCCCGCACACATCCAGGGGAGCCCCGTTTCCGCCTCCTAGCTCGAGATGAGGGATCCTTTCCCTGTTTCGTAGGGACAGAATTCCCGGCGTTCCCGTCGCATCTCAAGAGGAGGCGCTCTCCACAGGAAAGGCGAGAGGAACTCCAGGGTCGTGCCACCATTCCAAGAGTCCCCCAGATGTGTCAGTCCATTCCAGAGGAACCTGTTTTCCCTGCACTGCCTTGACGTTCAAGCCGAGGATCGACTCCCACCACGTGTGCACGTGGGACAGCCCTGTGGGAAAGCCTCCTGGGAAAGCCTCGTGGGAAAGACTCGAGGGAAAACCATACATCCTTTGATCCACGCGGCGGACTGCGTGACACTGCTGCTACCGCTCTGGAGGAAAGCGCAAGTGCATGCCCGCATTCGAGACGAGGACTGACTCCCCTGGGGAGACTCCAGAAGTACCCCAAGATCCATGTCAGCACTGGAGAGGAATCCTCAGGTTCCGGCCCCGACTCCACACAAGGTCTTAGGCCCCGGCATCGACGGGAGAGGAATCCCGAGAGGCCCGCGAGGAACTCGCATGGGGACTGGCCTTTCCTGAGGCCACCAGAGCGGGTCCTTGAGGTCCCCGTCGTAAGTCGAGAGCACCTGCCGCAACTCGAGAAAATCCAGGAGGTTTTGCCCTCCAGGCGAGATGAGGCCCATTTCCGCTGAGGCTTCTCGAGGCCAATCACATCTAACCACTGGAACTTCCAAAGGGTCCTTCACACCATTGCTGCAACTCAAGAAGTTCCCCGACATACCCGTCTCCACTCGAGAGGAAGCACGTGGGGTCCCGCACACATCCAGGGGAGCCCCGTTTCCGCCTCCTAGCTCGAGATGAGGGATCCTTTCCCTGTTTCGTAGGGAAAGAATTCCCGGCGTTCCCGTCGCATCTCAAGAGGAGGCGCTCTCCACGGGAAAGGCGAGAGGAACTCCAGGGTCGAGACACCATTCCAAGAGTCCCCCAGATGTGTCAGTCCATTCTAGAGGAACCTGTTTTCCCTGCACTGCCTTGACGTTCAAGCCAAGGATCGACTCCCACCACGTGTGCACGTGGGACAGCCCTGTGGGAAAGCGTCGTGGGAAAGCCTCGTGGGAAAGACTCGAGGGAAAAACATAGATCCTTTGATCCACGCGGCGGACTTCGTGACACTGCTGCTACCGCTCTGGAGGAAAGCGCAAGTGCATGCCCGCATTCGAGACGAGGACTGACTCCCCTGGGGAAACTCCAGAAGTACCCCAAGATCCATGTCAGCACTGGAGAGGAATCCTCAGGGTCCGGCCCCGACTCCACACAAGGTCTTAGGCCCCGGCATCGACGGGAGAGGAATCCCGAGAGGCCCCCGAGGAACTCGCATGGGGACTGGCCTTTCCTGAGGCCACCAGAGCGGGTCCCTGAGGTCCCCGCCGTAAGTCGAGAGCACCTGCCCCAACTCGAGAAAATCCAGGAGGTTTTGCCCTCCAGGCGAGATGAGGCCCATTTCCGCTGAGGCTTCTCGAGGCCAATCACATCTAACCACTGGAACTTCCAAAGGGTCCTTCACACCATTGCTGCAACTCAAGAAGTTCCCCGACATACCCGTCTCCACTCGAGAGGAAACACGTGGGTCCCGCACACATCCAGGGGAGGCCCGTTTCCGCCTCCTAGATCGAGATGAGGGATCCTTTCCCTGTTTCGTAGGGAAAGAATTCCCGGCGTTCCCGTCGCAACTCAAGAGGAGGCGCTCTCCACAGGAAAGGCGAGAGGAACTCCAGGGTCGTGCCACCATTCCAAGAGTCCCCCAGATGTGTCAGTCCATTCCAGAGGAACCTGTTTTCCCTGCACTGCCTTGACGTTCAAGCCGAGGATCGACTCCCATCACGTGTGCACATGGGACAGCCCTGTGGGAAAGCCTCGTGGGAAAGCCTCGTGGGAAAGACTCGAGGGAAAACCATAGATCCTTTGATCCACGCGGCGGACTGCGTGACACTGCGGCTACCGCTCTGGAGGAAAGCACAAGTGCATGCCCGCATTCGAGACGAGGACTGACTCCCCTGGGGAGACTCCAGAAGTACCCCAAGATCCATGTCAGCACTGGAGAGGAATCCTCAGGTTCCGGCCCCGACTCCCCAGAAGGTCTTAGGCCCCGGCATCGACCGGAGAGGAATCCCGAGAGGCCCCCGAGGAACTCGCATGGGGACTGGCCTTTCCTGAGGCCACCAGAGCGGTTCCCTGAGGTCCCCGTCGTAAGTCGAGAGCACCTGCCGCAACTCGAGAAAATCCAGGAGGTTTTGCCCTCCAGGCGAGATGAGGCCCATTTCCGCTGAGGCTTCTCGAGGCCATTCACATCTAACCACTGGAACTTCCAAAGGGTCCTTCACACCATTGCTGCAACTCAAGAAGTTCCCCGACATACCCGTCTCCACTCGAGAGGAAGCACGTGGGGTCCCGCACACATCCAGGGGAGCCCCGTTTCCGCCTCCTAGCTCGAGATGAGGGATCCTTTCCCTGTTTCGTAGGGAAAGAATTCCCGGCGTTCCCGTCGCATCTCAAGAGGAGGCGCTCTCCACAGGAAAGGCGAGAGGAACTCCATGGTCGTGACACCATTCCAAGAGTCCCCCAGATGTGTCAGTCCATTCCAGAGGAACCTGTTTTCCCTGCACTGCCTTGACGTTCAAGCCGAGGATCGACTCCCACCACGTGTGCACGTGGGACAGCCCTGTGGGAAAGCCTCGTGGGAAAGCCTCCTGGGAAAGACTCGAGGGAAAACCATAGATCCTTTGATCCACGCGGCGGACTGCGTGACACTGCTGCTACCGCTCTGGAGGAAAGCGCAAGTGCATGCCCGCATTCGAGACGAGGACTGACTCCCCTGTGGAGACTCCAGAAGTACCCCAAGATCCATGTCAGCACTGGAGAGGAATCCTCAGGTTCCGGCCCCGACTCCACAGAAGGTCTTAGGCCCCGGCATCGACGGGAGAGGAATCCCGAGAGGCCCCCGAGGAACTCGCATGGGGACTGGCCTTTCCTGAGGCCACCAGAGCGGGTCCCTGAGGTCCCCGTCGTAAGTCGAGAGCACCTGCCGCAACTCGAGAAAATCCAGGAGGTTTTGCCCTCCAGGCGAGATGAGGCCCATTTCCGCTGAGGCTTCTCGAGGCCATTCACATCTAACCACTGGAACTTCCAAAGGGTCCTTCACACCCTTGCTGCAACTCAAGAAGTTCCCCGACATACCCGTCTCCACTCGAGAGGAATCACGTGGGGTCCCGCACACATCCAGGGGAGCCCCGTTTCCGCCTCCTAGCTCGAGATGAGTGATCCTTTCCCTGTTTCGTAGGGAAAGAATTCCCGGCGTTCCCGTCGCATCTCAAGAGGAGGCGCTCTCCACAGGAAAGGCGAGAGGAACTCCATGGTCGTGACACCATTCCAAGAGTCCCCCAGATGTGTCAGTCCATTCCAGAGGAACCTGTTTTCCCTGCACTGCCTTGACATTCAAGCCGAGGATTGACTCCCACCACGTGTGCTCGTGGGACAGCCCTGTGGGAAAGCCTCGTTGGAAAGCCTCGTGTGAAAGACTCGAGGGAAAACCATAGATCCTTTGATCCACGCGGCGGTCTGCGTGACACTGCTGCTACCGCTCTGGAGGAAAGCGCAAGTGCATGCCCGCATTCGAGACGAGGACTGACTCCCCTGGGGAGACTCCAGAAGAACCCCAAGATCCATGTCAGCACTGGAGAGGAATCCTCAGGTTCCGGCCCCGACTCCACACAAGGTCTTAGGCCCCGGCATCGACGGGAGAGGAATGCCGAGAGGCCCCCGAGGAACTCGCATGGGGGCTGGTCTTTCCTGAGGCCACCAGAGCGGGTCCCTGAGGTCCCCGTCGTAAGTCGAGAGCACCTGCCGCAACTCGAGAAAATCCAGGAGGTTTTGCCCTCCAGGCGAGATGAGGGCCATTTCCGTTGAGGCTTCTCGAGGCTAATCACATCTAACCACTGGAATTTCCAAAGGGTCCTTCACACCCTTGCTGCAACTCAAGAAGTTCCCCGACATACCGGTCTCCACTCGAGAGGAAGCACGTGGGGTCCCGAACACATCCAGGGGAGCCCCGTTTCCGCCTCCTAGCTCGAGATGAGGGATCATTTCCCTGTTTCTTAGGGAAAGAATTCCCGGCGTTCCCGTCGCATCTCAAGAGGAGGCGCTCTCCACAGGAAAGGCGAGAGGAACTCCAGGGTCGTGCGACAATTCCAAGAGACCCCAGATGTGTCTGTCCATTACAGAGGAACCTGTTTTCCCTGCACTGCCTTGACGTTCAAGCCGAGGATCCACTCCCACCACGTGTGCTCGTGGGACAGCCCTGTGGAAAGCCTCGTGGGAAAGCCTCGTGGGAAAGACTCGAGGGAAAACCATAGATCCTTTGATCCACGCGGCGGTCTGCGTGACACTGCTGCTACCGCTCTGGAGGAAAGCGCAAGTGCATGCCCGCATTCGAGACGAGGACTGACTCCACTGGGGAGACTCCAGAGTACCCCAAGATCCATGTCAGCACTGGAGAGAAATCCTCACGTTCGGACCCCGACTCCACACAAGGTCGTAGGCCCCGTCATCGACGGGAGAGGAATCCCGAGAGGCCCCCGAGGAACTCGCATGGGGTTGGCCTTTCCTGAGGCCACCAGAGCGGGTCCCTGAGGTCCTCGTCGTAAGTCGAGAGCACCTACCGCAACTCGCGAAAATCCAGGAGGTTTTGCCCTCCAGGCGAGATGAGGCCCATTTCCGCTGAGGCTTCTCGAGGTTAATCACGTTTAAATACTGGAACTGACAACGGGTCCTTCACAACCTTGCTGCGACTCAAGAAGTTCCCCGACATACTCGTCTCCACTCCAGAGGAAGCACGTGGTGTCCCGCACACATCCAGGGGAGAACCGTTTCCGCCTCCTAGCTCGAGATGAGGGATCCTTTCCCTGTTTCGTAGGGAAAGAATTCCTGGCGTTCCCGTCGCATCTCAAGAGGAGGCGCTCTCCACAGGAAAGGCGAGAGGAACTCCAGGGTCGTGCCACCATTCCAAGAGTCCCCCAGATGTGTCAGTCCATTCCAGAGGAACCAGTTTTCCCTGCACTGCCTTGACGTTCAAGCCAAGGATCGACTCCCACCACGTGTGCACGTGGGACAGCCCTGTGGGAAAGCCTCGTGGGAAAGCATCGTGGGAAAGACTCGAGGAAAAACCATAGATCCTTTGATCCACGCGGCGGACTGCGTGACACTGCTGCTACCGCTCTGGAGGAAAGCGCAAGTGCATGCCCGCATTCGAGACGAGGACTGACTCCCCTGGGGAGACTCCAGAAGTACCCCAAGATCCATGTCAGCACTGGAGAGGAATCGTCAGGTTCCGGTCCCGACTCCACACAAGGTTTTCGGCCCCGTCATCGACGGGAGAGGAATCCCGAGAGGCCCCCGAGGAACTCGCATGGGGACTGGCCTTGCCTGAGGCCATCAGAGCGGGTCCCTGAGGTCCTCGTCATAAGTCGAGAGCACCTGCCGCAACTCGAGAAAATCCAGGAGGTTTTGCCCTCCACGCGAGATGAGGCCCATTTCCGCTGAGGCTTCTCGAGGCTAATCACATCTAACCGCTGGAACTTCCAAAGGGTCCTTCACACCCTTGCTGCAACTCAAGAAGTTCCCCTACATACCCGTCTCCACTCGAGAGGAAGCACGAGGGTCCCGCACACATCCAGGGGAGCCCCGTTTCCGCCTCCAAGCTCGAGATGAGTGATCCTTTCCCTGTTTCGTAGGGAAAGAATTCCCGGCGTTCCCATCGCATCTCAAGAGGAGGCGCTCTCCACAGGAAAGGCGAGAGGAACTCCAGGGTCGTGCCACCATTCCAAGAGACCCCCAGATGTGTCAGTCCATTCCAGAGGAACCTGTTTTCCCTGCACTGCCTTGACGTTCAAGCCGAGGTTCGACTCCCACCACGTGTGCACGTGGGACAGCCCTGTGGGAAAGCCTCGTGTGAAAGCCTCGTGGGAAAGACTCGAGGGAAAACCATAGATCCTTTGATCCACGCGGCGGACTGCGTGACACTGCTGCTACCGCTCAGGAGGAAAGCGCAAGTGCATGCCCGCATTCGAGACGAGGACTGACTCCCCTGGGGAGACTCCAGAAGTACCCCAAGATCCATGTCATCACTGGAGAGGAATCTTCAGTTTCCGGCCCCGACTCCACACAAGGTCTTAGGCCCCGGCATCGACGGGAGAGGAATCCCCAGAGGCCCCCGAGGAACTCGCATGGGGACTGGCCTTTCCTGAGGCCACCAGACCGGGTCCGTGAGGTCCTCGTCGTAAGTCGAGAGTACCTGCCGCAACTCGAGAAAATCCAGGAGGTTTTGCCCTCCAGGCGAGATGAGGCCCATTTCCGTTGAGGCTTCTGGAGGCTAATCACGTCTAACCACTGGAACTTCCAAAGGGTCCTTCACACCCTTGCTGCAACTCAAGAAGTTCCCCGACATACCCGTCTCCACTCGAGAGGAAGCACGTGGGGTCCCGCACACATCCAGGGGAGCCCCGTTTCCGCCTCCTACCTCGAGATGAGGGATCCTTTCCCTGTTTCGTAGGGAAAGAATTCCCGGCGTTCCCGTCGCATCTCAAGAGGAGGCGCTCTGCACAGGAAAGGCGAGAGGAACTCCAGGGTCGTGCCACCATTCCAAGAGTCCCCCAGATGTGTCAGTCCATTCCAGAGGAACCTGTTTTCCCTGCACTACCTTGACGTTCAAGCCGAGGATCGACTCCCACCACGTGTGCACGTGGGACAGCCCTGTGGGAAAGCCTCGTGGGAAAGCCTCGTGGGAAAGACTCGAGGGAAAATCATAGATCCTTTGATCCACGCGGCGGACTGCGTGACACTGCTGCTACCGCTCTGGAGGAAAGCACAAGTGCATGTTCGCATTCGAGACGAGGACTGACTCCCCTGGGGAGACTCCAGATATACCCCAAGATCCATGTCAGCACTGGAGAGGAATCCTCAGGTTCCGGCCCTGACTCCACACTAGGTCTTCGGCCCCGGCATCGACGGGAGAGGAATCCCGAGAGGCCCCCGAGGAACTCGCATGGGGACTGGCCTTTCCTGAGGCGACCAGAGCGTGTCCCTGAGGTCCTCGTCGTAATTCGAGAACACCTGCCGCAACTCGAGAAAATCCAGGAGGTTTTGCCCTCCAGGCGAGATGAGGCCCATTTCCGCTGAGGCTTCTCGAGGCTAATCACGTCTAACCACTGGAACTTTCAAAGGGTCCTTCACACCCTTGCTGCAACTCAAGAAGTTCCCCGACATACCCGTCTCCACTCCAGAGGAAGCACGTGGGGACCCGCACACATCCAGGGGAGCCCCGTTTCCGCCTCCTAGCTCGAGATGAGGGATCCTTTCCCTGTTTCGTAGGGAAAGAATTCCTGGCGTTCCCGTCGCATCTCAAGAGGAGGCGCTCTCCACAGGAAAGGCGAGAGGAACTCCAGGGTCGTGCCACCATTCCAAGAGTCCCCCAGATGTGTCAGTCCATTCCAGAGGAACCTGTTTTCCCTGCACTGCCTTGACGTTCAAGCCGAGGATAGACTCCCACCACGTGTGCACGTGGGACAGCCCTGTGGGAAAGCCTCGTGGGAAAGCCTCGTAGGAAAGACTCGAGGGAAAACCATAGATCCTTTGATCCACGCGGAGGACTGCGGAACAATGCTGCTACCGCTCTGGAGGAAAGTGCAAGTGCATGCTCGCACTCGAGGCGAGGACTGACTCCCCTGGGGAGACTCCAGAAGTACCCCAAGATCCATGTCAGCACTGGAGAGGAATCCTCAGGTTCCAGCCCCGACTCCACACAAGGTCTTCGGCCCCGGCATCGACGAGAGAGGAATCCCTAAGGGCCCCCTAGGAACTCGCATGGGAACTGGCCTTTCCTTAGGCCACCAGAGCGGGTCCCTGAGGTCCCCGTCGTAAGTCGAGAGCACCTGCCGCAACTCGAGAAAATCCAGGAGTTTTTGCCCTCCAGGCGAGATGAGGCCCATTTCCGCTGAGGCTTCTCGAGGCTAATCACATCTAACCACTGGAACTTACAAAGGGTCCTTCACACACTTGCTGCAACTCAAGAAGTTCCCGACATACACGTCTCCACTCGAGAGGAAGCACGAGGTTCCCGCACACATCCAGGGAAGCCCCTTTTCCACCTCCTAGCTCGAGATGAGGGATCCTTTCCCTGTTTCGTAGGGAAAGAATTCCCGGCGTTCCCGTCGCATCTCAAGAGGAGGCGCTCTCCACAGGAAAGGCGAGAGGAACTCCAGTGTCGTGCCAACATTCCAAGAGACCCCCAGATGTGTCAGTCCATACCAGAGGAACCTGTTTTCCCTGCACTGCCTTGACGTTCAAGCTGAGGATCGACTCCCACCACGTGTGCACGTGGGACAGCCCTGTGGGAAAGCCTCGTGGGAAAGCCTCGTGGGAAAGACTCGAGGGAAAACCATAGATCCTGTGATCCACGCGGCAGACTGCGTGACACTGCTGCTACCAATCTGGAGGAAAGCGCAAGTGCATGCCCGCATTCGAGACGAGGACTGACTCCCCTGGGGAGACTCCAGAAGTACCCCAAGATCCATGTCAGCACTGCAGAGGAATCCTCAGGTTCCGGCCCCGACTCCACACAAGGTCTTAGGCCCCGGCATCGACGGGAGAGGAATCCCCAGAGGCCCCCGAGGAACTCGCATGGGGACTGGCCTTTCCTGAGGCCACCAGAGCGGGTCCCCGAGGTCCCCGTCGTAAGTCGAGAGCACCTGCCGCAACACGAGAAATTCCAGGAGGTTTTGCCTTCCAAGCGAGATGAGGCCCATTTCCGCTGAGGCTTCTCGAGGCTAATCACATCTAACCACTGGAACTTCCAAAGGGTCCTTCACACCCTTGCTGCAACTCAAGAAGTTCCCCGACATACCCGTCTCCACTCGAGAGGAAGCACGAGGGTCCATCACACATCCAGGGGAGCCCCGTTTCCGCCTCCTAGCTCGAGATGAGGGATCCTTTCCCTGTTTCATAGGGAAAGAATTCCCAGCGTTCCCGTCGCATCTCAAGAGGAGGCGCTCTCCACAGGAAAGGCGAGAGGACCTCCAGGGTCGTGCCACCATTCCAAGAGTCCCCCAGATGTGTCAGTCCTTTCCAGAGGAACCTGTTTTCCCTGCACTGCCTTGACGTTCAAGCCGAGCATCGACTCCCACCACGTGTGCACGTGGGACAGCCCTGTGGGAAAGCCTCGTGGGAAAGCCTCGTGGGAAAGACTCGAGGGAAAACCATAGATCCTTTGATCCACGAGGAGGACTGCGGGACACTGTTACTACCGCTCTGGAGGAAAGCTCAAGTGCATGACCGCATTCGAGATGAGGACTGACTCCCCTGGGGAGATTCCAGAAGTACCCCAAGATCCATGTCAGAACTGGAGAGGAATCCTCAGGTTCCGGCCCCGAGCCCACACAAGGTCTTAGGCCCCGGCATCGACGGGAGAGGAATCCCGAGAGGCCCCCGAGGAACTCGCATGGGGACTGGCCTTTCCTGAGGCCACCAGAGCGGGTCCCCGAGGTCCCCGTCGTAAGTCGAGAGCACCTGCCACAACTCGAGAAAATACAGGAGATTTTGCACTCCAGGCGAGATGAGGCCCATTTCCGCTGAGGCTTCTCGAGGCTAATCACATCTAACCACTGGAACTTCCAAAGGGTCCTTCACACCCTTGCTGCAACTCAAGAAGTTCCCCGACATACCCGTCTCC
Organism: Ovis canadensis; assembly: GCF_042477335.2. Lineage (NCBI taxonomy): Eukaryota > Metazoa > Chordata > Mammalia > Artiodactyla > Bovidae > Ovis > Ovis canadensis. The sequence continues at coordinate 1,510,292 of NC_091253.1, forward strand.
ACTCGAGAGGAAGCACGTGGGGTCCCGCACACATCCAGGGGAGCCCCGTTTCCGCCTCCTACCTCGAGATGAGGAATCCTTTCCCTGTTTCGTAGGGAAAGAATTCCCGGCGTTCCCGTCGCATCTCAAGAGGAGGCGCTCTCCACAGGAAAGGCGAGAGGAACTCCAGGGTCGTGCCACCATTCCAAGAGTCCCCCAGATGTGTCAGTCCATTCCAGAGGAACCTGTTTTCCCTGCACTGCCTTGACGTTCAAGCCGAGGATCGAGTCCCACCACGTGTGCACGTGGGACAGCCCTGTGGGAAAGCCTCGTGGGAAAGCCTCGTGGGAAAGACTCGAGGGAAAACCATAGATCCTTTGATCCACGCGGCGGACTGCGTGACACTGCTGCTACCGCTCTGGAGGAAAGCACAAGTGCATGTTCGCATTCGAGACGAGGACTGACTCCCCTGGGGAGACTCCAGATATACCCCAAGATCCATGTCAGCACTGGAGAGGAATCCTCAGGTTCCGGCCCTGACTCCACACTAGGTCTTCGGCCCCGGCATCGACGGAAGAGGAATCCCGAGAGGCCCCCGAGGAACTCGCATGGGGACTGGCCTTTCCTGAGGCGACCAGGGCGTGTCCCTGAGGTCCTCGTCGTAATTCGAGAACACCTGCCGCAACTCGAGAAAATCCAGGAGGTTTTGCCCTCCAGGCGAGATGAGGCCCATTTCCGCTGAAGCTTCTCGAGGCCAATCATATCTAACCACTGGAACTTCCAAAGGGTCCTTCACACCCTTGCTGCAACTCAAGAAGTTCCCCGACATACCCGTCTCCACTCGAGAGGAAGCACGTGGGGTCCCGCAAACATCCAGGGGAGCCCCGTTTCCGCCTACTAGCTCGAGATGAGGGATCCTTTCCCTGTTTCGTAGGGAAAGAATTCCCGGCGTTCCCGTCGCATCTCAAGAGGAGGCGCTCTCCACAGGAAAGGCGAGAGGAACTCCAGGGTCGTGCCACCATTCCAAGAGTCCCCCAGATGTGTCAGTCCATTCCAGAGGAACCTGTTTTCCCTGCACTGCCTTGACGTTCAAGCCGAGGATCCACTCCCACCACGTGTGCACGTGGGACAGCCCTGTGGGAAAGCCTCGTGGGAAAGCCTCGTGGGAAAGACTCGAGGGAAAACCATAGATCCTTTGATCCACCCGGTGGACTGCGTGACACTGCTGCTACCGCTCTGGAGGAAAGCGCAAGTGCATGCCCGCATTCGAGACGAGGACTGACTCCCCTGGGGAGACTCCAGAGGTACCCCAAGATCCATGTCAGCACTGGAGAGGAATCCTCAGGTTCCGGCCCCGACTCCACACAAGGTCTTAGGCCCCGGCATCGATGGGAGAGGAATCCCGAGAGGCCCCCGAGGAACTCGCATGGGGACTGGCCTTTCCTGAGGCCACCAGAGCGGGTCCCCGAGGTCCCCGTCGTAAGTCGAGAGCACATGTCGCAACTCGAGAAAATCCAGGAGGTTTTGCCCTCCAGGCGAGATGAGGCCCATTTCCGCTGAGGCTTCTCGAGGCCAATCACATTTAACCACTGGAACTTCCAAAGGGTCCTTCACACCCTTGCTGCAACACAAGAAGTTCCCCTACATACCCGTCTCCACTCGAGAGGAAGCACGAGGGTCCCGCACACATCCAGGGGAGCCCCGTTTCCGCCTCCTAGCTCGAGATGAGGGATCCTTTCCCTGTTTCATAGGGAAAGAATTCCCGGCGTTCCCGTCGCATCTCAAGAGGAGGCGCTCTCCACAGGAAAGGCGAGAGGAACTCCAGGGTCGTGCCACCATTCCAAGAGACCCCCAGATGTGTCAGTCCATTCCAGAGGAACCTGTTTTCCCGGCACTGCCGTGACGTTCAAGCCGAGGATCGACCCCCACCACGTGTGCACGTGGGACAGCCCTGTGGGTAAGCCTCGTGGGAAAGCCTCGTGGGAAAGACTCGAGGGAAAACCATAGATCCTTTGATCCACGCGGAGGACTGCGGAACAATGCTGCTACCGCTCTGGAGGAAAGTGCAAGTGCATGCTCGCACTCGAGGCGAGGACTGACTCCCCTGGGGAGACTCCAGAAGTACCCCAAGATCCATGTCAGCACTGGAGAGGAATCCTCAGGTTCCAGCCCCGACTCCACACAAGGTCTTCGGCCCCGGCATCGACGAGAGAGGAATCCCTAAGGGCCCCCTAGGAACTCGCATGGGAACTGGCCTTTCCTTAGGCCACCAGAGCGGGTCCCTGAGGTCCCCGTCGTAAGTCGAGAGCACCTGCCGCAACTCGAGAAAATCCAGGAGTTTTTGCCCTCCAGGCGAGATGAGGCCCATTTCCGCTGAGGCTTCTCGAGGCTAATCACATCTAACCACTGGAACTTACAAAGGGTCCTTCACACACTTGCTGCAACTCAAGAAGTTCCCGACATACACATCTCCACTCGAGAGGAAGCACGAGGTTCCCGCACACATCCAGGGAAGCCCCTTTTCCACCTCCTAGCTCGAGATGAGGGATCCTTTCCCTGTTTCGTAGGGAAAGAATTCCCGGCGTTCCCGTCGCATCTCAAGAGGAGGCGCTCTCCACAGGAAAGGCGAGAGGAACTCCAGTGTCGTGCCAACATTCCAAGAGACCCCCAGATGTGTCAGTCCATACCAGAGGAACCTGTTTTCCCTGCACTGCCTTGACGTTCAAGCTGAGGATCGACTCCCACCACGTGTGCACGTGGGACAGCCCTGTGGGAAAGCCTCGTGGGAAAGCCTCGTGGGAAAGACTCGAGGGAAAACCATAGATCCTGTGATCCACGCGGCAGACTGCGTGACACTGCTGCTACCAATCTGGAGGAAAGCGCAAGTGCATGCCCGCATTCGAGACGAGGACTGACTCCCCTGGGGAGACTCCAGAAGTACCCCAAGATCCATGTCAGCACTGCAGAGGAATCCTCAGGTTCCGGCCCCGACTCCACACAAGGTCTTAGGCCCCGGCATCGACGGGAGAGGAATCCCCAGAGGCCCCCGAGGAACTCGCATGGGGACTGGCCTTTCCTGAGGCCACCAGAGCGGGTCCCCGAGGTCCCCGTCGTAAGTCGAGAGCACCTGCCGCAACACGAGAAATTCCAGGAGGTTTTGCCTTCCAGGCGAGATGAGGCCCATTTCCGCTGAGGCTTCTCGAGGCTAATCACATCTAACCACTGGAACTTCCAAAGGGTCCTTCACACCCTTGCTGCAACTCAAGAAGTTCCCCGACATACCCGTCTCCACTCGAGAGGAAGCACGAGGGTCCATCACACATCCAGGGGAGCCCCGTTTCCGCCTCCTAGCTCGAGATGAGGGATCCTTTCCCTGTTTCATAGGGAAAGAATTCCCAGCGTTCCCGTCGCATCTCAAGAGGAGGCGCTCTCCACAGGAAAGGCGAGAGGAACTCCAGGGTCGTGCGACAATTCCAAGAGACCCCAGATGTGTCTGTCCATTACAGAGGAACCTGTTTTCCCTGCACTGCCTTGACGTTCAATCCGAGGATCGATTCTCACCACGTGTGCACGTGGGACAGTCCTGTGGGAAAGCCTCGTGGGAAAGCCTCGTGGGAAAGTCTGGAGAGAAAACCATAGATCCTTTGATCCACGCGGCGGACTGCGTGACACTGCTGCTACCGCTCTGGAGGAAAGTGCAAGTGCATGCACGCATTCGAGACGAGGACTGACTCCCCTGGGGAGACTCCAGAAGTACCCCAAGATCCATGTCAGCACTGGAGAGGAATCCTCAGGTTCCGGCCCCGACTCCACACAAGGTCTTAGGCCCTGGCATCGACGGGAGAGGAATCCCCAGAGGCCCCTGAAAAACTTGCATGGGGACTGGGCTTTCCTGAGGCCACCAGAGCGGGTCCCTGTGGTCCACGTCGTAAGTCGAGAGCACCTGCCGCAACTCGAGAAAATCCAGGAGGTTTTCACCTCCAGGCGAGATGAGGCCCATTTCCGCTGAGGCTTCTCGAGGCTAATCACATCTAACCACTGGAATTTCCAAAGGGTCCTTCACACCCTTGCTACAACTCAAGAAGTTCCCCGACATACCCGTCTCCCCTCGAGAGGAAGCACAAGGGTCCCGTACACATCCAGGGAAGCCCCGTTTCCGCCTCCCACCTCGAGATGAGGGATCCTTTCCCTGTTTCGTAGGGAAAGAATTCCCGGCGTTCCCGTCGCATCTCAAGAGGAGGCGCTCTCCACAGGAAAGGCGAGAGGAACTCCAGGGTCGTGCCACCATTGCAAGAGTCCCCCAGATGTGTCAGTCCATTCCAGAGGAACCTGTTTGCCCTGCACTGCCTTGACGTTCAAGCCGAGGATCGACTCCCACCACGTTTGCACGTTAGACAGCCCTGTGGGAAAGCCTCGTGGGAAAGCCTCGTGGGAAAGACTCGAGGGAAAACCATAGATCCTTTGATGCACGCGGCGGACTGCGTGACACTGCAGCTACCGCTCTGGAGGAAAGCGCAAGTGCATGCCCGCATTCGAGACGAGGACTGACTCCCCTGGGGAGACTCCAGAGTACCCCAAGATCCATGTCAGCACTGGAGAGAAATCCTCACGTTCGGACCCCGACTCCATACAAGGTCGTAGGCCCCGTCATCGACGGGAGAGGAATCCCGAGAGGCCCCCGAGGAACTCGCATGGGGTTGGCCTTTCCTGAGGCCACCAGAGCGGGTACCTGAGGTCCTCGTCGTAAGTCGAGAGCACCTACCGCAACTCGCCAAAATCCAGGAGGTTTTGCCCTCCAGGCGAGATGAGGCCCATTTCCGCTGAGGCTTCTCGAGGCTAATCACGTTTAAATACTGGAACTGACAACGGGTCCTTCACAACCTTGCTGCGACTCAAGAAGTTCCCCGACATACCCGTCTCCACTCCAGAGGAAGAACGTGGTGTCCCGCACACATCCAGGGGAGAACCGTTTCCGCCTCCTAGCTCGATATGAGGGATCCTTTCCCTGTTTCGTAGGGAAAGAATTCCCGGCGTTCCCGTCGCATCTCAAGAGGAGGCGCTCTCCACAGGAAAGGCGAGAGGAACTCCAGGGTCGTGCCACCATTCCAAGAGTCCCCCAGATGTGTCAGTCCATTCCAGAGGAACCAGTTTTCCCTGCACTGCCTTGACGTTCAAGCCGAGGATCGACTCCCACCACGTGTGCACGTGGGACAGCCCTGTGGGAAAGCCTCGTGGGAAAGCATCGTGGGAAAGACTCGAGGGAAAACCATAGATCCTTTGATCCACGCGGCGGACTGCGTGACACTGCTGCTACCGCTCTGGAGGAAAGCGCAAGTGCATACCCGCATTCGAGACGAGGACTGACTCCCCTGGGGAGACTCCCGAAGTACCCCAAGATCCATGTCAGCACTGGAGAGGAATCGTCAGGTTCCGGTCCCGACTCCACACAAGGTTTTCGGCCCCGGCATCGACGGGAGAGGAATCCCGAGAGGCCCCCGAGGAACTCGCATGGGGACTGGCCTTGCCTGAGGCCATCAGAGCGGGTCCCTGAGGTCCTCGTCATAAGTCGAGAGCACCTGCCGCAACTCGAGAAAATCCAGGAGGTTTTGCCCTCCACGCGAGATGAGGCCCATTTCAGCTGAGGCTTCTCGAGGCTAATCACATCTAACCACTGGAACTTCCAAAGGGTCCTTCACACCCTTGCTGCAACTCAAGAAGTTCCCCTACATACCCGTCTCCACTCGAGAGGAAGCACGAGGGTCCCGCACACATCCAGGGGAGCCCCGTTTCCACCTCCTAGCTCGAGATGAGAGATCCTTTCCCTGTTTCGTAGGGAAAGAATTCCCGGCGTTCTCGTCGCATCTCAAGAGGAGGCGCTCTCCACAGGAAAGGCGAGAGGAACTCCAGGGTCGTGCCACCATTCCAAGAGACCCCCAGATGTGTCAGTCCATTCCAGAGGAAACTGTTTTCCCTGCACTGCCTTGACGTTCAAGCCGAGGTTCGACTCCCACCACGTGTGCACGTGGGACAGCCCTGTGGGAAAGCCTCGTGGGAAAGCCTCGTGGGAAAGACTCGAGGGAAAACCATAGATCCTTTGATCCACGCGGCGGACTGCGTGACACTGCTGCTACCGCTCAGGAGGAAAGCGCAAGTGCATGCCCGCATTCGAGACGAGGACTGACTCCCCTGGGGAGACTCCAGAAGTACCCCAAGATCCATGTCATCACTGGAGAGGAACCTTCAGTTTCCGGCCCCGACTCCACACAAGGTCTTAGGCCCCGGCATCGACGGGAGAGGAATCCCGAGAGGCCCCCGAGGAACTCGCATGGGGACTGGCCTTTCCTGAGGCCACCAGAGCGGGTCCCTGAGGTCCTCGTCGTAAGTCGAGAGTACCTGCCGCAACTCGAGAAAATCAAGGAGGTTTTGCCCTCCAGGCGAGATGAGGCCCATTTCCGTTGAGGCTTCTGGAGGCTAATCACGTCTAACCACTGGAACTTCCAAAGGGTCTTTCACACCCTTGCTGCAACTCAAGAAGTTCCCGACATACCCGTCTCCACTCGAGAGGAAGCACGTGGGGTCCCGCACACATCCAGGGGTGCCCCGTTTCCGCCTCCTACCTCGAGATGAGGGATCCTTTCCCTGTTTCGTAGGGAAAGAATTCCCGGCGTTCCCGTCGCATCTCAAGAGGAGGCGCTCTGAACAGGAAAGGCGAGAGGAACTCCAGGGTCGTGCCACCATTCCAAGAGTCCCCCAGATGTGTCAGTCCATTCCAGAGGAACCTGTTTTCCCTGCACTACCTTGACGTTCAAGCCGAGGATCGACTCCCACCACGTGTGCACGTGGGACAGCCCTGTGGGAAAGCCTCGTGGGAAAGCCTCGTGGGAAAGACTCGAGGGAAAATCATAGATCCTTTGATCCACGCGGCGGACTGCGTGACACTGCTGCTACCGCTCTGGAGGAAAGCACAAGTGCATGTTCGCATTCGAGACGAGGACTGACTCCCCTGGGGAGACTCCAGATATACCCCAAGATCCATGTCAGCACTGGAGAGGAATCCTCAGGTTCCGGCCCTGACTCCACACTAGGTCTTCGGCCCCGGCATCGACGGGAGAGGAATCCCGAGAGGCCCCCGAGGAACTCGCATGGGGACTGGCCTTTCCTGAGGCGACCAGAGCGTGTCCCTGAGGTCCTCGTCGTAATTCGAGAACACCTGCCGCAACTCGAGAAAATCCAGGAGGTTTTGCCCTCCAGGCGAGATGAGGCCCATTTCCGCTGAGGCTTCTCGAGGCTAATCACGTCTAACCACTGGAACTTTCAAAGGGTCCTTCACACCCTTGCTGCAACTCAAGAAGTTCCCCGACATACCCGTCTCCACTCCAGAGGAAGCACGTGGGGTCCCGCACACATCCAGGGGAGCCCCGTTTCCGCCTCCTAGCTCGAGATGAGGGATCCTTTCCCTGTTTCGTAGGGAAAGAATTCCCGGCGTTCCCGTCGCATCTCAAGAGGAGGCGCTCTCCACAGGAAAGGCGAGAGGAACTCCAGGGTCGTGCCACCATTCCAAGAGTCCCCCAGATGTGTCAGTCCATTCCAGAGGAACCTGTTTTCCCTGCACTGCCTTGACGTTCAAGCCGAGGATCGACTCCCACCACGTGTGCACGTGGGACAGCCCTGTGGGAAAGCCTCGTGGGAAAGCCTCGTGGGAAAGACTCGAGGGAAAACCATAGATCCTTTGATCCACGCGGAGGACTGCGGAACAATGCTGCTACCGCTCTGGAGGAAAGTGCAAGTGCATGCTCGCACTCGAGGCGAGGACTGACTCCCCTGGGGAGACTCCAGAAGTACCCCAAGATCCATGTCAGCACTGGAGAGGAATCCTCAGGTTCCAGCCCCGACTCCACACAAGGTCTTCGGCCCCGGCATCGACGAGAGAGGAATCCCTAAGGGCCCCCTAGGAACTAGCATGGGGACTGGCCTTTCCTTAGGCCACCAGAGCGGGTCCCTGAGGTCCCCGTCGTAAGTCGAGAGCACCTGCCGCAACTCGAGAAAATCCAGGAGTTTTTGCCCTCCAGGCGAGATGAGGCCCATTTCCGATGAGGCTTCTCGAGGCTAATCACATCTAACCACTGGAACTTACAAAGGGTCCTTCACACACTTGCTGCAACTCAAGAAGTTCCCCGACATACACGTCTCCACTCGAGAGGAAGCACGAGGTTCCCGCACACATCCAGGGGAGCCCCGTTTCCGCCTCCTAGCTCGAGATGAGGGATCCTTTCCCTGTTTCGTAGGGAAAGAATTCCCGGCGTTCCCGTCGCATCTCAAGAGGAGGCGCTCTCCACAGGAAAGGCGAGAGGAACTCCAGGGTCGTGCGACAATTCCAAGAGACCCCATATGTGTCTGTCCATTACAGAGGAACCTGTTTTCCCTGCACTGCCTTGACGTTCAAGCCGAGGATCGACTCCCACCACGTGTGCTCGTGGGACAGCCCTGTGGAAAGCCTCGTGGGAAAGCCTCGTGGGAAAGACTCGAGGGAAAACCATAGATCCTTTGATCCACGCGGCGGTCTGCGTGACACTGCTGCTACCGCTCTGGAGGAAAGCGCAAGTGCATGCCCGCATTCGAGACGAGGACTGAGTCCCCTGGGGAGACTCCAGAAGTACCCCAAGATCCATGTCAGCACTGGAGAGGAATCCTCAGGTTCCGGCCCCGACTCCACACAAGGTCTTAGGCCCCGGCATCGACGGGAGAGGAATCCCGAGAGGCCCCCGAGGAACTCGCATGGGGACTGGCCTTTCCTGAGGCCACCAGAGCGTGTCCCTGAGGTCCCCGTCGTAAGTCGAGAGCACCTGCCGCAACTCGAGAAAATCCAGGAGGTTTTGCCCTCCAGGCGAGATGAGGCCCATTTCCGCTGAGGCTTCTCGAGGCCAATCACATCTAACCACTGGACCTTCCAAAGGGTCCTTCACACCCTTGCTGCAACTCAAGAAGTTCCCCGACATACCCGTCTGCACTCGAGAGGAAGCACGTGGTTCCCGCACACCTCCAGGGGAGCCCCGTTTCCGCCTCCTAGCTCGAGATGAGGGATCCTTTCCCTGTTTCGTAGGGAAATTATTCCCGGCGTTCCCGTCGCATCTCAAGAGGAGGCGCTCTCCACAGGAAAGGCGAGAGGAAATCCAGGGTCGTGCCACCATTCCAAGAGTCACCCAGATGTGTCAGTCCATTCCAGAGGAACCTGTTTTCCCTGCACTGCCTTGACGTTCAAGCCGAGGATCGACTCCCACCACGTGTGCACGTGGGACAGCCCTGTGGGAAAGCCTCGTGGGAAAGCCTCGTGGGAAAGACTCGAGGGAAAACCATCGATCCTTTGATCCACGCGGCGGACTGCGTGACACTGCTGCTACCGCTCTGGAGGAAAGCGCAAGTGCATGCCCGCATTCGAGACGAGGACTGACTCCCTTGGGGAGACTCCAGAAGTACCCCAAGATCCATGTCAGCACTGGAGAGGAATCCTCAGGTTCCGGCCCCGACTCCACACAAGGTCTTAGGCCCCGGCATCGACGGGAGAGGAATCCCGAGAGGCCCCCGAGGAACTCGCATGGGGACTGGCCTTTCCTGAGGCCACCAGAGCGTGTCCCTGAGGTCCCCGTCGTAAGTCGAGAGCACCTGCAGCAACTCGAGAAAATCCAGGAGGTTTTGCCCTCCAGGGGAGATGAGGCCCATTTCCGCTGAGGCTTCTCGAGGCCAATCACATCTAACCACTGGAACTTCCAAAGGGTCCTTCACACCCTTGCTGCAACTCAAGAAGTTCCCCGACATACCCGTCTCCACTCGAGAGGAAGCACGTGGGGTCCCGCACACATCCAAAGGAGCCCCGTTTCCGCCTCCTAGCTCGAGATGATGGATCCTTTCCCTGTTTCGTAGGGAAAGAATTCCCGGCGTTCCTGTCGCATCTCAAGAGGAGGTGCTCTCCACAGGAAAGGCTAGAGGAACTCCAGGGTCGTGACACCATTCCAAGAGTCCCCCAGATGTGTCAGTCCATTCCAGAGGAACCTGTTTTCCCTGCACTGCCTTGACGTTCAAGCCGAGGATCGACTCCCACCACGTGTGCACGTGGGACAGCCCTGTGGGAAAGCCTCGTGGGAAAGCCTCGTGGGAAAGACTCGAGGGAAAACCATAGATCCTTTGATCCACGCGGCGGACTGCGTGACACTGCTGCTACCGCTCTGGAGGAAAGCGCAAGTGCATGCCCGCATTCGAGACGAGGACTGACTCCCCTGCGGAGACTCCAGAAGTACCCCAAGATCCATGTCAGCACTGGAGAGGAATCCTCAGGTTCCGGCCCCGACTCCACACAAGGTCTTAGGCCCCGGCATCGACGGGAGAGGAATCCCGAGAGGCCCTCGAGGAACTCGCATGGGGACTGGCCTTTCCTGAGGCCACCAGAGCGGGTCCCTGAGGTCCCCGTTGTAAGTCGAGAGCACCTGCCGCAACTCGAGAAAATCCACGAGGTTTTGCCCTCCAGGCGAGATGAGGCCCATTTCCGCTGAGGCTTCTCGAGGCTAATCACGTCTAACCACTGGAACTTCCAAAGGGTCCTTCACACCCTTGCTGCAACTCAAGAAGTTCCCCGACATACCCGTCTCCACTCGAGAGGAAGCACGGGGGTCCCGCACACATCCAGGGGAGCCCCGTTTCCGCCTCCTAGCTCGAGATGAGGGATCCTTTCCCTGTTTCGTAGGGAAAGAATTCCCGGCGTTCCCGTCGCATCTCAAGAGGAGGCGCTCTCCACAGGAAAGGCGAGAGGAACTCCAGGGTCATGCCACCATTCCAAGAGTCCCCCAGATGTGTCAGTCCATTCCAGAGGAACCTGTTTTCCCTGCACTGCCTTGACGTTCAAGCCGAGGATCGACTCCCACCACGTGTGCACGTGGGACAGCCCTGTGGGAAAGCCTCGTGGGAAAGCCTCGTGGAAAAGACTCGAGGGAAAACCATAGATCCTTTGATCCACGCGGCGGACTGCGTGACACTATTGCTACCGCTCTGGAGGAAAGCGCAAGTGCATGCCCGCATTCGAGACGAGGACTGACTCCCCTGGGGAGACTCCAGAAGTACCCCAAGATCCATGTCAGCACTGGTGAGGAATCCTCAGGTTCCGGCCCCGACTCCACACAAGGTCTTAGGCCCCGGCATCGACGGGAGAGGAATCCCGAGAGGCCCCCGAGGAACTCGCATGGGGACTGGCCTTTCCTGAGGCCACCAGAGCGTGTCCCTGAGGTCCCCGTCGTAAGTCGAGAGTACCTGCCGCAACTCGAGAAAATCCAGGAGGTTTTGCCCTCCAGGCGAGATGAGGCCCATTTCCGCTGAGGCTTCTCGAGGCCAATCACATCTAACCACTGGACCTTCCAAAGGGTCCTTCACACCCTTGCTGCAACTCAAGAAGTTCCCCGACATACCCGTCTGCACTCGAGAGGAAGCACGTGGTTCCCGCACACCTCCAGGGGAGCACCGTTTCCGCCTCCTAGCTCGAGATGAGGGATCCTTTCCCTGTTTCGTAGGGAAATTATTCCCGGCGTTCCCGTCGCATCTCAAGAGGAGGCGCTCTCCACAGGAAAGGCGAGAGGAACTCCAGGGTCGTGCCACCATTCCAAGAGTCACCCAGATGTGTCAGTCCATTCCAGAGGAACCTGTTTTCCCTGCACTGCCTTGACGTTCAAGCCGAGGATCGACTCCCACCACGTGTGCACGTGGGACAGCCCTGTGGGAAAGCCTCGTGGGAAAGCCTCGTGGGAAAGACTCGAGGGAAAACCATGGATCCTTTGATCCACGCGGCGGACTGCGTGACACTGCTGCTACCGCTCTGGAGGAAAGCGCAAGTGCATGCCCGCATTCGAGACGAGGACTGACTCCCTTGGGGAGACTCCAGAAGTACCCCAAGATCCATGTCAGCACTGGAGAGGAATCCTCAGGTTCCGGCCCCGACTCCACACAAGGTCTTAGGCCCCGGCATCGACGGGAGAGGAATCCCGAGAGGCCCCCGAGGAACTCGCATGGGGACTGGCCTTTCCTGAGGCCACCAGAGCGGGTCGCTGAGGTCCCCGTCGTAAGTCGAGAGCACCTGCCGCAACTCGAGAAAATCCAGGAGGTTTTGCCCTCCAGGGGAGATGAGGCCCATTTCCGCTGAGGCTTCTCGAGGCCAATCACATCTAACCACTGGAACTTCCAAAGGGTCCTTCACACCCTTGCTGCAACTCAAGAAGTTCCCCGACATACCCGTCTCCACTCGAGAGGAAGCACGTGGGGTCCCGCACACATCCAAAGGAGCCCCGTTTCCGCCTCCTAGCTCGAGATGATGGATCCTTTCCCTGTTTCGTAGGGAAAGAATTCCCGGCGTTCCTGTCGCATCTCAAGAGGAGGTGCTCTCCACAGGAAAGGCTAGAGGAACTCCAGGGTCGTGACACCATTCCAAGAGTCCCCCAGATGTGTCAGTCCATTCCAGAGGAACCTGTTTTCCCTGCACTGCCTTGACGTTCAAGCCGAGGATCGACTCCCACCACGTGTGCACGTGGGACAGCCCTGTGGGAAAGCCTCGTGGGAAAGCCTCGTGGGAAAGACTCGAGGGAAAACCATAGATCCTTTGATCCACGCGGCGGACTGCGTGACACTGCTGCTACCGCTCTGGAGGAAAGCGCAAGTGCATGCCCGCATTCGAGACAAGGACTGACTCCCCTGGGGAGACTCCAGAAGTACCCCAAGATCCATGTCAGCACTGGAGAGGAATCCTCAGGTTCCGGCCCCGACTCCACACAAGGTCTTAGGCCCCGGCATCGACGGGAGAGGAATCCCGAGAGGCCCTCGAGGAACTCGCATGGGGACTGGCCTTTCCTGAGGCCACCAGAGCGGGTCCCTGAGGTCCCCGTTGTAAGTCGAGAGCACCTGCCGCAACTCCAGAAAATCCACGAGGTTTTGCCCTCCAGGCGAGATGAGGCCCATTTCCGCTGAGGCTTCTCGAGGCTAATCACGTCTAACCACTGGAACTTCCAAAGGGTCCTTCACACCCTTGCTGCAACTCAAGAAGTTCCCCGACATACCCGTCTCCACTCGAGAGGAAGCACGGGGGTCCCGCACACATCCAGGGGAGCCCCGTTTCCGCCTCCTAGCTCGAGATGAGGGATCCTTTCCCTGTTTCGTAGGGAAAGAATTCCCGGCGTTCCCGTCGCATCTCAAGAGGAGGCGCTCTCCACAGGAAAGGCGAGAGGAACTCCAGGGTCGTGCCACCATTCCAAGAGTACCCCAGATGTGTCAGTCCATTCCAGAGGAACCTGTTTTCCCTGCACTGCCTTGACGTTCAAGCCGAGGATCGACTCCCACCACGTGTGCACGTGGGACAGACTCGTGGGAAAGCCTCGTGGGAAAGACTCGAGGGAAAACCAAACATCCTTTGATCCACGCGGCGGACTGCGTGACACTGCTGCTACCGCTGTGGAGGAAAGCGCAAGTGCATGCCCGCATTCGAGACGAGGACTGACTCCCCTGGGGAGACTCCAGAAGTACCCCAAGATCCATGTCAGCACTGGAGAGGAATCCTCAGGTTCCGGCCCCGACTCCACACAAGGTCTTAGGCCCCGGCATCGACGGGAGAGGAATCCCGAGAGGCCCCCGAGGAACTCGCATGGGGACTGGCCTTTCCTGAGGCCACCAGAGCGGGTCCCTGAGGTCCCCGTCGTAAGTCGAGAGCACCTGCCGCAACTCGAGAAAATCCAGGAGGTTTTGCCCTCCAGGCGAGATGAGGCCCATTTCCGCTGAGGCTTCTCGAGGCTAATCACGTCTAACCACTGGAACTTCCAAAGGGTCCTTCACACCCTTGCTGCAACTCAAGAAGTTCCCCGACATACCCGTCTGCATTCGAGAGGAAGCACGTGGGTCAAGCACACATCCAGGGGAGCCCCGTTTCCGCCACCTAGCTCGAGATGAGGGATCCTTTCCCTGTTTCGTAGGGAAAGAATTCCCGGCGTTCCCGTCGCATCTCAAGAGGAGGCGCTCTCCACAGGAAAGGCGAGAGGATCTCCAGGGTCGTGCCACCATTCCAAGAGTCCCCAGATGTGTCAGTCCATTCCAGAGGAACCTGTTTTCCCTGCACTGCCTTGACGTTCAAGCCGAGGATCGACTCCCACCACGTGTGCACGTGGGACAGCCCTGTGGGAAAGCCTCGTGGGAAAGCCTCGTGGGAAAGACTCGAGGGAAAACCATCGATCCTTTGATCCACGCGGCGGACTGCGTGACACTGCTGCTACCGCTCTGGAGGAAAGCGCAAGTGCATGCCCGCATTCGAGACGAGGACTGACTCCCCTGGGGAGACTCCAGAAGTACCCCAAGATCCATGTCAGCACTGGAGAGGAATCCTCAGGTTCCGGCCCCGACTCCACACAAGGTCTTAGGCCCCGGCATCGACGGGAGAGGAATCCCGAGAGGCCCTCGAGGAACTCGCATGGGGACTGGCCTTTCCTGAGGCCACCAGAGCGGGTCCCTGAGGTCCCCGTTGTAAGTCGAGAGCACCTGCCGCAAATCCAGAAAATCCACGAGGTTTTGCCCTCCAGGCGAGATGAGGCCCATTTCCGCTGAGGCTTCTCGAGGCTAATCACGTCTAACCACTGGAACTTCCAAAGGGTCCTTCACACCCTTGCTGCAACTCAAGAAGTTCCCCGACATACCCGTCTCCACTCGAGAGGAAGCACGGGGGTCCCGCACACATCCAGGGGAGCCCCGTTTCCGCCTCCTAGCTCGAGATGAGGGATCCTTTCCCTGTTTCGTAGGGAAAGAATTCCCGGCGTTCCCGTCGCATCTCAAGAGGAGGCGCTCTCCACAGGAAAGGCGAGAGGAACTCCAGGGTCATGCCACCATTCCAAGAGTCCCCCAGATGTGTCAGTCCATTCCAGAGGAACCTGTTTTCCCTGCACTGCCTTGACGTTCAAGCCGAGGATCGACTCCCACCACGTGTGCACGTGGGACAGCCCTGTGGGAAAGCCTCGTGGGAAAGCCTCGTGGAAAAGACTCGAGGGAAAACCATAGATCCTTTGATCCACGCGGCGGACTGCGTGACACTATTGCTACCGCTCTGGAGGAAAGCGCAAGTGCATGCCCGCATTCGAGACGAGGACTGACTCCCCTGGGGAGACTCCAGAAGTACCCCAAGATCCATGTCAGCACTGGTGAGGAATCCTCAGGTTCCGGCCCCGACTCCACACAAGGTCTTAGGCCCCGGCATCGACGGGAGAGGAATCCCGAGAGGCCCCCGAGGAACTCGCATGGGGACTGGCCTTTCCTGAGGCCACCAGAGCGTGTCCCTGAGGTCCCCGTCGTAAGTCGAGAGTACCTGCCGCAACTCGAGAAAATCCAGGAGGTTTTGCCCTCCAGGCGAGATGAGGCCCATTTCCGCTGAGGCTTCTCGAGGCCAATCACATCTAACCACTGGACCTTCCAAAGGGTCCTTCACACCCTTGCTGCAACTCAAGAAGTTCCCCGACATACCCGTCTGCACTCGAGAGGAAGCACGTGGTTCCCGCACACCTCCAGGGGAGCCCCGTTTCCGCCTCCTAGCTCGAGATGAGGGATCCTTTCCCTGTTTCGTAGGGAAATTATTCCCGGCGTTCCCGTCGCATCTCAAGAGGAGGCGCTCTCCACAGGAAAGGCGAGAGGAACTCCAGGGTCGTGCCACCATTCCAAGAGTCACCCAGATGTGTCAGTCCATTCCAGAGGAACCTGTTTTCCCTGCACTGCCTTGACGTTCAAGCCGAGGATCGACTCCCACCACGTGTGCACGTGGGACAGCCCTGTGGGAAAGCCTCGTGGGAAAGCCTCGTGGGAAAGACTCGAGGGAAAACCATGGATCCTTTGATCCACGCGGCGGACTGCGTGACACTGCTGCTACCGCTCTGGAGGAAAGCGCAAGTGCATGCCCGCATTCGAGACGAGGACTGACTCCCCTGGGGAGACTCCAGAAGTACCCCAAGATCCATGTCAGCACTGGAGAGGAATCCTCAGGTTCCGGCCCCGACTCCACACAAGGTCTTAGGCCCCGGCATCGACGGGAGAGGAATCCCGAGAGGCCCTCGAGGAACTCGCATGGGGACTGGCCTTTCCTGAGGCCACCAGAGCGGGTCCCTGAGGTCCCCGTTGTAAGTCGAGAGCACCTGCCGCAACTCCAGAAAATCCACGAGGTTTTGCCCTCCAGGCGAGATGAGGCCCATTTCCGCTGAGGCTTCTCGAGGCTAATCACGTCTAACCACTGGAACTTCCAAAGGGTCCTTCACACCCTTGCTGCAACTCAAGAAGTTCCCCGACATACCCGTCTCCACTCGAGAGGAAGCACGGGGGTCCCGCACACATCCAGGGGAGCCCCGTTTCCGCCTCCTAGCTCGAGATGAGGGATCCTTTCCCTGTTTCGTAGGGAAAGAATTCCCGGCGTTCCCGTCGCATCTCAAGAGGAGGCGCTCTCCACAGGAAAGGCGAGAGGAACTCCAGGGTCGTGCCACCATTCCAAGAGTACCCCAGATGTGTCAGTCCATTCCAGAGGAACCTGTTTTCCCTGCACTGCCTTGACGTTCAAGCCGAGGATCGACTCCCACCACGTGTGCACGTGGGACAGACTCGTGGGAAAGCCTCGTGGGAAAGACTCGAGGGAAAACCATCGATCCTTTGATCCACGCGGCGGACTGCGTGACACTGCTGCTACCGCTCTGGAGGAAAGCGCAAGTGCATGCCCGCATTCGAGACGAGGACTGACTCCCTTGGGGAGACTCCAGAAGTACCCCAAGATCCATGTCAGCACTGGAGAGGAATCCTCAGGTTCCGGCCCCGACTCCACACAAGGTCTTAGGCCCCGGCATCGACGGGAGAGGAATCCCGAGAGGCCCCCGAGGAACTCGCATGGGGACTGGCCTTTCCTGAGGCCACCAGAGCGTGTCCCTGAGGTCCCCGTCGTAAGTCGAGAGCACCTGCCGCAACTCGAGAAAATCCAGGAGGTTTTGCCCTCCAGGGGAGATGAGGCCCATTTCCGCTGAGGCTTCTCGAGGCCAATCACATCTAACCACTGGAACTTCCAAAGGGTCCTTCACACCCTTGCTGCAACTCAAGAAGTTCCCCGACATACCCGTCTCCACTCGAGAGGAAGCACGTGGGGTCCCGCACACATCCAAAGGAGCCCCGTTTCCGCCTCCTAGCTCGAGATGATGGATCCTTTCCCTGTTTCGTAGGGAAAGAATTCCCGGCGTTCCTGTCGCATCTCAAGAGGAGGTGCTCTCCACAGGAAAGGCTAGAGGAACTCCAGGGTCGTGACACCATTCCAAGAGTCCCCCAGATGTGTCAGTCCATTCCAGAGGAACCTGTTTTCCCTGCACTGCCTTGACGTTCAAGCCGAGGATCGACTCCCACCACGTGTGCACGTGGGACAGCCCTGTGGGAAAGCCTCGTGGGAAAGCCTCGTGGGAAAGACTCGAGGGAAAACCATAGATCCTTTGATCCACGCGGCGGACTGCGTGACACTGCTGCTACCGCTCTGGAGGAAAGCGCAAGTGCATGCCCGCATTCGAGACGAGGACTGACTCCCCTGGGGAGACTCCAGAAGTACCCCAAGATCCATGTCAGCACTGGAGAGGAATCCTCAGGTTCCGGCCCCGACTCCACACAAGGTCTTAGGCCCCGGCATCGACGGGAGAGGAATCCCGAGAGGCCCTCGAGGAACTCGCATGGGGACTGGCCTTTCCTGAGGCCACCAGAGCGGGTCCCTGAGGTCCCCGTTGTAAGTCGAGAGCACCTGCCGCAACTCCAGAAAATCCACGAGGTTTTGCCCTCCAGGCGAGATGAGGCCCATTTCCGCTGAGGCTTCTCGAGGCTAATCACGTCTAACCACTGGAACTTCCAAAGGGTCCTTCACACCCTTGCTGCAACTCAAGAAGTTCCCCGACATACCCGTCTCCACTCGAGAGGAAGCACGGGGGTCCCGCACACATCCAGGGGAGCCCCGTTTCCGCCTCCTAGCTCGAGATGAGGGATCCTTTCCCTGTTTCGTAGGGAAAGAATTCCCGGCGTTCCCGTCGCATCTCAAGAGGAGGCGCTCTCCACAGGAAAGGCGAGAGGAACTCCAGGGTCGTGCCACCATTCCAAGAGTACCCCAGATGTGTCAGTCCATTCCAGAGGAACCTGTTTTCCCTGCACTGCCTTGACGTTCAAGCCGAGGATCGACTCCCACCACGTGTGCACGTGGGACAGACTCGTGGGAAAGCCTCGTGGGAAAGACTCGAGGGAAAACCATAGATCCTTTGATCCACGCGGCGGACTGCGTGACACTGCTGCTACCGCTGTGGAGGAAAGCGCAAGTGCATGCCCGCATTCGAGACGAGGACTGACTCCCCTGGGGAGACTCCAGAAGTACCCCAAGATCCATGTCAGCACTGGAGAGGAATCCTCAGGTTCCGGCCCCGACTCCACACAAGGTCTTAGGCCCCGGCATCGACGGGAGAGGAATCCCGAGAGGCCCCCGAGGAACTCGCATGGGGACTGGCCTTTCCTGAGGCCACCAGAGCGGGTCGCTGAGGTCCCCGTCGTAAGTCGAGAGCACCTGCCGCAACTCGAGAAAATCCAGGAGGTTTTGCCCTCCAGGCGAGATGAGGCCCATTTCCGCTGAGGCTTCTCGAGGCTAATCACGTCTAACCACTGGAACTTCCAAAGGGTCCTTCACACCCTTGCTGCAACTCAAGAAGTTCCCCGACATACCCGTCTGCATTCGAGAGGAAGCACGTGGGTCAAGCACACATCCAGGGGAGCCCCGTTTCCGCCACCTAGCTCGAGATGAGGGATCCTTTCCCTGTTTCGTAGGGAAAGAATTCCCGGCGTTCCCGTCGCATCTCAAGAGGAGGCGCTCTCCACAGGAAAGGCGAGAGGATCTCCAGGGTCGTGCCACCATTCCAAGAGTCCCCAGATGTGTCAGTCCATTCCAGAGGAACCTGTTTTCCCTGCACTGCCTTGACGTTCAAGCCGAGGATCGACTCCCACCACGTGTGCACGTGGGACAGCCCTGTGGGAAAGCTTCGTGGGAAAGCCTCGTGGGAAAGACTCGAGGGAAAACCATAGATCCTTTGATCCACGCGGCGGACTGCGTGACACTGCTGCTACCGCTCTGGAGGAAAGCGCAAGTGCATGCCTGCATTCGAGACGAGGACTGACTCCCCTGGGGAGACTCCAGAAGTACCCCAAGATCCATGTCAGCACTGGAGAGGAATCCTCAGGTTCCGGCCCCGACTCCACACAAGGTCTTAGGCCCCGGCATCGACGGGAGAGGAATCCCGAGAGGCCCCCGAGGAACTCGCATGGGGACTGGCCTTTCCTGAGGCCACCAGAGCGGGTCCCTGAGGTCCCCGTCGTAAGTCGAGAGCACCTGCCGCAACTCGAGAAAATCCAGGAGGTTTTGCCCTCCAGGCGAGATGAGGCCCATTTCCGCTGAGGCTTCTCGAGGCTAATCACGTCTAACCACTGGAACTTCCAAAGGGTCCTTCACACCCTTGCTGCAACTCAAGAAGTTCCCCGACATACCCGTCTCCACTCGAGAGGAAGCACGTGGGTCCCGCACACATCCAGGGGAGCCCCGTTTCCGCCTCCTAGCTCGAGATGAGGGATCCTTTCCCTGTTTCGTAGGGAAAGAATTCCCGGCGTTCCCGTCGCATCTCAAGAGGAGGCGCTCTCCACTGGAAAGGCGAGAGGAACTCCAGGGTCGTGCCACCATTCCAAGAGTCCCCCAGATGTGTCAGTCCATTCCAGAGGAACCTGTTTTCCCTGCACTGCCTTGACGTTCAAGCCGAGGATCGACTCCCACCACGTGTGCACGTGGGACTGCCCTGTGGGAAAGCCTCGTGGGAAAGCCTCGTGGGAAAGACTCGAGGGAAAACCATCGATCCTTTGATCCACGCGGCGGACTGCGTGACACTGCTGCTACCGCTCTGGAGGAAAGCCCAAGTGCATGTCCGCATTCGAGACGAGGACTGACTCCCCTGGGGAGACTCCAGAAGTACCCCAAGATCCATGTCAGCACTGGAGCGGAATCCTCAGGTTCCGGGCCCGACTCCACACAAGGTCATAGGCCCCGGCATCGACGGGAGAGGAATCCCGAGAGGCCCCCGAGGAACTCGCATGGGGACTGGCCTTTCCTGAGGCCACCAGAGCGGGTCCCTGAGGTCCCCGTCGTAAGTCGAGAGCACCTGCCGCAACTCGAGAAAATCCAGGAGGTTTTGCCCTCCAGGCGAGATGAGGCCCATTTCCGCTGAGGCTTCTCGAGGCCAATCACATCTAACCACTTGAACTTCCAAAGGGTCCTTCACACCCTTGCTGCAACTCAATAAGTTCCCCAACATACCCGTCTCCACTCGAGAGGAAGCACGTGGTGTCCCGCACACATCCAGGGGAGCCCCGTTTCCGCCTCCTAGCTCGAGATGAGGGATCCTTTCCCTGTTTCGTAGGGAAAGAATTCCCGGCGTTCCCGTCGCATCTCAAGAGGAGGCGCTCTCCACAGGAAAGGCGAGAGGAACTCCAGGGTCATGCCACCATTCCAAGAGTCCCCCAGATGTGTCAGTCCATTCCAGAGGAACCTGTTTTCCCTGCACTGCCTTGACGTTCAAGCCGAGGATCGACTCCCACCACGTGTGCACGTGGGACAGCCCTGTGGGAAAGCCTCGTGGGAAAGCCTCCTGGGAAAGACTCGAGGGAAAACCATAGATCCTTGGATCCACGCGGGGGACTGCGTGACACTGCTGCTACCGCTCTGGAGGAAAGCGCAAGTGCATGCCCGCATTCGAGACGAGGACTGACTCCCCTGGGGAGACTCCAGAAGTACCCCAAGATCCATGTCAGCACTGGAGAGGAATCCTCAGGTTCCGGCCCCGACTCCACACAAGGTCTTAGGCCCCGGCATCGACGGGAGAGGAATCCCGAGAGGCCCCCGAGGAACTCGCATGGGGACTGGCCTTTCCTGAGGCCACCAGAGCGGGTCCCTGAGGTCCCCGTCGTAAGTCGAGAGCACCTGCCGCAACTCGAGAAAATCCAGGAGGTTTTGCCCTCCAGGCGAGATGAGGCCCATTTCCGCTGAGGCTTCTCGAGGCTAATCACGTTTAACCACTGGAACTTCCAAAGGGTCCTTCACACCCTTGCTGCAACTCAGGAAGTTCCCCGACATACCCGTCTCCACTCGAGAGGAAGCACGTGGGTCAAGCACATATCCAGGGGAGCCCCGTTTCCGCCACGTAGCTCGAGATGAGGGATCCTTTCCCTGTTTCGTAGGGAAAGAATTCCCGGCGTTCCCGTCGCATCTCAAGAGGAGGCGCTCTCCACAGGAAAGGCGAGAGGAACTCCAGGGTCGTGCCAACATTCCAAGAGTCCCCAGATGTGTCAGTCCATTCCAGAGGAACCTGTTTTCCCTGCACTGCCTTGACGTTCAAGCCGAGGATCGACTCCCACCACGTGTGCACGTGGGAGAGCCCTGTGGGAAAGCCTCGTGGGAAAGCCTCCTGGAAAAGACTCGAGGGAAAACCATAGATCCTTTGATCCACGCGGCGGACTGCGTGACACTATTGCTACCGCTCTGGAGGAAAGCGCAAGTGCATGCCCGCATTCGAGACGAGGACTGACTCCCCTGGGGAGACTCCAGAAGTACCCCAAGATCCATGTCAGCACTGGTGAGGAATCCTCAGGTTCCGGCCCCGACTCCACACAAGGTCTTAGGCCCCGGCATCGACGGGAGAGGAATCCCGAGAGGCCCCCGAGGAACTCGCATGGGGACTGGCCTTTCCTGAGGCCACCAGAGCGTGTCCCTGAGGTCCCCGTCGTAAGTCGAGAGCACCTGCCGCAACTCGAGAAAATCCAGGAGGTTTTGCCCTCCAGGCGAGATGAGGCCCATTTCCGCTGAGGCTTCTCGAGGCCAATCACATCTAACCACTGGACCTTCCAAAGGGTCCTTCACACCCTTGCTGCAACTCAAGAAGTTCCCCGACATACCCGTCTGCACTCGAGAGGAAGCACGTGGGTCCCGCACACCTCCAGGGGAGCCCCGTTTCCGCCTCCTAGCTCGAGATAAGGGATCCTTTCCCTGTTTCGTAGGGAAATTATTCCCGGCGTTCCCGTCGCATCTCAAGAGGAGGCGCTCTCCACAGGAAAGGCGAGAGGAACTCCAGGGTCGTGCCACCATTCCAAGAGTCACCCAGATGTGTCAGTCCATTCCAGAGGAACCTGTTTTCCCTGCACTGCCTTGACGTTCAAGCCGAGGATCGACTCCCACCACGTGTGCACGTGGGACAGCCCTGTGGGAAAGCCTCGTGGGAAAGCCTCGTGGGAAAGACTCGAGGGAAAACCATCGATCCTTTGATCCACGCGGCGGACTGCGTGACACTGCTGCTACCGCTCTGGAGGAAAGCGCAAGTGCATGCCCGCATTCGAGACGAGGACTGACTCCCTTGGGGAGACTCCAGAAGTACCCCAAGATCCATGTCAGCACTGGAGAGGAATCCTCAGGTTCCGGCCCCGACTCCACACAAGGTCTTAGGCCCCGGCATCGACGGGAGAGGAATCCCGAGAGGCCCCCGAGGAACTCGCATGGGGACTGGCCTTTCCTGAGGCCACCAGAGCGTGTCCCTGAGGTCCCCGTCGTAAGTCGAGAGCACCTGCCGCAACTCGAGAAAATCCAGGAGGTTTTGCCCTCCAGGGGAGATGAGGCCCATTTCCGCTGAGGCTTCTCGAGGCCAATCACATCTAACCACTGGAACTTCCAAAGGGTCCTTCACACCCTTGCTGCAACTCAAGAAGTTCCCCGACATACCCGTCTCCACTCGAGAGGAAGCACGTGGGGTCCCGCACACATCCAAAGGAGCCCCGTTTCCGCCTCCTAGCTCGAGATGATGGATCCTTTCCCTGTTTCGTAGGGAAAGAATTCCCGGCGTTCCTGTCGCATCTCAAGAGGAGGTGCTCTCCACAGGAAAGGCGAGAGGAACTCCATGGTCGTGACACCATTCCAAGAGTCCCCCAGATGTGTCAGTCCATTCCAGAGGAACCTGTTTTCCCTGCACTGCCTTGACGTTCAAGCCGAGGATCGACTCCCACCACGTGTGCACGTGGGACAGCCCTGTGGGAAAGCCTCGTGGGAAAGCCTCGTGGGAAAGACTCGAGGGAAAACCATAGATCCTTTGATCCACGCGGCGGACTGCGTGACACTGCTGCTACCGCTCTGGAGGATAGCGCAAGTGCATGCCCGCATTCGAGACGAGGACTGACTCCCCTGGGGAGACTCCAGAAGTACCCCAAGATCCATGTCAGCACTGGAGAGGAATCCTCAGGTTCCGGCCCCGACTCCACACAAGGTCTTAGGCCCCGGCATCGACGGGAGAGGAATCCCGAGAGGCCCTCGAGGAACTCGCATGGGGACTGGCCTTTCCTGAGGCCACCAGAGCGGGTCCCTGAGGTCCCCGTTGTAAGTCGAGAGCACCTGCCGCAACTCGAGAAAATCCACGAGGTTTTGCCCTCCAGGCGAGATGAGGCCCATTTCCGCTGAGGCTTCTCGAGGCTAATCACGTCTAACCACTGGAACTTCCAAAGGGTCCTTCACACCCTTGCTGCAACTCAAGAAGTTCCCCGACATACCCGTCTCCACTCGAGAGGAAGCACGGGGGTCCCGCACACATCCAGGGGAGCCCCGTTTCCGCCTCCTAGCTCGAGATGAGGGATCCTTTCCCTGTTTCGTAGGGAAAGAATTCCCGGCGTTCCCGTCGCATCTCAAGAGGAGGCGCTCTCCACAGGAAACGCGAGAGGAACTCCAGGGTCGTGCCACCATTCCAAGAGTACCCCAGATGTGTCAGTCCATTCCAGAGGAACCTGTTTTCCCTGCACTGCCTTGACGTTCAAGCCGAGGATCGACTCCCACCACGTGTGCACGTGGGACAGACTCGTGGGAAAGCCTCGTGGGAAAGACTCGATGGAAAACCAAACATCCTTTGATCCACGCGGCGGACTGCGTGACACTGCTGCTACCGCTGTGGAGGAAAGCGCAAGTGCATGCCCGCATTCGAGACGAGGACTGACTCCCCTGGGGAGACTCCAGAAGTACCCCAAGATCCATGTCAGCACTGGAGAGGAATCCTCAGGTTCCGGCCCCGACTCCACACAAGGTCTTAGGCCCCGGCATCGACGGGAGAGGAATCCCGAGAGGCCCCCGAGGAACTCGCATGGGGACTGGCCTTTCCTGAGGCCACCAGAGCGGGTCCCTGAGGTCCCCGTCGTAAGTCGAGAGCACCTGCCGCAACTCGAGAAAATCCAGGATGTTTTGCCCTCCAGGCGAGATGAGGCCCATTTCCGCTGAGGCTTCTCGAGGCTAATCACGTCTAACCACTGGAACTTCCAAAGGGTCCTTCACACCCTTGCTGCAACTCAAGAAGTTCCCCGACATACCCGTCTGCATTCGAGAGGAAGCACGTGGGTCAAGCACACATCCAGGGGAGCCCCGTTTCCGCCACCTAGCTCGAGATGAGGGATCCTTTCCCTGTTTCGTAGGGAAAGAATTCCCGGCGTTCCCGTCGCATCTCAAGAGGAGGCGCTCTCCACAGGAAAGGCGAGAGGAACTCCAGGGTCGTGCCACCATTCCAAGAGTCCCCAGATGTGTCAGTCCATTCCAGAGGAACCTGTTTTCCCTGCACTGCCTTGACGTTCAAGCCGAGGATCGACTCCCACCACGTTTGCACGTGGGACAGCCCTGTGGGAAAGCTTCGTGGGAAAGCCTCGTGGGAAAGACTCGAGGGAAAACCATAGATCCTTTGATCCACGCGGCGGACTGCGTGACACTGCTGCTACCGCTCTGGAGAAAAGCGCAAGAGCATGCCCGCATTCGAGACGAGGACTGACTCCCCTGGGGAGACTCCAGAAGTACCCCAAGATCCATGTCAGCACTGGAGAGGAATCCTCAGGTTCCGGCCCCGACTCCACACAAGGTCTTAGGCCCCGGCATCGACGGGAGAGGAATCCCGAGAGGCCCCCGAGGAACTCGCATGGGGACTGGCCTTTCCTGAGGCCACCAGAGCGGGTCCCTGAGGTCCCCGTCGTAAGTCGAGAGCACCTGCCGCAACTCGAGAAAATCCAGGAGGTTTTGCCCTCCAGGCGAGATGAGGCCCATTTCCGCTGAGGCTTCTCGAGGCTAATCACGTCTAACCACTGGAACTTCCAAAGGGTCCTTCACACCCTTGCTGCAACTCAAGAAGTTCCCCGACATACCCGTCTCCACTCGAGAGGAAGCACGTGCGTCCCGCACACATCCAGGGGAGCCCCGTTTCCGCCTCCTAGCTCGAGATGAGGGATCCTTTCCCTGTTTCGTAGGGAAAGAATTCCCGGCGTTCCCGTCGCATCTCAAGAGGAGGCGCTCTCCACAGGAAAGGCGAGAGGAACTCCAGAGTCGAGACACCATTCAAAGAGTCCCCCAGATGTGTCAGTCCATTCCAGAGGAACCTGTTTTCCCTGCACTGCCTTGACGTTCAAGCCGAGGATCGACTCCCACCACGTGTGCACGTGGGACAGCCCTGTGGGAAAGCCTCGTGGGAAAGCCTCCTGGGAAAGACTCGAGGGAAAACCATAGATCCTTGGATCCACGCGGCGGACTGCGTGACACTGCTGCTACCGCTCTGGAGGAAAGCGCAAGTGCATGCCCGCATTCGAGACGAGGACTGACTCCCCTGGGGAGACTCCAGAAGTACCCCAAGATCCATGTCAGCACTGGAGAGGAATCCTCAGGTTCCGACCCCGACTCCACACAAGGTCTTAGGCCCCGGCATCGACGGGAGAGGAATCCCGAGAGGCCCCCGAGGAACTCGCATGGGGACTGGCCTTTCCTGAGGCCACCAGAGCGGGTCCCTGAGGTCCCCATCGTATGTCGAGAGCACCTGCCGCAACTCGAGAATATCCAGGAGGTTTTGCCCTCCAGGCGAGATGAGGCCCATTTCCTCTGAGGCTTCTCGAGGCTAATCACGTTTAACCACTGGAACTTCCAAAGGGTCCTTCACACCCTTGCTGCAACTCAAGAAGTTCCCCGACATACTCGTCTCCACTCGAGAGGAAGCACGTGCGTCCCGTACACATCCAGAGGAGCCCCGTTTCCGCCTCCTAGCTCGAGATGAGGGATCCTTTCCCTGTTTCGTAGGGAAAGAATTTCCAGCGTTCCCGTCGCATCTCAAGAGGAGGCGCTCTCCACAGGAAAGGCGAGAGGAACTCCAGGGTCGTGCCACCATTCCAAGAGTCCCCCAGATGTGTCAGTCCATTCCAGAGGAACCTGTTTTCCCTGCACTGCCTTGACGTTCAAGCCGAGGATCGACTCCCACCACGTGTGCACGTGGGACAGCCCTGTGGGAAAGCCTCGTGGGAAAGCCTCGTGGGAAAGACTCGAGGGAAAACCATCGATCCTTTGATCCACGCGGCGGACTGCGTGACACTGCTGCTACCGCTCTGGAGGAAAGCGCAAGTGCATGCCCGCATTCGAGACGAGGACTGACTCCCCTGGGGAGACTCCAGAAGTACCCCAAGATCCATGTCAGCACTGGAGCGGAATCCTCAGGTTCCGAGCCCGACTCCACACAAGGTCATAGGCCCCGGCATCGACGGGAGAGGAATCCCGAGAGGCCCCCGAGGAACTCGCATGGGGACTGGCCTTTCCTGAGGCCACCAGAGCGGGTCCCTGAGGTCCCCGTCGTAAGTCGAGAGCACCTGCCGCAACTCGAGAAAATCCAGGAGGTTTTGCCCTCCAGGCGAGATGAGGCCCATTTCCGCTGAGGCTTCTCGAGGCCAATCACATCTAACCACTTGAACTTCCAAAGGGTCCTTCACACCCTTGCTGCAACTCAATAAGTTCCCCAACATACCCGTCTCCACTCGAGAGGAAGCACGTGGTGTCCCGCACACATCCAGGGGAGCCCCGTTTCCGCCTCCTAGCTCGAGATGAGGGATCCTTTCCCTGTTTCGTAGGGAAAGAATTCCCGGCGTTCCCGTCGCATCTCAAGAGGAGGCGCTCTCCACAGGAAAGGCGAGAGGAACTCCAGGGTCATGCCACCATTCCAAGAGTCCCCCAGATGTGTCAGTCCATTCCAGAGGAACCTGTTTTCCCTGCACTGCCTTGACGTTCAAGCCGAGGATCGACTCCCACCACGTGTGCACGTGGGACAGCCCTGTGGGAAAGCCTCGTGGGAAAGCCTCGTGGGAAAGACTCGAGGGAAAACCATAGATCCTTTGATCCACGCGGCGGACTGCGTGACACTGCTGCTACCGCTCTGGAGGAAAGCGCAAGTGCATGCCCGCATTCGAGACGAGGACTGACTCCCCTGGGGAGACTCCAGAAGTACCCCAAGATCCATGTCAGCACTGGAGAGCAATCCTCAGGTTCCGGCCCCGACTCCACACAAGGTCTTAGGCCCCGGCATCGACGGGAGAGGAATCCCGAGAGGCCCCCGAGGAACTCGCATGGGGACTGGCCTTTCCTGAGGCCACCAGAGCGGGTCCCTGAGGTCCCCGTCGTAAGTCGAGAGCACCTGCCGCAACTCGAGAAAATCCAGGAGGTTTTGCCCTCCAGGCGAGATGAGGCCCATTTCCGCTGAGGCTTCTTGAGGCTAATCACGTCTAACCACTGGAACTTCCAAAGGGTCCTTCACACCCTTGCTGCAACTCAAGAAGTTCCCCGACATACCCCTCTCCACTCGAGAGGAAGCACGTGCGTCCCGCACACATCCAGGGGAGCCCCGTTTCTGCCTCCTAGCTCGAGATGAGGGATCCTTTCCCTGTTTCGTAGGGAAAGAATTCCCGGCGTTCCCGACACATCTCAAGAGGAGGCGCTCTCCACAGGAAAGGCGAGAGGAACTCCAGGGTCGAGACACCATTCCAAGAGTCCCCCAGATGTGTCAGTCCATTCCAGAGGAACCTGTTATCCCTGCACTGCCTTGACGTTCAAGCCGAGGATCGACTCCCACCACGTGTGCACGTGGGACAGACTCGTGGGAAAGCCTCGTGGGAAAGACTCGAGGGAAAACCAAACATCCTTTGATCCACGCGGCGGACTGCGTGACACTGCTGCTACCGCTGTGGAGGAAAGCGCAAGTGCATGCCCGCATTCGAGACGAGGACTGACTCCCCTGGGGAGACTCCAGAAGTACCCCAAGATCCATGTCAGCACTGGAGAGGAATCCTCAGGTTCCGGCCCCGACTCCACACAAGGTCTTAGGCCCCGGCATCGACGGGAGAGGAATCCCGAGAGGCCCCCGAGGAACTCGCATGGGGACTGGCCTTTCCTGAGGCCACCAGAGCGGGTCCCTGAGGTCCCCGTCGTAAGTCGAGAGCACCTGCCGCAACTCGAGAAAATCCAGGAGGTTTTGCCCTCCAGGCGAGATGAGGCCCATTTCCGCTGAGGCTTCTCGAGGCTAATCACGTTTAACCACTGGAACTTCCAAAGGGTCCTTCACACCCTTGCTGCAACTCAGGAAGTTCCCCGACATACCCGTCTCCACTCGAGAGGAAGCACGTGGGTCAAGCACATATCCAGGGGAGCCCCGTTTCCGCCACCTAGCTCGAGATGAGGGATCCTTTCCCTGTTTCGTAGGGAAAGAATTCCCGGCGTTCCCGTCGCATCTCAAGAGGAGGCGCTCTCCACAGGAAAGGCGAGAGGAACTCCAGGGTCGTGCCAACATTCCAAGAGTCCCCAGATGTGTCAGTCCATTCCAGAGGAACCTGTTTTCCCTGCACTGCCTTGACGTTCAAGCCGAGGATCGACTCCCACAACGTGTGCACGTGGGACAGCCCTGTGGGAAAGCTTCGTGGGAAAGCCTCGTGGGAAAGACTCGAGGGAAAACCATAGATCCTTTGATCCACGCGGCGGACTGCGTGACACTGCTGCTACCGCTCTCGAGGAAATCGCAAGTGCATGCCCGCATTCGAGACGAGGACTGACTCCCCTGGGGAGACTCCAGAAGTACCCCAAGATCCATGTCAGCACTGGAGAGGAATCCTCAGGTTCTGGCCCCGATTCCACACAAGGTCTTAGGCCCCGGCATCGACGGGAGAGGAATCCCGAGACGCCCCCAAGGAACTCGCATGGGGACTGGCCTTTCCTGAGGCCACCAGAGCGGGTCCCTGAGGTCCCCGTCGTAAGTCGAGAGCACCTGCCGCAACTCGAGAAAATCCAGGAGGTTTTGCCCTCCAGGCGAGATGAGGCCAATTTCCGCTGAGGCTTCTCGAGGCTAATCACGTCTAACCACTGGAACTTCCAAAGGGTCCTTCACACCCTTGCTGCAACTCAAGAAGTTCCCCGACATACCCGTCTCCACGCGAGAGGAAGCACGTGGGTCCCGCACACATCCAGGGGAGCCCCGTTTCCGCCTCCTAGCTCTAGATGAGGGATCCTTTCCCTGTTTCATAGGGAAAGAATTCCCGGCGTTCCCGTCGCATCTCAAGAGGAGGCGCTCTCCACAGGAAAGGCGAGAGGAACTCCAGGGTCGTGCCACCATTCCAAGAGTCCCCCAGATGTGTCAGTCCATTCCAGAGGAACCTGTTTTCCCTGCACTGCCTTGACGTTCAAGCCGACGATCGACTCCCACCACGTGTGCACGTGGGACAGCCCTGTGGGAAAGCCTCGTGGGAAAGCCTCGTGGGAAAGACTCGAGGGAAAACCATAGATCCTTTGATCCACGCGGCGGACTGCGTGACACTGCTGCTACCGCTCTGGAGGAAAGCGCAAGTGCATGCCCGCATTCGAGACGAGGACTGACTCCCCTGGGGAGACTCCAGAAGTACCCCAAGATCCATGTCAGCCCTGGAGAGGAATCCTCAGGTTCCGGCCCCGACTCCACACAAGGTCTTAGGCCCCGGCATCGACGGGAGAGGAATCCCGAGAGGCCCCCGAGGAACTCGCATGGGGACTGGCCTTTCCTGAGGCCACCAGAGCGGGTCCCTGAGGTCCCCGTCGTAAGTCGAGAGCACCTGCCGCAACTCGAGAAAATCCAGGAGGTTTTGCCCTCCAGGCGAGATGAGGCCCATTTCCGCTGAGGCTTCTCGAGGCCAATCACATCTAACCACTGGAACTTCCAAAGGGTCCTTCACACCGTTGCTGCAACTCAAGAAGTTCCCCGACATACCCGTCTGCACTCGAGAGGAAGCACGTGGTGTCCCGCACACATCCAGGGGAGCCCCGTTTCCGCCTCCTAGCTCGAGTTGAGGGATCCTTTCCCTGTTTCGTAGGGAAAGAATTCCCGGTGTTCCCGTCGCATCTCAAGAGGAGGCGCTCTCCACAGGAAAGGCGAGAGGAACTCCAGGGTCATGCCACCATTCCAAGAGTCCCCCAGATGTGTCAGTCCATTCCAGAGGAACCTGTTTTCCCTGCACTGCCTTGACGTTCAAGCCGAGGATCGACTCCCACCACGTGTGCACGTGGGACAGCCCTGTGGGAAAGCCTCGTGGGAAAGCCTCGTGGGAAAGACTCGAGGGAAAACCATAGATCCTTTGATCCACGCGGCGGACTGCGTGACACTGCTGCTACCGCTCTGGAGGAAAGCGCAAGTGCATGCCCGCATTCGAGACGAGGACAGACTCCCCTGGCGAGACTCCAGAAGTACCCCAAGATCCATGTCAGCACTGGAGAGGAATCCTCAGGTTCCGGCCCCGACTCCACACAAGGTCTTAGGCCCCGGCATCGACGGGAGAGGAATCCCGAGACGCCCCCGAGGAACTCGCATGGGGACTGGCCTTTCCTGAGGCCACCAGAGCGGGTCCCTGAGGTCCCCGTCGTAAGTCGAGAGCACCTGCCGCAACTCGAGAAAATCCAGGAGGTTTTGCCCTCCAGGCGAGATGAGGCCCATTTCCGCTGAGGCTTCTCGAGGCTGATCACGTCTAACCACTGGAACTTCCAAAGGGTCCTTCACACCCTTGCTGCAACTCAAGAAGTTCCCCGACATACCCGTCTCCACTCGAGAGGAAGCACGTGCGTCCCGCACACATCCAGGGGAGCCCCGTTTCCGCCTCCTAGCTCGAGATGAGGGATCCTTTCCCTGTTTCGTAGGAAAAGAATTCCCGGCGTTCCCGTCGCATCTCAAGAGGAGGCGCTCTCCACAGGAAAGGCGAGAGGAACTCCAGGGTCGAGACACCATTCCAAGAGTCCCCCAGATATGTCAGTCCATTCCAGAGGAACCTGTTTTCCCTGCACTGCCTTGACGTTCAAGCCGAGGATCGACTCCCACCACGTGTGCACGTGGGACAGCCCTGTGGGAAAGCCTCGTGGGAAAGCCTCCTGGGAAAGACTCGAGGGAAAACCATAGATCCTTGGATCCACGCGGCGGACTGCGTGACACTGCTGCTACCGCTCTGGAGGAAAGCGCAAGTGCATGCCCGCATTCGAGACGAGGACTGACTCCCCTGGGGAGACTCCAGAAGTACCCCAAGATCCATGTCACCACTGGAGAGGAATCCTCAGGTTCCGACCCCGCCTCCACACAAGGTCTTAGGCCACGGCATCGACGGGAGAGGAATCCCGAGAGGCCCCCGAGGAACTCGCATGGGGACTGGCCTTTCCTGAGGCCACCAGAGCGGGTCCCTGAGGTCCCCATCGTAAGTCGAGAGCACCTGCCGCAACTCGAGAAAATCCAGGAGGTTTTGCCCTCCAGGCGAGATGAGGCCCATTTCCGCTGAGGCTTCTCGAGGCTAATCACGTTTAACCACTGGAACTTCCAAAGGGTCCTTCACACCCTTGCTGCAACTCAAGAAGTTCCCCGACATACTCGTCTCCACTCGAGAGGAAGCACGTGCGTCCCGTACACATCCAGAGGAGCCCCGTTTCCGCCTCCTAGCTCGAGATGAGGGATCCTTTCCCTGTTTCGTAAGGAAAGAATTTCCAGCGTTCCCGTCGCATCTCAAGAGGAGGCGCTCTCCACAGGAAAGGCGAGAGGAACTCCAGGGTCGTGCCACCATTCAAAGAGTCCCCCAGATGTGTCAGTCCATTCCAGAGGAACCTGTTTTCCCTGCACTGCCTTGACGTTCAAGCCGAGGATCGACTCCCACCACGTGTGCACGTGGGACTGCCCTGTGGGAAAGCCTCGTGGGAAAGCCTCGTGGGAAAGACGCGAGGGAAAACCATCGATCCTTTGATCCACGCGGCGGACTGCGTGACACTGCTGCTACCGCTCTGGAGGAAAGCGCAAGTGCATGCCCGCATTCGAGACGAGGACTGACTCCCCTGGGGAGACTCCAGAAGTACCCCAAGATCCATGTCAGCACTGGAGCGGAATCCTCAGGTTCCGGGCCCGACTCCACACAAGGTCTTAGGCCCCGGCATCGACGGGAGAGGAATCCCGAGAGGCCCCCGAGGAACTCGCATGGGGACTTGCCTTTCCTGAGGCCACCAGAGCGGGTCCCTGAGGTCCCCGTCGTAAGTCGAGAGCACATGCCGCAACTCGAGAAAATCCAGGAGGTTTTGCCCTCCAGGCGAGATGAGGCCCATTTCCGCTGAGGCTTCTCGAGGCCAATCACATCTAACCACTTGAACTTCCAAAGGGTCCTTCACACCCTTGCTGCAACTCAATAAGTTCCCCAACATACCCGTCTCCACTCGAGAGGAAGCACGTGGTGTCCCGCACACATCCAGGGGAGCCCCGTTTCCGCCTCCTAGCTCGAGATGAGGAATCCTTTCCCTGTTTCATAGGGAAAGAATTCCCGGCGTTCCCGTCGCATCTCAAGAGGAGGCGCTCTCCACAGGAAAGGCGAGAGGAACTCCAGGGTCATGCCACCATTCCAAGAGTCCCCCAGATGTGTCAGTCCATTCCAGAGGAACCTGTTTTCCCTGCACTGCCTTGACGTTCAAGCCGAGGATCGACTCCCACCACGTGTGCACGTGGGACAGCCCTGTGGGAAAGCCTCGTGGGAAAGCCTCGTGGGAAAGACTCGAGGGAAAACCATAGATCCTTTGATCCACGCGGCGGACTGCGTGACACTGCTGCTACCGCTCTGGAGGAAAGCGCAAGTGCATGCCCGCATTCGAGACGAGGACTGACTCCCCTGGGGAGACTCCAGAAGTACCCCAAGATCCATGTCAGCACTGGAGAGGAATCCTCAGGTTCCGGCCCCGACTCCACACAAGGTCTTAGGCCCCGGCATCGACGGGAGAGGAATCCCGAGAGGCCCCCGAGGAACTCGCATGGGGACTGGCCTTTCCTGAGGCCACCAGAGCGGGTCCCTGAGGTCCCCGTCGTAAGTCGAGAGCACCTGCCGCAACTCGAGAAAATCCAGGAGGTTTTGCCCTCCAGGCGAGATGAGGCCCATTTCCGCTGAGGCTTCTTGAGGCTAATCACGTCTAACCACTGGAACTTCCAAAGGGTACTTCACACCCTTGCTGCAACTCAAGAAGTTCCCCGACATACCCGTCTCCACTCGAGAGGAAGCACGTGCGTCCCGCACACATCCAGGGGAGCCCCGTTTCTGCCTCCTAGCTCGAGATGAGGGATCCTTTCCCTGTTTCGTAGGGAAAGAATTCCCGGCGTTCCCGACACATCTCAAGAGGAGGCACTCTCCACAGGAAAGGCGAGAGGAACTCCAGGGTCGAGACACCATTCCAAGAGTCCCCCAGATGTGTCAGTCCATTCCAGAGGAACCTGTTTTCCCTGCACTGCCTTGACGTTCAAGCCGAGGATCGACTCCCACCACGTGTGCACGTGGGACAGCCCTGTGGGAAAGCCTCGTGGGAAAGCCTCCTGGGAAAGACTCGAGGGAAAACCATAGATCCTTGGATCCACGCGGGGGACTGCTTGACACTGCTGCTACCGCTCTGGAGGAAAGCGCAAGTGCATGCCCGCATTCGAGACGAGGACTGACTCCCCTGGGGAGACTCCAGAAGTACCCCAAGATCCATGTCAGCACTGGAGAGGAATCCTCAGGTTCCGGCCCCGACTCCACACAAGGTCTTAGGCCCCGGCATCGACGGGAGAGGAATCCCGAGAGGCCCCCGAGGAACTCGCATGGGGACTGGCCTTTCCTGAGGCCACCAGAGCGGGTCCCTGAGGTCCCCGTCGTAAGTCGAGAGCACCTGCCGCAACTCGAGAAAATCCAGGAGGTTTTGCCCTCCAGGCGAGATGAGGCCCATTTCCGCTGAGGCTTCTCGAGGCTAATCACGTTTAACCACTGGAACTTCCAAAGGGTCCTTCACACCCTTGCTGCAACTCAGGAAGTTCCCCGACATACCCGTCTCCACTCGAGAGGAAGCACGTGGGTCAAGCACATATCCAGGGGAGCCCCGTTTCCGCCACCTAGCTCGAGATGAGGAATCCTTTCCCTGTTTCGTAGGGAAAGAATTCCCGGCGTTCCCGTCGCATCTCAAGAGGAGGCGCTCTCCACAGGAAAGGCGAGAGGAACTCCAGGGTCGTGCCAACATTCCAAGAGTCCCCAGATGTGTCAGTCCATTCCAGAGGAACCTGTTTTCCCTGCACTGCCTTGACGTTCAAGCCGAGGATCGACTCCCACCACGTGTGCACGTGGGACAGCCCTGTGGGAAAGCTTCGTGGGAAAGCCTCGTGGGAAAGACTCGAGGGAAAACCATAGATCCTTTGATCCACGCGGCGGACTGCGTGACACTGCTGCTACCGCTCTCGAGGAAATCGCAAGTGCATGCCCGCATTCGAGACGAGGACTGACTCCCCTGGGGAGACTCCAGAAGTACCCCAAGATCCATGTCAGCCCTGGAGAGGAATCCTCAGGTTCCGGCCCCGACTCCACACAAGGTCTTAGGCCCCGGCATCGACGGGAGAGGAATCCCGAGAGGCCCCCGAGGAACTCGCATGGGGACTGGCCTTTCCTGAGGCCACCAGAGCGGGTCCCTGAGGTCCCCGTCGTAAGTCGAGAGCACCTGCCGCAACTCGAGAAAATCCAGGAGGTTTTGCCCTCCAGGCGAGATGAGGCCCATTTCCGCTGAGGCTTCTCGAGGCCAATCACATCTAACCACTGGAACTTCCAAAGGGTCCTTCACACCGTTGCTGCAACTCAAGAAGTTCCCCGACATACCCGTCTGCACTCGAGAGGAAGCACGTGGTGTCCCGCACACATCCAGGGGAGCCCCGTTTCCGCCTCCTAGCTCGAGTTGAGGGATCCTTTCCCTGTTTCGTAGGGAAAGAATTCCCGGTGTTCCCGTCGCATCTCAAGAGGAGGCGCTCTCCACAGGAAAGGCGAGAGGAACTCCAGGGTCGAGACACCATTCCAAGAGTCCCCCAGATGTGTCAGTCCATTCCAGAGGAACCTGTTTTCCCTGCACTGCCTTGACGTTCAAGCCGAGGATCGACTCCCACCACGTGTGCACGTGGGACAGCCCTGTGGGAAAGCCTCGTGGGAAAGCCTCGTGGGAAAGACTCGAGGGAAAACCATAGATCCTTTGATCCACGCGGCGGACTGCGTGACACTGCTGCTACCGCTCTGGAGGAAAGCGCAAGTGCATGCCCGCATTCGAGACGAGGACAGACTCCCCTGGGGAGACTCCAGAAGTACCCCAAGATCCATGTCAGCACTGGAGAGGAATCCTCAGGTTCCGGCCCCGACTCCACACAAGGTCTTAGGCCCCGGCATCGACGGGAGAGGAATCCCGAGACGCCCCCGAGGAACTCGCATGGGGACTGGCCTTTCCTGAGGCCACCAGAGCGGGTCCCTGAGGTCCCCGTCGTAAGTCGAGAGCACCTGCCGCAACTCGAGAAAATCCAGGAGGTTTTGCCCTCCAGGCGAGATGAGGCCCATTTCCGCTGAGGCTTCTCGAGGCCAATCACATCTAACCACTGGAACTTCCAAAGGGTCCTTCACACCCTTGCTGCAACTCAAGAAGTTCCCCGACATACCCGTCTCCACTCGAGAGGAATCACGTGGTGTCCCGCACACATCCAGGGGAGCCCCGTTTCCGCCTCCTAGCTCGAGATGAGGGATCCTTTCCCTGTTTCGTAGGGAAAGAATTCCCGGCGTTCCCGTCGCATTTCAAGAGGTGGCGCTCTCCACAGGAAAGGCGAGAGGAACTCCAGGGTCGTGCCACCATTCCACGAGTCCCCCAGATGTGTCAGTCCATTCCAGAGGAAACTGTTTTCCCTGCACTGCCTTGACGTTCAAGCCGAGGATCGACTCCCACCACGTGTGCACGTGGGACAGCCCTGTGGGAAAGCCTCGTGGGAAAGCCTCGTGGGAAAGACTCGAGGGAAAAACATAGATCCTTTGATCCATGCGGCGGACTGCGTGACACTGCTGCTACCGCTCTGGAGGAAAGCGCAAGTGCATGCCCGCAAACGAGACGAGGACTGACTCCCCTGGGGAGACTCCAGAAGTACCCCAAGATCCATGTCAGCCCTGGAGAGGAATCCTCAGGTTCCGGCCCCGACTCCACACAAGGTCTTAGGCCCCGGCATCGACGGGAGAGGAATCCCGAGAGGACCCCGAGGAACTCGCATCGGGACTGGCCTTTCCTGAGGCCACCAGAGCGGGTCCCTGAGGTCCCCGTCGTAAGTCGAGAGCACCTGCCGCAACTCGAGAAAATCCAGGAGGTTTTGCCCTCCAGGCGAGATGAGGCCCATTTCCGCTGAGGCTTCTCGAGGCCAATCACATCTAACCACTGGAACTTCCAAAGGTTCCTTCACACCATTGCTGCAACTCAAGAAGTTCCCCGACATACCCGTCTGCACTCGAGAGGAAGCACGTGGTGTCCCGCACACATCCAGGGGAGCCCCGTTTCCGCCTCCTAGCTCGAGTTGAGGTATCCTTTCCCTGTTTCGTAGGGAAAGAATTCCCGGTGTTCCCGTCGCATCTCAAGATTAGGCGCTCTCCACAGGAAAGGCGAGAGGAACTCCAGGGTCATGCCACCATTCCAAGAGTCCCCCAGATGTGTCAGTCCATTCCAGAGGAACCTGTTTTCCCTGCACTGCCTTGACGTTCAAGCCGAGGATCGACTCCCACCACGTGTGCACGTGGGACAGCCCTGTGGGAAAGCCTCGTCTGAAAGCCTCGTGGGAAAGACTCGAGGGAAAACCATAGATCCTTTGATCCACGCGGCGGACTGCGTGACACTGCTTCTACCGCTCTGGAGGAAAGCGCAAGTGCATGCCCGCATTCGAGACGAGGACAGACTCCCCTGGGGAGACTCCAGAAGTACCCCAAGATCCATGTCAGCACTGGAGAGGAATCCTCAGGTTCCGGCCCCGACTCCACACAAGGTCTTAGGCCGCGGCATCGACGGGAGAGGAATCCCGAGAGGCCCCCGAGGAACTCGCATGGGGACTGGCCTTTCCTGAGGCCACCAGAGCGGGTCCCTGAGGTCCCCGTCGTAAGTCGAGAGCACCTGCCGCAACTCGAGAAAATCCAGGAGGTTTTGCCCTCCAGGCGAGATGAGGCCAATTTCCGCTGAGGCTTCTCGAGGCTAATCACGTCTAACCACTGGAACTTCCAAAGGGTCCTTCACACCCTTGCTGCAACTCAAGAAGTTCCCCGACATACCCGTCTCCACTCGAGAGGAAGCACGTGGGTCCCGCACACATCCAGGGGAGCCCCGTTTCCGCCTCCTAGCTCGAGATGAGGGATCCTTTCCCTGTTTCGTAGGGAAAGATTTCCCGGCATTCCCGTCGTATCTCAAGAGGAGGCGCTCTCCACAGGAAAGGCGAGAGGAACTCTAGGGTCGTGCCACCATTCCACGAGTCCCCCAGATGTGTCCGTCCATTCCCGAGGAACCTGTTTTCCCTGCACTGCCTTGACGTTCAAGCCGAGGATCGACTCCCACCACATGTGCACGTGGGACAGCCCTGTGGGAAAGCCTCGTGGGAAAGCCTCGTGGGAAAGACTCGAGGGAAAACCATAGATCCTTTGATCCACGCGGCGGACTGCGTGACACTGCTGCTACCGCTCTGGAGGAAAGCGCAAGTGCATGCCCGCATTCGAGACGAGGACTGACTCCCCTGGGGAGACTCCAGAAGTACCCCAAGATCCATGTCAGCACTGGAGAGGAATCCTCAGGTTCCGGCCCCGACTCCACACAAGGTCTTAGGCCCCGGCATCGACGGAGAGGAATCCCCAGAGGCCCCCGAGGAACTCGCATGGGGACTGGCCTTTCCTGAGGCCACCAGAGCGGGTCCCTGAGGTCCCCGTCGTAAGTCGAGAGCACCTACCGCAACTCAAAAAAATCCAGGAGGTTTTGCCCTCCAGTCGAGATGAGGCCCATTTCCGCTGAGGCTTCTCGAGGTCAATCACATCTAACCACTGGAACTTCCAAAGGGTCCTTCACACCCTTACTGCAACTCAAGAAGTTCCCCGACATACCCGTCTCCACGCGAGAGGAAGCACGTGGGTCCCGCACACATCCAGGGGAGCCCCATTTCGGCCTCCTAGCTCGAGATGAGGGATCCTTTCCCTGTTTCGTAGGGAAAGAATTCCCGGCGTTCCCGTCGCATTTCAAGAGGAGGCGCTCTCCACAGGAAAGGCGATAGGAACTCCAGGGTCGAGACACCATTCCAAGAGTCCCCCAGATGTGTCAGTCCATTCCAGAGGAACCTGTTTTCCCTGCACTGCCTTGACGTTCAAGCCGAGGATCGACTCCCACCACGTGTGCACGTGGAACAGCCCTGTGGGAAAGCCTCGTGGGAAAGCCTCGTGGGAAAGACTCGAGGGAAAACCATAGATCCTTTGATCCACGCGGCGGACTGCGTGACACTGCTGCTACCGCTCTGGAGGAAAGCGCAAGTGCATGTCCGCATTCGAGATGAGGACTGACTCCCCTGGGGAGACTCCAGAAGTACCCCAAGATCCATGTCAGCACTGGAGAGGAATCCTCAGGTTCCGGCCCCGACTCCACACAAGGTCTTAGGCCCCGGCATCGACGGGAGAGGAATCCCGAGAGGCCCCCGAGGAACTCGCATGGGGACTGGCCTTTCCTGAGGCCACCAGAGCGGGTCCCTGAGGTCCCCGTCGTCAGTCGAGAACACCTGCCGCAACTCGAGAAAATCCAGGAGGTTTTGCCCTCCAGGCGAGATGAGGCCCATTTCCGCTGAGGCTTCTCGAGGCTAATCACGTCTAACCACTGGAACTTCCAAAGGGTCCTTAACACCCTTGCTGCAACTCAAGAAGTTCCCCGACATACCCGTCTCCACTCGAGAGGAAGCACGTGGGTCCCGCACACATCCAGGGGAGCCCCGTTTCCGCCTCCTAGCTCGAGATGAGGGATCCTTTCCCTGTTTCGTAGGGAAAGAATTCCCGGCGTTCCCGTCGCATCTCAAGAGGAGGCGCTCTCCACAGGAAAGGCGATAGGAACTCCAGTGTCGAGACACCATTCCAAGAGTCCCCCAGATGTGTCAGTCCATTCCAGAGGAACCTGTTTTCCCTGCACTGCCTTGACGTTCAAGCCGAGGATCGACTCCCACCACGTGTGCACGTGGGACAGCCCTGTGGGAAAGCCTCGTGGGAAAGCCTCGTGGGAAAGACTCGAGGGAAAACCATAGATCCTTTGATCCACGCGGCGGACTGCGTGACACTGCTGCTACCGCTCTGGAGGAAAGCGCAAGTGCATGCCCGCATTCGAGACGAGGACTGACTCCCCTGGGGAGACTCCAGAAGTACCCCAAGATCCATGTCAGCACTGGAGAGGAATCCTCAGGTTCCGGCCCCGACTCCACACAAGGTCTTATGCCACGGCATTGACGGGAGAGGAATCCCGAGAGGCCCCCGAGGAACTCGCATGGGGACTGGCCTTTCCTGAGGCTACCAGAGCGGGTCCCTGAGGTCCCCGTCGTAAGTCGAGAGCACCTGCCGCAACTCGAGAAAATCCAGGAGGTTTTGCCCTCCAGGCGAGATGAGGCCCATTTCCGCTGAGGCTTCTCGAGGCCAATCACATCTAACCACTGGAACTTCCAAAGGGTCCTTCACACCCTTGCTGCAACTCAAGAAGTTCCCCGACATACCCGTCTCCACTCGAGAGGAATCACGTGGTGTCCCGCACACATCCAGGGGAGCCCCGTTTCCGCCTCCTAGCTCGAGATGAGGGATCCTTTCCCTGTTTCGTAGGGAAAGAATTCCCGGCGTTCCCGTCGCATTTCAAGAGGAGGCGCTCTCCACAGGAAAGGCGAGAGGAACTCCAGGGTCGTGCCACCATTCCAAGAGTCCCCCAGATGTGTCAGTCCATTCCAGAGGAAACTGTTTTCCCTGCACTGCCTTGACGTTCAAGCCGAGGATCGACTCCCACCACGTGTGCACGTGGGACAGCCCTGTGGGAAAGCCTGGTGGGAAAGCCTCGTGGGAAAGACTCGAGGGAAAAACATAGATCCTTTGATCCATGCGGCGGACTGCGTGCCACTGCTGCTACCGCTCTGGAGGAAAGCGCAAGTGCATTCCTGCATTAGAGACGAGGACTGACTCCCCTGGGGAGACTCCAGAAGTACCCCAAGATCCATGTCAGCACTGGAGAGGAATCCTCAGGTTCCGGCCCCGACTCCACACAAGGACGTAGGCTCCGGCATCGACGGGAGAGGAATCCCCAGAGGCCCCCGAGGAACTCGCATGGGGACTGGCCTTTCCTGAGGCCACCAGAGCGGGTCCCTGAGGTCCCCGTCGTAAGTCTAGAGCACCTGCCGTAACTCGAAAAATCCAGGAGGTTTTGCCCTCCAGGCGAGATGAGGCCCATTTCCGCTGAGGCTTCTCGAGGCTAATCACGTCTAACCACTGGAACTTCCAAAGGGTCCTTCACACCCTTGCTGCAACTCAAGAACTTCCCCGACATACCCGTCTCCACTCGAGAGGAAGCACGTTGGGTCCCGCACACATCCAGGGGAGACCCGTTTCCGCCTCCTAGCTCGAGATGAGGGATCCTTTCCCTGTTTCGTAGGGAAAGAATTCCCGGCGTTCCCGTCGCATCTCAAGAGGAGGCGCTCTCCACAGGAAAGGGGAGAGGAACTCCAGGGTCGTGCCACCATTCCAAGAGACCCCCAGATGTGTCAGTCCATTCCAGAGGAACCTGTTTTCCCTGCACTGCCTTGACGTTCAAGCCGAGGATCGACTCCCACCACGTGTGCACGTGGGACAGCCCTGTGGGAAAGCCTCGTGGGAAAGCCTCGTGGGAAAGACTCGAGGGAAAACCATAGATCCTTTGATCCACGCGGCGGACTGCGTGACACTGCTGCTACCGCTCTGGAGGAAAGCGCAAGTGCATTCCTGCATTAGAGACGAGGACTGACTCCCCTGGGGAGACTCCAGAAGTACACCAAGATCCATGTCAGCACTGGAGAGGAATCCTCAGGTTCCGGCCCCGACTCCACACAAGGACTAAGGCCCTGGCATCGACGGGAGAGGAATCCCCAGAGGCCCCCGAGGAACTCGCTTGGGGACTGGCCTTTCCTGAGGCCACCAGAGCGGGTCCCTGAGGTCCCCGTCGTAAGTCGAGAGCACCTGCCGTAACTCGAGAAAATCCAGGAGGTTTTGCCCTCCAGGCGAGATGAGGCCCATTTCCGCTGAGGCTTCTCGAGGCCAATCACGTCTAACCACTGAAACTTCCAAAGGGTCCTTCACACCCTTGCTGCAACTCAAGAAGTTCCCCGACATACCCGTCTCCACTCGAGAGGAAGCACGTGGGGTCCCGCACACATCCAGGGGAGCCCCGTTTCCGCCTCCTAGCTCGAGATGAGGGATCCTTTCCCTGTTTCGTAGGGAAAGAATTCCCGGCGTTCCCGTCGCATCTCAAGAGGAGGCGCGCTCCACAGGAAAGGCGAGAGGAACTCCAGGGTCGTGACACCATTCCAAGAGTCCCCCAGATGTGGCAGTCCATTCCAGAGGAACCTGTTTTCCCTGCACTGCCTTGACGTTCAAGCCGAGGATCGACTCCCACCACGTGTGCACGTGGGACAGCCCTGTGGGAAAGCCTCGTGGGAAAGCCTCGTGGGAAAGACTCGAGGGAAAACCATAGATCCTTTGATCCACGCGGCGGACTGCGTGACACTGCTGCTACCGCTCTGGAGGAAAGCGCAAGTGCATGCCCGCATTCGAGACGAGGACTGACTCCCCTGGGGAGACGCCAGAAGTACCCCAAGATCCATGTCAGCACTGGAGAGGAATCCTCAGGTTCCGGCCCCGACTCCACACAAGGTCTTAGGCCCCGGCATCGACGGGAGAGGAATCCCGAGAGGCCCCCGAGGAACTCGCATGGGGACTGGCCTTTCCTGAGGCCACCAGAGCGGGTCCCTGAGGTCCCCGTCGTAAGTCGAGAGCACCTGCCGCAACTCGAGAAAATCCAGGAGGTTTTGCCCTCCAGGCGAGATGAGGCCCATTTCCGCTGAGGCTTCTCGAGGCCAATCACATCTAACCACTGGAACTTCCAAAGGGTCCTTCACACCCTTGCTGCAACTCAAGAAGTTCCCCGACATACCCGTCTCCACTCGAGAGGAAGCACGTGGGGTCCCGCACACATCCAGGGGAGACTCGTTTCCGCCTCCTACCTCGAGATGAGGGATCCTTTCCCTGTTTCGTAGGGAAAGAATTCCCGGCGTTCCCGTCGCATCTCAAGAGGAGACGCTCTCCACAGGAAAGGGGAGAGGAACTCCAGGGTCGTGCCACCATTCCAAGAGACCCCCAGATGTGTCAGTCCATTCCAGAGGAACCTGTTTTCCCTGCACTGCCTTGACGTTCAAGCCGAGGATCGACTCCCACCACGTGTGCACGTGGGACAGCCCTGTGGGAAAGCCTCGTGGGAAAGCCTCGTGGGAAAGACTCGAGGGAAAACCATAGATCCTTTGATCCACGCGGCGGACTGCGTGACACTGCTGCTACCGCTCTGGAGGAAAGCGCAAGTGCATTCCTGCATTAGAGACGAGGACTGACTCCCCTGGGGAGACTCCAGAAGTACCCCAAGATCCATGTCAGCACTGGAGAGGAATCCTCAGGTTCCGGCCCCGACTCCACACAAGGACTTAGGCCCAGGCATCGACGGGAGAGGAATCCCCAGAGGCCCCCGAGGAACTCGCTTGGAGACTGGCCTTTCCTGAGGCCACCAGAGCGGGTCCCTGAGGTCCCCGTCGTAAGTCGAGAGCACCTGCCGCAACTCGAGAAAATCCAGGAGGTTTTGCCCTCCAGGCGAGATGAGGCCCATTTCCGCTGAGGCTTCTCGAGGCCAATCACGTCTAACCACGGAAACTTCCAAAGGGTCCTTCACACCCTTGCTGCAACTCAAGAAGTTCCCCGACATACCCGTCTCCACTCGAGAGGAAGCACGTGGGGTCCCGCACACATCCAGGGGAGCCCCGTTTCCGCCTCCTAGCTCGAGATGAGGGATCCTTTCCCTGTTTCGTAGGGAAAGAATTCCCGGCGTTCCCGTCGCATCTCAAGAGGAGGCGCGCTCCACAGGAAAGGCGAGAGGAACTCCAGGGTCGTGACACCATTCCAAGAGTCCCCCAGATGTGCCAGTCCATTCCAGAGGAACCTGTTTTCCCTGCACTGCCTTGACGTTCAAGCCGAGGATCGACTCCCACCACGTGTGCACGTGGGACAGCCCTGTGGGAAAGCCTCGTGGGAAAGCCTCGTGGGAAAGACTCGAGGGAAAACCATAGATCCTTTGATCCACGCGGCGGACTGCGTGACACTGCTGCTACCGCTCTGGAGGAAAGCGCAAGTGCATGCCCGCATTCGAGACGAGGACTGACTCCCCTGGGGAGACTCCAGAAGTACCCCAAGATCCATGTCAGCACTGGAGAGGAATCCTCAGGTTCCGGCCCCGACTCCACACAAGGTCTTAGGCCCCGGCATCGACGGGAGAGGAATCCCGAGAGGCCCCCGAGGAAATCGCATGGGGACTGGCCTTTCCTGAGGCCACCAGAGCGGGTCCCTGAGGTCCCCGTCGTAAGTCGAGAGCACCTGCCGCAACTCGAGAAAATCCAGGAGGTTTTGCCCTCCAGGCGAGATGAGGCCCATTTCCGCTGAGGCTTCTCGAGGCCAATCACATCTAACCACTGGAACTTCCAAAGGGTCCTTCACACCCTTGCTGCAACTCAAGAAGTTCCCCGACATACCCGTC
Organism: Ovis canadensis; assembly: GCF_042477335.2. Classification (NCBI taxonomy): domain Eukaryota; kingdom Metazoa; phylum Chordata; class Mammalia; order Artiodactyla; family Bovidae; genus Ovis; species Ovis canadensis. The sequence continues at coordinate 1,554,348 of NC_091253.1, forward strand.
TCCACTCGAGAGGAAGCACGTGGGGTCCCGCACACATCCAGGGGAGCCCCGTTTCCGCCTCCTAGCTCGAGATGAGGGATCCTTTCCCTGTTTCGTAGGGAAAGAATTCCCGGCGTTCCCGTCGCATCTCAAGAGGAGGCGCTCTCCACAGGAAAGGCGAGAGGAACTCCAGGGTCGTGCCACCATTCCAAGAGTCCCCCAGATGTGTCAGTCCATTCCAGAGGAACCTGTTTTCCCTGCACTGCCTTGACGTTCAAGCCGAGGATCGACTCCCACCACGTGTGCACGTGGGACATCCCTGTGGGAAAGCCTCGTGGGAAAGCCTCGTGGGAAAGACTCGAGGGAAAACCATAGATCCTTTGATCCACGCGGCGGACTGCGTGACACTGCTGCTACCGCTCTGGAGGAAAGCTCAAGTGCATGCCCGCATTCGAGACGAGGACTGACTCCCCTGGGGAGACTCCAGAAGTACCCCAAGATCCATGTCAGCACTGGAGAGGAATCCTCAGGTTCCGGCCCCGACTCCACACAAGGACTAAGGCCCTGGCATCGACGGGAGAGGAATCCCCAGAGGCCCCCGAGGAACTCGCTTGGGGACTGGCCTTTCCTGAGGCCACCAGAGCGGGTCCCTGAGGTCCACGTCGTAAGTCGAGAGCACCTGCCGTAACTCGAGAAAATCCAGGAGGTTTTGCCCTCCAGGCGAGATGAGGCCCATTTCCGCTGAGGCTTCTCGAGGCCAATCACGTCTAACCACTGAAACTTCCAAAGGGTCCTTCACACCCTTGCTGCAACTCAAGAAGTTCCCCGACATACCCGTCTCCACTCGAGAGGAAGCACGTGGGGTCCCGCACACATCCAGGGGAGCCCCGTTTCCGCCTCCTAGCTCGAGATGAGGGATCCTTTCCCTGTTTCGTAGGGAAAGAATTCCCGGCGTTCCCGTCGCATCTCAAGAGGAGGCGCGCTCCACAGGAAAGGCGAGAGGAACTCCAGGGTCGAGACACCATTCCAAGAGTCCCCCAGATGTGCCAGTCCATTCCAGAGGAACCTGTTTTCCCTGCACTGCCTTGACGTTCAAGCCGAGGATCGACTCCCACCACGTGTGCACGTGGGACAGCCCTGTGGGAAAGCCTCGTGGGAAAGCCTCGTGGGAAAGACTCGAGGGAAAACCATAGATCCTTTGATCCACGAGGCGGACTGCGTGACACTGCTGCTACCGCTCTGGAGGAAAGCGCAAGTGCATGCCCGCATTTGAGACGCAGACTGACTCCCTTGGGGAGACTCCAGAAGTACCCCAAGATCCATGTCAGCACTGGAGAGGAATCCTCAGGTTCCGGCCCCGTCTCCACACAAGGTCTTAGGCCCCGGCATCGACGGGAGAGGAATCCCGAGAGGCCCCCGAGGAACTCGCATGGGGACTGGCCTTTCCTGAGGCCACCAGAGCGGGTCCCTGAGGTCCCCGTCGTAAGTCGAGAGCACCTGCCGCAACTCGAGAAAATCCAGGAGGTTTTGCCCTCCAGGCGAGATGAGGCCCATTTCCGCTGAGGCTTCTGGAGGCCAATCACATCTAACCACTGGAACTTCCAAAGGGTCCTTCACACCCTTGCTGCAACTCAAGAAGTTCCCCGACATACCCGTCTCCACTCGAGAGGAAGCACGTGGGGTCCCGCACACATCCAGGGGAGACCCGTTTCCGCCTCCTACCTCGAGATGAGGGATCCTTTCCCTGTTTCGTAGGGAAAGAATTCCCGGCGTTCCCGTCGCATCTCAAGAGGAGGCGCTCTCCACAGGAAAGGGGAGAGGAACTCCAGGGTCGTGCCACCATTCCAAGAGACCCCCAGATGTGTCAGTCCATTCCAGAGGAACCTGTTTTCCCTGCACTGCCTTGACGTTCAAGCCGAGGATCGACTCCCACCACGTGTGCACGTGGGACAGCCCTGTGGGAAAGCCTCGTGGGAAAGCCTCGTGGGAAAGACTCGAGGGAAAACCATAGATCCTTTGATCCACGCGGCGGACTGCGTGACACTGCTGCTACCGCTCTGGAGGAAAGCGCAAGTGCATTCCTGCATTAGAGACGAGGACTGACTCCCCTGGGGAGACTCCAGAAGTACCCCAAGATCCATGTCAGCACTGGAGAGGAATCCTCAGGTTCCGGCCCCGACTCCACACAAGGACTTAGGCCCTGGCATCGACGGGAGAGGAATCCCCAGAGGCCCCCGAGGAACTCGCTTGGGGACTGGCCTTTCCTGAGGCCACCAGAGCGGGTCCCTGAGTTCCCCGTCGTAAGTCGAGAGCACCTGCCGCAACTCGAGAAAATCCAGGAGGTTTTGCCCTCCAGGCGAGATGAGGCCCATTTCCGCTGAGGCTTCTCGAGGCCAATCACGTCTAACCACTGAAACTTCCAAAGGGTCCTTCACACCCTTGCTGCAACTCAAGAAGTTCCCCGACATACCCGTCTCCACTCGAGAGGAAGCACGTGGGGTCCCGCACACATCCAGGGGAGCCCCGTTTCCGCCTCCTAGCTCGAGATGAGGGATCCTTTCCCTGTTTCGTAGGGAAAGAATTCCCGGCGTTCCCGTCGCATCTCAAGAGGAGGCGCGCTCCACAGGAAAGGCGAGAGGAACTCCAGGGTCGTGACACCATTCCAAGAGTCCCCCAGATGTGGCAGTCCATTCCAGAGGAACCTGTTTTCCCTGCACTGCCTTGACGTTCAAGCCGAGGATCGACTCCCACCACGTGTGCACGTGGGACAGCCCTGTGGGAAAGCCTCGTGGGAAAGCCTCGTGGGAAAGACTCGAGGGAAAACCATAGATCCTTTGATCCACGCGGCGGACTGCGTGACACTGCTGCTACCGCTCTGGAGGAAAGCGCAAGTGCATGCCCGCATTCGAGACGAGGACTGACTCCCCTGGGGAGACTCCAGAAGTACCCCAAGATCCATGTCAGCACTGGAGAGGAATCCTCAGGTTCCGGCCCCGACTCCACACAAGGTCTTAGGCCCCGGCATCGACGGGAGAGGAATCCCGAGAGGCCCCCGAGGAACTCGCATGGGGACTGGCCTTTCCTGAGGCCACCAGAGCGGGTCCCTGAGGTCCCCGTCGTAAGTCGAGAGCACCTGCCGCAACTCGAGAAAATCCAGGAGGTTTTGCCCTCCAGGCGAGATGAGGCCCATTTCCGCTGAGGCTTCTCGAGGCCAATCACATCTAACCACTGGAACTTCCAAAGGGTCCTTCACACCCTTGCTGCAACTCAAGAAGTTCCCCGACATACCCGTCTCCACTCGAGAGGAAGCACGTGGGGTCCCGCACACATCCAGGGGAGACCCGTTTCCGCCTCCTAGCTCGAGATGAGGGATCCTTTCCCTGTTTCGTAGGGAAAGAATTCCCGGCGTTCCCGTCGCATCTCAAGAGGAGACGCTCTCCACAGGAAAGGGGAGAGGAACTCCAGGGTCGTGCCACCATTCCAAGAGACCCCCAGATGTGTCAGTCCATTCCAGAGGAACCTGTTTTCCCTGCACTGCCTTGACGTTCAAGCCGAGGATCGACTCCCACCACGTGTGCACGTGGGACAGCCCTGTGGGAAAGCCTCGTGGGAAAGCCTCGTGGGAAAGACTCGAGGGAAAACCATAGATCCTTTGATCCACGCGGCGGACTGCGTGACACTGCTGCTACCGCTCTGGAGGAAAGCGCAAGTGCATTCCTGCATTAGAGACGAGGACTGACTCCCCTGGGGAGACTCCAGAAGTACCCCAAGATCCATGTCAGCACTGGAGAGGAATCCTCAGGTTCCGGCCCCGACTCCACACAAGGACTTAGGCCCAGGCATCGACGGGAGAGGAATCCCCAGAGGCCCCCGAGGAACTCGCTTGGAGACTGGCCTTTCCTGAGGCCACCAGAGCGGGTCCCTGAGGTCCCCGTCGTAAGTCGAGAGCACCTGCCGCAACTCGAGAAAATCCAGGAGGTTTTGCCCTCCAGGCGAGATGAGGCCCATTTCCGCTGAGGCTTCTCGAGGCCAATCACGTCTAACCACGGAAACTTCCAAAGGGTCCTTCACACCCTTGCTGCAACTCAAGAAGTTCCCCGACATACCCGTCTCCACTCGAGAGGAAGCACGTGGGGTCCCGCACACATCCAGGGGAGCCCCGTTTCCGCCTCCTAGCTCGAGATGAGGGATCCTTTCCCTGTTTCGTAGGGAAAGAATTCCCGGCGTTCCCGTCGCATCTCAAGAGGAGGCGCGCTCCACAGGAAAGGCGAGAGGAACTCCAGGGTCGTGACACCATTCCAAGAGTCCCCCAGATGTGCCAGTCCATTCCAGAGGAACCTGTTTTCCCTGCACTGCCTTGACGTTCAAGCCGAGGATCGACTCCCACCACGTGTGCACGTGGGACAGCCCTGTGGGAAAGCCTCGTGGGAAAGCCTCGTGGGAAAGACTCGAGGGAAAACCATAGATCCTTTGATCCACGCGGCGGACTGCGTGACACTGCTGCTACCGCTCTGGAGGAAAGCGCAAGTGCATGCCCGCATTCGAGACGAGGACTGACTCCCCTGGGGAGACTCCAGAAGTACCCCAAGATCCATGTCAGCACTGGAGAGGAATCCTCAGGTTCCGGCCCCGACTCCACACAAGGTCTTAGGCCCCGGCATCGACGGGAGAGGAATCCCGAGAGGCCCCCGAGGAAATCGCATGGGGACTGGCCTTTCCTGAGGCCACCAGAGCGGGTCCCTGAGGTCCCCGTCGTAAGTCGAGAGCACCTGCCGCAACTCGAGAAAATCCAGGAGGTTTTGCCCTCCAGGCGAGATGAGGCCCATTTCCGCTGAGGCTTCTCGAGGCCAATCACATCTAACCACTGGAACTTCCAAAGGGTCCTTCACACCCTTGCTGCAACTCAAGAAGTTCCCCGACATACCCGTCTCCACTCGAGAGGAAGCACGTGGGGTCCCGCACACATCCAGGGGAGCCCCGTTTCCGCCTCCTAGCTCGAGATGAGGGATCCTTTCCCTGTTTCGTAGGGAAAGAATTCCCGGCGTTCCCGTCGCATCTCAAGAGGAGGCGCTCTCCACAGGAAAGGCGAGAGGAACTCCAGGGTCGTGCCACCATTCCAAGAGTCCCCCAGATGTGTCAGTCCATTCCAGAGGAACCTGTTTTCCCTGCACTGCCTTGACGTTCAAGCCGAGGATCGACTCCCACCACGTGTGCACGTGGGACATCCCTGTGGGAAAGCCTCGTGGGAAAGCCTCGTGGGAAAGACTCGAGGGAAAACCATAGATCCTTTGATCCACGCGGCGGACTGCGTGACACTGCTGCTACCGCTCTGGAGGAAAGCTCAAGTGCATGCCCGCATTCGAGACGAGGACTGACTCCCCTGGGGAGACTCCAGAAGTACCCCAAGATCCATGTCAGCATTGGAGAGGAATCCTCAGGTTCCGGCCCCGACTCCACACAAGGTCTTAGGCCCCGGCATCGACGGGAGAGGAATCCCGAGAGGCCCCCGAGGAAATCGCATGGGGACTGGCCTTTCCTGAGGCCACCAGAGCGGGTCCCTGAGGTCCCCGTCGTAAGTCGAGAGCACCTGCCGCAACTCGAGAAAATCCAGGAGGTTTTGCCCTCCAGGCGAGATGAGGCCCATTTCCGCTGAGGCTTCTCGAGGCCAATCACATCTAACCACTGGAACTTCCAAAGGGTCCTTCACACCCTTGCTGCAACTCAAGAAGTTCCCCGACATACCCGTCTCCACTCGAGAGGAAGCACGTGGGGTCCCGCACACATCCAGGGGAGCCCCGTTTCCGCCTCCTAGCTCGAGATGAGGGATCCTTTCCCTGTTTCGTAGGGAAAGAATTCCCGGCGTTCCCGTCGCATCTCAAGAGGAGGCGCTCTCCACAGGAAAGGCGAGAGGAACTGAAGGGTCCTGCCACCATTCCAAGAGTCCCCCAGATGTGTCAGTCCATTCCAGAGGAACCTGTTTTCCCTGCACTGCCTTGACGTTCAAGCCAAGGATCGACTCCCACCACGTGTGCACGTGGGACAGCCCTGTGGGAAAGCCTCGTGGGAAAGCCTCGTGGGAAAGACTCGAGGGAAAACCATAGATCCTTTGATCCACGCGGCGGACTGCGTGACACTGCTGCTACCACTCTGGAGGAAAGCGCAAGTGCATGCCCGCATTCGAGACGAGGACTGACTCCCCTGGGGAGACTCCAGAAGTACCCCAAGATCCATGTCAGCACTGGAGAGGAATCCTCAGGTTCCGGCCCCGACTCCACACAAGGTCTTAGGCCCCGGCATCGACGGGAGAGGAATCCCGAGAGGCCCCCGAGGAACTCGCATGGGGACTGGCCTTTCCTGAGGCCACCAGAGCGGGTCCCTGAGGTCCCCGTCGTAAGTCGAGAGCACCTGCCGCAACTCGAGAAAATCCAGGAGGTTTTGCCCTCCAGGCGAGATGAGGCCCATTTCCGCTGAGGCTTCTCGAGGCCAATCACATCTAACCACTGGAACTTCCAAAGGGTCCTTCACACCCTTATTGCAACTCAAGAAGTTCCCCGACATACCCGTCTCCACTCGAGAGTAAGCACGTGGGGTCCCGCACACATCCAGGGGAGCCCCGTTTCCGCCTCCTAGCTCGAGATTAGGGATCCTTTCCCTGTTTCGTAGGGAAAGAATTCCCGGCGTTCCCGTCGCATCTCAAGAGGAGGCGCTCTCCACAGGAAAGGCGAGAGGAACTCCAGGGTCGTTCCACCATTCCAAGAGTCCCCCAGATGTGCCAGTCCATTCCAGAGGAACCTGTTATCCCTGCACTGCCTTGACGTTCAAGCCGAGGATCGACTCCCACCACGTGTGCACGTGGGACAGCCCTGTGGGAAAGCCTCGTGGGAAAGCCTCGTGGGAAAGACTCGAGGGAAAACCATAGATCCTTTGATCCACGCGGCGGACTGCGTGACACTGCTGCTACCGCTCTGGAGGAAAGCGCAAGTGCATGCCCGCATTCGAGACGAGGACTGACTCCCCTGGGGAGACTCCAGAAGTACCCCAAGATCCATGTCAGCACTGGAGAGGAATCCTCAGGTTCCGGCCCCGACTCCACACAAGGTCTTAGGCCCCGGCATCGACGGGAGAGGAATCCCGAGAGGCCCCCGAGGAACTCGCATGGGGACTGGCCTTTCCTGAGGCCACCAGAGCGGGTCCCTGAGGTCCCCGTCGTAAGTCGAGAGCACCTGCCGCAACTCGAGAAAATCCAGGAGGTTTTGCCCTCCAGGCGAGATGAGGCCCATTTCCGCTGAGGCTTCTCGAGGCCAATCACATCTAACCACTGGAACTTCCAAAGGGTCCTTCACACCCTTGCTGCAACTCAAGAAGTTCCCCGACATACCCGTCTCCACTCGAGAGGAAGCACGTGGGGTCCCGCACACATCCAGGGGAGCCCCGTTTCCGCCTCCTAGCTCGAGATGAGGGATCCTTTCCCTGTTTCGTAGGGAAAGAATTCCCGGCGTTCCCGTCGCATCTCAAGAGGAGGCGCTCTCCACAGGAAAGGCGAGAGGAACTCCAGGGTCGTGCCACCATTCCAAGAGTCCCCCAGATGTGCCAGTCCATTCCAGAGGAACCTGTTTTCCCTGCACTGCCTTGACGTTCAAGCCGAGGATCGACTCCCACCACGTGTGCACGTGGGACAGCCCTGTGGGAAAGCCTCGTGGGAAAGCCTCGTGGGAAAGACTCGAGGGAAAACCATAGATCCTTTGATCCACGCGGCGGACTGCGTGACACTGCTGCTACCGCTCTGGAGGAAAGCGCAAGTGCATGCCCGCATTCGAGACGAGGACTGACTCCCCTGGGGAGACTCCAGAAGTACCCCAAGATCCATGTCAGCACTGGAGAGGAATCCTCAGGTTCCGGCCCCGACTCCACACAAGGTCTTAGGCCCCGGCATCGACGGGAGAGGAATCCCGAGAGGCCCCCGTGGAACTCGCATGGGGACTGGCCTTTCCTGAGGCCACCAGAGCGGGTCCCTGAGGTCCCCGTCGTAAGTCGAGAGCACCTGCCGCAACTCGAGAAAATCCAGGAGGTTTTGCCCTCCAGGCGAGATGAGGCCCATTTCCGCTGAGGCTTCTCGAGGCCAATCACATCTAACCACTGGAACTTCCAAAGGGTCCTTCACACCCTTGCTGCAACTCAAGAAGTTCCCCGACATACCCGTCTCCACTCGAGAGGAAGCACGTGGGGTCCCGCACACATCCAGGGGAGCCCCGTTTCCGCCTCCTAGCTCGAGATGAGGGATCCTTTCCCTGTTTCGTAGGGAAAGAATTCCCGGCGTTCCCGTCGCATCTCAAGAGGAGGCGCTCTCCACAGGAAAGGCGAGAGGAACTGAAGGGTCGTGCCACCATTCCAAGAGTCCCCCAGATGTGTCAGTCCATTCCAGAGGAACCTGTTTTCCCTGCACTGCCTTGACGTTCAAGCCAAGGATCGACTCCCACCACGTGTGCACGTGGGACAGCCCTGTGGGAAAGCCTCGTGGGAAAGCCTCGTGGGAAAGACTCGAGGGAAAACCATAGATCCTTTGATCCACGCGGCGGACTGCGTGACACTGCTGCTACCACTCTGGAGGAAAGCGCAAGTGCATGCCCGCATTCGAGACGAGGACTGACTCCCCTGGGGAGACTCCAGAAGTACCCCAAGATCCATGTCAGCACTGGAGAGGAATCCTCAGGTTCCGGCCCCGACTCCACACAAGGTCTTAGGCCCCGGCATCGACGGGAGAGGAATCCCGAGAGGCCCCCGAGGAACTCGCATGGGGACTGGCCTTTCCTGAGGCCACCAGAGCGGGTCCCTGAGGTCCCCGTCGTAAGTCGAGAGCACCTGCCGCAACTCGAGAAAATCCAGGAGGTTTTGCCCTCCAGGCGAGATGAGGCCCATTTCCGCTGAGGCTTCTCGAGGCCAATCACATCTAACCACTGGAACTTCCAAAGGGTCCTTCACACCCTTGCTGCAACTCAAGAAGTTCCCCGACATACCCGTCTCCACTCGAGAGGAAGCACGTGGGGTCCCGCACACATCCAGGGGAGCCCCGTTTCCGCCTCCTAGCTCGAGATGAGGGATCCTTTCCCTGTTTCGTAGGGAAAGAATTCCCGGCGTTCCCGTCGCATCTCAAGAGGAGGCGCTCTCCACAGGAAAGGCGAGAGGAACTCCAGGGTCGTTCCACCATTCCAAGAGTCCCCCAGATGTGCCAGTCCATTCCAGAGGAACCTGTTTTCCCTGCACTGCCTTGACGTTCAAGCCGAGGATCGACTCCCACCACGTGTGCACGTGGGACAGCCCTGTGGGAAAGCCTCGTGGGAAAGCCTCGTGGGAAAGACTCGAGGGAAAACCATGGATCCTTTGATCCACGCGGCGGACTGCGTGACACTGCTGCTACCGCTCTGGAGGAAAGCGCAAGTGCATGCCCGCATTCGAGACGAGGACTGACTCCCCTGGGGAGACTCCAGAAGTACCCCAAGATCCATGTCAGCACTGGAGAGGAATCCTCAGGTTCCGGCCCCGACTCCACACAAGGTCTTAGGCCCCGGCATCGACGGGAGAGGAATCCCGAGAGGCCCCCGAGGAACTCGCATGGGGACTGGCCTTTCCTGAGGCCACCAGAGCGGGTCCCTGAGGTCCCCGTCGTAAGTCGAGAGCACCTGCCGCAACTCGAGAAAATCCAGGAGGTTTTGCCCTCCAGGCGAGATGAGGCCCATTTCCGCTGAGGCTTCTCGAGGCCAATCACATCTAACCATTGGAACTTCCAAAGGGTCCTTCACACCCTTGCTGCAACTCAAGAAGTTCCCCGACATACCCGTCTCCACTCGAGAGGAAGCACGTGGGGTCCCGCACACATCCAGGGGAGCCCCGTTTCCGCCTCCTAGCTCGAGATGAGGGATCCTTTCCCTGTTTCGTAGGGAAAGAATTCCCGGCGTTCCCGTCGCATCTCAAGAGGAGGCGCTCTCCACAGGAAAGGCGAGAGGAACTCCAGGGTCGTGCCACCATTCCAAGAGTCCCCCAGATGTGCCAGTCCATTCCAGAGGAACCTGTTTTCCCTGCACTGCCTTGACGTTCAAGCCGAGGATCGACTCCCACCACGTGTGCACGTGGGACACCCCTGTGGGAAAGCCTCGTGGGAAAGCCTCGTGGGAAAGACTCGAGGGAAAACCATAGATCCTTTGATCCACGCGGCGGACTGCGTGACACTGCTGCTACCGCTCTGGAGGAAAGCGCAAGTGCATGCCCGCATTCGAGACGAGGACTGACTCCCCTGGGGAGACTCCAGAAGTACCCCAAGATCCATGTCAGCACTGGAGAGGAATCCTCAGGTTCCGGCCCCGACTCCACACAAGGTCTTAGGCCCCGGCATCGACGGGAGAGGAATCCCGAGTGGCCCCCGAGGAACTCGCATGGGGACTGGCCTTTCCTGAGGCCACCAGAGCGGGTCCCTGAGGTCCCCGTCGTAAGTCGAGAGCACCTGCCGCAACTCGAGAAAATCCAGGAGGTTTTGCCCTCCAGGCGAGATGAGGCCCATTTCCGCTGAGGCTTCTCGAGGCCAATCACATCTAACCACTGGAACTTCCAAAGGGTCCTTCACACCCTTGCTGCAACTCAAGAAGTTCCCCGACATACCCGTCTCCACTCGAGAGGAAGCACGTGGGGTCCCGCACACATCCAGGGGAGCCCCGTTTCCGCCTCCTAGCTCGAGATGAGGGATCCTTTCCCTGTTTCGTAGGGAAAGAATTCCCGGCGTTCCCGTCGCATCTCAAGAGGAGGCGCGCTCCACAGGAAAGGCGAGAGGAACTCCAGGGTCGTGACACCATTCCAAGAGTCCCCCAGATGTGCCAGTCCATTCCAGAGGAACCTGTTTTCCCTGCACTGCCTTGACGTTCAAGCCGAGGATCGACTCCCACCACGTGTGCACGTGGGACAGCCCTGTGGGAAAGCCTCGTGGGAAAGCCTCGTGGGAAAGACTCGAGGGAAAACCATAGATCCTTTGATCGACGCGGCGGACTGCGTGACACTGCTGCTACCGCTCTGGAGGAAAGCGCAAGTGCATGCCCGCATTCGAGACGAGGACTGACTCCCCTGGGGAGACTCCAGAAGTACCCCAAGATCCATGTCAGCACTGGAGAGGAATCCTCAGGTTCCGGCCCCGACTCCACACAAGGTCTTAGGCCCCGGCATCGACGGGAGAGGAATCCCGAGAGGCCCCCGAGGAACTCGCATGGGGACTGGCCTTTCCTGAGGCCACCAGAGCGGGTCCCTGAGGTCCCCGTCGTAAGTCGAGAGCACCTGCCGCAACTCGAGAAAATCCAGGAGGTTTTGCCCTCCAGGCGAGATGAGGCCCATTTCCGCTGAGGCTTCTCGAGGCCAATCACATCTAACCACTGGAACTTCCAAAGGGTCCTTCACACCCTTGCTGCAACTCAAGAAGTTCCCCGACATACCCGTCTCCACTCGAGAGGAAGCACGTGGGGTCCCGCACACATCCAGGGGAGCCCAGTTTCCGCCTCCTAGCTCGAGATGAGGGATCCTTTCCCTGTTTCGTAGGGAAAGAATTCCCGGCGTTCCCGTCGCATCTCAAGAGGAGGCGCTCTCCACAGGAAAGGCGAGAGGAACTCCAGGGTCGTGCCACCATTCCAAGAGTCCCCCAGATGTGTCAGTCCATTCCAGAGGAACCTGTTTTCCCTGCACTGCCTTGACGTTCAAGCCGAGGATCGACTCCCACCACGTGTGCACGTGGGACAGCCCTGTGGGAAAGCCTCGTGGGAAAGCCTCGTGGGAAAGACTCGAGGGAAAACCATAGATCCTTTGATCCACGCGGCGGACTGCGTGACACTGCTGCTACCACTCTGGAGGAAAGCGCAAGTGCATGCCCGCATTCGAGACGAGGACTGACTCCCCTGGGGAGACTCCAGAAGTACCCCAAGATCCATGTCAGCACTGGAGAGGAAACCTCAGGTTCCGGCCCCGACTCCACACAAGGTCTTAGGCCCCGGCATCGACGGGAGAGGAATCCCGAGAGGCCCCCGAGGAACTCGCATGGGGACTGGCCTTTCCTGAGGCCACCAGAGCGGGTCCCTGAGGTCCCCGTCGTAAGTCGAGAGCACCTGCCGCAACTCGAGAAAATCCAGGAGGTTTTGCCCTCCAGGCGAGATGAGGCCCATTTCCGCTGAGGCTTCTCGAGGCCAATCACATCTAACCACTGGAACTTCCAAAGGGTCCTTCACACCCTTGCTGCAACTCAAGAAGTTCCCCGACATACCCGTCTCCACTCGAGAGGAAGCACGTGGGGTCCCGCACACATCCAGGGGAGCCCCGTTTCCGCCTCCTAGCTCGAGATGAGGGATCCTTTCCCTGTTTCTTAGGGAAAGAATTCCCGGCGTTCCCGTCGCATCTCAAGAGGAGGCGCTCTCCACAGGAAAGGCGAGAGGAACTCCAGGGTCGTGCCACCATTCCAAGAGTCCCCCAGATGTGCCAGTCCATTCCAGAGGAACCTGTTTTCCCTGCACTGCCTTGACGTTCAAGCCGAGGATCGACTCCCACCACGTGTGCACGTGGGACAGCCCTGTGGGAAAGCCTCGTGGGAAAGCCTCGTGGGAAAGACTCGAGGGAAAACCATAGATCCTTTGATCCACGCGGCGGACTGCGTGACACTGCTGCTACCGCTCTGGAGGAAAGCGCAAGTGCATGCCCGCATTCGAGACGAGGACTGACTCCCCTGGGGAGACTCCAGAAGTACCCCAAGATCCATGTCAGCACTGGAGAGGAATCCTCAGGTTCCGGCCCCGACTCCACACAAGGTCTTAGGCCCCGGCATCGACGGGAGAGGAATCCCGAGAGGCCCCCGAGGAACTCGCATGGGGACTGGCCTTTCCTGAGGCCACCAGAGCGGGTCCCTGAGGTCCCCGTCGTAAGTCGAGAGCACCTGCCGCAACTCGAGAAAATCCAGGAGGTTTTGCCCTCCAGGCGAGATGAGGCCCATTTCCGCTGAGGCTTCTCGAGGCCAATCACATCTAACCACTGGAACTTCCAAAGGGTCCTTCACACCCTTGCTGCAACTCAAGAAGTTCCCCGACATACCCGTCTCCACTCGAGAGGAAGCACGTGGGGTCCCGCACACATCCAGGGGAGCCCCGTTTCCGCCTCCTAGCTCGAGATGAGGGATCCTTTCCCTGTTTCGTAGGGAAAGAATTCCCGGCGTTCCCGTCGCATCTCAAGAGGAGGCGCTCTCCACAGGAAAGGCGAGAGGAACTCCAGGGTCGTGCCACCATTCCAAGAGTCCCCCAGATGTTTCAGTCCATTCCAGAGGAACCTGTTTTCCCTGCACTGCCTTGACGTTCAAGCCAAGGATCGACTCCCACCACGTGTGCACGTGGGACAGCCCTGTGGGAAAGCCTCGTGGGAAAGCCTCGTGGGAAAGACTCGAGGGAAAACCATAGATCCTTTGATCCACGCGGCGGACTGCGTGACACTGCTGCTACCACTCTGGAGGAAAGCGCAAGTGCATGCCCGCATTCGAGACGAGGACTGACTCCCCTGGGGAGACTCCAGAAGTACCCCAAGATCCATGTCAGCACTGGAGAGGAATCCTCAGGTTCCGGCCCCGACTCCACACAAGGTCTTAGGCCCCGGCATCGACGGGAGAGGAATCCCGAGAGGCCCCCGAGGAACTCGCATGGGGACTGGCCTTTCCTGAGGCCACCAGAGCGGGTCCCTGAGGTCCCCGTCGTAAGTCGAGAGCACCTGCCGCAACTCGAGAAAATCCAGGAGGTTTTGCCCTCCAGGCGAGATGAGGCCCATTTCCGCTGAGGCTTCTCGAGGCCAATCACATCTAACCACTGGAACTTCCAAAGGGTCCTTCACACCCTTGCTGCAACTCAAGAAGTTCCCCGACATACCCGTCTCCACTCGAGAGGAAGCACGTGGGGTCCCGCACACATCCAGGGGAGCCCCGTTTCCGCCTCCTAGCTCGAGGTGAGGGATCCTTTCCCTGTTTCGTAGGGAAAGAATTCCCGGCGTTCCCGTCGCATCTCAAGAGGAGGCGCTCTCCACAGGAAAGGCGAGAGGAACTCCAGGGTCGTTCCACCATTCCAAGAGTCCCCCAGATGTGCCAGTCCATTCCAGAGGAACCTGTTTTCCCTGCACTGCCTTGACGTTCAAGCCGAGGATCGACTCCCACCACGTGTGCACGTGGGACAGCCCTGTGGGAAAGCCTCGTGGGAAAGCCTCGTGGGAAAGACTCGAGGGAAAACCATAGATCCTTTGATCCACGCGGCGGACTGCGTGACACTGCTGCTACCGCTCTGGAGGAAAGCGCAAGTGCATGCCCGCATTCGAGACGAGGACTGACTCCCCTGGGGAGACTCCAGAAGTACCCCAAGATCCATGTCAGCACTGGAGAGGAATCCTCAGGTTCCGGCCCCGACTCCACACAAGGTCTTAGGCCCCGGCATCGACGGGAGAGGAATCCCGAGAGGCCCCCGAGGAACTCGCATGGGGACTGGCCTTTCCTGAGGCCACCAGAGCGGGTCCCTGAGGTCCCCGTCGTAAGTCGAGAGCACCTGCCGCAACTCGAGAAAATCCAGGAGGTTTTGCCCTCCAGGCGAGATGAGGCCCATTTCCGCTGAGGCTTCTCGAGGCCAATCACATCTAACCACTGGAACTTCCAAAGGGTCCTTCACACCCTTGCTGCAACTCAAGAAGTTCCCCGACATACCCGTCTCCACTCGAGAGGAAGCACGTGGGGTCCCGCACACATCCAGGGGAGCCCCGTTTCCGCCTCCTAGCTCGAGATGAGGGATCCTTTCCCTGTTTCGTAGGGAAAGAATTCCCGGCGTTCCCGTCGCATCTCAAGAGGAGGCGCTCTCCACAGGAAAGGCGAGAGGAACTCCAGGGTCGTGCCACCATTCCAAGAGTCCCCCAGATGTGTCAGTCCATTCCAGAGGAACCTGTTTTCCCTGCACTGCCTTGACGTTCAAGCCAAGGATCGACTCCCACCACGTGTGCACGTGGGACAGCCCTGTGGGAAAGCCTCGTGGGAAAGCCTCGTGGGAAAGACTCGAGGGAAAACCATAGATCCTTTGATCCACGCGGCGGACTGCGTGACACTGCTGCTACCGCTCTGGAGGAAAGCGCAAGTGCATGCCCGCATTCGAGACGAGGACTGACTCCCCTGGGGAGACTCCAGAAGTACCCCAAGATCCATGTCAGCACTGGAGAGGAATCCTCAGGTTCCGGCCCCGACTCCACACAAGGTCTTAGGCCCCGGCATCGACGGGAGAGGAATCCCGAGAGGCCCCCGAGGAACTCGCATGGGGACTGGCCTTTCCTGAGGCCACCAGAGCGGGTCCCTGAGGTCCCCGTCGTAAGTCGAGAGCACCTGCCGCAACTCGAGAAAATCCAGGAGGTTTTGCCCTCCAGGCGAGATGAGGCCCATTTCCGCTGAGGCTTCTCGAGGCCAATCACATCTAACCACTGGAACTTCCAAAGGGTCCTTCACACCCTTGCTGCAACTCAAGAAGTTCCCCGACATACCCGTCTCCACTCGAGAGGAAGCACGTGGGGTCCCGCACACATCCATGGGAGCCCCGTTTCCGCCTCCTAGCTCGAGATGAGGGATCCTTTCCCTGTTTCGTAGGGAAAGAATTCCCGGCGTTCCCGTCGCATCTCAAGAGGAGGCGCTCTCCACAGGAAAGGCGAGAGGAACTCCAGGGTCGTGCCACCATTCCAAGAGTCCCCCAGATGTGCCAGTCCATTCCAGAGGAACCTGTTTTCCCTGCACTGCCTTGACGTTCAAGCCGAGGATCGACTCCCACCACGTGTGCACGTGGGACAGCCCTGTGGGAAAGCCTCGTGGGAAAGCCTCGTGGGAAAGACTCGAGGGAAAACCATAGATCCTTTGATCCACGCGGCGGACTGCGTGACACTGCTGCTACCGCTCTGGAGGAAAGCGCAAGTGCATGCCCGCATTCGAGACGAGGACTGACTCCCCTGGGGAGACTCCAGAAGTACCCCAAGATCCATGTCAGCACTGGAGAGGAATCCTCAGGTTCCGGCCCCGACTCCACACAAGGTCTTAGGCCCCGGCATCGACGGGAGAGGAATCCCGAGAGGCCCCCGAGGAACTCGCATGGGGACTGGCCTTTCCTGAGGCCACCAGAGCGGGTCCCTGAGGTCCCCGTCGTAAGTCGAGAGCACCTGCCGCAACTCGAGAAAATCCAGGAGGTTTTGCCCTCCAGGCGAGATGAGGCCCATTTCCGCTGAGGCTTCTCGAGGCCAATCACATCTAACCACTGGAACTTCCAAAGGGTCCTTCACACCCTTGCTACAACTCAAGAAGTTCCCCGACATACCCGTCTCCACTCGAGAGGAAGCACGTGGGGTCCCGCACACATCCAGGGGAGCCCCGTTTCCGCCTCCTAGCTCGAGATGAGGGATCCTTTCCCTGTTTCGTAGGGAAAGAATTCCCGGCGTTCCCGTCGCATCTCAAGAGGAGGCGCTCTCCACAGGAAAGGCGAGAGGAACTCCAGGGTCGTGCCACCATTCCAAGAGTCCCCCAGATGTGTCAGTCCATTCCAGAGGAACCTGTTTTCCCTGCACTGCCTTGACGTTCAAGCCGAGGATCGACTCCCAACACGTGTGCACGTGGGACAGCCCTGTGGGAAAGCCTCGTGGGAAAGCCTCGTGGGAAAGACTCGAGGGAAAACCATAGATCCTTTGATCCACGCGGCGGACTGCGTGACACTGCTGCTACCGCTCTGGAGGAAAGCGCAAGTGCATGCCCGCATTCGAGACGAGGACTGACTCCCCTGGGGAGACTCCAGAAGTACACCAAGATCCATGTCAGCACTGGAGAGGAAGCCTCAGGTTCCGGCCCCGTCTCCACACAAGGTCTTAGGCCCCGGCGTCGACGGGAGAGGAATCCCGAGAGGCCCCCGAGGAACTCGCATGGGGACTGGCCTTTCCTGAGGCCACCAGAGCGGGTCCCTGAGGTCCCCGTCGTAAGTCGAGAGCACCTGCCGCCACTCGAGAAAATCCAGGAGGTTTTGCCCTCCAGGCGAGATGAGGCCCATTTCCGCTGAGGCTTCTCGAGGCCAATCACATCTAACCACTGGAACTTCCAAAGGTTCCTTCACACCCTTGCTGCAACTCAAGAAGTTCCCCGACATACCCGTCTGCACTCGAGAGGAAGCACGTGGGGTCCCGCACACATACAGGGGAGCGCCGTTTCCGCCTCCTATCTCGAGATGAGGGATCCTTTCCCTGTTTCTTAGGGAAAGAATTCCCAGCGTTCCCGTCGCATCTCAAGAGGAGGCGCTCTCCACAGGAAAGGCGAGAGGTCCTCCAGCGTCGGGCCACCATTCCAAGAGTCTCCCAGATGAGTCAGTCCATTCCAGAGGAACCTGTTTTCCCTGCACTGCCTTGACGTTCAAGCCGAGGATCGACTCCCACCACGTGTGCACGTGGGACAGCCCTGTGGGAAAGCCTCGTGGGAAAGCCTCGTGGGAAAGACTCGAGGGAAAACCATAGATCCTTTGATCCATGCGGCGGACTGCGTGACACTGCTGCAACCGCTCTGGAGGAAAGCGCAAGTGCATGCCCGCAAACGAGACGAGGACTGACTCCCCTGGGGAGACTCCAGAAGTACCCCAAGATCCATGTCAGCACTGAAGAGGAATCCTCAGGTTCCGGCCCCGACTCCACACAAGGTCTTAGGCCCCGGCATCGACGGGAGAGGAATCCCGAGAGGCCCCCGAGGAACTCGCATGGGGACGGGCCTTTCCTGAGGCCACCAGAGCGGTTCCCTGAGGTCCCCGTCGTAAGTCGAGAGCACCTGCCGCAACTCGAGAAAATCCAGGAGGTTTTGCCCTCCAGGCGAGATGAGGCCCATTTCCGCTGAGGCTTCTCGAGGCCAATCACGTCTAACCACTGGAACTTCCAAAGGGTCCTTCACACCCTTGCTGCAACTCAAGAAGTTCCCCGACATACCCGTCTGCACTCGAGAGGAAGCACGTGGTGTCCCGCACACATCCAGGGGAGCCCCGTTTCCGCCTCCTAGCTCGAGATGAGGGATCCTTTCCCTGTTTCGTAGGGAAAGAATTCCCGGCGTTCCCGTCGCATCTCAAGAGGAGGCGCTCTCCACAGGAAAGGCGAGAGGAACTCCAGGGTCATGCCACCATTCCAAGAGTCCCCCAGATGTGTCAGTCCATTCCAGAGGAACCTGTTTTCCCTGCACTGCCTTGACGTTCAAGCCGAGGATCGACTCCCACCACGTGTGCACGTGGGTCAGCCCTGTGGGAAAGCCTCGTGGGAAAGCCTCGTGGGAAAGACTCGAGGGAAAACCATAGATCCTTTGATCCACGCGGCGGACTGCGTGACACTGCTGCTACCGCTCTGGAGGAAAGCGCAAGTGCATGCCCGCATTCGAGACGAGGACTGACTCCCCTGGGGAGACTCCAGAAGTACCCCAAGATCCATGTCAGCACTGGAGAGGAATCCTCAGGTTCCGGCCCCGACTCCACACAAGGTCTTAGGCCCTGGCATCGACGGGAGAGGAATCCCGAGAGGCCCCCGAGGAACTCGCATGGGGACTGGCCTTTCCTGAGGCCACCAGAGCGGTTCCTGAGGTCCCCGTCGTAAGTCGAGAGCACTTGCCGCAACTCGAGAAAATCCAGGAGGTTTTGCCCTTCAGGCGAGATGAGGCCCATTTCCGCTGAGGCTTCTCGAGGCCAATCACGTCTAACCACTGGAACTTCCAAAGGGTCCTTCACACCCTTGCTGCAACTCAAGAAGTTCCCCGACATACCCGTCTCCACTCGAGAGGAAGCACGTGGTGTCCCGCACACATCCAGGGGAGCCCCGTTTCCGCCTCCTAGCTCGAGATGAGGGATCCTTTCCCTGTTTCGTAGGGAAAGAATTCCCGGCGTTTTCGTCGCATCTCAAGAGGAGGCGCTCTCCACAGGAAAGGCGAGAGGAACTCCAGGGTAATGCCACCATTCCAAGAGTCCCCAAGATGTGTCAGGCCATTCCAGAGGAAACTGTTTTCCCTGCACTGCCTTGATGTTCAAGCCGAGGATCGACTCCCACCACGTGTGCACGTGGGACAGCCCTGTGGGAAAGCCTCGTGGGAAAGCCTCGAGGGAAAACCATAGATCCTTTGATCCATGCGGCGGACTGCGTGACACTGCTGCTACCGCTCTGGAGGAAAGCGCAAGTGCATGCCCGCATTCGAGACGTGGACTGACTCCCCTGGGGAGACTCCAGAAGTACCCCAAGATCCATGTCAGCACTGGAGAGGAATCCTCAGGTTCCGGCCCCGACTCCACACAAGGTCTTAGGCCCTGGCATCGACGGGAGAGGAATCCCGAGAGGCCCCCGAGGAACTCGCATGGGGACTGGCCTTTCCTGAGGCCACCAGAGCGGTTCCTGAGGTCCCCGTCGTAAGTCGAGAGCACTTGCCGCAACTCGAGAAAATCCAGGAGGTTTTGCCCTTCAGGCGAGATGAGGCCCATTTCCGCTGAGGCTTCTCGAGGCCAATCACGTCTAACCACTGGAACTTCCAAAGGGTCCTTCACACCCTTGCTGCAACTCAAGAAGTTCCCCGACATACCCGTCTCCACTCGAGAGGAAGCACGTGGTGTCCCGCACACATCCAGGGGAGCCCCGTTTCCGCCTCCTAGCTCGAGATGAGGGATCCTTTCCCTGTTTCGTAGGGAAAGAATTCCCGGCGTTCTCGTCGCATCTCAAGAGGAGGCGCTCTCCACAGGAAAGGCGAGAGGAACTCCAGGGTCATGCCAACATTCCAAGAGTCCCCAAGATGTGTCAGGCCATTCCAGAGGAACCTGTTTTCCCTGCACTGCCTTGACGTTCAAGCCGAGGATCGACTCCCACCACGTGTGCACGTGGGACAGCCCTGTGGGAAAGCCTCGTGGGAAAGCCTCGAGGGAAAACCATAGATCCTTTGATCCATGCGGCGGACTGCGTGACACTGCTGCTACCGCTCTGGAGGAAAGCGCAAGTGCATGCCCGCATTCGAGACGTGGACTGACTCCCCTGGGGAGACTCCAGAAGTACCCCAAGATCCATGTCAGCACTGGAGAGGAATCCTCAGGTTCCGGCCCCGACTCCACACAAGGTCTTAGGCCCCGGCATCGACGGGAGAGGAATCCCGAGAGGCCCCCGAGGAACTCGGATGGGGACTGGCCTTTCCTGAGTCCACCAGAGCGGGTCCCTGAGGTCCCCGTCGTAAGTCGAGAGCACCTGCCGCAACTCGAGAAAATCCAGGAGGTTTTGCCCTCCAGGCGAGATGAGGCCCATTTCCGCTGAGGCTTCTTGAGGCCAATCACATCTAACCACTGGAACTTCCAAAGGGTCCTTCTCACCATGCTGCAACTCAAGAAGTTCTCCGACATACCCGTCTCCACTCGAGAGGAAGCACGTGGTGTCCCGCACACATCCAGGGGAGCCCCGTTTCCGCCTCCTAGCTCGAGATGAGGGATCCTTCCCTGTTTCGTAGGGAAAGAATTCCCGGCGTTCCCGTCGCATCTCAAGAGGAGGCGCTCTCCACAGGAAAGGCGAGAGGAACTCCAGGGTCGTGCCACCATTCCAAGAGTCCCCCAGATGTGTCAGTCCATTCCAGAGGAACCTGTTTTCCCTGCACTGCCTTGACGTTCAAGCCGAGGATCGACTCCCACCACGTGTGCACGTGGGACAGCCCTGTGGGAAAGCCTCGTGGGAAAGCCTCGTGGGAAAGACTCGAGGGAAAACCATAGATCCTTTGATCCACGCCGCGAACTGCGTGACACTGCTGCTACCGCTCTGGAGGAAAGCGCAAGTGCATGCCCGCATTCGAGACGAGGACTGACTCCCCTGGGGAGACTCCAGAAGTACCCCAAGATCCATGTCAGCACTGGAGAGGAATCCTCAGGTTCCGGCCCCGACTCCACACAAGGTCTTAGGCCCCGGCATCGACGGGAGAGGAATCCCGAGAGGCCCCCGAGGAACTCGCATGGGGACTGGCCTTTCCTGAGGCCACCAGAGCGGGTCCCTGAGGTCCCCGTCGTAAGTCGAGAGCACCTGCCGCAACTCGAGAAAATCCAGGAGGTTTTGCCCTCCAGGCGAGATGAGGCCCATTTCCGCTGAGGCTTCTCGAGGCCAATCACATCTAACCACTGGAACTTCCAAAGAGTCCTTCTCACCATTGCTGCAACTCAAGAAGTTCCCCGACATACCCGTCTCCACTCGAGAGGAAGCACGTGGGTCCCGCACACATCCAGGGGAGCCCCGTTTCCGCCTACTAGCTCGAGATGAGGGATCCTTTCCCTTTTTCGAAGGGAAAGAATTCCCGGCGTTCCCGTCGCATCTCAAGAGGAGGCGCTCTCCACAGGAAAGGCGAGAGGAACTCCAGGGTCGTGACACCATTCCAAGAGTCCCCCAGATGTGTCAGTCCATTCCAAAGGAACCTGTTTTCCCTGCACTGCCTTGACGTTCAAGCCGAGGATCGACTCCCACCACGTGTGCACGTGGGACAGCCCTGTGGGAAAGCCTCGTGGGAAAGCCTCGTGGGAAAGACTCGAGGGAAAACCATAGATCCTTTGATCCACGCGGCGGACTGCGTGACACTGCTGCTACCGCTCTGGAGGAAAGCGCAAGTGCATGCCCGCATTCGAGACGAGGACTGACTCCCCTGGGGAGACTCCAGAAGTACCCCAAGATCCATGTCAGCACTGGAGCGGAATCCTCAGGTTCCGGCCCCGACTCCACACAAGGTCTCAGGCCCCGGCATCGACGGGAGAGGAATCCCGAGAGGCCCCCGAGGAACTCGCATCGGGACTGGCCTTTCCTGAGGCCACCAGAGCGGGTCCCTGAGGTCCCCGTCGTAAGTCGAGAGCACCTGCCGCAACTCGAGAAAATCCAGGAGGTTTTGCCCTCCAGGGGAGATGAGGCCCATTTCCGCTGAGGCTTCTCGAGGCCAATCACATCTAACCACTGGAACTTCCAAAGGGTCCTTCTCACCATTGCTGCAACTCAAGAAGTTCCCCGACATACCCGTCTCCACTCGAGAGGAAGCAAGTGGTGTCCCGCACACATCCAGGGGAGCCCCGTTTCTGAACCCTAGCTCGAGATGAGGGATCCTTTCCCTGTTTCGTAGAGAAAGAATTCCCGGCGTTCTCGTCGCATCTCAAGAGGAGGCGCTCTCCACAGGAAAGGCGAGAGGAACTCCAGGGTAGTGACACCATTCCAAGAGTCCCCCAGATGTGTCAGTCCATTCCAGAGGAACCTGTTTTCCCTGCACTGCCTTGACGTTCAAGCCGAGGATCGACTCCCACCACGTGTGCACGTGGGACAGCCCTGTGGGAAAGCCTCGTGGGAAAGCCTAGTGGGAAAGACTCGAGGGAAAACCATAGATCCTTTGATCCACGCGGCGGACTGCGTGACACTGCTGCTACCGCTCTGGAGGAAAGCGCAAGTGCATGCCCGCATTCGAGACGAGGACTGACTCCCCTGGGGAGACTCCAGAAGTACCCCAAGATCCATGTCAGCACTGGAGAGAAATCCTCAGGTTCCGGCCCGACTCCACACAAGGTCTTAGGCCCCGGCATCGACGGGAGAGGAATCCCGAGAGGCCCCCGAGGAACTCGCATGGGGACTGGCCTTTCCTGAGGCCACCAGAGCGGTTCCCTGAGGTCCCCGTCGTAAGTCGAGAGCACCTGCCGCAACTCGAGAAAATCCATGAGGTTTTGCCCTCCAGGCGAGATGAGGCCCATTTCCGCTGAGGCTTCTCGAGGCCAATCACATCTAACGACTGGAACTTCCAAAGGGTTCTTCACACCATTGCTGCAACTCAAGAAGTTCCCCAACATACCCGTCTCCACTCGAGAGGAAGCACGTGGGGTCCCTCACACATCCAGGGGAGCCCCGTTTCCGCCTCCTAGCTCGAGATGAGGGATCTTTCCCTGTTTCGTAGGGAAAGAATTCCCGGCGTTCCCGTCGAATCTCAAGAGGAGGCGCTCTCCACAGGAAAGGCGAGAGGAACTCCAGGGTCGTGCCACCATTCCAAGAGTCCCCCAGATGTGTCAGTCCATTCCAGAGGAACCTGTTTCCCTGCACTGCCTTGACGTTTAAGCCAAGGATCGACTCCCACCACGTGTGCACGTGGGACAGCCCTTTGGGAAAGCCTCGTGGGAAAGCCTCGTGGGAAAGACTCGAGGGAAAACCATGGATCCTTTGATCCATGCGGCGGACTGCGTGAAACTGCTGCTACACCTCTGGAGGAAAGCGCAAGTGCATGCCCGCATTCGAGACGAGGACTGACTCCCCTGGGGAGACTCCAGAAGTACCCCAAGATCCATGTCAGCACTGGAGCGGAATCCTCAGGTTCCGGCCCCGACTCCACACAAGGTCTCAGGCCCCGGCATCGACGGGAGAGGAATCCCGAGAGGCCCCCGAGGAACTCGCATGGGGACTGGCCTTTCCTGAGGCCACCAGAGCGGGTCCCTGAGGTCCCCGTCGTAAGTCGAGAGCACCTGCCGCAACTCGAGAAAATCCAGGAGGTTTTGCCCTCCAGGCGAGATGAGGCCCATTTCCGCTGAGGCTTCTCGAGGCCAATCACATCTAACCACTGGAACTTCCAAAGGGTCCTTCTCACCATTGCTGCAACTCAAGAAGTTCCCCGACATACCCGTCTCCACTCGAGAGGAAGCACGTGGGTCCCGCACACATCCAGGGGAGCCCCGTTTCCGCCTACTAGCTCGAGATGAGGGATCCTTTCCCTGTTTCGTAGGGAAAGAATTCCCGGCGTTCCCGTCGCATCTCAAGAGGAGGCGCTCTCCACAGGAAAGGCGAGAGGGTCGTGACACCATTCCAAGAGTCCCGCAGATGTGTCAGTCCATTCCAAAGGAACCTGTTTTCCCTGCACTGCCTTGACGTTCAAGCCGAGGATCGACTCCCACCACGTGTGCACGTGGGACAGCCCTGTGGGAAAGCCTCGTGGGAAAGCCTCGTGGGAAAGACTGGAGGGAAAACCATAGATCCTTTGATCCACGTGGCGGACTGCGTGACACTGCTGCTACCGCTCTGGAGGAAAGCGCAAGTGCATGCCCGCATTCGAGACGAGGACTGACTCCCCTGGGGAGACTCCAGAAGTACCCCAAGATCCATGTCAGCACTGGAGCGGAATCCTCAGGTTCCGGCCCTGACTCCACACAAGGTCTCAGGCCCCGGCATCGACGGGAGAGGAATCCCGAGAGGCCCCCGAGGAACTCGCATGGGGACTGGCCTTTCCTGAGGCCACCAGAGCGGGTCCCTGAGGTCCCCGTCGTAAGTCGAGAGCACCTGCCGCAACTCGAGAAAATCCAGGAGGTTTTGCCCTCCAGGCGAGATGAGGCCCATTTCCGCTGAGGCTTCTCGAGGCTAATCACGTCTAACCACTGGAACTTCCAAAGGGTCCTTCACACCCTTGCTGCAACTCAAGAACTTCCCCGACATACCCGTTTCCACTCGAGAGGAAGCACGTGGGGTCCCGCACACACCCAGGGGAGCCCCGTTTCCGCCTCCTAGCTCGAGATGAGGGATCCTTTCCCTGTTTCGTAGGGAAAGAATTCCCGGCGATCCCGTCGCATCTCAAGAGGAAGCGCTCTCCACAGGAAAGGGGAGAGGAACTCCAGGGTCGTGCCACCATTCCAAGAGACCCCCAGATGTGTCAGTCCATTACAGAGGAAACTGTTTTCCCTGCACTGCCTTGACGTTCAAGCCGAGGATCGACTCCCACCACGTGTGCACGTGGGACAGCCCTGTGGGAAAGCCTCGTGGGAAAGCCTCGTGGGAAAGACTCGAGGGAAAACCATAGATCCTTTGATCCACGCGGCGGACTGCGTGACACTGCTGCTACCGCTCTGGAGGAAAGCGCAAGTGCATGCCCGCATTCGAGACGAGGACTGACTCCCCTGGGGAGACTCCAGAAGTACCCCAAGATCCATGTCAGCACTGGAGAGGAATCCTCAGATTCCGGCCCCGACTCCACACAAGGTCTTAGGCCCCGGCATCGACGGGAGAGGAATCCCGAGAGGCCCCCGATGAACTCGCATGGGGACTGGCCTTTCCTGAGGCCACCAGAGCGGGTCCCTCAGGTCCCCGTCGTAAGTCGAGAGCACCTGCCGCAACTCGAGAAAATCCAGGAGGTTTTGCCCTCCAGGCGAGATGAGGCCCATTTCCGCTGAGGCTTCTCGGGGCTAATCACATCTAACCACTAGAACATCCAAAGGGTCCTTCACACCATTGCTGCAACTCAAGAAGGTCCCCGACATACCCGTCTCCACTCGAGAGGAAGCACGTGGGGTCCCGCACACATCCAGGGGAGCCCCGTTTCCGCCTCTTAGCTCGAGATGAGGGATCCTTTCCCTGTTTCGTAGGGAAAGAATTCCCGGCGTGCCCGACGCATCTCAAGAGGAGGCGCTCTCCACAGGAAAGGCGAGAGGAACTCCAGGGTCGTGCCACCATTCCAAGAGTCCCCCAGATGTGTCAGTCCATTCCAGAGGAACCTGTTTTCCCTGCACTGCCTTGACGTTCAATCCGTGGATCGACTCCCACCACGTGTGCACGTGGGACAGCCCTCTGGGAAAGCCTCGTGGGAAAAACTCGAGGGAAAACCATAGATCCTTTGATCCACGCGGCGGACTGCGTGACACTGCTGCTACCGCTCTGGAGGAAAGCGCAAGTGCATGCCCGCATTCGACACGAGGACTGACTCCCCTGGGGAGACTCCAGAAGTACCCCAAGATCCATGTCAGCACTGGAGAGGAATCCTCAGGTTCCGGCCCGACTCCACACAAGGTCTTAGGCCCCGGCATCGACGGGAGAGGAATCCCGAGAGGCCCCCGAGGAACTCGCATGGGGACTGGCCTTTCCTGAGGCCACCAGAGCGGTTCCCTGAGGTCCCCGTCGTAAGTCGAGAGCACCTGCCGCAACTCGAGAAAATCCAGGAGGTTTTGCCCTCCAGGCGAGATGAGGCCCATTTCCGCTGAGGCTTCTCGAGGCCAATCACATCTAACGACTGGAACTTCCAAAGGGTTCTTCACACCATTGCTGCAACTCAAGAAGTTCCCCAACATACCCGTCTCCACTCGAGAGGAAGCATGTGGTGTCCCTCACACATCCAGGGGAGCCCCGTTTCCGCCTCCCAGCTCGAGATGAGGGATCCTTCCCTGTTTCGTAGGGAAAGAATTCCCGGCGTTCCCGTCGAATCTCAAGAGGAGGCGCTCTCCACAGGAAAGGCGAGAGGAACTCCAGGGTCGTGACACCATTCCAAGAGTCCCCCAGATGTGTCAGTCCATTCCAGAGGAACCTGTTTTCCCTGCACTGCCTTGACGTTCAAGCCGAGGATCGACTCCCACCACGTGTGCACGTGGGACAGCCCTGTGGGAAAGCCTCGTGGGAAAGCCTCGTGGGAAAGACTCGAGGGAAAACCATAGATCCTTTGATCCACGCGGCGGACTGCGTGACACTGCTGCTACCGCTCTGGAGGAAAGCGCAAGTGCATGCCCGCATTCGAGACGAGGACTGACTCCCCTGGGGAGACTCCAGAAGTACCCCAAGATCCATGTCAGCACTGGAGAGGAATCCTCAAGTTCCGGCCCCGACTCCACACAAGGTCTTAGGCACCGGCATCGACGGGAGAGGAATCCCGAGAGGCCCCCGAGGAACTCGCATGGGGACTGGCCTTTCCTGAGGCCACCAGAGCGGGTCCCTGAGGTCCCCGTCGTAAGTCGAGAGCACCTGCCGCAACTCGAGAAAATCCAGGAGGTTTTGCCCTCCAGGCGAGATGAGGCCCATTTCCGCTGAGGCTTCTCGAGGCCAATCACATCTAACCACTGGAACTTCCAAAGGGTACTTCTCACCATTGCTGCAACTCAAGAAGTTCCCCGACATACCCGTCTCCACTCGAGAGGAAGCACGTGGGTCCCGCACACATCCAGGGGAGCCCCGTTTCCGCCTACTAGCTCGAGATGAGGGATCCTTTCCCTGTTTCGTAGGGAAAGAATTCCCGGCGTTCCCGTCGCATCTCAAGAGGAGGCGCTCTCCACAGGAAAGGCGAGAGGAACTCCAGGGTCGTGACACCATTCCAAGAGTCCCCCAGATGTGTCAGTCCATTCCAAAGGAACCTGTTTTCCCTGCACTGCCTTGACGTTCAAGCCGAGGATCGACTCCCACCACGTGTGCACGTGGGACAGCCCTGTGGGAAAGCCTCGTGGGAAAGCCTCGTGGGAAAGACTCGAGGGAAAACCATAGATCCTTTGATCCATGCGGCGGACTGCGTGACACTGCTGCTACCGCTCTGGAGGAAAGCGCAAGTGCATGCCCGCATTCGACACGAGGACTGACTCCCCTGGGGAGACTCCAGAAGTACCCCAAGATCCATGTCAGCACTGGAGAGGAATCCTCAGGTTCCGGCCCCGACTCCACACAAGGTCTTAGGCCCCGGCATCGACGGGAGAGGAATCCCGAGAGGCCCCCGAGGAACTCGCATGGGGACTGGCCTTTCCTGAGGCCACCAGAGCGGGTCCCTGAGGTCCCCGTCGTAAGTCGAGAGCACCTGCCGCAACTCGAGAAAATCCAGGAGGTTTTGCCCTCCAGGCGAGATGAGGCCCATTTCCGCTGAGGCTTCTCGAGGCTAATCACTTCTAACCACTGGAACTTCCAAAGGGTCATTCACACCCTTGCTGCAACTCAAGAACTTCCCCGACATACCCGTCTCCACTCGAGAGGAAGCACGTGGGGTCCCGCACACATCCAGGGGAGCCCCGTTTCCGCCTCCTAGCTCGAGATGAGGGATCCTTTCCCTGTTTCGAAGGGAAAGAATTCCCGGCGATCCCGTCGCATCTCAAGAGGAAGCGCTCTCCACAGGAAAGGGGAGAGGAACTCCAGGGTCGTGCCACCATTCCAAGAGACCCCCAGATGTGTCAGTCCATTCCAGAGGAACCTGTTTTCCCTGCACTGCCTTGACGTTCAAGCCGAGGATCGACTCCCACCACGTGTGCACGTGGGACAGCCCTGTGGGAAAGCCTCGTGGGAAAGCCTCGTGGGAAAGACTCGAGGGAAAACCATAGATCCTTTGATCCACGCGGCGGACTGCGTGACATTGCTGCTACCGCTCTGGAGGAAAGCGCAAGTGCATGCCCGCATTCGAGACGAGGACTGACTCCCCTGGGGAGACTCCAGAAGTACCCCAAGATCCATGTCAGCACTGGAGAGGAATCCTCAGGTTCCGGCCCCGACTCCACACAAGGTCTTAGGCCCCGGCATCGACGGGATAGGGATCCCGAGAGGCCCCCGACGAACTCGCATGGGGACTGGCATTTCCTGAGGCCACCAGAGCGGGTCCCTGAGGTCCCCATCGTCAGTCGAGATCACCTGCCGCAACTCGAGAAAATCCAGGAGGTTTTGCCCTCCAGGCGAGATGAGGCTCATTTCCGCTGAGGCTTCTCGAGGCTAATCACGTCTAAACACTGGAACTTCCAAAGGGTCCTTCACACCCTTGCTGCAACTCAAGAAGTTTCCCGTCATACCCGTCTCCACTCGAAAGGAAGCACGTGGTGTCCCGCACAAAACCAGGGGAGCCCCGTTTCCGCCTCCTCGCTCGAGATGAGGGATCCTTTCCCTGTTTCGTAGGGAAAGAATTCCCGGCGTTCCCGTCGCATCTCAAGAGGAGGCGCTCTCCACAGGAAAGGCGAGAGGAACTCCAGGGTCGTGCCACCATTCCAAGAGTTCCCCAGATGTGTCAGTCCATTCCAGAGGAACCTGTTTTCCCTGCACTGCCTTGACGTTCAAGCCAAGGATCGACTCCCACCACGTGTGCACGTGGGACAGCCCTGTGGGAAAGCCTCGTGGGAAAGCCTCGTGGGAAAGACTCGAGGGAAAACCATGGATCCTTTGATCCATGCGGCGGACTGCGTGACACTGCTGCTACCGCTCTTGAGGAAAGCGTAAGTGCATGCCCGCATTCGAGACGAGGACTGACTCCCATGGGGAGACTCCAGAAGTACCCCAAGATCCATGTCAGCACTGGAGAGGAATCCTCAGGTTCCGGCCCCGACTCCACACAAGGTCTTAGGCCCCGGCATCGACGGGAGAGGAATCCCCAGAGGAACTCGCATGGGGACTGGCCTTTCCTGAGGCCACCATAGCGGGTCCCTGAGGTCCTCGTCGTAAGTCGAGAGCACCTGCCGCAACTCGAGAAAATCCAGGTGGTTTTGCCCTCCAGGCGAGATGAGGCCCATTTCCGCTGAGGCTTCTCGAGGCCAATCACATCTAACCACTGGAACTTCCAAAGGGTCCTTCACACCCTTGCTGCAACTCAAGAAGTTCCCCGACATACCCGTCTGCACTCGAGAGGAAGCACGTGGGGTCCCGCACACATCCAGGGGAGCCCCGTTTCCGCCTCCTAGCTCGAGATTAGGGATCCTTTCCCTGTTTCGTAGGGAAAGAATTCCCGGTGTTCCCGTCGCATCTCAAGAGGAGGCGCTCTCCACAGGAAAGGCGAGAGGAACTCCAGGGTCGTGCCACCATTCCAAGAGTCCCCCAGATGTGTCAGTCCATTCCAGAGGAACCTGTTTTCCCTGCACTGCCTTGACGTTTAAGCCAAGGATCGACTCCCACCACGTGTGCACGTGGGACAGCCCTGTGGGAAAGCCTCGTGGGAAAGCCTCGTGGGAAAGACTCGAGGGAAAACCATGGATCCTTTGATCCATGCGGCGGACTGCGTGAAACTGCTGCTACAGCTCTGGAGGAAAGCGCAAGTGCATGCCCGCATTCGAGACGAGGACTGACTCCCCTGGGGAGACTCCAGAAGTACCCCAAGATCCATGTCAGCACTGGAGCGGAATCCTCAGGTTCCGGCCCCGACTCCACACAAGGTCTCAGGCCCCGGCATCGACGGGAGAGGAATCCCGAGAGGCCCCCGAGGAACTCGCATCGGGACTGGCCTTTCCTGAGGCCACCAGAGCGGGTCCCTGAGGTCCCCGTCGTAAGTCGAGAGCACCTGCCGCAACTCGAGAAAATCCAGGAGGTTTTGCCCTCCAGGCGAGATTAGGCCCATTTCCGCTGAGGCTTCTCGAGGCCAATCACATCTAACCACTGGAACTTCCAAAGGGTCCTTCACACCATTGCTGCAACTCAAGAAGTTCCCCGACATACCCGTCTCCACTCGAGAGGAAGCAAGTGGTGTCCCGCACACATCCAGGGAAGCCCCGTTTCTGCCTCCTAGCTCGAGATGAGGGATCCTTTCCCTGTTTCGTAGAGAAAGAATTCCCGGCGTTCCCGTCGCATCTCAAGAGGAGGCGCTCTCCACAGGAAAGGCGAGAGGAACTCCAGGGTCGTGACACCATTCCAAGAGTCCCCCAGATGTGTCAGTCCATTCCAGAGGAACCTGTTTTCCCTGCACTGCCTTGACGTTCAAGCCGAGGATCGAGTCCCACCACGTGTGCACGTGGGACAGCCCTGTGGGAAAGCCTCGTGGGAAAGCCTCGTGGGAAAGACTCGAGGGAAAACCATAGATCCTTTGATCCACGCGGCGGACTGCGTGACACTGCTGCTACCGCTCTGGAGGAAAGCGCAAGTGCATGCCCGCATTCGAGACGAGGACTGACTCCCCTGGGGAGACTCCAGAAGTACCCCAAGATCCATGTCAGCACTGGAGAGGAATCCTCAGGTTCCGGCCCCGACTCCACACAAGGTCTTAGGCCCCGGCATCGATGGGAGAGGAATCCCCAGAGGAACTCGCATGGGGACTGGCCTTTCCTGATTTCACCATAGCGGGTCCCTGAGGTCCTTGTCGTAAGTCGAGAGCACCTGCCGCAACTCGAGAAAACCCAGGAGGTTTTGCCCTCCAGGCGAGATGAGGCCCATTTCCGATGAGGCTTTTCGAGGCCAATCACATCTAACCACTGGAACTTCCAAAGGGTCCTTCACACCCTTGCTGCAACTCAAGAAGATCCCCGACATACCCGTCTCCACTCGAGAGGAAGCACGTGGGGTCCCGCACACATCCAGGGGAGCCCCGTTACCGCCTCCTAGCTCGAGATGAGGGATCCTTTCCCTGTTTCGTAGGGAAAGAATTCCCGGCGTTCCCGTCGCATCTCAAGAGGAGGCGCTCTTCACAGGAAATGCGAGAGGAACTCCAGGGTCGTGCCACCATTCCAAGAGACCCCCAGATGTGTCAGTCCATTCCAGAGGAACCTGTTTTCCCTGCACTGCCTTGACGTTCAAGCCGAGGATCGACTCCCACCACGTGTGCACGTGGGACAGCCCTTGGGAAAGCCTCGTGGGAAAGCCTCGTGGGAAAGACTCGAGGGAAAACCATAGATCCTTTCATCCACGCGGCGGACTGCGTGACACTGCTGCTACCGCTCTGGAGGAAAGCGCAAGTGCATGCCCGCATTCGAGACTAGGACTGACTCCCCTGGGGAGACTCCAGAAGTACCCCAAGATCCATGTCAGCACTGGAGAGGAATCCTCAGGTTCCGGCCCCGACTCCACACAAGGTCTTAGGCCCCGGCATCGACGGGAGAGGAATTCCCAGAGGCCCCCGAGGAACTCGCATGGGGACTGGCCTTTCCTGAGGCCACCAGAGCGGGTCCCTGAGGTCCCCGTCGTAAGTCGAGAGCACCTGCCGCAACTCGAGAAAATCCAGGAGGTTTTGCCCTCCAGGCGAGATGAGGCCCATTTCCGCTGAGGCTTCTCGAGGCTAATCACGTCTAACCACTGGAACTTCCAAAGGGTCATTCACACCCTTGCTGCAACTCAAGAACTTCCCCGACATACCCGTCTCCACTCGAGAGGAAGCACGTGGGGTCCCGCACACATCCAGGGGAGCCCCGTTTCCGCCTCCTAGCTCGAGATGAGGGATCCTTTCCCTGTTTCGTAGGGAAAGAATTCCCGGCGATCCCGTCGCATCTCAAGAGGAAGCGCTCTCCACAGGAAAGGGGAGAGGAACTCCAGGGTCGTGCCACCATTCCAAGAGACCCCCAGATGTGTCAGTCCATTCCAGAGGAACCTGTTTTCCCTGCACTGCCTTGACGTTCAAGCCGAGGATCGACTCCCACCACGTGTGCACGTGAGACAGCCCTGTGGGAAAGCCTCGTGGGAAAGCCTCGTGGGAAAGACTCGAGGGAAAACCATACATCCTTTGATCCACGCGGCGGACTGCGTGACACTGCTTCTACCGCTCTTGAGGAAAGCGCAAGTGCATGCCCGCATTCGAGACGAGGACTGACTCCCCTGGGGAGACTCCAGAAGTACCCCAAGATCCATGTCAGCACTGGAGAGGAATCCTCAGGTTCCGGCCCCGACTCCACACAAGGTCTTAGGCCCCGGCATCGACGGGAGAGGAATCCCCAGAGGAACTCGCATGGGGACTGGCCTTTCCTGAGGCCACCAGAGCGGGTCCCTGAGGTCCCCGTCGTAAGTCGAGAGCACCTGCCGCAACTCGAGAAAATCCAGGAGGTTTTGCCCTCCAGGCGAGATGAGGCCCATTTCCGCTGAGGCTTCTCGAGGCCAATCACATCTAACCACTGGAACTTCCAAAGGGTCCTTCACAGCCTTGCTGCAACTCAAGAAGATCCCCGACATACCCGTCTCCACACGAGAGGAAGCACGTGGGGTCCCGCACACATCCAGGGGAGCCCCGTTTCCGCCTCCTAGCTCGAGATGAGGGATCCTTTCCCTGTTTCGTAGGGAAGAATTCCCGGCTTTCCCGTCGCATCTCAAGAGGAGGCGCTCTCCACAGGAAAGGCGAGAGGAACTCCAGGGTCGTGCCACCATTCCAAGAGTCCCCCAGATGTGTCAGTCCATTCCAGAGGAACCTGTTTTCCCTGCACTGCCTTGACGTTCAAGCCGAGGATCGACTCCCACCACGTGTGCACGTGGGACAGCCCTGTGGGAAAGCCTCGTGGGAAAGCCTCGTGGGAAAGACTCGAGGGAAAACCATAGATCCTTTGATCCACGCAGCGGACTGCGTGACACTGCTTCTTCCGCTCTGGAGGAAAGCGCAAGTGCATGTCCGCATTCGACACGAGGACTGACTCCCCTGGGGAGACTCCAGAAGTACCCCAAGATCCATGTCAGCACTGGAGAGGAATCCTCAGGTTCCGGCCCCGACTCCACACAAGGTCTTAGGCCCCGGCATCGACGGGAGAGGAATCCCGAGACGCCCCCGAGGAACTCGCATGGGGACTGGGCTTTCCTGAGGCCACCAGAGCGGGTCCCTGAGGTCCCCGTCGTAAGTCGAGAGCACCTGCCGCAACTCGAGAAAATCCAGGAGGTTTTGCCCTCCAGGCGAGATGAGGCCCATTTCCGCTGAGGCTTCTCGAGGCCAATCACATCTAACCACTGGAACTTCCAAAGGGTCCTTCACACCATTGCTGCAACTCAAGAAGTTCCCCGACATACCCGTCTGCACTCGAGAGGAAGCACGTGGGCTCCCGCACACATCCAGGGGAGCCCCGTTTCCGCCTCCTAGCTCGAGATGAGGGATCCTTTCCCTGTTTCGTAAGGAAAGAATTCCCGGCGTTCCCATCGCATCTCAAGAGGAGGCGCTCTCCACAGGAAAGGCGAGAGGAACTCCAGGGTCGTGCCACCATTCCAAGAGACCCCCAGATGTGTCATTCCATTACAGAGGAACCTGTTTTCCCTGCACTGCCTTGATGTTCAAGCCGAGGATCGACTCCCACCACGTGTGCACGTGGGACAGCCCTGTGGGAAAGCCTCGTGGGAAAGCCTCGTGGGAAAGACTCGAGGGAAAACCATAGATCCTTTGATCCACGCGGCGGACTGCGTGACACTGCTGCTACCGCTCTGGAGGAAAGCGCAAGTGCATGCCCGCATTCGAGACGAGGACTGACTCCCCTGGGGAGACTCCAGAAGTACCCCAAGATCCATGTCAGCACTGGAGAGGAATCCTCAGGTTCCGGCCCCGACTCCACAGAAGGACTTAGGCCCTGGCATCGACGGGAGAGGGATCCCGAGAGGCCCCCGAGGAACTCGCATGGGGACTGGCTTTTCCTGAGGCCACCAGAGCGGGTCCCTGAGGTCCCCGTCGTAAGTCGAGATCACCTGCCGCAACTCGAGAAAATCCAGGAGGTTTTGCCCTCCAGGCGAGATGAGGCTCATTTCCGCTGAGGCTTCTCGAGGCTAATCACGTCTAAACACTGGAACTTCCAAAGGGTCCTTCACACCCTTGCTGCAACTCAAGAAGTTCCCCGACATACCCGTCTCCACTCGAGAGGAAGCACGTGGGGTCCCGCACACATCCAGGGGAGCCCCGTTTCCGCCTCCTAGCTCGAGATGAGGGATCCTTTCCCTGTTTCGTAGGGAAAGAATTCCCGGCGTTCCCGTCGCATCTCAAGAGGAGGCGCTCTCCACAGGAAAGGCGAGAGGAACTCCAGGGTCGTGACACCATTCCAAGAGTCCCCCAGATGTGTCAGTCCATTCCAGAGGAACCTGTTTTCCCTGCACTGCCTTGACGTTCAAGCCGAGGATCGACTCCCACCACGTGTGCACGTGGGACAGCCCTGTGGGAAAGCCTCGTGGGAAAGCCTCGTGGGAAAGACTCGAGGGAAAACCATAGATCCTTTGATCCACGAGGCGGACTGCGTGACACTGCTGCTACCGCTCTGGAGGAAAGCGCAAGTGCATGCCCGCATTTGAGACGCAGACTGACTCCCTTGGGGAGACTCCAGAAGTACCCCAAGATCCATGTCAGCACTGGAGAGGAATCCTCAGGTTCCGGCCCCGACTCCACACAAGGACTTAGGCCCCGGCATCGACGGGAGAGGAATCTCGAGAGGCCCCCGAGGAACTCGCATGGGGACTGGCCTTTCCTGAGGCCACCAGAGCGGGTCCCTGAGGTCCCCGTCGTAAGTCGAGAGCACCTGCCGCAACTCGAGAAAATCCAGGATGTTTTGCCCTCCAGGCGAGATGAGGCCCATTTCCGCTGAGGCTTCTCGAGGCCAATCACATCTAACCACTGGAACTTCCAAAGGGTCCTTCACACCCTTGCTGCAACACAAGAAGTTCCCCGACATACCCGTCTGGACTCGGAGGAAGCAAGTGGGGTCCCGCCCACATCCAGGGGAGCTCCGTTTCCGACTCCTAGCTCGAGATGAGGGATCCTTTCCCTGTTTCGTAGGGAAAGAATTCCCGGCGTTCCCGTCGCATCTCAAGAGGAGGCGCTCTCCACAGGAAAGGCGAGAGGAACTCCAGGGTCGTGCCACCATTCCAAGAGTCCCCCAGATGTGTCAGTCCATTCCAGAGGAACCTGTTTTCCCTGCACTGCCTTGACGTTCAAGCCAAGGATCGACTCCCACCACTTGTGCACGTGGGACATCCCTGTGGGAAAGCCTCGTGGTAAAGACTCGAGGGAAAACCATAGATCCTTTGATCCACGAGGCGGACTGGGTGACACTGCTACTACCGCTCTGGAGGAAAGCGCAAGTGCATGCCCGCATTCGAGACGAAGACTGACTCCCCTGGGGAGACTCCAGAATTACCCCAAGACCCATGTCAGCACTGGAGAGGAATCCTCAGGTTCCGGCCCCGACTCCACACAAGGACTTAGGCCCCGGCATCGACGGGAGAGGAATCCCCAGAGGCCCCCGAGGAACTCGCATGGGGACTGGCCTTTCCTGAGGCCACCAGAGCGGGTCCCTGAGGTCCCCGTCGTAAGTCGAGAGCACCTGCTGCAACTCGAGAAAATCCAGGAGGTTTTGCCCTCCAGGCGAGATGAGGCCCATTTCCGCTGAGGCTTCTCGAGGCCAATCACATCTAACCACTGGAACTTCCAAAGGGTCCTTCACACCCTTGCTGCAACTCAAGAAGTTCCCCGACATACCCGTCTCCACTCGAGAGGAAGCACGTGGGGTCCCGCATACATCCAGGGGAGCCCCGTTTCCGTCTCCTAGCTCGAGATGAGGGATCCTTTCCCTGTTTCGTAGGGAAAGAATTCCCGGGCGTTCCCGTCGCATCTCAAGAGGAGGCGCTCTCCACAGGAAAGGCGAGAGGAACTCCAGGGTCGTGCCACCATTCCAAGAGTCCCTCAGATGTGTCAGTCCATTCCAGAGGAACCTGTTTTCCCTGCACTGCCTTGACGTTCAAGCCAAGGATCGACTCCCACCACGTGTGCACGTGGAACAGCATTGTGGGAAAGCCTCGTGGGAAAGCCTCGTGGGAAAGACTCGAGGGAAAACCATGGATCCTTTGATCCACGCGGCGGACTGCGTGACACTGCTGCTACTGCTCTGGAGGAAAGCACAAGTGCATGCCCGCATTCGAGACGAGGACTGACTCCCCTGGGGAGACTCCAGAAGTACCCCAAGATGCATGTCAGCACTGGAGAGGAATCCTCAGGTTCCGGCCTCGACTCCACACAAGGTCTTAGGCCCCGGCATCGACGGGAGAGCAATCCCGAGATGCCCCCGAGGAACTCGCATGGGGACTGGCCTTTCCTGAGGCCACCAGAGCGGGTCCCTGAGGTCCCCGTCGTAAGTCGAGAGCACCTGCCGCAACTCGAGAAAATCCAGGAGGTTTTGCCCTCCAGGCGAGATGAGGCCCATTTCCGCTGAGGCTTCTAGAGGCTAATCACGTCTAACCACTGGAACTTCCAAAGTGTCCTTCACACCCTTGCTGCAACTCAAGAAGTTCCCCGACATACCCGTCTCCACTCGAGAGGAAGCACGTGGGTCCCGAACACATCCAGGGGAGCCCTGTTTCCGCCTCCTAGCTCGAGATGAGGGATCCTTTCCCTTTTTCGTAGGGAAAGAATTCCCGGCGTTCCCGTCGCATCTCAAGAGGAGGCGCTCTCCACAGGAAAGGCGAGAGGAACTCCAGGGTCATGCCACCATTCCAAGAGTCCCCCAGATGTGTCAGTCCATTCCAGAGGAACCTGTTTTCCCTGCACTGCCTTGACGTTCAAGCCGACGATCGACACCCACCACGTGTGCACGTGGGACAGCCCTGTGAGAAAGCCTCGTGGGAAAGCCTCGTGGGAAAGACTCGAGGGAAAACCATAGATCCTTTGATCCACGCGGCGGACTGCGTGACACTGCTGCTACCGCTCTGGAGGAAAGCGCAAGTGCATGCCCGCATTCGAGACGAGGACTGACTCCCCTGGGGAGACTCCAGAAGTACCCCAAGATCCATGTCAGCACTGGAGAGGAATCCTCAGGTTCCGGCCCCGACTCCACACAAGGTCTTAGGCCCCGGCATCGACGGGATAGGGATCCCGAGAGGCCCCCGAGGAACTCGCATGGGGACTGGCTTTTCCTGAGGCCACCAGAGCGGGTCCCTGAGGTCCCCATCGTCAGTCGAGATCACCTGCCGCAACTCGAGAAAATCCAGGAGGTTTTGCCCTCCAGGCGAGATGAGGCTCATTTCCGCTGAGGCTTCTCGAGGCTAATCACGTCTAACCTCTGGAACTTCCAAAGGGTCTTTCACACCCTTGCTGCAACTCAAGAAGTTCCCCGACATACCCGTCTCCACTCGAGAGGAAGCACGTGGGGTCCCGCACACATCCAGGGGAGCCCCGTTTCCGCCTCCTAGCTCGAGATGAGGGATCCTTTCCCTGTTTCGTAGGGAAAGAATTCCCGGCGTTCCCGTCGCATCTCAAGAGGAGGCGCTCTCCACAGGAAAGGTGAGAGGAACTCCAGGGTCGTGCCACCATTCCAAGAGTCCCCCAGATGTGTCAGTCCATTCCAGAGGAACCTGTTTTCCCTGCACTGCCTTGACGTTCAAGCCAAGGATCGACTCCCACCACGTGTGCACGTGGGACAGCCCTGTGGGAAAGCCTCGTGGGAAAGCCTCGTGGGAAAGACTCGAGGGAAAACCATGGATCCTTTGATCCATGCGGAGGACTGCGTGACACTGCTGCTACAGCTCTGGAGGAAAGCGCAGGTGCATGCCCGCATTCGAGACGAGGACTGACTCCCCTGGGGAGACTCCAGAAGTACCCCAAGATCCATGTCCGCACTGGAGAGGAATCCTCAGGTTCCGGCCCCGACTCCACACAAGGTCTTAGGCCCCGGCATCGACGGGAGAGGAATCCCCAGAGGAACTCGCATGGGGACTGGCCTTTCCTGAGGCCACCAGAGCGGGTCCCTGAGGTCCCCGTCGTAAGTCGAGAGCACCTGCCGCAACTCGAGAAAATCCAGGAGGTTTTGCCCTCCAGGCGAGATGAGGCCCATTTCCGCTGAGGCTTCTCGAGGCCAATCACATCTAACCACTGGAACTTCCAAAGGGTCCTTCACAGCGTTGCTGCAACTCAAGAAGATCCCCGACATACCCGTCTCCACTCGAATGGAAGCACGTGGGGTCCCGCACACATCCAGGGGAGCCCCGTTTCCGCCTCCTAGCTCGAGATGAGGGATCCTTTCCCTGTTTCGTAGGGAAAGAATTCCCGGCGTTCCCGTCGCATCTCAAGAGGAGGCGCTCTCCACAGGAAAGGCAAGAGGAACTCCAGGGTCGTGACACCATTCCAAGAGTCCCCCAGATGTGTCAGTCCATTCCAGAGGAACCTGTTTTCCCTGCACTGCCTTGACGTTCAAGCCAAGGATCGACTCCCACCACGTGTGCACGTGGGATAGCCCTGTGGGAAAGCCTCGTGGGAAAGCCTCGTGGGAAAGACTCGAGGGAAAACCATAGATCCTTTGATCCACGAGGCGGACTGCGTGACACTGCTGCTACCGCTCTGGAGGAAAGCGCAAGTGCATGCCCGCATTTGAGACGCAGACTGACTCCCTTGGGGAGACTCCAGAAGTACCCCAAGATCCATGTCAGCACTGGAGAGGAATCCTCAGGTTCCGGCCCCGACTCCACACAAGGACTTAGGCCCCGGCATCGACGGGAGAGGAATCTCGAGAGGCCCCCGGGGAACTCGCATGGGGACTGGGCTTTCCTGAGGCCACCAGAGCGGGTCCCTGAGGTCCCCGTCGTAAGTCGAGAGCACCTGCCGCAACTCGAGAAAATCCAGGAGGTTTTGCCCTCCAGGCGAGATGAGGCCCATTTCCGCTGAGGCTTCTCGAGGCCAATCACATCTAACCACTGGAACTTCCAAAGGGTCCTTCACACCCTTGCTGCAACTCAAGAAGTTCCCCGACATACCCGTCTGGACTCGGAGGAAGCAAGTGGGGTCCCGCCCACATCCAGGGGAGCTCCGTTTCCGACTCCTAGCTCGAGATGAGGGATCCTTTCCCTGTTTCGTAGGGAAAGAATTCCCGGCGTTCCCGTCGCATCTCAAGAGGAGGCGCTCTCCACAGGAAAGGCGAGAGGAACTCCAGGGTCGTGCCACCATTCCAAGAGTCCCCCAGATGTGTCAGTCCATTCCAGAGGAACCTGTTTTCCCTGCACTGCCTTGACGTTCAAGCCGAGGATCGAGTCCCACCACGTGTGCACGTGGGACAGCCCTGTGGGAAAGCCTCGTGGGAAAGCCTCGTGGGAAAGACTCGAGGGAAAACCATAGATCCTTTGATCCACGCGGCGGACTGCGTGACACTGCTGCTACCGCTCTGGAGGAAAGCGCAAGTGCATGCCCGCATTCGAGACGAGGACTGACTCCCCTGGGGAGACTCCAG
The DNA here is from genome assembly GCF_042477335.2 of Ovis canadensis. NCBI lineage: Eukaryota > Metazoa > Chordata > Mammalia > Artiodactyla > Bovidae > Ovis > Ovis canadensis. The sequence continues at coordinate 1,593,965 of NC_091253.1, forward strand.
AAGTACCCCAAGATCCATGTCAGCACTGGAGAGGAATCCTCAGGTTCCGGCCCCGACTCCACACAAGGTCTTAGGCCCCGGCATCGATGGGAGAGGAATCCCGAGAGGCCCCCGAGGAACTCGCATGGGGACTGGCCTTTCCTGAGGCCACCAGAGCGGGTCCCTGAGGTCCCCGTCGTAAGTCGAGAGCACCTGCCGCAACTCGAGAAAATCCAGGAGGTTTTGCCCTCCAGGCGAGATGAGGCCCATTTCCGCTGAAGCTTCTCGAGGCCAATCATATCTAACCACTGGAACTTCCAAAGGGTTCTTCACACCAATGCTGCAACTCAAGAAGTTCCCCGACATACCCGTCTCCACTCGAGAGGAAGCACGTGGGGTCCCGCACACATCCAGGGGAGCCCCGTTTCCGCCTCCTAGCTCGAGATGAGGGATCCTTTCCCTGTTTCGTAGGGAAAGAATTCCCGGCGTTCCCGTCGCATCTCAAGAGGAGGCGCTCTCCACCGGAAAGGCGAGAGGAACTCCAGGGTCGTGCCACCATTCCAAGAGTCCCCCAGATGTGTCAGTCCATTCCAGAGGAACCTGTTTTCCCTGCACTGCCTTGACTTCCAAGCCGAGGATCGACTCCCACCACGTGTGCACGTGGGACAGCCCTGTGGGAAAGCCTCGTGGGAAAGCCTCGTGGGAAAGACTCGAGGGAAAACCATAGATCCTTTGATCCACGCGGCGGACTGCGTGACACTGCTGCTACGGCTCTGGAGGAAAGCGCAAGTGCATGCCCGCATTCGAGACGAGGACTGACTCCCCTGGGGAGACTCCAGAAGTACCCCAAGATCCATGTCAGCACTGGAGAGGAATCCTCAGGTTCCGGCCCCGACTCCACACAAGGTCTTAGGCGCCGGCATCGACGGGAGAGGAACCCCGAGAGGCCCACGAGGAACTCGCATGGGGACTGGCCTTTCCTGAGGCCACCAGAGCGGGTCCCTGAGGTCCCCGTCGTAAGTCGAGAGCACCTGCCGCAACTCGAGAAAATCGAAGCGGTTTTGCCCTCCAGGCGAGATGAGGCCCATTTCCGCTGAGGCTTCTCGAGGCCAATCACATCTAACCACTGAAACTTCCAAAGGGTCCTTCACACCATTGCTGCAACTCAAGAAGTTCCCCGACATACCAGTCTCCACTCGAGAGGAAGCACGTGGGGTCCCGCACACATCCAGGGGAGCCCCGTTTCCGACTCCTAGCTCGAGATGAGGGATCCTTTCCCTGTTTCGTAGGGAAAGAATTCCCGGCGTTCCCGTCGCATCTCAAGAGGAGGCGCTCTCCACAGGAAAGGCGAGAGGAACTCCAGGGTCGTGCCACCATTCCAAGAGTCCCCCAGATGTGTCAGTCCATTCCAGAGGAACCTGTTTTCCCTGCACTGCCTGACTTTCAAGCCGAGGATCGAGTCCCACCACGTGTGCACGTGGGACAGCCCTGTGGGAAAGCCTCGTGGGAAAGCCTCGTGGGAAAGACTCGAGGGAAAACCATAGATCCTTTGATCCACGCGGCGGACTGCGTGACACTGCTGCTACCGCTCTGGAGGAAAGCGCAAGTGCATGCCCGCATTCGAGACGAGGACTGACTCCCCTGGGGAGACTCCAGAAGTACCCCAAGATCCATGTCCGCACTGGAGAGGAATCCTCAGGTTCCGGCCCCGACTCCACACAAGGTCTTAGGCCCCGGCATCGACGGGAGAGGAATCCCCAGAGGAACTCGCATGGGGACTGGCCTTTCCTGAGGCCACCAGAGCGGGTCCCTGAGGTCCCCGTCGTAAGTCGAGAGCACCTGCCGCAACTCGAGAAAATCCAGGAGGTTTTGCCCTCCAGGCGAGATGAGGCCCATTTCCGCTGAGGCTTCTCGAGGCCAATCACATCTAACCACTGGAACTTCCAAAGGGTCCTTCACAGCGTTGCTGCAACTCAAGAAGATCCCCGACATACCCGTCTCCACTCGAATGGAAGCACGTGGGGTCCCGCACACATCCAGGGGAGCCCCGTTTCCGCCTCCTAGCTCGAGATGAGGGATCCTTTCCCTGTTTCGTAGGGAAAGAATTCCCGGCGTTCCCGTCGCATCTCAAGAGGAGGCGCTCTCCACAGGAAAGGCAAGAGGAACTCCAGGGTCGTGACACCATTCCAAGAGTCCCCCAGATGTGTCAGTCCATTCCAGAGGAACCTGTTTTCCCTGCACTGCCTTGACGTTCAAGCCAAGGATCGACTCCCACCACGTGTGCACGTGGGATAGCCCTGTGGGAAAGCCTCGTGGGAAAGCCTCGTGGGAAAGACTCGAGGGAAAACCATAGATCCTTTGATCCACGAGGCGGACTGCGTGACACTGCTGCTACCGCTCTGGAGGAAAGCGCAAGTGCATGCCCGCATTTGAGACGCAGACTGACTCCCTTGGGGAGACTCCAGAAGTACCCCAAGATCCATGTCAGCACTGGAGAGGAATCCTCAGGTTCCGGCCCCGACTCCACACAAGGACTTAGGCCCCGGCATCGACGGGAGAGGAATCTCGAGAGGCCCCCGGGGAACTCGCATGGGGACTGGGCTTTCCTGAGGCCACCAGAGCGGGTCCCTGAGGTCCCCGTCGTAAGTCGAGAGCACCTGCCGCAACTCGAGAAAATCCAGGAGGTTTTGCCCTCCAGGCGAGATGAGGCCCATTTCCGCTGAGGCTTCTCGAGGCCAATCACATCTAACCACTGGAACTTCCAAAGGGTCCTTCACACCCTTGCTGCAACTCAAGAAGTTCCCCGACATACCCGTCTGGACTCGGAGGAAGCAAGTGGGGTCCCGCCCACATCCAGGGGAGCTCCGTTTCCGACTCCTAGCTCGAGATGAGGGATCCTTTCCCTGTTTCGTAGGGAAAGAATTCCCGGCGTTCCCGTCGCATCTCAAGAGGAGGCGCTCTCCACAGGAAAGGCGAGAGGAACTCCAGGGTCGTGCCACCATTCCAAGAGTCCCCCAGATGTGTCAGTCCATTCCAGAGGAACCTGTTTTCCCTGCACTGCCTTGACGTTCAAGCCGAGGATCGAGTCCCACCACGTGTGCACGTGGGACAGCCCTGTGGGAAAGCCTCGTGGGAAAGCCTCGTGGGAAAGACTCGAGGGAAAACCATAGATCCTTTGATCCACGCGGCGGACTGCGTGACACTGCTGCTACCGCTCTGGAGGAAAGCGCAAGTGCATGCCCGCATTCGAGACGAGGACTGACTCCCCTGGGGAGACTCCAGAAGTACCCCAAGATCCATGTCAGCACTGGAGAGGAATCCTCAGGTTCCGGCCCCGACTCCACACAAGGTCTTAGGCCCCGGCATCGATGGGAGAGGAATCCCGAGAGGCCCCCGAGGAACTCGCATGGGGACTGGCCTTTCCTGAGGCCACCAGAGCGGGTCCCTGAGGTCCCCGTCGTAAGTCGAGAGCACCTGCCGCAACTCGAGAAAATCCAGGATGTTTTGCCCTCCAGGCGAGATGAGGCCCATTTCCGCTGAAGCTTCTCGAGGCCAATCATATCTAACCACTGGAACTTCCAAAGGGTTCTTCACACCAATGCTGCAACTCAAGAAGTTCCCCGACATACCCGTCTCCACTCGAGAGGAAGCACGTGGGGTCCCGCACACATCCAGGGGAGCCCCGTTTCCGCCTCCTAGCTCGAGATGAGGGATCCTTTCCCTGTTTCGTAGGGAAAGAATTCCCGGCGTTCCCGTCGCATCTCAAGAGGAGGCGCTCTCCACCGGAAAGGCGAGAGGAACTCCAGGGTCGTGCCACCATTCCAAGAGTCCCCCAGATGTGTCAGTCCATTCCAGAGGAACCTGTTTTCCCTGCACTGCCTTGACTTCCAAGCCGAGGATCGACTCCCACCACGTGTGCACGTGGGACAGCCCTGTGGGAAAGCCTCGTGGGAAAGCCTCGTGGGAAAGACTCGAGGGAAAACCATAGATCCTTTGATCCACGCGGCGGACTGCGTGACACTGCTGCTACGGCTCTGGAGGAAAGCGCAAGTGCATGCCCGCATTCGAGACGAGGACTGACTCCCCTGGGGAGACTCCAGAAGTACCCCAAGATCCATGTCAGCACTGGAGAGGAATCCTCAGGTTCCGGCCCCGACTCCACACAAGGTCTTAGGCGCCGGCATCGACGGGAGAGGAACCCCGAGAGGCCCACGAGGAACTCGCATGGGGACTGGCCTTTCCTGAGGCCACCAGAGCGGGTCCCTGAGGTCCCCGTCGTAAGTCGAGAGCACCTGCCGCAACTCGAGAAAATCGAAGCGGTTTTGCCCTCCAGGCGAGATGAGGCCCATTTCCGCTGAGGCTTCTCGAGGCCAATCACATCTAACCACTGAAACTTCCAAAGGGTCCTTCACACCATTGCTGCAACTCAAGAAGTTCCCCGACATACCAGTCTCCACTCGAGAGGAAGCACGTGGGGTCCCGCACACATCCAGGGGAGCCCCGTTTCCGACTCCTAGCTCGAGATGAGGGATCCTTTCCCTGTTTCGTAGGGAAAGAATTCCCGGCGTTCCCGTCGCATCTCAAGAGGAGGCGCTCTCCACAGGAAAGGCGAGAGGAACTCCAGGGTCGTGCCACCATTCCAAGAGTCCCCCAGATGTGTCAGTCCATTCCAGAGGAACCTGTTTTCCCTGCACTGCCTGACTTTCAAGCCGAGGATCGAGTCCCACCACGTGTGCACGTGGGACAGCCCTGTGGGAAAGCCTCGTGGGAAAGCCTCGTGGGAAAGACTCGAGGGAAAACCATAGATCCTTTGATCCACGCGGCGGACTGCGTGACACTGCTGCTACCGCTCTGGAGGAAAGCGCAAGTGCATGCCCGCATTCGAGACGAGGACTGACTCCCCTGGGGAGACTCCAGAAGTACCCCAAGATCCATGTCAGCACTGGAGAGGAATCCTCAGGTTCCGGCCCCGACTCCACACAAGGTCTTAGGCCCCGGCATCGACGGGAGAGGAATCCCGAGAGGCCCCCGAGGAACTCGCATGGGGACTGGCCTGTCCTGAGGCCACCAGAGCGGGTCCCTGAGGTCCCCGTTTTAAGTCGAGTGCACTTGCTGCAACTCGAGAAAATCCAGGAGGTTTTGCCATCCAGGCGAGATGAGGCCCATTTCCGCTGAGGCTTCTCGAGGCCAATCACATCTAACCACTGGAACTTCCAAAGGGTCCTTCACACCATTGCTGCAACTCAAGAAGTTCCCCGACATACCCGTCTGCACTCGAGCGGAAGCACGAGGTGTCCCGCACACATCCAGGGGAGCCCCGTTTCCGCCTCCTAGCTCGAGATGAGGGATCCTTTCCCTGTTTCGTAGGGAAAGAATTCCCGGCGTTCCCGTCGCATCTCAAGAGGAAGCGCTCTCCACAAGAAAGGGGAGAGGAACTCCAGGGTCGTGCCACCATTCCAAGAGTCCCCCAGATGTGTCAGTCCATTCCAGAGGAACCTGTTTTCCCTGCACTGCCTTGACGTTCAAGCCGAGGATCGACTCCCACCACGTGTGCACGTGGGACAGGCTGTGGGAAAGCCTCGTGGGAAAGCCTCGTGGGAAAGACTCGAGGGAAAACCATAGATCCTTTGATCCACGCGGCGGACTGCGTGACACTGCTGCTACCGCTCTGGAGGAAAGCGCAAGTGCATGCCCGCATTCGAGACGAGGACTGACTCCCCTGGGGAGACTCCAGAAGTACCCCAAGATCCATGTCAGCACTGGAGAGGAATCCTCAGGTTCCGGCCCCGACTCCACACAATGTCTTAGGCCCCAGCATCCACGGGAGAGGAATCCCGAGAGGCCCCCGAAGAACTCGCATGGGGACTGGCCTTTCCTGAGGCCACCAGAGCAGTTCCCTGAGATCCCCGTCGTAAGTCCAGAGCACCTGCCGCAACTCGAGAAAATCCAGGAGGTTTTGCCCTCCAGGCGAGATGAGGCCCATTTCCGCTGAGGCTTCTCGAGGCCAATCACATCTAACCACTGGAACTTCCAAAGGGTCCTTCACACCATTGCTGCAACTCAAGAAGTTCCCCGACATACCCGTGTCCACTCGAGAGGAAGCACGTGGGGTCCCGCACACATCCAGGGGAGCCCCGTTTCCGACTCCTAGCTCGAGATGAGGGATCCTTTCCCTGTTTCGTAGGGAAAGAATTCCCGGCGTTCCCGTCGCATCTCAAGAGGAGGCGCTCTCCACAGGAAAGGCGAGAGGAACTCCAGGGTCGTGCCACCATTCCAAGAGTCCCCCAGATGTGTCAGTCCATTCCAGAGGAACCTGTTTTCCCTGCACTGCCTTGACGTTCAAGCCGAGGATCGACTCCCACCACGTGTGCACGTGGGACAGCCCTGTGGGAAAGCCTCGTGGGAAAGCCTCGTGGGAAAGACTCGAGGGAAAACCATAGATCCTTTGATCCACGCGGCGGACTGCGTCACACTGCTTCTACCGCTCTGGAGGAAAGCGCAAGTGCATGCCCGCATTCGAGACGAGGACTGACTCCCCTGGGGAGACTCCAGAAGTACCCCAAGATCCATGTCAGCACTGGAGAGGAATCCTCAGGTTCCGGCCCCGACTCCACACAAGGTCTTAGGCCCCGGCATCGACGGGAGAGCATTCCCGAGATGCCCCCGAGGAACTCGCATGGGGACTGGCCTTTCCTGAGGCCACCAGAGCGGGTCCCTGAGGTCCCCGTCGTAAGTCGAGAGCACCTCCCGCAACTCGAGAAAATCCAGGAGGTTTTGCCCTCCAGGCGAGATGAGGCCCATTTCCGCTGAGGCTTCTCGAGGCCAATCACGTCTAACCACTGGAACTTCCAAAGGGTCCTTCACACCCTTGCTGCAACTCAAGAAGTTCCCCGACATACCCGTCTCCACTCGAGAGGAAGCACGTGGGGTCCCGCACACATCCAGGGGAGCCCCGTTTCCGCCTCCTAGCTCGAGATGAGGGATCCTTTCCCTGTTTCGTAGGGAAAGAATTCCCGGCGTTCCCGTCGCATCTCAAGAGGAGGCGCTCTCCACAGGAAAGGCGAGAGGAACTCCAGGGTCGGGCCACCATTCCAAGAGTCCCCCAGATGTGTCAGTCCATTCCAGAGGAACCTGTTTTCCCTGCACTGCCTTGACGTTCAAGCCGAGGATCGACTCCCACCACGTGTGCACGTGGGACAGCCCTGTGGGAAAGCCTCGTGGGAAAGCCTCGTGGGAAAGACTCGAGGGAAAACCATAGATCCTTTGATCCACGCGGCGGACTGCGTCACACTGCTTCTACCGCTCTGGAGGAAAGCGCAAGTGCATGCCCGCATTCGAGACGAGGACTGACTCCCCTGGGGAGACTCCAGAAGTACCCCAAGATCCATGTCAGCACTGGAGAGGAATCCTCAGGTTCCGGCCCCGACTCCACACAAGGTCTTAGGCCCCGGCATCGACGGGAGAGCATTCCCGAGATGCCCCCGAGGAACTCGCATGGGGACTGGCCTTTCCTGAGGCCACCAGAGCGGGTCCCTGAGGTCCCCGTCGTAAGTCGAGAGCACCTCCCGCAACTCGAGAAAATCCAGGAGGTTTTGCCCTCCAGGCGAGATGAGGCCCATTTCCGCTGAGGCTTCTCGAGGCTAATCACGTCTAACCACTGGAACTTCCAAAGGGTCCTTCACACCCTTGCTGCAACTCAAGAAGTTCCCCGACATACCCGTCTCCACTCGAGAGGAAGCACGTGGGGTCCCTCACACATCCAGGGGAGCCCCGTTTCCGCCTCCTAGCTCGAGATGAGGGATCCTTTCCCTGTTTGGTAGGGAAAGAATTCCCGGCGTTCCCGTCGCATCTCAAGAGGAGGCGCTCTCCACAGGAAAGGGGAGAGGAACTCCAGGGTCGTGCCACCATTCCAAGAGTCCCCCAGATGTGTCAGTCCATTCCAGAGGAACATGTTTTCCCTGCACTGCATTGACGTTCAAGCCGAGGATCGACTCCCACCACGTGTGCACGTGGGACAGGCTGTGGGAAAGCCTCGTGGGAAAGCCTCGTTGGAAAGACTCGAGGGAAAACCATAGATCCTTTGATCCACGCGGCAGACTGCGTGACACTGCTGCTACCGCTCTGGAGGAAAGCGCAAGTGCATGCCCGCATTCGAGACGAGGACTGACTCCCCTGGGGAGACTCCAGAAGTACCCCAAGATCCATGTCAGCACTGGAGAAGAATCCTCAGGTTCCGGCGCCGACTCCACACAAGGTCTTAGGCACCGACATCGATGGGAGAGGAATCCCCAGAGGCCCCCGAGGAACTCGCATGGGGACTGGCCTTTCCTGAGGCCACCAGAGCGGGTCCCTGAGGTCCCCGTCGTAAGTCGAGAGCACCTGCCGCAACTCGAGAAAATCCAGGAGGTTTTGCCCTCCAGGCGAGATGAGGCCCATTTCCGCTGAGGCTTCTCGAGGCTAATCACGTCTAAATACTGGAACTTCCAACGGGTCCTTCACACCCATGCTGCGACTAAAGAAGTTCCCCAACATACCCGTCTCCACTCCAGAGGAAGCACGTGGGGTCCCGCACACATCCAGGGGAGCCCCGTTTCCGCCTCCTAGCTCGAGATGAGTGATCCTTTCCGTGTTTCGTAGGGAAAGAATTCCCGGCGTTCCCGTCGCATCTCAAGAGGAGGCGCTCTCCACAGGAAAGGCGAGAGGAACTCCAGGGTCGTGACACCATTCCAAGAGTCCCCCAGATGTGTCAGTCCATTCCAGAGGAACCTGTTTTCCCTGCACTGCCTTGACGTTCAAGCCGAGGATCGACTCCCACCACGTGTGCACCTGGGACAGCCCTATGAAAAAGCGTCGTGGGTAAGCCTCGTGGGAAAGACTCGAGGGAAAACCATAGATCCTTTGATCCACGCGGCGGACTGCGTGACACTGCTGCTACCGCTCTGGAGGAAAGCGCAAGTGCATGCCCGCATTAGAGACGAGGACTGACTCCCCTGGGGAGACTCCAGAAGTACCCCAAGATCCATGTCAGCACTGGAGAGGAATCCTCAGGTTCCGGCCCCGACTCCACACAAGGTCTTAGGCTCCGGCATCGACGGGAGAGGAATCCCGAGAGGCCCCCGAGGAACTCGCATGGGGACTGGCCTTTCCTGAGGCCACCAGAGCGGGTCCCTGAGGTCCCCGTCGTAAGTCGAGAGCACCTGCCGCAACTCGAGAAAATCCAGGAGGTTTTGCCCTCCAGGCGAGATGAGGCCCATTTCCGCTGAGGCTTCTCGAGGCCAATCACATCTAACCACTGGAACTTCCAAAGGGTCCTTCACACCATTGCTGCAACTCAAGAAGTTCCCCGACATACCCGTCTCCACTAGAATGGAAGCACGTGGTGTCCCGCCCACATCCATGGGAGCTCCGTTTCCGCCTCCTAGCTCGAGATGAGGGATCCTTTCCCTGTTTCGTAGGGAATGAATTCCCGGCGTTCCCGGCGCATCTCAAGAGGAGGCGCTCTCCACAGGAAAGGCGAGAGGAACTGAAGGGTCGTGCCACCATTCCAAGAGTCCCCCAGATGTGTCAGTCCATTCCAGAGGAACCTGTTTTCCCTGCACTGCCTTGACGTTCAAGCCCAGGATCGACTCCCACCACGTGTGCACGTGGGACAGCCCTATGGGAAAGCGTCGTGGGTAAGCCTCGTGGGAAAGACTCGAGGGAAAACCATAGATCCTTTGATCCACGCGGCGGACTGCGTGACACTGCTGCTACCGCTCTGGAGGAAAGCGCAAGTGCATGCCCGCATTCGAGACGAGGACTGACTCCCCTGGGGAGACTCCAGAAGTACCCCAAGATCCATGTCAGCACTGGAGAGGAATCCTCAGGTTCCGGCCCCGACTCCACACAAGGTCTTAGGCCCCGGCATCGACGGGAGAGGAATCCCGAGAGGCCCCCGAGGAACTCGCATGGGGACTGGCCTTTCCTGAGGCCACCAGAGCGGGTCCCTGAGGTCCCCGTCGTAAGTCGAGAGCACCTGCCGCAACTCGAGAAAATCCAGGAGGTTTTGCCCTCCAGGCGAGATGAGGCCCATTTCCGCTGAGGCTTCTCGAGGCTAATCACGTCTAAATACTGGAACTTCCAACGGGTCCTTCACACCCATGCTGCGACTAAAGAAGTTCCCCAACATACCCGTCTCCACTCCAGAGGAAGCACGTGGGGTCCCGCACACATCCAGGGGAGCCCCGTTTCCGCCTCCTAGCTCGAGATGAGTGATCCTTTCCCTGTTTCGTAGGGAAAGAATTCCCGGCGTTCCCGTCGCATCTCAAGAGGAGGCGCTCTCCACAGGAAAGGCGAGAGGAACTCCAGGGTCGTGACACCATTCCAAGAGTCCCCCAGATGTGTCAGTCCATTCCAGAGGAACCTGTTTTCCCTGCACTGCCTTGACGTTCAAGCCGAGGATCGACTCCCACCACGTGTGCACCTGGGACAGCCCTATGAAAAAGCGTCGTGGGTAAGCCTCGTGGGAAAGACTCGAGGGAAAACCATAGATCCTTTGATCCACGCGGCGGACTGCGTGACACTGCTGCTACCGCTCTGGAGGAAAGCGCAAGTGCATGCCCGCATTAGAGACGAGGACTGACTCCCCTGGGGAGACTCCAGAAGTACCCCAAGATCCATGTCAGCACTGGAGAGGAATCCTCAGGTTCCGGCCCCGACTCCACACAAGGTCTTAGGCTCCGGCATCGACGGGAGAGGAATCCCGAGAGGCCCCCGAGGAACTCGCATGGGGACTGGCCTTTCCTGAGGCCACCAGAGCGGGTCCCTGAGGTCCCCGTCGTAAGTCGAGAGCACCTGCCGCAACTCGAGAAAATCCAGGAGGTTTTGCCCTCCAGGCGAGATGAGGCCCATTTCCGCTGAGGCTTCTCGAGGCCAATCACATCTAACCACTGGAACTTCCAAAGGGTCCTTCACACCATTGCTGCAACTCAAGAAGTTCCCCGACATACCCGTCTCCACTAGAATGGAAGCACGTGGTGTCCCGCCCACATCCATGGGAGCTCCGTTTCCGCCTCCTAGCTCGAGATGAGGGATCCTTTCCCTGTTTCGTAGGGAATGAATTCCCGGCGTTCCCGGCGCATCTCAAGAGGAGGCGCTCTCCACAGGAAAGGCGAGAGGAACTGAAGGGTCGTGCCACCATTCCAAGAGTCCCCCAGATGTGTCAGTCCATTCCAGAGGAACCTGTTTTCCCTGCACTGCCTTGACGTTCAAGCCGAGGATCGACTCCCACCACGTGTGCACGTGGGACAGCCCTATGGGAAAGCGTCGTGGGTAAGCCTCGTGGGAAAGACTCGAGGGAAAACCATAGATCCTTTGATCCACGCGGCGGACTGCGTGACACTGCTGCTACCGCTCTGGAGGAAAGCGCAAGTGCATGCCCGCATTCGAGACGAGGACTGACTCCCCTGGGGAGACTCCAGAAGTACCCCAAGATCCATGTCAGCACTGGAGAGGAATCCTCAGGTTCCGGCCCCGACTCCACACAAGGTCTTAGGCCCCGGCATCGACGGGAGAGGAATCCCGAGAGGCCCCCGAGGAACTCGCATGGGGACTGGCCTTTCCTGAGGCCACCAGAGCGGGTCCCTGAGGTCCCCGTCGTAAGTCGAGAGCACCTGCCGCAACTCGAGAAAATCCAGGAGGTTTTGCCCTCCAGGCGAGATGAGGCCCATTTCCGCTGTGGCTTCTCGAGGCTAATCACGTCTAACCACTGGAACTTCCAAAGGGTCCTTCACACCATTGCTGCAACTCAAGAAGTTCCCCGACATACCCGTCTCCACTCGAGAGGAAGCACGTGGGTCCCGCACACATCCAGGGGAGCCCCGTTTCCGCCTCCTAGCTCGAGATGAGAGATCCTTTCCCTGTTTGGTAGGGAAAGAATTCCCGGCGTTCCCGTCGCATCTCAAGAGGAGGCGCTCTCCAAAGGAAAGGCGAGAGTTACTCCAGGGTCGTGCCACCATTCCAAGAGTCCCCCAGATGTGTCAGTCCATTCCAGAGGAACCTGTTTTCCCTGCACTGCCTTGACGTTCAAGCCGAGGATCGACTCCCACCACGTGTGCACGTGGGACAGCCCTGTGGGAAAGCCTCGTGGGAAAGCCTCGTGGAAAAGACTCGAGGGAAAACCATAGATCCTTTGATCCACGCGGCGGACTGCGTGACACTGCTGCTACCGCTCTGGAGGAAAGCGCAAGTGCATGCCCGCATTCGAGACGAAGACTGACTCCCCTGGGGAGACTCCAGAAGTACCCCAAGATCCATGTCAGCACTGGAGAGGAATCCTCAGGTTCCGACCCCGACTCCACACAGGGACTTAGGCCCCGGCATCGACGGGAGATGAATCCCCAGAGGCCCCCGAGGAACTCGCATGGGGACTGGCCTTTCCTGAGGCCACCAGAGCGGGTCCCTGAGGTCCCCGTCGTAGGTCGAGAGCACCTGCCGCAACTCGAGAAAATCCAGGAGGTTTTGCCCTCCAGGCGAGATGAGGCCCATTTCCGCTGAGGCTTCTGGAGGCTAATCACGTCTAACCACTGGAACTTCCAAAGGGTCCTTCACACCATTGCTGCAACTCAAGAAGTTCCCCGACATACCCGTCTCCACTCGAGAGGAAGAACGTGGGTCCTGCACACATCCAGGGGAGCCCCGTTTCTGCCTCCTAGCTCGAGATGCGGGATCCTTTCCCTGTTTCGTAGGAAAAGAATTCCCGGCGTTCCCGGCGCATCTCAAGAGGAGGCGCTCTCCACAGGAAAGGCGAGAGGAACTGAAGGGTCGTGCCACCATTCCAAGAGTCCCCCAGATGTGTCAGTCCATTCCAGAGGAACCTGTTTTCCCTGCACTGCCTTGACGTTCAAGCCGAGGATCGACTCCCACCACGTGTGCACGTGGGACAGCCCTATGGGAAAGCGTCGTGGGTAAGCCTCGTGGGAAAGACTCGAGGGAAAACCATAGATCCTTTGATCCACGCGGCGGACTGCGTGACACTGCTGCTACCGCTCTGGAGGAATGCGCAAGTGCATGCCCGCATTCGAGACGAGGACTGACTCCCCTGGGGAGACTCCAGAAGTACCCCAAGATCCATGTCAGCACTGGAGAGGAATCCTCAGGTTCCGGCCCCGACTCCACACAAGGTCTTAGGCCCCGGCATCGACGGGAGAGGAATCCCGAGAGGCCCCCGAGGAACTCGCATGGGGACTGGCCTTGCCTGAGGCCACCAGAGGGGGTCCCTGAGGTCCCCGTCGTAAGTCGAGAGCACCTGCCGCAACTCGAGAAAATCCAGGAGGTTTTGCCCTCCAGGCGAGATGAGGCCCATTTCCGCTGAGGCTTCTCAAGGCTAATCACGTCTAACCACTGGAACTTCCAAAGGGTCCTTCACACCCTTGCTGCAACTCAAGAAGTTCCCCGACATACCCGTCTCCACTCGAGAGGAAGCACGTGGGTCCCGCACACATCCAGGGGAGCCCCGTTTCCGCCTCCTAGCTCGAGATGAGGGATCCTTTCCCTGTTTCGTAGGGAAAGAATTCCCGGCGTTCCCGTCGCATCTCAAGAGGAGGCGCTCTCCAAAGGAAAGGCGAGAGGAACTCCAGGGTCGTGCCACCATTCCAAGAGTCCCCCAGATGTGTCAGTCCATTCCAGAGGAACCTGTTTTCCCTGCACTGCCTTGACGTTCAAGCCAAGGATCGACTCCCACCACGTGTGCACGTGGGACAGCCCTGTGGGAAAGCCTCGTGGTAAAGCCTCGTGGAAAAGACTCGAGGGAAAACCATAGATCCTTTGACCCACGTGGCGGACTGCGTGACACTGCTGCTACCGCTCTGGAGGAAAGCGCAAGTGCATGCCCGCATTCGAGACGAAGACTGACTCCCCTGGGGAGATTCCAGAAGTACCCCAAGATCCATGTCAGCACTGGAGAGGAATCCTCAGGTTCCGACCCCGACTCCACACAAGGACTTAGGCCCCGGCATCGACGGGAGATGAATCCCCAGATGCCCCCGAGGAACTCGCATGGGGACTGGCCTTTCCTGAGGCCACCAGAGCGGGTCCCTGAGGTCCCCATCGTAGGTCGAGAGCACCTGCCGCAACTCGAGAAAATCCAGGAGGTTTTGCCCTCCAGGCGAGATGAGGCCCATTTCCGCTGAGGCTTCTCGAGGCTAATCACGTCTAACCACTGGAACTTCCAAAGGGTCCTTCACACCCTTGCTGCAACTCAAGAAGTTCCCCGACATACCAGTCTCCACTCGAGAGGAAGCACGTGGGTCCCGCACACATCCAGGGGACCCCCGTTTCTGCCTCCTAGCTCGAGATGCGGGATCCTTTCCCTGTTTCGTAGGAAAAGAATTCCCGGCATTCCCGGCGCATCTCAAGAGGAGGCGCTCTCCACAGGAAAGGCGAGAGGAACTGAAGGGTCGCGCCACCATTCCAAGAGTCCCCCAGATGTGTCAGTCCATTCCAGAGGAACCTGTTTTCCCTGCACTGCCTTGACGTTCAAGCCGAGGATCGACTCCCACCACGTGTGCACGTGGGACAGCCCTATGGGAAAGCGTCGTGGGTAAGCCTCGTGGGAAAGACTCGAGGGAAAACCATAGATCCTTTGATCCACGCGGCGGACTGCGTGACACTGCTGCTACCGCTCTGGAGGAAAGCGCAAGTGCATGCCCGCATTCGAGACGAGGACTGACTCCCCTGGGGAGACTCCAGAAGTACCCCAAGATCCATGTCAGCACTGAGGAGGAATCCTCAGGTTCCGGCCCCGACTCCACACAAGGTCTTAGGCCCCGGCATCGACGGGAGAGGAATCCCGAGAGGCCCCCGAGGAACTCGCATGGGGACTGGCCTTTCCTGAGGCCACCAGAGCGGGTCCCTGAGGTCCCCGTCGTAAGTCGAGAGCACCTGCCGCAACTCGAGAAAATCCAGGAGGTTTTGCCCTCCAGGCGCGATGAGGCCCATTTCCGCTGAGGCTTCTCGAGGCTAATCACGTCTAACCACTGGAACTTCCAAAGGGTCCTTCACACCCTTGCTGCAACTCAAGAAGTTCCACGACATACCCGTCTCCACTCGAGAGGAAGCACGTGGGTCCCGCACACATCCAGGGGAGCCCCGTTTCCGCCTCCTAGCTCGAGATGAGTGATCCTTTCCCTGTTTGGTAGGGAAAGAATTCCCGGCGTTCCCGTCGCATCTCAAGAGGAGGCGCTCTCCAAAGGAAAGGCGAGAGGAACTCCAGGGTCGTGCCACCATTCCAAGATTCCCCCAGATGTGTCAGTCCATTCCAGAGGAACCTGTTTTCCCTGCACTGCCTTGACGTTCAAGCCGAGGATCGACTCCCACCACGTGTGCACGTGGGACAGCCCTGTGGGAAAGCCTCGTGGGAAAGCCTCGTGGAAAAGACTCGAGGGAAAACCATAGATCCTTTGATCCATTGGGCGGACTGCGTGACACTGCTGCTACCGTTCTGGAGGAAAGCGCAAGTGCATGCCCGCATTCGAGACGAGGACTGACTCCCCTGGGGAGACTCCAGAAGTACCCCAAGATCCATGTCAGCACTGGAGAGGAATCCTCAGGTTCCGGCTCCGACTCCACACAAGGTCTTAGGCCCCGGCATCCACGGGAGAGGAATCCCGAGAGGCCCCCGAGGAACTCGCATGGGGACTGGCCTTTCCTGAGGCCACCAGAGAGGGTCCCTGAGATCCCCGTCGTAAGTCGAGAGCACCTGCCGCAACTCGAGAAAATCCAGGAGGTTTTGCCCTCCAGGCGAGATGAGGCCCATTTCCGCTGAGGCTTCTCGAGGCCAATCACATCTAACCACTGGAACTTCCAAAGGGTCCTTCACACCATTGCTGCAACTCAAGAAGTTCCCCGACATACCCGTCTCCACTCGAGAGGAAGCACGTGGGGTCCCGCACACATCCAGGGGAGCCCCGTTTCCGCCTCCGAGCTCGAGATGAGGGATCCTTTCCCTGTTTCGTAGTGAAAGAATTCCCGGCGTTCCCGTCGCATCTCAAGAGGAGGCGCTCTTCACAGGAAAGGCGAGAGGAACTCCAGGGTCGTGCCACCATTCCAAGAGTCCCCCATATGTGTCAGTCCATTCCAGAGGAACTTGTTTTCCCTGCACTGCCTTGACGTTCAAGCCGAGGATCGACTCCCACCACGTGTGCACGTGGGACAGCCCTGTGGGAAAGCCTCGTGGGATAGCCTCGTGGGAAAGACTCGAGGGAAAACCATAGATCCTTTGATCCACGCAGCGGACTGCGTGACACTGCTGCTACCGCTGTGGAGGAAAGCGCAAGTGCATGCCCGCATTCGAGACGAGGACTGACTCCCCTGGGGAGACTCCAGAAGTACCCCAAGATCCATGTCAGCACTGGAGAGGAATCCTCAGGTTCCGGCCCCGACTCCACACAAGGTCTTAGGCCCCGGCATCGACGGGAGAGGAATCCCGAGAGGCCCCCGAGGAACTCGCATGGGGACTGGCCTTTCCTGAGGCCACCAGAGCAGGTCCCTGAGGTCCCCGTCGTAAGTCGACAGCACCTGCCGCAACTCGAGAAAATCCAGGAGGTTTTGCCCTCCAGGCGAGATGAGGCCCATTTCCGCTGAGGCTTCTCAAGGCCAATCACATCTAACCACTGGAAATTCCAAAGGGTCCTTCACACCATTGCTGCAACTCAAGAAGTTCCCCGACATACCAGTCTCCACTCGAGAGGAAGCACGTTGTGTCTAGCCCACATCCAGGGGAGCTCCGTTTCCACCTCCTAGCTCGAGATGAGGGATCCTTTCCCTGTTTCGTAGGAAAAGAATTCCCGGCGTTCCCGGCGCATCTCAAGAGGAGGCGCTCTCCACAGGAAAGGCGAGAGGAACTGAAGGGTCGTGCCACCATTCCAAGAGTCCCCCAGATGTGTCAGTCCATTCCAGAGGAACCTGTTTTCCCTGCACTGCCTTGACGTTCAAGCCGAGGATCGACTCCCACCACGTGTGCACGTGGGACAGCCCTGTGGGAAAGCCTCGTGGGTAAGCCTCGTGGGAAAGACTCGAGGGAAAACCATAGATCCTTTGATCCACGCGGCGGACTGCGTGACACTGCTGCTACCGCTCTGGAGGAAAGCGCAAGTGCATGCCCGCATTCGAGACGAGGACTGACTCCCCTGGGGAGACTCCAGAAGTACCCCAAGATCCATGTCAGCACTGGAGAGGAATCCTCAGGTTCCGGCCCCGACTCCACACAAGGTCTTAGGCCCCGGCATCGACGGGAGAGGAATCCCGAGAGGCCCCCGAGGAACTCGCAAGGGGACTGGCCTTTCCTGAGGCCACCAGAGCGGGTCCCTGAGGTCCCCGTCGTAAGTCGAGAGCACCTGCCGCAACTCGAGAAAATCCAGGAGGTTTTGCCCTCCAGGCGAGATGAGGCCCATTTCCGCTGAGGCTTCTCGAGGCCAATCACATCTAACCACTGGAACTTCCAAAGGGTCCTTCACACCATTGCTGCAACTCAAGAAGTTCCCCGACATACCGGTCTCCACTCGAGAGGAAGCACGTGGGGTCCCGCACACATCCAGGGGAGCCCCGTTTCCGCCTCCTAGCTCGAGATGAGGGATCCTTTCCCTGTTTCGTAGGGAAAGAATTCCCGGCGTTCCCGTCGCATCTCAAGAGGAGGCGCTCTTCACAGGAAAGGCGAGAGGAACTCCAGGGTCGTGCCACCATTCCAAGAGTCCCCCAGATGTGTCAGTCCATTCCACAGGAACCTGTTTTCCCTGCACTGCCTTGACGTTCAAGCCGAGGATCGACTCCCACCACGTGTGCACGTGGGACAGCCCTGTGGGAAAGCCTCGTGGGATAGCCTCGTGGGAAAGACTCGAGGGAAAACCATAGATCCTTTGATCCACGCGGCGGACTGTGTGACACTGCTGCTACCGCTCTGGAGGAAAGCGCAAGTGCATGCCCGCATTCGAGACGAGGACTGACTCCCCTGGGGAGACTCCAGAAGTACCCCAAGATCCATGTCAGCACTGGAGAGGAATCCTCAGGTTCCGGCCCCGACTCCACACAAGGTCTTAGGCCCCGGCATCGACGGGAGAGGAATCCCGAGACGCCCCCGAGGAACTCGCATGGGGACTGGCCTTTCCTGAGGCCACCAGAGCGGGTCCCTGAGGTCCCCGTCGTAAGTCGAGAGCACCTGCCGCAACTCGAGAAAATCCAGGAGGTTTTGCCCTCCAGGCGAGATGAGGCCCATTTCCGCTGAGGCTTCTCGAGGCTAATCACGTCTAACCACTGGAACTTCCAAAGGGTCCTTCACACCCTTGCTGCAACTCAAGAAGTTCCCCGACATACCAGTCTCCACTCGAGAGGAAGCACGTGGGTCCCGCACACATCCAGGGGACCCCCGTTTCTGCCTCCTAGCTCGAGATGCGGGATCCTTTCCCTGTTTCGTAGGAAAAGAATTCCCGGCATTCCCGGCGCATCTCAAGAGGAGGCGCTCTCCACAGGAAAGGCGAGAGGAACTGAAGGGTCGCGCCACCATTCCAAGAGTCCCCCAGATGTGTCAGTCCATTCCAGAGGAACCTGTTTTCCCTGCACTGCCTTGACGTTCAAGCCGAGGATCGACTCCCACCACGTGTGCACGTGGGACAGCCCTATGGGAAAGCGTCGTGGGTAAGCCTCGTGGGAAAGACTCGAGGGAAAACCATAGATCCTTTGATCCACGCGGCGGACTGCGTGACACTGCTGCTACCGCTCTGGAGGAAAGCGCAAGTGCATGCCCGCATTCGAGACGAGGACTGACTCCCCTGGGGAGACTCCAGAAGTACCCCAAGATCCATGTCAGCACTGAGGAGGAATCCTCAGGTTCCGGCCCCGACTCCACACAAGGTCTTAGGCCCCGGCATCGACGGGAGAGGAATCCCGAGAGGCCCCCGAGGAACTCGCATGGGGACTGGCCTTTCCTGAGGCCACCAGAGCGGGTCCCTGAGGTCCCCGTCGTAAGTCGAGAGCACCTGCCGCAACTCGAGAAAATCCAGGAGGTTTTGCCCTCCAGGCGCGATGAGGCCCATTTCCGCTGAGGCTTCTCGAGGCTAATCACGTCTAACCACTGGAACTTCCAAAGGGTCCTTCACACCCTTGCTGCAACTCAAGAAGTTCCACGACATACCCGTCTCCACTCGAGAGGAAGCACGTGGGTCCCGCACACATCCAGGGGAGCCCCGTTTCCGCCTCCTAGCTCGAGATGAGTGATCCTTTCCCTGTTTGGTAGGGAAAGAATTCCCGGCGTTCCCGTCGCATCTCAAGAGGAGGCGCTCTCCAAAGGAAAGGCGAGAGGAACTCCAGGGTCGTGCCACCATTCCAAGAGTCCCCCAGATGTGTCAGTCCATTCCAGAGGAACCTGTTTTCCCTGCACTGCCTTGACGTTCAAGCCGAGGATCGACTCCCACCACGTGTGCACGTGGGACAGCCCTGTGGGAAAGCCTCGTGGGAAAGCCTCGTGGAAAAGACTCGAGGGAAAACCATAGATCCTTTGATCCATTGGGCGGACTGCGTGACACTGCTGCTACCGTTCTGGAGGAAAGCGCAAGTGCATGCCCGCATTCGAGACGAGGACTGACTCCCCTGGGGAGACTCCAGAAGTACCCCAAGATCCATGTCAGCACTGGAGAGGAATCCTCAGGTTCCGGCTCCGACTCCACACAAGGTCTTAGGCCCCGGCATCCACGGGAGAGGAATCCCGAGAGGCCCCCGAGGAACTCGCATGGGGACTGGCCTTTCCTGAGGCCACCAGAGAGGGTCCCTGAGATCCCCGTCGTAAGTCGAGAGCACCTGCCGCAACTCGAGAAAATCCAGGAGGTTTTGCCCTCCAGGCGAGATGAGGCCCATTTCCGCTGAGGCTTCTCGAGGCCAATCACATCTAACCACTGGAACTTCCAAAGGGTCCTTCACACCATTGCTGCAACTCAAGAAGTTCCCCGACATACCCGTCTCCACTCGAGAGGAAGCACGTGGGGTCCCGCACACATCCAGGGGAGCCCCGTTTCCGCCTCCTAGCTCGAGATTAGGGATCCTTTCCCTGTTTCGTAGTGAAAGAATTCCCGGCGTTCCCGTCGCATCTCAAGAGGAGGCGCTCTTCACAGGAAAGGCGAGAGGAACTCCAGGGTCGTGCCACCATTCCAAGAGTCCCCCATATGTGTCAGTCCATTCCAGAGGAACTTGTTTTCCCTGCACTGCCTTGACGTTCAAGCCGAGGATCGACTCCCACCACGTGTGCACGTGGGACAGCCCTGTGGGAAAGCCTCGTGGGATAGCCTCGTGGGAAAGACTCGAGGGAAAACCATAGATCCTTTGATCCACGCAGCGGACTGCGTGACACTGCTGCTACCGCTGTGGAGGAAAGCGCAAGTGCATGCCCGCATTCGAGACGAGGACTGACTCCCCTGGGGAGACTCCAGAAGTACCCCAAGATCCATGTCAGCACTGGAGAGGAATCCTCAGGTTCCGGCCCCGACTCCACACAAGGTCTTAGGCCCCGGCATCGACGGGAGAGGAATCCCGAGAGGCCCCCGAGGAACTCGCATGGGGACTGGCCTTTCCTGAGGCCACCAGAGCAGGTCCCTGAGGTCCCCGTCGTAAGTCGACAGCACCTGCCGCAACTCGAGAAAATCCAGGAGGTTTTGCCCTCCAGGCGAGATGAGGCCCATTTCCGCTGAGGCTTCTCAAGGCCAATCACATCTAACCACTGGAAATTCCAAAGGGTCCTTCACACCATTGCTGCAACTCAAGAAGTTCCCCGACATACCAGTCTCCACTCGAGAGGAAGCACGTTGTGTCTAGCCCACATCCAGGGGAGCTCCGTTTCCACCTCCTAGCTCGAGATGAGGGATCCTTTCCCTGTTTCGTAGGAAAAGAATTCCCGGCGTTCCCGGCGCATCTCAAGAGGAGGCGCTCTCCACAGGAAAGGCGAGAGGAACTGAAGGGTCGTGCCACCATTCCAAGAGTCCCCCAGATGTGTCAGTCCATTCCAGAGGAACCTGTTTTCCCTGCACTGCCTTGACGTTCAAGCCGAGGATCGACTCCCACCACGTGTGCACGTGGGACAGCCCTGTGGGAAAGCCTCGTGGGTAAGCCTCGTGGGAAAGACTCGAGGGAAAACCATAGATCCTTTGATCCACGCGGCGGACTGCGTGACACTGCTGCTACCGCTCTGGAGGAAAGCGCAAGTGCATGCCCGCATTCGAGACGAGGACTGACTCCCCTGGGGAGACTCCAGAAGTACCCCAAGATCCATGTCAGCACTGGAGAGGAATCCTCAGGTTCCGGCCCCGACTCCACACAAGGTCTTAGGCCCCGGCATCGACGGGAGAGGAATCCCGAGAGGCCCCCGAGGAACTCGCAAGGGGACTGGCCTTTCCTGAGGCCACCAGAGCGGGTCCCTGAGGTCCCCGTCGTAAGTCGAGAGCACCTGCCGCAACTCGAGAAAATCCAGGAGGTTTTGCCCTCCAGGCGAGATGAGGCCCATTTCCGCTGAGGCTTCTCGAGGCCAATCACATCTAACCACTGGAACTTCCAAAGGGTCCTTCACACCATTGCTGCAACTCAAGAAGTTCCCCGACATACCGGTCTCCACTCGAGAGGAAGCACGTGGGGTCCCGCACACATCCAGGGGAGCCCCGTTTCCGCCTCCTAGCTCGAGATGAGGGATCCTTTCCCTGTTTCGTAGGGAAAGAATTCCCGGCGTTCCCGTCGCATCTCAAGAGGAGGCGCTCTTCACAGGAAAGGCGAGAGGAACTCCAGGGTCGTGCCACCATTCCAAGAGTCCCCCAGATGTGTCAGTCCATTCCACAGGAACCTGTTTTCCCTGCACTGCCTTGACGTTCAAGCCGAGGATCGACTCCCACCACGTGTGCACGTGGGACAGCCCTGTGGGAAAGCCTCGTGGGATAGCCTCGTGGGAAAGACTCGAGGGAAAACCATAGATCCTTTGATCCACGCGGCGGACTGTGTGACACTGCTGCTACCGCTCTGGAGGAAAGCGCAAGTGCATGCCCGCATTCGAGACGAGGACTGACTCCCCTGGGGAGACTCCAGAAGTACCCCAAGATCCATGTCAGCACTGGAGAGGAATCCTCAGGTTCCGGCCCCGACTCCACACAAGGTCTTAGGCCCCGGCATCGACGGGAGAGGAATCCCGAGACGCCCCCGAGGAACTCGCATGGGGACTGGCCTTTCCTGAGGCCACCAGAGCGGGTCCCTGAGGTCCCCGTCGTAAGTCGAGAGCACCTGCCGCAACTCGAGAAAATCCAGGAGGTTTTGCCCTCCAGGCGCGATGAGGCCCATTTCCGCTGAGGCTTCTCAAGGCTAATCACGTCTAACCACTGGAACTTCCAAAGGGTCCTTCACACCCTTGCTGCAACTCAAGAAGTTCCCCGACATACCCGTCTCCACTCGAGAGGAAGCACGTGGGTCCCGCACACATCCAGGGGAGCCCCGTTTCCGCCTCCTAGCTCGAGATGAGGGATCCTTTCCCTGTTTCGTAGGGAAAGAATTCCCGGCGTTCCCGTCGCATCTCAAGAGGAGGCGCTCTCCACAGGAAAGGCGAGAGGAACTCCAGGGTCGTGCCACCATTCCAAGAGTCCCCCAGATGTGTCAGTCCATTCCAGAGGAACCTGTTTTCCCTGCACTGCCTTGACGTTCAAGCCAAGGATCGACTCCCACCACGTGTGCACGTGGGACAGCCCTGTGGGAAAGCCTCGTGGGAAAGCCTCGTGGAAAAGACTCGAGGGAAAACCATAGATCCTTTGATCCACGCGGCGGACTGCGTGACACTGCTGCTACCGCTCTGGAGGAAAGCCCAAGTGCATGCCCGCATTCGAGACGAAGACTGACTCCCCTGGGGAGACTCCAGAAGTACCCCAAGATCCATGTCAGCACTGGAGAGGAATCCTCAGGTTCCGACCCCGACTCCACACAAGGACTTAGGCCCCGGCATCGACGGGAGATGAATCCCCAGATGCCCCCGAGGAACTCGCATGGGGACTGGCCTTTCCTGAGGCCACCAGAGCGGGTCCCTGAGGTCCCCGTCGTAAGTCGAGAGCACCTGCCGCAACTCGAGAAAATCCAGGAGGTTTTGCCCTCCAGGCGAGATGAGGCCCATTTCCGCTGAGGCTTCTCGAGGCTAATCACGTCTAACCACTGGAACTTCCAAAGGGTCCTTCACACCCTTGCTGCTACTCAAGAAGTTCCCCGACATACCCGTCTCCACTCGAGAGGAAGCACGTGGGTCCCGCACACATCCAGGGGAGCCCCGTTTCCGCCTCCTAGCTCGAGATGAGTGATCCTTTCCCTGTTTGGTAGGGAAAGAATTCCCGGCGTTCCCGTCGCATCTCAAGAGGAGGCGCTCTCCAAAGGAAAGGCGAGAGGAACTCCAGGGTCGTGCCACCATTCCAAGAGTCCCCCAGATGTGTCAGTCCATTCCAGAGGAACCTGTTTTCCCTGCACTGCCTTGACGTTCAAGCCGAGGATCGACTCCCACCACGTGTGCACGTGGGACAGCCCTGTGGGAAAGCCTCGTGGGAAAGCCTCGTGGAAAAGACTCGAGGGAAAACCATAGATCCTTTGATCCATTGGGCGGACTGCGTGACACTGCTGCTACCGTTCTGGAGGAAAGCGCAAGTGCATGCCCGCATTCGAGACGAGGACTGACTCCCCTGGGGAGACTCCAGAAGTACCCCAAGATCCATGTCAGCACTGGAGAGGAATCCTCAGGTTCCGGCTCCGACTCCACACAAGGTCTTAGGCCCCGGCATCCACGGGAGAGGAATCCCGAGAGGCCCCCGAGGAACTCGCATGGGGACTGGCCTTTCCTGAGGCCACCAGAGAGGGTCCCTGAGATCCCCGTCGTAAGTCGAGAGCACGTGCCGCAACTCGAGAAAATCCAGGAGGTTTTGCCCTCCAGGCGAGATGAGGCCCATTTCCGCTGAGGCTTCTCGAGGCCAATCACATCTAACCACTGGAACTTCCAAAGGGTCCTTCACACCATTGCTGCAACTCAAGAAGTTCCCCGACATACCCCTCTCCACTCGAGAGGAAGCACGTGGGGTCCCGCACACATCCAGGGGAGCCCCGTTTCCGCCTCCTAGCTCGAGATGAGGGATCCTTTCCCTGTTTGGTAGGGAAAGAATTCCCGGCGTTCCCGTCGCATCTCAAGAGGAGGCGCTCTCCAAAGGAAAGGCGAGAGGAACTCCAGGGTCGTGTCACCATTCCAAGAGTCCCCCAGATGTGTCAGTCCATTCCAGAGGAACCTGTTTTCCCTGCACTGCCTTGACGTTCAAGCCGAGGATCGAATCCCACCACGTGTGCACGTGGGACAGCCCTGTGGGAAAGCCTCGTGGGAAAGCCTCGTGGAAAAGACTCGAGGGAAAACCATAGATTCTTTGATCCATTGGGTGGACTGCGTGACACTGCTGCTACCGTTCTGGAGGAAAGCGCAAGTGCATGCCCGCATTCGAGACGAGGACTGACTCCCCTGGGGAGACTCCAGAAGTACCCCAAGATCCATGTCAGCACTGGAGAGGAATCCTCAGGTTCCGGCCCCGAATCCACACAAGGTCTTAGGCCCCGGCATCGACGGGAGAGGAATCCCGAGAGGCCCCCGAGGAACTCGCATGGGGACTGGCCTTTCCTGAGGCCACCAGAGCGGGTCCCTGAGGTCCCCGTCGTAAGTCGAGAGCACGTGCCGCAACTCGAGAAAATCCAGGAGGTTTTGCCCTCCAGGCGAGATGAGGCCCATTTCCGCTGAGGCTTCTCGAGGCCAATCACATCTAACCACTGGAACTTCCAAAGGGTCCTTCACACCATTGCTGCAACTCAAGAAGTTCCCCGACATACCCGTCTCCACTCGAGAGGAAGCACGTGGGGTCCCGCACACATCCAGGGGAGCCCCGTTTCCGCCTCCTAGCTCGAGATGAGGGATCCTTTCCCTGTTTCGTAGGGAAAGAATTCCCGGCGTTCCCGTCGCATCTCAAGAGGAGGCGCTCTCCACAGGAAAGGCGAGAGGAACTCCAGGGTCGTGACACCATTCCAAGAGTCCCCCAGATGTGTCAGTCCATTCCAGAGGAACCTGTTTTCCCTGCACTGCCTTGACGTTCAAGCCGAGGATCGACTCCCACCACGTGTGCACGTGGGACAGCCCTGTGGGAAAGCCTCGTGGGAAAGCCTCGTGGGAAAGACTCGAGGGAAAACCATAGATCCTTTGATCCACGCGGCGGACTGCGTGACACTGCTGCTACCGCTCTGGAGGAAAGCGCAAGTGCATGCCCGCATTCGAGACGAGGACTGACTCCCCTGGGGAGACTCCAGAATACCCCAAGATCCATGTCAGCACTGGAGAGGAATCCTCAGGTTACGGCCCCGACTCCACACAAGGTCTTAGGCCCCGGCATCGACGGGAGAGGAATCCCGAGAGGCCCCCGAGGAACTCGCATGGGGACTGGCCTTTCCTGAGGCCACCAGAGCGGGTCCCTGATGTCCCCGTCGTAAGTCGAGAGCACCTGCCGCAACTCGAGAAAATCCAGGAGGTTTTGCCCTCCAGGCGAGATGAGGCCCATTTCCGCTGAGGCTTCTTGAGGCCAATCACATCTAACCACTGGAACTTCCAAAGGGTCCTTCACACCATTGCTGCAACTCAAGAAGTTCCCCGACATACCCGTCTCCACTCGAAAGGAAGCACGTGGTGTCCCGCCCACATCCAGGGGAGCTCCGTTTCCACCTCCTAGCTCGAGATGAGGAATCCTTTCCCTGTTTCGTAGGGAATGAATTTCCGGCATTCCCGTCGCATCTCAAGAGGAGGCGCTCTCAACAGGAAAGGCGAGAGGAACTCCAGGGTCGTGCCACCATTCCAAGAGTCCCCCAGATGTGTCAGTCCATTCCAGAGGAACCTGTTTTCCCTGCACTGCCTTGACGTTCAAGCCGAGGATCGACTCCCACCACGTGTGCACGTGGGACAGCCCTATGGGAAAGCGTCGTGGGTAAGCCTCGTGGGAAAGACTCGAGGGAAAACCATAGATCCTTTGATCCACGCGGCGGACTGCGTGACACTGCTGCTACCGCTCTGGAGGAAAGCGCAAGTGCATGCCCGCATTCGAGACGAGGACTGACTCCCCTGGGGAGACTCCAGAAGTACCCCAAGATCCATGTCAGCACTGGAGAGGAATCCTCAGGTTCCGCCCCCAACTCCACACAAGGTCTTAGGCCCCGGCATCGACGGGAGAGGAATCCCGAGAGGCCCCCGAGGAACTCGCATGGGGACTGGCCTTTCCTGAGGCCACCAGAGCGGGTCCCTGAAGTCCCCGTCGTAAGTCGAGAGCACCTGCCGCAACTCGAGAAAATCCAGGAGGTTTTGCCCTCCAGGCGCGATGAGGCCCATTTCCGCTGAGGCTTCTCGAGGCAAATCACGTCTAACCACTGGAACTTCCAAAGGGTCCTTCACACCCTTGCTGCAACTCAAGAAGTTCCCCGACATACCCGTCTCCACTCGAGAGGAAGCACGTGGGTCCCGCACACATACAGGGGAGCCCCGTTTCCGCCTCCTAACTCGAGATGAGGGATCCTTTCCCTGTTTGGTAGGGAAAGAATTCCCGGCGTTCCCGTCGCATCTCAAGAGGAGGCGCTCTCCAAAGGAAAGGCGAGAGGAACTCCAGGGTCGTGCCACCATTCCAAGAGTCCCCCAGATGTGTCAGTCCATTCCAGAGGAACCTGTTTTCCCTGCACTGCCTTGACGTTCAAGCCGAGGATCGACTCCCACCACGTGTGCACGTGGGACAGCCCTGTGGGAAAGCCTCGTGGGAAAGCCTCGTGGAAAAGACTCGAGGGAAAACCATAGATCCGTTGATCCATTGGGCGGACTGCGTGACACTGCTGCTACCGTTCTGGAGGAAAGCGCAAGTGCATGCCCGCATTCGAGACGAGGACTGACTCCCCTGGGGAGACTCCAGAAGTACCCCAAGATCCATGTCAGCACTGGAGAGGAATCCTCAGGTTCCGGCCCCGACTCCACACAAGGTCTTAGGCCCCGGCATCGACGGGAGAGGAATCCCGAGAGGCCCCTGAGGAACTCGCATGGGGACTGGCCTTTCCTGAGGCCACCAGAGCGGGTCCCTGAGGTCCCCGTCGTAAGTCGAGAGCACCTGCCGCAACTCGAGAAAATCCAGGAGGTTTTGCCCTCCAGGCGAGATGAGGCCCATTTCCGCTGAGGCTTCTCGAGGCCAATCACATCTAACCACTGGAACTTCCAAAGGGTCCTTCACACCATTGCTGCAACTCAAGAAGTTCCCCGACATACCGGTCTCCACTCGAGAGGAAGCACGTGGGGTCCCGCACACATCCAGGGGAGCCCCGTTTCCGCCTCCTAGCTCGAGATGAGGGATCCTTTCCCTGTTTGGTAGGGAAAGAATTCCCGGCGTTCCCGTCGCATCTCAAGAGGAGGCGCTCTCCAAAGGAAAGGCGAGAGGAACTCCAGG
Organism: Ovis canadensis; assembly: GCF_042477335.2. Lineage (NCBI taxonomy): Eukaryota > Metazoa > Chordata > Mammalia > Artiodactyla > Bovidae > Ovis > Ovis canadensis. The sequence continues at coordinate 1,621,459 of NC_091253.1, forward strand.
GTCGTGTCACCATTCCAAGAGTCCCCCAGATGTGTCAGTCCATTCCAGAGGAACCTGTTTTCCCTGCACTGCCTTGACGTTCAAGCCGAGGATCGAATCCCACCACGTGTGCACGTGGGACAGCCCTGTGGGAAAGCCTCGTGGGAAAGCCTCGTGGAAAAGACTCGAGGGAAAACCATAGATTCTTTGATCCATTGGGTGGACTGCGTGACACTGCTGCTACCGTTCTGGAGGAAAGCGCAAGTGCATGCCCGCATTCGAGACGAGGACTGACTCCCCTGGGGAGACTCCAGAAGTACCCCAAGATCCATGTCAGCACTGGAGAGGAATCCTCAGGTTCCGGCCCCGAATCCACACAAGGTCTTAGGCCCCGGCATCGACGGGAGAGGAATCCCGAGAGGCCCCCGAGGAACTCGCATGGGGACTGGCCTTTCCTGAGGCCACCAGAGCGGGTCCCTGAGGTCCCCGTCGTAAGTCGAGAGCACGTGCCGCAACTCGAGAAAATCCAGGAGGTTTTGCCCTCCAGGCGAGATGAGGCCCATTTCCGCTGAGGCTTCTCGAGGCCAATCACATCTAACCACTGGAACTTCCAAAGGGTCCTTCACACCATTGCTGCAACTCAAGAAGTTCCCCGACATACCCGTCTCCACTCGAGAGGAAGCACGTGGGGTCCCGCACACATCCAGGGGAGCCCCGTTTCCGCCTCCTAGCTCGAGATGAGGGATCCTTTCCCTGTTTCGTAGGGAAAGAATTCCCGGCGTTCCCGTCGCATCTCAAGAGGAGGCGCTCTCCACAGGAAAGGCGAGAGGAACTCCAGGGTCGTGACACCATTCCAAGAGTCCCCCAGATGTGTCAGTCCATTCCAGAGGAACCTGTTTTCCCTGCACTGCCTTGACGTTCAAGCCGAGGATCGACTCCCACCACGTGTGCACGTGGGACAGCCCTGTGGGAAAGCCTCGTGGGAAAGCCTCGTGGGAAAGACTCGAGGGAAAACCATAGATCCTTTGATCCACGCGGCGGACTGCGTGACACTGCTGCTACCGCTCTGGAGGAAAGCGCAAGTGCATGCCCGCATTCGAGACGAGGACTGACTCCCCTGGGGAGACTCCAGAATACCCCAAGATCCATGTCAGCACTGGAGAGGAATCCTCAGGTTACGGCCCCGACTCCACACAAGGTCTTAGGCCCCGGCATCGACGGGAGAGGAATCCCGAGAGGCCCCCGAGGAACTCGCATGGGGACTGGCCTTTCCTGAGGCCACCAGAGCGGGTCCCTGATGTCCCCGTCGTAAGTCGAGAGCACCTGCCGCAACTCGAGAAAATCCAGGAGGTTTTGCCCTCCAGGCGAGATGAGGCCCATTTCCGCTGAGGCTTCTTGAGGCCAATCACATCTAACCACTGGAACTTCCAAAGGGTCCTTCACACCATTGCTGCAACTCAAGAAGTTCCCCGACATACCCGTCTCCACTCGAAAGGAAGCACGTGGTGTCCCGCCCACATCCAGGGGAGCTCCGTTTCCACCTCCTAGCTCGAGATGAGGAATCCTTTCCCTGTTTCGTAGGGAATGAATTTCCGGCATTCCCGTCGCATCTCAAGAGGAGGCGCTCTCAACAGGAAAGGCGAGAGGAACTCCAGGGTCGTGCCACCATTCCAAGAGTCCCCCAGATGTGTCAGTCCATTCCAGAGGAACCTGTTTTCCCTGCACTGCCTTGACGTTCAAGCCGAGGATCGACTCCCACCACGTGTGCACGTGGGACAGCCCTATGGGAAAGCGTCGTGGGTAAGCCTCGTGGGAAAGACTCGAGGGAAAACCATAGATCCTTTGATCCACGCGGCGGACTGCGTGACACTGCTGCTACCGCTCTGGAGGAAAGCGCAAGTGCATGCCCGCATTCGAGACGAGGACTGACTCCCCTGGGGAGACTCCAGAAGTACCCCAAGATCCATGTCAGCACTGGAGAGGAATCCTCAGGTTCCGGCCCCGACTCCACACAAGGTCTTAGGCCCCGGCATCGACGGGAGAGGAATCTCGAGACGCCCCCGTGGAACTCGCATGGGGACTGGCCTTTCCTGAGGCCACCAGAGCGGGTCCCTGAGGTCCCCGTCGTAAGTCGAGAGCACCTGCCGCAACTCGAGAAAATCCAGGAGGTTTTGCCCTCCAGGCGCGATGAGGCCCATTTCCGCTGAGGCTTCTCGAGGCTAATCACGTCTAACCACTGGAACTTCCAAAGGGTCCTTCACACCCTTGCTGCAACTCAAGAAGATCCCCGACATACCCGTCTCCACTCGAGAGGAAGCACGTGGGTCCCGCACACCTCCAGGGGAGCCCCGTTTCCGCCTCCTAATTCGAGATGAGGGATCCTTTCCCTGTTTCGTAGGGAAAGAATTCCCGGCGTTCCCGTCGCATCTCAAGAGGAGGCGCTCTCCACAGGAAAGGCGAGAGGAACTCCAGGGTGGTGCCACCATTCCAAGAGTCCCCCAGATGTGTCAGTCCATTACAGAGGAACCTGTTTTCCCTGCACTGCCTTGACGTTCAAGCCGAGGATCGACTCCCACCACGTGTGCACGTGGGACAGCCCTATGGGAAAGCGTCGTGGGTAAGCCTCGTGGGAAAGACTCGAGGGAAAAACATAGATCCTTTGATCCACGCGGCGGACTGCGTGACACTGCTGCTACCGCTCTGGAGGAAAGCGCAAGTGCATGCCCGCATTCGAGACGAGGACTGACTCCCCTGGGGAGACTCCAGAAGTACCCCAAGATCCATGTCAGCACTGGAGAGGAATCCTCAGGTTCCGCCCCCAAATCCACACAAGGTCTTAGGCCCCGGCATCGACGGGAGAGGAATCCCGAGAGGCCCCCGAGGAACTCGCATGGGGACTGGCCTTTCCTGAGGCCACCAGAGCGGGTCCCTGAAGTCCCTGTCGTAAGTCGAGAGCACCTGCCGCAACTCGAGAAAATCCAGGAGGTTTTGCCCTCCAGGCGCGATGAGGCCCATTTCCGCTGAGGCTTCTCGAGGCAAATCACGTCTAACCACTGGAACTTCCAAAGGGTCCTTCACACCCTTGCTGCAACTCAAGAAGTTCCCCGACATACCCGTCTCCACTCGAGAGGAAGCACGTGGGTCCCGCACACATACAGGGGAGCCCCGTTTCCGCCTCCTAGCTCGAGATGAGGGATCCTTTCCCTGTTTGGTAGGGAAAGAATTCCCGGCGTTCCCGTCGCATCTCAAGAGGAGGCGCTCTCCAAAGGAAAGTCGAGAGGAACTGAAGGGTCGTGCCACCATTCCAAGAGTCCCCCAGATGTGTCAGTCCATTCCAGAGGAACCTGTTTTCCCTGCACTGCCTTGACGTTCAAGCCGAGGATCGACTCCCACCACGTGTGCACGTGGGACAGCCCTGTGGGAAAGCCTCGTGGGAAAGCCTCGTGGAAAAGACTCGAGGGAAAACCATAGATCCTTTGATCCATTGGGCGGACTGCGTGACACTGCAGCTACCGTTCTGGAGGAAAGCGCAAGTGCATGCCCGCATTCGAGACGAGGACTGACTCCCCTGGGGAGACTCCAGAAGTACCCCAAGATCCATGTCAGCACTGGAGAGGAATCCTCAGGTTCCGGCCCCGACTCCACACAAGGTCTTAGGCCCCGGCATCGACGGGAGAGGAATACCGAGAGGCCCCCGAGGAACTCGCATCGGGACTGGCCTTTCCTGAGGCCACCAGAGCGGGTACCTGAGGTCACCATCGTAAGTCGAGAGCACCTGCCGCAACTCGAGAAAATCCAGGAGGTTTTGCCCTCCAGGCGAGATGAGGCCCATTTCCGCTGAGGCTTCTCGAGGCCAATCACATCTAACCACTGGAAATTCCAAAGGATCCTTCACACCATTGCTGCAACTCAAGAAGTTCCCCGACATACCAGTCTCCACTCGAGAGGAAGCACGTGGTGTCCAGCCCACATCCAGGAGAGCTCCGTTTCCACCTCCTAGCTCGAGATGAGGGATCCTTTCCCTGTTTCGTAGGAAAAGAATTCCCGGCGTTCCCGGCGCATCTCAAGAGGAGGCGCTCTCCACAGGAAAGGCGAGAGGAACTGAAGGGTCGTGCCACCATTCCAAGAGTCCCCCAGATGTGTCAGTCCATTCCAGATTAACCTGTTTTCCCTGCACTGCCTTGTCGTTCAAGCCGAGGATCGACTCCCACCACGTGTGCACGTGGGACAGCCCTGTGGGAAAGCCTCGTGGGTAAGCCTCGTGGGGAAGACTCGAGGGAAAACCATAGATCCTTTGATCCACGCGGCGGACTGCGTGACACTGCTGCTACCGCTCTGGAGGAAAGCGCAAGTGCATGCCCGCATTCGAGACGAGGACTGACTCCCCTGGGGAGACTCCAGAAGTACCCCAAGATCCATGTCAGCACTGGAGAGGAATCCTCAGGTTCCGGCCCCGACTCCACACAAGGTCTTAGGCCCCGGCATCGACGGGAGAGGAATCTCGAGACGCCCCCGTGGAACTCGCATGGGGACTGGCCTTTCCTGAGGCCACCAGAGCGGGTCCCTGAGGTCCCCGTCGTAAGTCGAGAGCACCTGCCGCAACTCGAGAAAATCCAGGAGGTTTTGCCCTCCAGGCGCGATGAGGCCCATTTCCGCTGAGGCTTCTCGAGGCTAATCACGTCTAACCACTGGAACTTCCAAAGGGTCCTTCACACCCTTGCTGCAACTCAAGAAGATCCCCGACATACCCGTCTCCACTCGAGAGGAAGCACGTGGGTCCCGCACACCTCCAGGGGAGCCCCGTTTCCGCCTCCTAATTCGAGATGAGGGATCCTTTCCCTGTTTCGTAGGGAAAGAATTCCCGGCGTTCCCGTCGCATCTCAAGAGGAGGCGCTCTCCACAGGAAAGGCGAGAGGAACTCCAGGGTGGTGCCACCATTCCAAGAGTCCCCCAGATGTGTCAGTCCATTACAGAGGAACCTGTTTTCCCTGCACTGCCTTGACGTTCAAGCCGAGGATCGACTCCCACCACGTGTGCACGTGGGACAGCCCTATGGGAAAGCGTCGTGGGTAAGCCTCGTGGGAAAGACTCGAGGGAAAAACATAGATCCTTTGATCCACGCGGCGGACTGCGTGACACTGCTGCTACCGCTCTGGAGGAAAGCGCAAGTGCATGCCCGCATTCGAGACGAGGACTGACTCCCCTGGGGAGACTCCAGAAGTACCCCAAGATCCATGTCAGCACTGGAGAGGAATCCTCAGGTTCCGCCCCCAAATCCACACAAGGTCTTAGGCCCCGGCATCGACGGGAGAGGAATCCCGAGAGGCCCCCGAGGAACTCGCATGGGGACTGGCCTTTCCTGAGGCCACCAGAGCGGGTCCCTGAAGTCCCTGTCGTAAGTCGAGAGCACCTGCCGCAACTCGAGAAAATCCAGGAGGTTTTGCCCTCCAGGCGCGATGAGGCCCATTTCCGCTGAGGCTTCTCGAGGCAAATCACGTCTAACCACTGGAACTTCCAAAGGGTCCTTCACACCCTTGCTGCAACTCAAGAAGTTCCCCGACATACCCGTCTCCACTCGAGAGGAAGCACGTGGGTCCCGCACACATACAGGGGAGCCCCGTTTCCGCCTCCTAGCTCGAGATGAGGGATCCTTTCCCTGTTTGGTAGGGAAAGAATTCCCGGCGTTCCCGTCGCATCTCAAGAGGAGGCGCTCTCCAAAGGAAAGTCGAGAGGAACTGAAGGGTCGTGCCACCATTCCAAGAGTCCCCCAGATGTGTCAGTCCATTCCAGAGGAACCTGTTTTCCCTGCACTGCCTTGACGTTCAAGCCGAGGATCGACTCCCACCACGTGTGCACGTGGGACAGCCCTGTGGGAAAGCCTCGTGGGAAAGCCTCGTGGAAAAGACTCGAGGGAAAACCATAGATCCTTTGATCCATTGGGCGGACTGCGTGACACTGCAGCTACCGTTCTGGAGGAAAGCGCAAGTGCATGCCCGCATTCGAGACGAGGACTGACTCCCCTGGGGAGACTCCAGAAGTACCCCAAGATCCATGTCAGCACTGGAGAGGAATCCTCAGGTTCCGGCCCCGACTCCACACAAGGTCTTAGGCCCCGGCATCGACGGGAGAGGAATACCGAGAGGCCCCCGAGGAACTCGCATCGGGACTGGCCTTTCCTGAGGCCACCAGAGCGGGTACCTGAGGTCACCATCGTAAGTCGAGAGCACCTGCCGCAACTCGAGAAAATCCAGGAGGTTTTGCCCTCCAGGCGAGATGAGGCCCATTTCCGCTGAGGCTTCTCGAGGCCAATCACATCTAACCACTGGAAATTCCAAAGGATCCTTCACACCATTGCTGCAACTCAAGAAGTTCCCCGACATACCAGTCTCCACTCGAGAGGAAGCACGTGGTGTCCAGCCCACATCCAGGAGAGCTCCGTTTCCACCTCCTAGCTCGAGATGAGGGATCCTTTCCCTGTTTCGTAGGAAAAGAATTCCCGGCGTTCCCGGCGCATCTCAAGAGGAGGCGCTCTCCACAGGAAAGGCGAGAGGAACTGAAGGGTCGTGCCACCATTCCAAGAGTCCCCCAGATGTGTCAGTCCATTCCAGATTAACCTGTTTTCCCTGCACTGCCTTGTCGTTCAAGCCGAGGATCGACTCCCACCACGTGTGCACGTGGGACAGCCCTGTGGGAAAGCCTCGTGGGTAAGCCTCGTGGGGAAGACTCGAGGGAAAACCATAGATCCTTTGATCCACGCGGCGGACTGCGTGACACTGCTGCTACCGCTCTGGAGGAAAGCGCAAGTGCATGCCCGCATTCGAGACGAGGACTGACTCCCCTGGGGAGACTCCAGAAGTACCCCAAGATCCATGTCAGCACTGGAGAGGAATCCTCAGGTTCCGGCCACGACTCCACACAAGGTCTTAGGCCCCGGCATCGACGGGAGAGGAATCCCGAGAGGCCCCCGAGGAACTCGCATGGGGACTGGCCTTTCCTGAGGCCACCAGAGCGGGTCCCAGAGGTCCCCGTCGTAAGTCGAGAGCACCTGCCGCAACTCGGGAAAATCCAGGAGGTTTTGCCCTCCAGGCGAGATGAGGCCCATTTCCGCTGAGGCTTCTCGAGGCCAATCACATCTAACCACTGGAACTTCCAAAGGGTCCTTCACACCATTGCTGCAACTCAAGAAGTTCCCCGACATACCCGTCTCCACTCGAATGGAAGCACGTGGTGTCCCGCCCACATCCAGGGGAGCTCCGTTTCCGCCTCCTAGCTCGAGATGAGGGATCCTTTCCCTGTTTCGTAGGGAATGAATTCCCGGCGTTCCCGTCGCATCTCAAGAGGAGGCGCTCTCCACAGGAAAGGCGAGAGGAACTCCAGGGTCGTGCCACCATTCCAAGAGTCCCCCAGATGTGTCAGTCCATTCCAGAGGAACCTGTTTTCCCTGCACTGCCTTGACGTTCAAGCCAAGGATCGACTCCCACCACGTGTGCACGTGGGACAGCCCTGTGGGAAAGCCTCGTGGTAAAGCCTCGTGGAAAAGACTCGAGGGAAAACCATAGATCCTTTGATCCACGTGGCGGACTGCGTGAAACTGCTGCTACCGCTCTGGAGGAAAGCGCAAGTGCATGCCCGCATTCGAGACGAGGACTGACTCCCCTGGGGAGACTCCAGAAGTACCCCAAGGTCCATTTCAGCACTGGAGAGGAATCCTCAGGTTCCGACCCCGACTCCACAAAAGGACTTAGGCACCGGCATCGACGGGAGATGAATCCCCAGAGGCCCCCGAGGAACTCACATGGGGACTGGCCTTTCCTGAGGCCACCAGAGCGGGTCCCTGAGGTCCCCGTCGTAGGTCGAGAGCACCTGCCGCAACTCGAGAAAATCCAGGAGGTTTTGCCCTCCAGGCGAGATGAGGCCCATTTCCGCTGAGGCTTCTCGAGGCTAATCACGTCTAACCACTGGAACTTCCAAAGGGTCCTTCACACCCTTGCTGCAACTCAAGAAGTTCCCCGACATACCCGTCTCCACTCGAGAGGAAGAACGTGGGTCCCGCACATATCCAGGGGAGCCCCGTTTCTGCCTCCTAGCTCGAGATGCGGGATCCTTTCCCTGTTTCGTAGGAAAAGAAATCCCGGCTTTCCCGGCGCATTTCAAGAGGAGGCGCTCTCCACAGGAAATGCGAGAGGAACTGAAGGGTGGTGCCACCATTCCAAGAGTCCCCCAGATGTGTCAGTCCATTCCAGAGGAACCTGTTTTACGTGCACTGCCTTGACGTTCAAGCCGAGGATCGACTCCCACCACGTGTGCACGTGGGACAGCCCTATGGGAAAGCGTCGTGGGTAAGCCTCGTGGGAAAGACTCGAGGGAAAACCATAGATCCTTTGATCCACGCGGCGGACTGCGTGACACTGCTGCTACCGCTCTGGAGGAAAGCGCAAGTGCATGCCCGCATTCGAGACGAGGACTGACTCCCCTGGGGAGACTCCAGAAGTACCCCAAGATCCATGTCAGCACTGGAGAGGAATCCTCAGGTTCCGGCCCCGACTCCACACAAGGTCTTAGGCCCCGGCATCGACGGGAGAGGAATCTCGAGACGCCCCCGAGGAACTCGCATGGGGACTGGCCTTTCCTGAGGCCACCAGAGCGGGTCCCTGAGGTCCCTGTCGTAAGTCGAGAGCACCTGCCGCAACTCGAGAAAATCCAGGAGGTTTTGCCCTCCAGGCGCGATGAGGCCCATTTCCGCTGAGGCTTCTCGAGGCTAATCACGTCTAACCCCTGGAACTTCCAAAGGGTCCTTCACACCCTTGCTGCAACTCAAGAAGATCCCCGACATACCCGTCTCCACTCGAGAGAAAGCACGTGGGGTCCTGAACACATCCAGGGGAGCCACGTTTCCGCCTCCTAGCTCGAGATGAGGGATCCTTTCCCTGTTTCGTAGGGAAAGAATTCCCGGCGTTCCCGTCGCATCTCAAGAGGAGGCGCTCTCCACAGGAAATGCGAGAGGAACTCCAGGGTCGTGCCACCATTCCAAGAGTCCCCCGGATGTGTCAGTCCATTCCAGAGGAACCTGTTTTCCCTGCACTGCCTTGACGTTCAAGCCGAGGATCGACTCCCACCACGTGTGCACTTGGGACAGCCCTGTGGGAAAGCCTCGTGGGAAAGCCTCGTGGGAAAGACTCGAGGGAAAACCATAGATCCTTTGATCCACGCGGCGGACTGCGTGACTCTGCTGCTACCGCTCTGGAGGAAAGCGCAATGCATGCCCGCATTCGAGACGAGGACTGACTCCCCTGGGGAGACTCCAGAAGTACCCCAAGATCCATGTCAGCACTGGAGAGGAATCCTCAGGTTCCGGCCCCGACTCCACACAAGGTCTTAGGCCCCGGCATCGACGGGAGAGGAATACCGAGAGGCCCCCGAGGAACTCGCATCGGGACTGGCCTTTCCTGAGGCCACCAGAGCGGGTACCTGAGGTCACCATCGTAAGTCGAGAGCACCTGCCGCAACTCGAGAAAATCCAGGAGGTTTTGCCCTCCAGGCGAGATGAGGCCCATTTCCGCTGAGGCTTCTCGAGGCCAATCACATCTAACCACTGGAAATTCCAAAGGATCCTTCACACCATTGCTGCAACTCAAGAAGTTCCCCGACATACCAGTCTCCACTCGAGAGGAAGCACGTGGTGTCCAGCCCACATCCAGGAGAGCTCCGTTTCCACCTCCTAGCTCGAGATGAGGGATCCTTTCCCTGTTTCGTAGGAAAAGAATTCCCGGCGTTCCCGGCGCATCTCAAGAGGAGGCGCTCTCCACAGGAAAGGCGAGAGGAACTGAAGGGTCGTGCCACCATTCCAAGAGTCCCCCAGATGTGTCAGTCCATTCCAGATTAACCTGTTTTCCCTGCACTGCCTTGTCGTTCAAGCCGAGGATCGACTCCCACCACGTGTGCACGTGGGACAGCCCTGTGGGAAAGCCTCGTGGGTAAGCCTCGTGGGGAAGACTCGAGGGAAAACCATAGATCCTTTGATCCACGCGGCGGACTGCGTGACACTGCTGCTACCGCTCTGGAGGAAAGCGCAAGTGCATGCCCGCATTCGAGACGAGGACTGACTCCCCTGGGGAGACTCCAGAATTACCCCAAGATCCATGTCAGCACTGGAGAGGAATCCTCAGGTTCCGGCCACGACTCCACACAAGGTCTTAGGCCCCGGCATCGACGGGAGAGGAATCCCGAGAGGCCCCCGAGGAACTCGCATGGGGACTGGCCTTTCCTGAGGCCACCAGAGCGGGTCCCAGAGGTCCCCGTCGTAAGTCGAGAGCACCTGCCGCAACTCGGGAAAATCCAGGAGGTTTTGCCCTCCAGGCGAGATGAGGCCCATTTCCGCTGAGGCTTCTCGAGGCCAATCACATCTAACCACTGGAACTTCCAAAGGGTCCTTCACACCATTGCTGCAACTCAAGAAGTTCCCCGACATACCCGTCTCCACTCGAATGGAAGCACGTGGTGTCCCGCCCACATCCAGGGGAGCTCCGTTTCCGCCTCCTAGCTCGAGATGAGGGATCCTTTCCCTGTTTCGTAGGGAATGAATTCCCGGCATTCCCGTCGCATCTCAAGAGGAGGCGCTCTCCACAGGAAAGGCGAGAGGAACTCCAGGGTCGTGCCACCATTCCAAGAGTCCCCCAGATGTGTCAGTCCATTCCAGAGGAACCTGTTTTCCCTGCACTGCCTTGACGTTCAAGCCAAGGATCGACTCCCACCACGTGTGCACGTGGGACAGCCCTGTGGGAAAGCCTCGTGGTAAAGCCTCGTGGAAAAGACTCGAGGGAAAACCATAGATCCTTTGATCCACGTGGCGGACTGCGTGAAACTGCTGCTACCGCTCTGGAGGAAAGCGCAAGTGCATGCCCGCATTCGAGACGAGGACTGACTCCCCTGGGGAGACTCCAGAAGTACCCCAAGGTCCATTTCAGCACTGGAGAGGAATCCTCAGGTTCCGACCCCGACTCCACAAAAGGACTTAGGCACCGGCATCGACGGGAGATGAATCCCCAGAGGCCCCCGAGGAACTCACATGGGGACTGGCCTTTCCTGAGGCCACCAGAGCGGGTCCCTGAGGTCCCCGTCGTAGGTCGAGAGCACCTGCCGCAACTCGAGAAAATCCAGGAGGTTTTGCCCTCCAGGCGAGATGAGGCCCATTTCCGCTGAGGCTTCTCGAGGCTAATCACGTCTAACCACTGGAACTTCCAAAGGGTCCTTCACACCCTTGCTGCAACTCCAGAAGTTCCCCGACATACCCGTCTCCACTCGAGAGGAAGAACGTGGGTCCCGCACATATCCAGGGGAGCCCCGTTTCTGCCTCCTAGCTCGAGATGCGGGATCCTTTCCCTGTTTCGTAGGAAAAGAAATCCCGGCGTTCCCGGCGCATTTCAAGAGGAGGCGCTCTCCACAGGAAAGGCGAGAGGAACTGAAGGGTGGTGCCACCATTCCAAGAGTCCCCCAGATGTGTCAGTCCATTCCAGAGGAACCTGTTTTACGTGCACTGCCTTGACGTTCAAGCCGAGGATCGACTCCCACCACGTGTGCACGTGGGACAGCCCTATGGGAAAGCGTCGTGGGTAAGCCTCGTGGGAAAGACTCGAGGGAAAACCATAGATCCTTTGATCCACGCGGCGGACTGCGTGACACTGCTGCTACCGCTCTGGAGGAAAGCGCAAGTGCATGCCCGCATTCGAGACGAGGACTGACTCCCCTGGGGAGACTCCAGAAGTACCCCAAGATCCATGTCAGCACTGGAGAGGAATCCTCAGGTTCCGGCCCCGACTCCACACAAGGTCTTAGGCCCCGGCATCGACGGGAGAGGAATCTCGAGACGCCCCCGAGGAACTCGCATGGGGACTGGCCTTTCCTGAGGCCACCAGAGCGGGTCCCTGAGGTCCCTGTCGTAAGTCGAGAGCACCTGCCGCAACTCGAGAAAATCCAGGAGGTTTTGCCCTCCAGGCGCGATGAGGCCCATTTCCGCTGAGGCTTCTCGAGGCTAATCACGTCTAACCACTGGAACTTCCAAAGGGTCCTTCACACCCTTGCTGCAACTCAAGAAGATCCCCGACATACCCGTCTCCACTCGAGAGAAAGCACGTGGGGTCCTGAACACATCCAGGGGAGCCACGTTTCCGCCTCCTAGCTCGAGATGAGGGATCCTTTCCCTGTTTCGTAGGGAAAGAATTCCCAGCGTTCCCGTCGCATCTCAAGAGGAGGCGCTCTCCACAGGAAATGCGAGAGGAACTCCAGGGTCGTGCCACCATTCCAAGAGTCCCCCGGATGTGTCAGTCCATTCCAGAGGAACCTGTTTTCCCTGCACTGCCTTGACGTTCAAGCCGAGGATCGACTCCCACCACGTGTGCACTTGGGACAGCCCTGTGGGAAAGCCTCGTGGGAAAGCCTCGTGGGAAAGACTCGAGGGAAAACCATAGATCCTTTGATCCACGCGGCGGACTGCGTGACTCTGCTGCTACCGCTCTGGAGGAAAGCGCAATGCATGCCCGCATTCGAGACGACGACTGACTCCCCTGGGGAGACTCCAGAAGTACCCCAAGATCCATGTCAGCACTGGAGAGGAATCCTCAGGTTCCGGCCCCGACTCCACACAAGGTCTTAGGCCCCGGCATCGACGGGAGAGGAATCCCGAGACGCCCCTGAGGAACTCGCATGTGGACTGGCCTTTCCTGAGGCCACCAGAGCGGGTCCCTGAGGTCCCCGTCGTAAGTCGAGAGCACCTGCCGCAACTCTAGAAAATCCAGGAGGTTTTGCCCTCCAGGTGAGATGAGGCCCATTTCCGCTGAGGCTTCTCGAGGCCAATCACATCTAACCACTAGAACTTCGAAAGGGTCCTTCACACCATTGCTGCAACTCAAGAAGTTCCCCGACATACCCGTCTCCACTCGAGAGGAAGAACGTGGGGTCCCGCACACATCCAGGGGAGCCCCGTTTCCGCCTCCTAGCTCGAGATGAGAGATCCTTTCCCTGTTTCGTAGGGAAAGAATTCCCGGCGTTCCCGTCGCATCTCAAGTGGAGGCGCTCTCCACAGGAAAGGCGAGAGGAACTCCAGGGTCGTGACACCATTCCAAGAGTCCCCCAGATGTGTCAGTCCATTCCAGAGGAACCTATTTTCCCTGCACTGCCTTGACGTTAAAGCCGAGGATCGACTCCCACCACGTGTGCACGTGGGACAGCCCTGTGGGAAAACCTCGTGGGAAAGACTCGAGGGAAAACCATAGATCCTTTGATCCACGCGGCGGACTGCGTGACACTGCTGCTACCGCTCTGGAGGAAAGCGCAAGTGCATGCCCGCATTCGAGACGAGGACTGACTCCCCTGGGGAGACTCCAGAAGTACCCCAAGATCCATGTCAGCACTGGAGAGGAATCCTCAGGTTCCGGCCCCGACTCCACACAAGGTCTTAGGCCCCGGCATCGACGGGAGAGGAATCCCGAGAGGCCCCCGAGGAACTTGCATGGGGACTGGCCTTTCCTGAGGCCACCAGAGCGGGTCCCTGAGGTCCCCGTCGTAAGTCGAGAGCACCTGCCGCAACTCGAGAAAATCCACGAGGTTTTGCCCTCCAGGCGAGATGAGGCCCATTTCCGCTGAGGCTTCTCGAGGCTAATCACGTCTAACCACTGGAACTTCCAAAGGTTCCTTCACACCCTTGCTGCAACTCAAGAAGTTCCCCGACATACCCGTCTCCACTCGAGAGGAAGCACGTGGGTCCCGCACACATCCAGGGGAGCCCCGTTTCCGCCTCCTAGCTCGAGATGAGGGATCCTTTCCCTGTTTCGTAGGGAAAGAATTCCCGGCGTTCCCGTCGCATCTCAAGAGGAGGCGCTCTCCACAGGAAAGGCGAGAGGAACTCCAGGGTCGTGCCACCATTCCAAGAGTCCCCCAGATGAGTCAGTCCATTCCAGAGGAACCTGTTTTCCCTGCACTGCCTTGACGTTCAAGCCGAGGATCGACTCCCACCACGTGTGCACGTGGGACAGCCCTGTGGGAAAGCCTCGTGGGAAAGCCTCGTGGGAAAGACTCGAGGGAAAAACATAGATCCTTTGATCCACGCGGCGGACTGCGTGACACTGTTGCTACCGCTCTGGAGGAACGCGCAATGCATGCCCGCATTCGAGACGAGGACTGACTCCCCTGGGGAGACTCCAGAAGTACCCCAAGATCCATGTCAGCACTGGAGAGGAATCCTCAGGTTCCGGCCCCGACTCCACACAAGGTCTTAGGCCCCGGCATCAACGGGAGAGGAATCCCGAGAGGCCCCCGAAGAACTCGCATGGGGACTGGCCTTTCCTGAGGCCACCAGAGCGGTTCCCTGTGGTCCCCGTCGTAAGTCGAGAGCACCTGCCGCAACTCGAGAAAATCCAGGAGGTTTTGCCCTCCAGGCGAGATGAGGCCCATTTCCGCTGAGGCTTCTCGAGGCCAATCACATCTAACCACTGGAACTTCCAAAGGGTCCTTCACACCATTGCTGCAACTCAAGAAGTTCCCCGACATACCCGTCTCCACTCGAGAGGAAGCACGTGGTGTCCCGCACACATCCAGGGGAGCCCCGTTTCCGCCTCCTAGCTCGAGATGAGGGATCCTTTCCCTGTTTCGTAGGGAAAGAATTCCCGGCGTTCCCGTCGCATCTCAAGAGGAGGCGCTCTCCACAGGAAAGGCGAGAGGAACTCCAGGGTCGTGCCACCATTCCAAGAGTCCCCCGGATGTGTCAGTCCATTCCAGAGGAACCTGTTTTCCCTGCACTGCCTTGACGTTCAAGCCGAGGATCGACTCCCACCACGTGTGCACTTGGGACAGCCCTGTGGGAAAGCCTCGTGGGAAAGCCTCGTGGGAAAGACTCGAGGGAAAACCATAGATCCTTTGATCCACGCGGCGGACTGCGTGACTCTCCTGCTACCGCTCTGGAGGAAAGCGCAATGCATGCCCGCATTCGAGACGAGGACTGACTCCCCTGGGGAGACTCCAGAAGTACCCCAAGATCCATGTCAGCACTGGAGAGGAATCCTCAGGTTCCGGCCCCGACTCCACACAAGGTCTTAGGCCCCGGCATCGACGGGAGAGGAATCCCGAGACGCCCGTGAGGAACTCGCATGGGGACTGGCCTTTCCTGAGGCCACCAGAGCGGGTCCATGAGGTCCCCGTCGTAAGTCGAGAGCACCTGCCGCAACTCGAGAAAATCCAGGAGGTTTTGCCCTCCAGGCGAGATGAGGCCCATTTCCGCTGAGGCTTCTCGAGGCAAATCACGTCTAACCACTGGAACTTCCAAAGGGTCCTTCACACCCTTGCTGCAACTCAAGAAGTTCCCCGACATACCCGTCTCCACTCGAGAGGAAGCACGTGGGTCCCGCACACATCCAGGGGAGCCCCGTTTCCGCCTCCTAGCTCGAGATGAGGGATCCTTTCCCTGTTTCGTAGGGAAAGAATTCCCGGCGTTCCCGTCGCATCTCAAGAGGAGGCGCTCTCCACAGGAAAGGCGAGAGGAACTCCAGGGTCGTGCCACCATTCCAAGAGTCCCCCAGATGTGTCAGTCCATTCCAGAGGAACCTGTTTTCCCTGCACTGCCTTGACGTTCAAGCCGAGGATCGACTCCCACCACGTGTGCACGTGGGACAGCCCTGTGGGAAAGCCTCGTGGGAAAGCCTCGTGGAAAAGACTCGAGGGAAAACCATAGATCCGTTGATCCATTGGGCGGACTGCGTGACACTGCTGCTACCGTTCTGGAGGAAAGCGCAAGTGCATGCCCGCATTCGAGACGAGGACTGACTCCCCTGGGGAGACTCCAGAAGTACCCCAAGATCCATGTCAGCACTGGAGAGGAATCCTCAGGTTCCGGCCCCGACTCCACACAAGGTCTTAGGCCCCGGCATCGACGGGAGAGGAATACCGAGAGGCCCCCGAGGAATTCGCATCGGGACTGGCCTTTCCTGAGGCCACCAGAGCGGGTACCTGAGGTCCCCGTCGTAAGTCGAGAGCACCTGCCACAACTCTAGAAAATCCAGGAGGTTTTGCCCTCCAGGTGAAATGAGGCCCATTTCCGCTGAGGCTTCTCGAGGCCAATCACATCTAACCACTAGAACTTCCAAAGGGTCCTTCACACCATTGCTGCAACTCAAGAAGTTCCCCGACATACCCGTCTCCACTCGAGAGGAAGCACGTGGGGTCCCGCACACATCCAGGGGAGCCCCGTTTCCGCCTCCTAGCTCGAGATGAGGGATCCTTTCCCTGTTTCGTAGGGAAAGAATTCCCGGCGTTCCCGTCGCATCTCAAGAGGAGGCGCTCTCCACAGGAAAGGCGAGAGGAACTCCAGGGTCGTGCCACCATTCCAAGAGTCCCCCAGATGTGTCAGTCCATTCCAGAGGAACCTGTTTTCCCTGCACTGCCTTGACGTTCAAGCCGAGGATCGACTCCCACCACGTGTGCACGTGGGACAGCCCTGTGGGAAAGCCTCGTGGGAAAGCCTCGTGGAAAAGACTCGAGGGAAAACCATAGATCCTTTGATCCATTGGGCGGACTGCGTGACACTGCTGCTACCGTTCTGGAGGAAAGCGCAATTGCATGCCCGCATTCGAGACGAGGACTGACTCCCCTGGGGAGACTCCAGAAGTACCCCAAGATCCATGTCAGCACTGGAGAGGAAGCCTCAGGTTCCGGCCCCGACTCCACACAAGGTCTTAGGCCCCGGCATCGACGGGAGAGGAATCCCGAGAGGCCCCCGAGGAACTCGCATGGGGACTGGCCTTTCCTGAGGCCACCAGAGCGGGTCCCTGAGGTCCCCGTCGTAAGTCGAGAGCACGTGCCGCAACTCGAGAAAATCCAGGAGGTTTTGCCCTCCAGGCGAGATGAGGCCCATTTCCGCTGAGGCTACTCGAGGCCAATCACATCTAACCACTGGAACTTCCAAAGGGTCCTTCACACCATTGCTGCAACTCAAGAAGTTCCCCGACATACCCGTCTCCACTCGAGAGGAAGCACGTGGGGTCCCGCACACATCCAGGGGAGCCCCGTTTCCGCCTCCTAGCTCGAGATAAGGGATCCTTTCCCCGTTTCGTAGGGAAAGAATTCCCGGCGTTCCCGTCGCATCTCAAGAGGAGGCGCTCTCCACAGGAAAGGCGAGAGGAACTCCAGGTTCGTGACACCATTCCAAGAGTCCCCCAGATGTGTCAGTCCATTCCAGAGGAACCTGTTTTCCCTGCACTGCCTTGACGTTCAAGCCGAGGATCGACTCCCACCACGTGTGCACGTGGGACAGCCCTGTGGGCAAGCCTCGTGGGAAAGCCTCGTGGGAAAGACTCGAGGGAAAACCATAGATCCTTTGATCCACGCGGCGGACTGCGTGACACTGCTGCTACCGCTCTGGAGGAAAGCGCAAGTGCATGCCCGCATTCGAGACGAGGACTGACTCCCCTGGGGAGACTCCAGAAGTACCCCAAGATCCATGTCAGCACTGGAGAGGAATCCTCAGGTTCCGGCCCCGACTCCACACAAGGTCTTAGGCCCCGGCATCGACGGGAGAGGAATCCCGAGAGGCCCCCGAGGAACTCGCATGGGGACTGGCCTTTCCTGAGGCCACCAGAGCGGGTCCCTGAGGTCCCCGTCGTAAGTCGAGAGCACCTGCCGCAACTCGAGAAAATCCAGGAGGTTTTGCCCTCCAGGCCAGATGAGGCCCATTTCCGCTGAGGCTTCTCGAGGCCAATCACATCTAACCACTGGAACTTCCAAAGGGTCCTTCACACCATTGCTACAACTCAAGAAGTTCCCCGACATACCCGTCTCCACTCGAGAGGAAGCTCGTGGGGTCCCGCACACATCCAGGGGAGCCCCGTTTCCGCCTCCTAGCTCGAGATGAGGGATCCTTTCCCTGTTTCGTAGGGAAAGAATTCCCGGCGTTCCCGTCGCATCTCAAGAGGAGGCGCTCTCCACAGGAAAGGCGAGAGGAACTCCAGGGTCGTGACACCATTCCAAGAGTCCCCCAGATGTGTCAGTCCATTCCAGAGGAACCTTTTTTCCCTGCACTGCCTTGACGTTCAAGCCGAGGATCGACTCCCACCACGTGTGCACGTGGGACAGCCCTGGGGGAAAGCCTCGTGGGAAAGCCTCGTGGGAAAGACACGAGGGAAAACCATAGATGCTTTGATCCACGGGGCGGACTGCGTGACCCTGCTGCTACCGCTCTGGAGGAAAGCGCAAGTGCATGCCCGCATTCGAGACGAGGACTGACTCCCCTGGGGAGACTCCAGACGTACCCCAAGATCCATGTCAGCACTGGAGAGGAATCCTCAGGTTCCGTCTCCGACTCCACACAAGGTCTTAGGCCCCGGCATCGACGGGAGAGGAATCCAGAGAGGCCCCCGAGGAACTCGCATGGGGACTGGCCTTTCCTGAGGCCACCAGAGCGGTTCCCTGAGGTCCCCGTCGTAAGTCGAGAGCACCTGCCGCAACTCGAGAAAATCCAGGAGGTATTGCCCTCCAGGCGAGATGAGGCCCATTTCCGCTGAGGCTTCTCGAGGCCAATCACATCTAACCACTGGAACTTCCAAAAGGTTCCTTCACACCCTTGCTGCAACTCAAGAAGTTCCCCGACATACCCGTCTCCACTCGAGAGGAAGCACGTGGGGTCCCGCACACATCCAGGGGAGCCACGTTTCCGCCTCCTAGCTCGAGATGAGGGATCCTTTCCCTGTTTCGTAGGGAAAGAATTCCCGGCGTTCCCGTCGCATCTCAAGAGGAGGCGCTCTCCACAGGAAATGCGAGAGGAACTCCAGGGTCGTGCCACCATTCCAAGAGTCCCCCGGATGTGTCAGTCCATTCCAGAGGAACCTGTTTTCCCTGCACTGCCTTGACGTTCAAGCCGAGGATCGACTCCCACCACGTGTGCACTTGGGACAGCCCTGTGGGAAAGCCTCGTGGGAAAGCCTCGTGGGAAAGACTCGAGGGAAAACCATAGATCCTTTGATCCACGCGGCGGACTGCATGACTCTGCTGCTACCGCTCTGGAGGAAAGCGCAATGCATGCCCGCATTCGAGACGACGACTGACTCCCCTGGGGAGACTCCAGAAGTACCCCAAGATCCATGTCAGCACTGGAGAGGAATCCTCAGGTTCCGGCCCCGACTCCACACAAGGTCTTAGGACCCGGCATCGACGGGAGAGGAATCCCGAGACGCACCTGAGGAACTCGCATGGGGACTGGCCTTTCCTGAGGCCACCAGAGCGGGTCCCTGAGGTCCCCGTCGTAAGTCGAGAGCACCTGCCGCAACTCTAGAAAATCCACGAGGTTTTGCCCTCCAGGTGAGATGAGGCCCATATCCGCTGAGGCTTCTCGAGGCCAATCACATCTAACCACTAGAATTCCAAAGGGTCCTTCACACCATTGCTGCAACTCAAGAAGTTCCCCGACATACCCGTCTCCACTAGAGAGGAAGCACGTGGGTCCCGCACACATCCAGGGGAGCCCCGTTTCCGCCTCCTAGCTCGAGATGAGGGATCCTTTCCCTGTATCGTAGGGAAAGAATTCCCGGCGTTCCCGTCGCATCTCAAGTGGAGGCGCTCTCCACAGGAAAGGCGAGAGGAACTCCAGGGTCGTGACACCATTCCAAGAGTCCCCCAGATGTGTCAGTCCATTCCAGAGGAACCTATTTTCCCTGCACTGCCTTGACGTTAAAGCCGAGGATCGACTCCCACCACGTGTGCACGTGGGACAGCCCTGTGGGAAAGCCTCGTGGGAAAGACTCGAGGGAAATCCATAGATCCTTTGATCCACGCGGCGGACTGCGTGACACTGTTGCTACCGCTCTGGAGGAAAGCGCAATGCATGCCCGCATTCGAGACGAGGACTGACTCCCCTGGGGAGACTCCAGAAGTACCCCAAGATCCATGTCAGCACTGGAGAGGAATCCTCAGGTTCCGGCCTCGACTCCACACAAGGTCTTAGGCCCCGGCATCAACGGGAGAGGAATCCCGAGAGGCCCCCGAAGAACTCGCATGGGGACTGGCCTTTCCTGAGGCCACCATAGCGGTTCCCTGAGGTCCCCGTCGTAAGTCGAGAGCACGTGCCGCAACTCGAGAAAATCCAGGAGGTTTTGCCCTCCAGGCGAGATGAGGCCCATTTCCGCTGAAGCTTCTCGAGGCCAATCACATCTAACCACTGGAACTTCCAAAGGGTCCTTCACACCATTGCTGCAACTCAAGAAGTTCCCCGACATACCCGTCTCCACTCGAGAGGAAGCACGTGGGGTCCCGCACACATCCAGGGGAGCCCCGTTTCCGCCTCCTAGCTCGAGATGAGGGATCCTTTCCCTGTTTCGTAGGGAAAGAATTCCCGGCGTTCCCGTCGCATCTCAAGAGGAGGCGCTCTCCACAGGAAAGGCGAGAGGAACTCCAGGGTCGTGCCACCATTCCAAGAGTCCCCCGGATGTGTCAGTCCATTCCAGAGGAACCTGTTTTCCCTGCACTGCCTTGAGGTTGAAGCCGAGGATCGACTCCCACCACGTGTGCACTTGGGACAGCCCTGTGGGAAAGCCTCGTGGGAAAGCCTCGTGGGAAAGACTCGAGGGAAAACCATAGATCCTTTGATCCACGCGGCGGACTGCGTGACTCTGCTGCTACCGCTCTGGAGGAAAGCACAATGCATGCCCGCATTCGAGACGACGACTGACTCCCCTGGGGAGACTCCAGAAGTACCCCAAGATCCATGTCAGCACTGGAGAGGAATCCTCAGGTTCCGGCCCCGACTCCACACAAGGTCTTAGGCCCCGGCATCGACGGGAGAGGAATCCCGAGACGCCCCTGAGGAACTCGCATGGGGACTGGCCTTTCCTGAGGCCACCAGAGCGGGTCCCTGAGGTCCCCGTCGTAAGTCGAGAGCACCTGCAGCAACTCTAGAAAATCCAGGAGGTTTTGCCCTCCAGGTGAGATGAGGCCCATTTCCACTGAGGCTTCTCGAGGCCAATCACATCTAACCACTAGAACTTCCAAAGGGTCCTTCACACCATTGCTGCAACTCAAGAAGTTCCCCGACATACCCGTCTCCACTCGAGAGGAAGCACGTGGGGTCCCGCACACATCCAGGGGAGCCCCGTTTCCGCCTCCTAGCTCGAGATGAGGGATCCTTTCCCTGTTTCGTAGGGAAAGAATTCCCGGCGTTCCCGTCGCATCTCAAGAGGAGGCGCTCTCCACAGGAAAGGCGAGAGGAACTCCAGGGTCGTGACACCATTCCAAGAGTCCCCCAGATGTGTCAGTCCATTCCAGAGGAACCTATTTTCCCTGCACTGCCTTGACGTTAAAGCCGAGGATCGACTCCCACCACGTGTGCACGTGGGACAGCCCTGTGGGAAAGCCTCGTGGGAAAGACTCGAGGGAAAACCATAGATCCTTTGATCCACGCGGCGGACTGCGTGACACTGCTGCTACCGCTGTGGAGGAAAGCGCAAGTGCATGCCCGCATTCGAGACGAGGACTGACTCCCCTGGGGAGACTCCAGAAGGACCCCAAGATCCATGTCAGCACTGGAGAGCAATCCTCAGGTTCCGGCCCCGACTCCACACAAGGTCTTAGGCCCCGGCATCGACGGGAGAGGAATCCCGAGAGGCCCCCGAGGAACTTGCATGGGGACTGGCCTTTCCTGAGGCCACCAGAGTGGGTCCCTGAGGTCCCCGTCGTAAGTCGAGAGCACCTGCCGCAACTCGAGAAAATCCAGGAGGTTTTGCCCTCCAGGCGAGATGAGGCCCATTTCCGCTGAGGCTTCTCGAGGCTAATCACGTCTAACCACTGGAACTTCCAAAGGTTCCTTCACACCCTTGCTGCAACTCAAGAAGTTCCCCGACATACCCGTCTCCACTCGAGAGGAAGCACGTGGGTCCCGCACACATCCAGGGGAGCCCCGTTTCCGCCTCCTAGCTCGAGATGAGGGATCCTTTCCCTGTTTCGTAGGGAAAGAATTCCCGGCGTTCCCGTCGCATCTCAAGAGGAGGCGCTCTCCACAGGAAAGGCGAGAAGAACTCCAGGGTCGTGCCTCCATTCCAAGAGTCCCCCAGATGAGTCAGTCCATTCCAGAGGAACCTGTTTTCCCTGCACTGCCTTGACGTTCAAGCCGAGGATCGACTCCCACCACGTGTGCACGTGGGACAGCCCTGTGGGAAAGCCTCGTGGGAAAGCCTCGTGGGAAAGACTCGAGGGAAAACCATAGATCCTTTGATCCACGCGGCGGACTGCGTGACACTGTTGCTACCGCACTGGAGGAAAGCGCAATGCATGCCCGCATTCGAGACGAGGACTGACTCCCCTGGGGAGACTCCAGAAGTACCCCAAGATCCATGTCAGCACTGGAGAGGAATCCTCAGGTTCCGGCCCCGACTCCACACAAGGTCTTAGGCCCCGGCATCGACGGGAGAGGAATCCCGAGAGGCCCCCGAAGAACTCGCATGGGGACTGGCCTTTCCTGAGGCCACCAGAGCGGTTCCCTGAGGTCCCCGTCGTAAGTCGAGAGCACCTGCCGCAACTCGAGAAAATCCAGGAGGTTTTGCCCTCCAGGCGAGATGAGGCCCATTTCCGCTGAGGCTTCTCGAGGCCAATCACATCTAACCACTGGAACTTCCAAAGGGTCCTTCACACCATTGCTGCAACTCAAGAAGTTCCCCGACATACCCGTCTCCACTCGAGAGGAAGCACGTGGGGTCCCGCACACATCCAGGGGAGCCCCGTTTCCGCCTCCTAGCTCGAGATGAGGGATCCTTTCCCTGTTTCGTAGGGAAAGAATTCCCGGCGTTCCCGTCGCATCTCAAGAGGAGGCGCTCTCCGCAGGAAAGGCGAGAGGAACTCCAGGGTCGTGCCACCATTCCAAGAGTCCCCCAGATGTGTCAGTCCATTCCAGAGGAACCTGTTTTCCCTGCACTGCCTTGACGTTCAAGCCGAGGATCGACTCCTACCACGTGTGCACGTTGGAAAGCCCTGTGGGAAAGCCTCGTGGGAAAGCCTCGTGGGAAAGACTCGAGGGAAAACCATAGATCCTTTGATCCACGCGGCGGACTGCGTGACACTGCTGCTACCGCTCTGGAGGAAAGCGCAATGCATGCCCGCATTCGAGACGAGGACTGACTCCCCTGGGGAGACTCCAGACGTACCCCAAGATCCATGTCAGCACTGGAGAGGAATCCTCAGGCTCCGGCCCCGACTCCACACAAGGTCTTAGGACCCGGCATCGACGGGAGAGGAATCCCGAGAGGCCCCCGAGGAACTCGCATGGGGACTGGCCTTTCCTGAGGCCACCAGAGCGGGTCCCTGAGGTCCCCGTCGTAAGTCGAGAGCACCTGCCGCAACTCATGAAAATCCAGGAGGTTTTGCCCTCCAGGCGAGATGAGGCCCATTTCCGCTGAGGCTTCTCGAGGCCAATCACATCTAACCACTGGAACTTCCAAAGGGTCCTTCACACCATTGCTGCAACTCAAGAAGTTCCCCGACATACCCGTCTCCACTCGAGAGGAAGCACGTGGGGTCCCGCACACATCCAGGGGAGCCCCGTTTCCGCCTCCTAGCTCGAGATGAGGGATCCTTTCCCTGTTTCATAGGGAAAGAATTCCCGGCGTTCCCGTCGCATCTCAAGAGGAGGCGCTCTCCGCAGGAAAGGCGAGAGGAACTCCAGGGTCGTGCCACCATTCCAAGAGTCCCCCAGATGTGTCAGTCCATTCCAGAGGAACCTGTTTTCCCTGCACTGCCTTGACGTTCAAGCCGAGGATCGACTCCCACCACGTGTGCACGTGGGACAGCTCTGTGGGAAAGCCTCGTGGGAAAGCCTCGTGGGAAAGACTCGAGGGAAAACCATAGATCCTTTGATCCACGAGGCGGACTGCGTGACACTGCTGCTACCGCTCTGGAGGAAAGCCCAAGTGCATGCCCGCATTCGAGACGAGGACTGACTCCCCTGGGGAGACTCCAGAAGTACCCCAAGATCCATGTCAGCACTGGAGAGGAATCCTCAGGTTCCGGCCCCGACTCCACACAAGGTCTTAGGCCCCGGCATCGACGGGAGAGGAATCCCGAGAGGCCCCCGAGGAACTCGCATGGGGACTGGCCTTTCCTGAGGCCACCAGAGCGGGTCCCTGAGGTCCCCGTCGTAAGTCGAGAGCACCTGCCGCAACTCGAGAAAATCCAGGAGGTTTTGCCCTCCAGGCGAGATGAGGCCCATTTCCGCTGAGGCTTCTCGAGGCCAATCACATCTAACCACTGGAACTTCCAAAGGGTCCTTCACACCATTGCTGCAACTCAAGAAGTTCCCCGACATACCCGTCTCCACTCGAGAGGAAGCACGTGGGGTCCCGCACACATCCAGGGGAGCCCCGTTTCTGCCTCCTAGCTCGAGATGAGGGATCTTTTCCCTGTTTCGTAGGGAAAGAATTCCCGGCGTTCCCGTCGCATCTCAAGAGGAGGCGCTCTCCACAGGAAAGGCGAGAGGAACTCCAGGGTCGTGCCACCTTTCCAAGAGTCCCCCAGATGTGTCAGTCCATTCCAGAGGAACCTGTTTTCCCTGCACTGCCTTGACGTTCAAGCCGAGTATCGACTCCCACCACGTGTGCACGTGGGACAGCCCTGTGGGAAAGCCTCGTGGGAAAGCCTCGTGGGAAAGACTCGAGGGAAAACCATAGATCCTTTGATCCACGCGGCGGACTGCGTGACACTGCTGCTACCGCTCTGGAGGAAAGCGAAAGTGCATGCCCGCATTCGAGACGAGGACTGACTCCCCTGGGGAGACTCCAGAAGTACCCCAAGATCCATGTCAGCACTGGAGAGGAATCCTCAGGTTCCGGCCCCGACTCCACACAAGGTCTTAGGCCCCGGCATCGACGGGAGAGGAATCCCGAGAGGCCCCCGAGGAACTCGCATGGGGACTGGCCTTTCCTGAGGCCACCAGAGCGGGTGCCTGAGGTCCCCGTCGTAAGTCGAGAGCACCTGCAGCAACTCGAGGAAATCAAGGAGGTTTTGCCCTCCAGGCGAGATGAGGCCCATTTCCGCTGAGGCTTCTCGAGGCTAATCACGTCTAACCACTGGAACTTCCAAAGGGTCCTTCACAACCTTGCTGCAACTCAAGAAGTTCCCCGACATACCCGTCTCCACTCGAGCGGAAGCACGTGGGGTCCCGCACACATCCAGGGGAGCCCCGTTTCCGCCTCCTAGCTCGAGATGAGGGATCCTTTCCCTGTTTGGTAGGGAAAGAATTCCCGGCGATCCCGTCGCATCTCAAGAGGAAGCGCTCTCCACAGGAAAGGGGAGAGGAACTCCAGGGTCGTGCCACCATTCCAAGAGACCCCCAGATGTGTCAGTCCATTACAGAGGAACCTGTTTTCCCTGCACTGCCTTGACGTTCAAGCCGAGGATCGACTCCCACCACGTGTGCACGTGGGACAGCCCTGTGGGAAAGCCTCGTGGGAAAGCCTCGTGGGAAAGACTCGAGGGAAAACCATAGATCCTTTGATCCACGCGGCGGACTGCGTGACACTGCTGCTACCGCTCTGGAGGAAAGCGCAAGTGCATGCCCGCATTCGAGACAAGGACTGACTCCCCTGGGGAGACTCCAGAAGTAGCCCAAGATCAATGTCAGCACTGGAGAGGAATCCTCAGGTTCCGGCCCCGACTCCACACAAGGTCTTAGGGCCCGGCATCGACGGGATAGGGATCCCGAGAGGCCCCCGAGGAACTCGCATGGGGCCTGGCTTTTCCTGAGGCCACCAGAGCGGGTCCCTGAGGTCCCCATCGTCAGACGAGATCACCTGCCGCAACTCGAGAAAATCCAGGAGGTTTTGCCCTCCAGGCGAGATGAGGCTCATTTCCGCTGAGGCTTCTCGAGGCTAATCACGTCTAAACACTGGAACTTCCAAAGGGTCCTTCACACCCTTGCTGCAACTCAAGAAGTTTCCCGACATACCCGTCTCCACTCGAAAGGAAGCACGTGGTGTCCCGCACACAACCAGGGGAGCCCCGTTTCCGCCTCCTAGCTCGAGATGAGGGATCCTTTCCCTGTTTGGTAGGGAAAGAATTCCCGGCGTTCCCGTCGCATCTCAAGAGGAGGCGCTCTCCACAGGAAAGGCGAGAGGAACTCCAGGGTCGTGCCACCATTCCAAGAGTCCCCCAGATGTGTCAGTCCATTCCAGAGGAACCTGTTTTCCCTGCACTGCCTTGACGTTCAAGCCGAGGATCGAGTCCCACCACGTGTGCACGTGGGACAGCCCTGTGGGAAAGCCTCGTGGGAAAGCCTCGTGGGAAAGACTCGAGGGAAAACGATAGATCATTTCATCTACGCGGCGGACTGCGTGACACTGCTGCTACCGCTCTGGAGGAAAGCGCAAGTGCATGCCCGCATTCGAGACTAGGACTGACTCCCCTGGGGAGACTCCAGAAGTACCCCAAGATCCATGTCAGCACTGGAGAGGAATCCTCAGGTTCCGGCCCCGACTCCACACAAGGTCTTAGGCCCCGGCATCGACGGGAGAGGAATTCCCAGAGGCCCCCGAGGAACTCGCATGGGGACTGGCCTTTCCTGAGGCCACCAGAGCGGGTCCCTGAGGTCCCCGTCGTAAGTCGAGAGCACCTGCCGCAACTCTAGAAAATCCAGGAGGTTTTGCCCTCCAGGCGAGATGAGGCCCATTTCCGCTGAGGCTTCTCGAGGCCAATCACATCTAACCACTGGAACTTCCAAAGGGTCCTTCACACCATTGCTGCAACTCAAGAAGTTCCCCGACATACCCGTCTCCACTCGAGAGGAAGCACGTGGTGTCCCGCACACATCCAGGGGAGCCCCGTTTCCGCCTCCTAGCTCGAGATGAGGGATCCTTTCCCTGTTTCGTAGGGAAAGAATTCCCGGCGTTCCCGTCGCATCTCAAGAGGAGGCGCTCTCGACAGGAAAGGCGAGAGGAACTCCAGGGTCGTGCCACCATTCCAAGAGTCCCCCGGATGTGTCAGTCCATTCCAGAGGAACCTGTTTTCCCTGCACTGCCTTGACGTTCAAGCCGAGGATCGACTCCCACCATGTGTGCACTTGGGACAGCCCTGTGGGAAAGCCTCGTGGGAAAGCCTCGTGGGAAAGACTCTAGGGAAAACCATAGATCCTTTGATCCACGCGGCGGACTGCGTGACTCTGCTGCTACCGCTCTGGAGGAAAGCGCAATGCATGCCCGCATTCGAGACGACGACTGACTCCCCTGGGGAGACTCCAGAAGTACCCCAAGATCCATGTCAGCACTGGAGAGGAATCCTCAGGTTCCGGCCCCGACTCCACACAAGGTCTTAGGCCCCGGCATCGACGGGAGAGGAATCCCGAGACGCCCCTGAGGAACTCGCATGGGGACTGGCCTTTCCTGAGGCCACCAGAGCGGGTCCCTGAGGTCCCCGTCGTAAGTCGAGAGCACCTGCCGCAACTCTAGAAAATCCAGGAGGTTTTGCCCTCCAGGTGAGATGAGGCCCATTTCCACTGAGGCTTCTCGAGGCCAATCACATCTAACCACTAGAACTTCCAAAGGGTCCTTCACACCATTGCTGCAACTCAAGAAGTTCCCCGACATACCCGTCTCCACTCGAGAGGAAGCACGTGGGGTCCCGCACACATCCAGGGGAGCCCCGTTTCCGCCTCCTAGCTCGAGATGAGGGATCCTTTCCCTGTTTCGTAGGGAAAGAATTCCCGGCGTTCCCGTCGCATCTCAAGAGGAGGCGCTCTCCACAGGAAAGGCGAGAGGAACTCCAGGGTCGTGACACCATTCCAAGAGACCCCCAGATGTGTCAGTCCATTCCAGAGGAACCTATTTTCCCTGCACTGCCTTGACGTTAAAGCCGAGGATCGACTCCCACCACGTGTGCACGTGGGACAGCCCTGTGGGAAAGCCTCGTGGGAAAGACTCGAGGGAAAACCATAGATCCTTTGATCCACGCGGCGGACTGCGTGACACTGCTGCTACCGCTGTGGAGGAAAGCGCAATGCATGCCCGCATTCGAGACGAGGACTGACTCCCCTGGGGAGACTCCAGACGTACCCCAAGATCCATCTCAGCACTGGAGAGGAATCCTCAGGTTCCGGCCCCGACTCCACACAAGGTCTTAGGCCCCGGCATCGACGGGAGAGGAATCCCGAGAGGCCCCCGAGGAACTCGCATGGGGACTGGCCTTTCCTGAGGCCACCAGAGCGGGTCCCTGAGGTCCCCGTCGTTAGTCGAGAGCACCTGCCGCAACTCATGAAAATCCAGGAGGTTTTGCCCTCCAGGCGAGATGAGGCCCATTTCCGCTGAGGCTTCTCGAGGCCAATCACATCTAACCACTGGAACTTCCAAAGGGTCCTTCACACCATTGCTGCAACTCAAGAAGTTCCCCGACATACCCGTCTCCACTCGAGAGGAAGCACGTGTGGTCCCGCACACATCCAGGGGAGCCCCGTTTCCGCCTCCTAGCTCGAGATGAGGGATCCTTTCCCTGTTTCGTAGGGAAAGAATTCCCGGCGTTCCCGTCGCATCTCAAGAGGAGGCGCTCTCCGCAGGAAAGGCGAGAGGAACTCCAGGGTCGTGCCACCATTCCAAGAGTCCCCCAGATGTGTCAGTCCATTCCAGAGGAACCTGTTTTCCCTGCACTGCCTTGACGTTCAAGCCGAGGATCGACTCCCACAACGTGTGCACGTGGGACAGCCCTGTGGGAAAGCCTCGTGGGAAAGCCTTGTGGGAAAGACTCGAGGGAAAACCATAGATCCTTTGATCCACGCGGCGGACTGCGTGACACTGCTGCTACCGCTCTGGAGGAAAGCCCAAGTGCATGCCCGCATTCGAGACGAGGACTGACTCCCCTGGGGAGACTCCAGAAGTACCCCAAGATCCATGTCAGCAGTGGAGAGGAATCCTCAGGTTCCGGCCCCGACTCCACACAAGGTCTTAGGCCCCGGCATCGACGGGAGAGGAATCCCGAGAGGCCCCCGAGGAACTCGCATGGGGACTGGCCTTTCCTGAGGCCACCAGAGCGGGTCCCTGAGGTCCCCGTCGTAAGTCGAGAGCACCTGCCGCAACTCGAGAAAATCCAGGAGGTTTTGCCCTCCAGGCGAGATGAGGCCCATTTCCGCTGAGGCTTCTCGAGGCCAATCACATCTAACCACTGGAACTTCTAAAGGGTCCTTCACACCATTGCTGCAACTCAAGAAGTTCCCCGACATACCCGTCTCCACTCGAGAGGAAGCACGTGGGGTCCCGCACACATCCAGGGGAGCCCCGTTTCCACCTCCTAGCTCGAGATGAGGGATCCTTTATCTGTTTCGTAGGGAAAGAATTCCCGGCGTTCCCGTCGCATCTCAAGAGGAGGCGCTCTCCACAGGAAAGGCGAGAGGAACTCCAGGGTCGTGCCACCTTTCCAAGAGTCCCCCAGATGTGTCAGTCCATTCCAGAGGAACCTGTTTTCCCTGCACTGCCTTGACGTTCAAGCCGAGGATCGACTCCCACCACGTGTGCACGTGGGACAGCCCTGTGGGAAAGCCTCGTGGGAAAGCCTCGTGGGAAAGACTCGAGGGAAAACCATAGATCCTTTGATCCACGCGGCGGACTGCGTGACACTGCTGCTACCGCTGTGGAGGAAAGCGCAAGTGCATGCCCGCATTCGAGACGAGGACTGACTCCCCTGGGGAGACTCCAGAAGTACCCCAAGATCCATGTCAGCACTGGAGAGGAATCCTCAGGTTCCGGCCCCGACTCCACACAAGGTCTTAGGCCCCGGCATCGACGGGAGAGGAATCCCGAGAGGCCCCCGAGGAACTCGCATGGGGACTGGCCTTTCCTGAGGCCACCAGAGCGGGTGCCTGAGGTCCCCGTCGTAAGTCGAGAGCACCTGCCGCAACTCGAGGAAATCAAGGAGGTTTTGCCCTCCAGGCGAGATGAGGCCCATTTCCGCTGAGGCTTCTCGAGGCTAATCACGTCTAACCACTGGAACTTCCAAAGGGTCCTTCACAACCTTGCTGCAACTCAAGAAGTTCCCCGACATACCCGTCTCCACTCGAGAGGAAGCACGTGGGGTCCCGCACACATCCAGGGGAGCCCCGTTTCCGCCTCCTAGCTCGAGATGAGGGATCCTTTTCCTGTTTCGTAGGGAAAGAATTCCCGGCGATCCCGTCGCATCTCAAGAGGAAGCGCTCTCCACAGGAAAGGGGAGAGGAACTCCAGGGTCGTGCCACCATTCCAAGAGACCCCCAGATGTGTCAGTCCATTCCAGAGGAACCTGTTTTCCCTGCACTGCCTTGACGTTCAAGCCGAGGATCGACTCCCACCACGTGTGCACGTGGGACAGCCCTGTGGGAAAGCCTCGTGGGAAAGCCTCGTGGGAAAGACTCGAGGGAAAACCATAGATCCTTTGATCCACGCGGCGGACTGCGTGACACTGCTGCTACCGCTCTGGAGGAAAGCGCAAGTGCATGCCCGCATTCGAGACAAGGACTGACTCCCCTGGGGAGACTCCAGAAGTAGCCCAAGATCAATGTCAGCACTGGAGAGGAATCCTCAGGTTCCGGCCCCGACTCCACACAAGGTCTTAGGCCCCGGCATCGACGGGATAGGGATCCCGAGAGGCCCCCGAGGAACTCGCATGGGGACTGGCTTTTCCTGAGGCCACCAGAGCGGGTCCCTGAGGTCCCCATCGTCAGACGAGATCACCTGCCGCAACTCGAGAAAATCCAGGAGGTTTTGCTCTCCAGGCGAGATGAGGCTCATTTCCGCTGAGGCTTCTCGAGGCTAATCACGTCTAAACACTGGAACTTCCAAAGGGTCCTTCACACCCTTGCTGCAACTCAAGAAGTTTCCCGACATACCGGTCTCCACTCGAAAGGAAGCATGTGGTGTCCCGCACACAACCAGGGGAGCCCCGTTTCCGCCTCCTAGCTCGAGATGAGGGATCCTTTCCCTGTTTGGTAGGGAAAGAATTCCCGGCGTTCCCGTCGCATCTCAAGAGGAGGCGCTCTCCACAGGAAAGGCGAGAGGAACTCCAGGGTCGTGCCACCATTCCAAGAGTCCCCCAGATGTGTCAGTCCATTCCAGAGGAACCTGTTTTCCCTGCACTGCCTTGACGTTCAAGCCGAGGATCGAGTCCCACCACGTGTGCACGTGGGACAGCCCTGTGGGAAAGCCTCGTGGGAAAGCCTCGTGGGAAAGACTCGAGGGAAAACCATAGATCCTTTCATCTACGCGGCGGACTGCGTGACACTGCTGCTAACGCTCTGGAGGAAAGCGCAAGTGCATGCCCGCATTCGAGACTAGGACTGACTCCCCTGGGGAGACTCCAGAAGTACCCCAAGATCCATGTCAGCACTGGAGAGGAATCCTCAGGTTCCGGCCTCGACTCCACACAAGGTCTTAGGCCCCGGCATCGACGGGAGAGGAATTCCCAGAGGCCCCCGAGGAACTCGCATGGGGACTGGCCTTTCCTGAGGCCACCAGAGCGGGTCCCTGAGGTCCCCGTCGTAAGTCGAGAGCACCTGCCGCAACTCGAGAAAATCCAGGAGGTTTTGCCCTCCAGGCGAGATGAGGCCCATTTCCGCTGAGGCTTCTAGAGGCTAATCACGTCTAACCACTGGAACTTCCAAAGGGTCCTTCACACCCTTGCTGCAACTCAAGACGTTCCCCGACATACCCGTCTCCACTCGAGAGGAAGCACGTGGGTCCCGCACACATCCAGGGGAGCCCTGTTTCCGCCTCCTAGCTCGAGATGAGGGATCCTTTCCCTGTTTCATAGGGAAAGAATTCCCGGCGTTCCCGTCGCATCTCAAGAGGAGGCGCTCTCCACAGGAAAGGCGAGAGGAACTCCAGGGTCGTGCCACCATTCCAAGAGTCCCCCAGATGTGTCAGTCCATTCCAGAGGAACCTGTTTTCCCTGCACTGCCTTGACGTTCAAGCCGAGGATCGACTCCCACCACGTGTGCACGTGAGACAGCCCTGTGGGAAAGCCTCGTGGGAAAGCCTCGTGGGAAAGACTCGAGGGAAATCCATAGATCCTTTGATCCACGCGGCGGACTGTGTGACACTGCTGCTAGCGCTCTGGAGGAAAACGCAAGTGCATGCCCGCATTCGAGACGAGGACTGACTCCCCTGGGGAGACTCCAGAAGTACCCCAAGATCCATGTCAGCACTGGAGAGGAATCCTCAGGTTCCGGCCCCGACTCCACACAAGGTCTTAGGCCCCGGCATCGACGGGAGAGGAATCCCCAGAGGAACTCGCATGGGGACTGGCCTTTCCTGATTTCACCATAGCGGGTCCCTGAGGTCCTTGTCGTAAGTCCAGAGCACCTGCCGCAACTCGAGAAAACCCAGGAGGTTTTGCCCTCCAGGCGAGATGAGGCCCATTTCCGATGAGGCTTCTCGAGGCCAATCACATCTAACCACTGGAACTTCCAAAGGGTCCTTCACACCCTTGCTGCAACTCAAGAAGATCCCCGACATACCCGTCTCCACTCGAGAGGAAGCACGTGGGGTCCCGCACACATCCAGGGGAGCCCCGTTTCCGCCTCCTAGCTCGAGATGAGGGATCCTTTCCCTGTTTCGTAGGGAAAGAATTCCCGGCGTTCCCGTCGCATCTCAAGAGGAGGCGCTCTTCACAGGAAATGCGAGAGGAACTCCAGGGTCGTTCCACCATTCCAAGAGTCCCCCAGATGTGTCAGTCCATTCCAGAGGAACCTGTTTTCCCTGCACTGCCTTGACGTTCAAGCCGAGGATCGAGTCCCACCACGTGTGCACGTGGGACAGCCCTGTGGGAAAGCCTCGTGGGAAAGCCTCGTGGGAAAGACTCGAGGGAAAACCATAGATCCTTTGATCCACGCGGCGGACTGCGTGACACTGCTGCTACCGCTCTGGAGGAAAGCGCAAGTGCATGCCCGCATTCGAGACGAGGACTGACTCCCCTGGGGAGACTCCAGAAGTACCCCAAGATCCATGTCAGCACTGGAGAGGAATCCTCAGGTTCCGGCCCCGACTCCACACAAGGTCTTAGGCCCCGGCATCGACGGGAGAGGAATTCCCAGAGGCCCCCGAGGAACTCGCATGGGGACTGGCCTTTCCTGAGGCCACCAGAGCGGGTCCCTGATGTCCCCGTCGTAAGTCGAGAGCACCTGCCGCAACTCGAGAAAATCCAGGAGGTTTTGCCCTCCAGGCGAGATGAGGCCCATTTCCGCTGAGGCTTCTCGAGGATAATCACGTCTAACCACTGGAACTTCCAAAGGGTCATTCACACCCTTGCTGCAACTCAAGAACTTCACCGACATACCCGTCTCCACTCGAGAGGAAGCACGTGGGGTCCCGCACACATCCAGGGGAGCCCCGTTTCCGCCTCCTAGCTCGAGATGAGGGATCCTTTCCCTGTTTCGTAGGGAAAGAATTCCCGGCGATCCCGTCGCATCTCAAGAGGAAGCGCTCTCCACAGGAAAGGGGAGAGGAACTCCAGGGTCGTGCCACCATTCCAAGAGACCCCCAGAAGTGTCAGTCCATTCCAGAGGAACCTGTTTTCCCTGCACTGCCTTGACGTTCAAGCCGAGGATCGACTCCCACCACGTGTGCACGTGAGACAGCCCTGTGGGAAAGCCTCGTGGGAAAGCCTCGTGGGAAAGACTCGAGGGAAAAACATACATCCTTTGATCCACGCGGCGGACTGCGTGACACTGCTTCTACCGCTCTTGAGGAAAGCGCAAGAGCATGCCCGCATTCGAGACGAGGACTGACTCCCCTGGGGAGACTCCAGAAGTACCCCAAGATCCATGTCAGCACTGGAGAGGAATCCTCAGGTTCCGGCCCCGACTCCACACAAGGTCTTAGGCCCCGGCATCGACGGGAGAGGAATCCCCAGAGCAACTCGCATGGGGACTGGCCTTTCCTGAGGCCACCAGAGCGGGTCCCTGAGGTCCTCGTCGTAAGTCGAGAGCACCTGCCGCAACTCGAGAAAATCCAGGCGGTTTTGCCCTCCAGGCGAGATGAGGCCCATTTCCGCTGAGGCTTCTCGAGGCCAATCACATCTAACCACTGGAACTTCCAAAGGGTCCTTCACACCCTTGCTGCAACTCAAGAAGTTCCCCGACATACCCGTCTCCACTCGAGAGGAAGCACGTGGGGTCCCGCACACATCCAGGGGAGCCCCGTTTCCGTCTCCTAGCTCGAGATGAGGGATCCTTTCCCTGTTTCGTAGGGAAAGAATTCCCGGGCGTTCCCGTCGCATCTCAAGAGGAGGCGCTCTCCACAGGAAAGGCGAGAGGAACTCCAGGGTCGTGCCACCATTCCAAGAGTCCCCCAGATGTGTCAGTCCATTCCAGAGGAACCTGTTTTCCCTGCACTGCCTTGACGTTCAAGCCAAGGATCGACTCCCACCACGTGTGCACGTGGGACAGCATTGTGGGAAAGCCTCGTGGGAAAGCCTCGTGGGAAAGACTCGAGGGAAAACCATGGATCCTTTGATCCATGCGGCGGACTGCGTGACACTGCTGCTACTGCTCTGGAGGAAAGCACAAGTGCATGCCCGCATTCGAGACGAGGACTGACTCCCCTGGGGAGACTCCAGAAGTACCCCAAGATCCATGTCAGCACTGGAGAGGAATCCTCAGGTTCCGGCCTCGACTCCACACAAGGTCTTAGGCCCCGGCATCGACGGGAGAGCATTCCCGAGATGCCCCCGAGGAACTCGCATGGGGACTGGCCTTTCCTGAGGCCACGAGAGCGGGTCCCTGAGGTCCCCGTCGTAAGTCGAGAGCACCTGCCGCAACTCGAGAAAATCCAGGAGGTTTTGCCCTCCAGGCGAGATGAGGCCCATTTCCGCTGAGGCTTCTAGAGGCTAATCACGTCTAACCACTGGAACTTCCAAAGTGTCCTTCACACCCTTGCTGCAACTCAAGAAGTTCCCCGACATACCCGTCTCCACTCGAGAGGAAGCACGTGGGTCCCGCACACATCCAGGGGAGCCCCGTTTCCGCCTCCTAGCTCGAGATGAGGGATCCTTTCCCTTTTTCGTAGGGAAAGAATTCCCGGAGTTCCCGTCGCATCTAAAGAGGAGGCGCTCTCCACAGGAAAGGCGAGAGGAACTCCAGGGTCATGCCACCATTCCAAGAGTCCCCCAGATGTGTCAGTCCATTCCAGAGGAACCTGTTTTCCCTGCACTGCCTTGACGTTCAAGCCGACGATCGACACCCACCACGTGTGCACGTGGAACAGCCCTGTGGGAAAGCCTCGTGGGAAAGCCTCGTGGGAAAGACTCGAGGGAAAACCATAGATCCTTTGATCCACGCGGCGGACTGCGTGACACTGCTGCTACCGCTCTGGAGGAAAGCGCAAGTGCATGCCCGCATTCGAGACGAGGACTGACTCCCCTGGAGAGACTCCAGAAGTACCCCAAGATCCATGTCAGCACTGGAGAGGAATCCTCAGGTTCCGGCCCCGACTCCACACAAGGTCTTAGGCCCCGGCATCGACGGGATAGGGATCCCGAGAGGCCCCCGAGGAACTCGCATGGGGACTGGCTTTTCCTGAGGCCACCAGAGCGGTTCCCTGAGGTCCCCATCGTCAGTCGAGATCACCTGCCGCAACTCGAGAAAATCTAGGAGGTTTTGCCCTCCAGGCGAGATGAGGCTCATTTCCGCTGAGGCTTCTCGAGGCTAATCACGTCTAACCACTGGAACTTCCAAAGGGTCCTTCACACCCTTGCTGCAACTCAAGAAGTTCCCCGACATACCAGTCTGCACTCGAGAGGAATCACGTGGGGTCCCGCACACATCCAGGGGAGCCCCGTTTCCGCCTCCTAGCTCGAGATGAGGGATCCTTTCCCTGTTTCGTAGGGAAAGAATTCCCGGCGTTTCCGTCGCATCTCAAGAGGAGGCGCTCTCCACAGGAAAGGCGAGAGGAACTCCAGGGTCGTGCCACCATTCCAAGAGTCCCCCAGATGTGTCAGTCCATTTCAGAGGAACCTGTTTTCCCTGCACTGCCTTGACGTTCAAGCCAAGGATCGACTCCCACCACGTGTGCACGTGGGACAGCCCTGTGGGAAAGCCTCGTGGGAAAGCCTCGTGGGAAAGACTCGAGGGAAAACCATGGATCCTTTGATCCATGCGGAGGACTGCGTGACACTGCTGCTACAGCTCTGGAGGAAAGCGCAGGTGCATGCCCGCATTCGAGACTAGGACTGACTCCCCTGGGGAGACTCCAGAAGTACCCCAAGATCCATGTCCGCACTGGAGAGGAATCCTCAGGTTCCGGCCCCGACTCCACACAAGGTCTTAGGCCCCGGCATCGACGGGAGAGGAATCCCCAGAGGAACTCGCATGGGGACTGGCCTTTCCTGAGGCCACCAGAGCGGGTCCCTGAGGTCCCCGTCGTAAGTCGAGAGCACCTGCCGCAACTCGAGAAAATCCAGGAGGTTTTGCCCTCCAGGCGAGATGACGCCCATTTCCGCTGAGGCTTCTCGAGGCCAATCACATCTAACCACTGGAACTTACAAAGGGTCCTTCACACCCTTGCTGCAACACAAGAAGTTCCCCGACATACCCGTCTGGACTCGGAGGAAGCAAGTGGGGTCCCGCCCACATCCAGGGGAGCTCCGTTTCCGACTCCTAGCTCGAGATGAGGGATCCTTTCCCTGTTTCGTAGGGAAAGAATTCCCGGCGTTCCCGTCGCATCTCAAGAGGAGGCGCTCTCCACAGGAAAGGCGAGAGGAACTCCAGGGTCGTGCCACCATTCCAAGAGTCCCCCAGATGTGTCAGTCCATTCCAGAGGAACCTGTTTTCCCTGCACTGCCTTGACGTTCAAGCCAAGGATCGACTCCCACCACGTGTGCACGTGGGACATCCCTGTGGGAAAGCCTCGTGGTAAAGACTCGAGGGAAAACCATAGATCCTTTGATCCACGAGGCGGACTGGGTGACACTGCTACTACCGCTCTGGAGGAAAGCGCAAGTGCATGCCCGCATTCGAGACGAAGACTGACTCCCCTGGGGAGACTCCAGAATTACCCCAAGATCCATGTCAGCACTGGAGAGGAATCCTCAGGTTCCGGCCCCGACTCCACACAAGGACTTAGGCCACGGCATCGACGGGAGAGGAATCCCCAGAGGCCCCCGAGGAACTCGCATGGGGACTGGCCTTTCCTGAGGCCACCAGAGCGGGTCCCTGAGGTCCCCGTCGTAAGTCGAGAGCACCTGCTGCAACTCGAGAAAATCCAGGAGGTTTTGCCCTCCAGGCGAGATGAGGCCCATTTCCGCTGAGGCTTCTCGAGGCCAATCACATCTAACCACTGGAACTTCCAAAGGGTCCTTCACACCCTTGCTGCAACTCAAGAAGTTCCCCGACATACCCGTCTCCACTCGAGAGGAAGCACGTGGGGTCCCGCACACATCCAGGGGAGCCCCGTTTCCGTCTCCTAGCTCGAGATGAGCGATCCTTTCCCTGTTTCGTAGGGAAAGAATTCCCGGGCGTTCCCGTCGCATCTCAAGAGGAGGCGCTCTCCAAAGGAAAGGCGAGAGGAACTCCAGGGTCGTGCCACCATTCCAAGAGTCCCCCAGATGTGTCAGTCCATTCCAGAGGAACCTGTTTTCCCTGCACTGCCTTGACGTTCAAGCCAAGGATCGACTCCCACCACGTGTGCACGTGGGACAGCATTGTGGGAAAGCCTCGTGGGAAAGCCTCGTGGGAAAGACTCGAGGGAAAACCATGGATCCTTTGATCCATGCGGCGGACTGCGTGACACTGCTGCTACTGCTCTGGAGGAAAGCACAAGTGCATGCCCGCATTCGAGACGAGGACTGACTCCCCTGGGGAGACTCCAGAAGTACCCCAAGATCCATGTCAGCAC
The DNA here is from genome assembly GCF_042477335.2 of Ovis canadensis. Lineage (NCBI taxonomy): Eukaryota > Metazoa > Chordata > Mammalia > Artiodactyla > Bovidae > Ovis > Ovis canadensis. The sequence goes on from NC_091253.1 coordinate 1,659,291, forward strand.
TGGAGAGGAATCCTCAGGTTCCGGCCTCGACTCCACACAAGGTCTTAGGCCCCGGCATCGACGGGAGAGCAATCCTGAGATGCCCCCGAGGAACTCGCATGTGGACTGGCCTTTCCTGAGGCCACCAGAGCGGGTCCCTGAGGTCCCCGTCGTAAGTCGAGAGCACCTGCCGCAACTCGAGAAAATCCAGGAGGTTTTGCCCTCCAGGCGAGATGAGGCCCATTTCCGCTGAGGCTTCTAGAGGCTAATCACGTCTAACCACTGGAACTTCCAAAGTGTCCTTCACACCCTTGCTGCAACTCAAGAAGTTCCCCGACATACCCGTCTCCACTCGAGAGGAAGCACGTGGGTCCCGCACACATCCAGGGGAGCCCCGTTTCCGCCTCCTAGCTCGAGATGAGGGATCCTTTCCCTTTTTCGTAGGGAAAGAATTCCCGGCGTTCCCGTCGCATCTAAAGAGGAGGCGCTCTCCACAGGAAAGGCGAGAGGAACTCCAGGGTCATGCCACCATTCCAAGAGTCCCCCAGATGTGTCAGTCCATTCCAGAGGAACCTGTTTTCCCTGCACTGCCTTGACGTTCAAGCCGACGATCGACACCCACCACGTGTGCACGTGGGACAGCCCTGTGGGAAAGCCTCGTGGGAAAGCCTCGTGGGAAAGACTCGAGGGAAAACCATAGATCCTTTGATCCACGCGGCGGAGTGCGTGACACTGCTGCTACCGCTCTGGAGGAAAGCGCAAGTGCATGCCCGCATTCGAGACGAGGACTGACTCCCCTGGGGAGACTCCAGAAGTACCCCAAGATCCATGTCAGCACTGGAGAGGAATCCTCAGGTTCCGGCCCCGACTCCACACAAGGTCTTAGGCACCGGCATCGACGGGATAGGGATCCCGAGAGGCCCCCTAGGAACTCGCATGGGGACTGGCTTTTCCTGAGGCCACCAGAGCGGTTCCCTGAGGTCCCCATCGTCAGTCGAGATCACCTGCCGCAACTCGAGAAAATCCAGGAGGTTTTGCCCTCCAGGCGAGATGAGGCTCATTTCCGCTGAGGCTTCTCGAGGCTAATCACGTCTAACCACTGGAACTTCCAAAGGGTCTTTCACACCCTTGCTGCAACTCAAGAAGTTCCCCGACGTACCCGTCTCCACTCGAGAGGAAGCACGTGGGGTCCCGCACACATCCAGGGGAGCCCCGTTTCCGCCTCCTAGCTCGAGATGAGGGATCCTTTCCCTGTTTCGTAGGGAAAGAATTCCCGGCGTTCCCGTCGCATCTCAAGAGGAGGCGCTCTCCACAGGAAAGGCGAGAGGAACTCCAGGGTCGTGCCACCATTCCAAGAGTCCCCCAGATGTGTCAGTCCATTCCAGAGGAACCTGTTTTCCCTGCACTGCCTTGACGTTCAAGCCAAGGATCGACTCCCACCACGTGTGCACGTGGGACAGCCCTGTGGGAAAGCCTCGTGGGAAAGCCTCGTGGGAAAGACTCGAGGGAAAACCATGGATCCTTTGATCCATGCGGAGGACTGCGTGACACTGCTGCTACAGCTCTGGAGGAAAGCGCAGGTGCATGCCCGCATTCGAGACGAGGACTGACTCCCCTGGGGAGACTCCAGAAGTACCCCAAGATCCATGTCCGCACTGGGGAGGAATCCTCAGGTTCCGGCCCCGACTCCACACAAGGTCTTAGGCCCCGGCATCGACGGGAGAGGAATCCCCAGAGGAACTCGCATGGGGACTGGCCTTTCCTGAGGCCACCAGAGCGGGTCCCTGAGGTCCCCGTCGTAAGTCGAGAGCACCTGCCGCAACTCGAGAAAATCCAGGAGGTTTTGCCCTCCAGGCGAGATGAGGCCCATTTCCGCTGAGGCTTCTCGAGGCCAATCACATCTAACCACTGGAACTTCCAAAGGGTCCTTCACACCATTGCTGCAACTCAAGAAGTTCCCCGACATACCCGTCTGCACTCGAGAGGAAGCACGTGAGGTCCCGCACACATCCAGGGGAGCCCCGTTTCCGCCTCCTAGCTCGAGATGAGGGATCCTTTCCCTGTTTCGTAGGGAAGAATTCCCGGCGTTCCCGTCGCATCTCAAGAGGAGGCGCTCTCCACAGGAAAGGCGAGAGGAACTCCAGGGTCGTGCCACCATTCCAAGAGTCCCCCAGATGTGTCAGTCCATTCCAGAGGAACCTGTTTTCCCTGCACTGCCTTGACGTTCAAGCCGAGGATCGACTCCCACCACGTGTGCACGTGGGACAGCCCTGTGGGAAAGCCTCGTGGGAAAGCCTCGTGGGAAAGACTCGAGGGAAAACCATAGATCCTTTGATCCACGAGGCGGACTGCGTGACACTGCTGCTACCGCTCTGGAGGAAAGCGCAAGTGCATGCCCGCATTTGAGACGCAGACTGACTCCCTTGGGGAGACTCCAGAAGTACCCCAAGATCCATGTCAGCACTGGAGAGGAATCCTCAGGTTCCGGCCCCGACTCCACACAAGGACTTAGGCCCCGGCATCGACGGGAGAGGAATCTCGAGAGGCCCCCGAGGAACTCGCATGGGGACTGGCCTTTCCTGAGGCCACCAGAGCGGGTCCCTGAGGTCCCCGTCGTAAGTCGAGAGCACCTGCCGCAACTCGAGAAAATCCAGGAGGTTTTGCCCTCCAGGCGAGATGAGGCCCATTTCCGCTGAGGCTTCTCGAGGCCAATCACATCTAACCACTGGAACTTCCAAAGGGTCCTTCACACCCTTGCTGCAACACAAGAAGTTCCCCGACATACCCGTCTGGACTCGGAGGAAGCAAGTGGGGTCCCGCCCACATCCAGGGGAGCTCCGTTTCCGACTCCTAGCTCGAGATGAGGGATCCTTTCCCTGTTTCGTAGGGAAAGAATTCCCGGCGTTCCCGTCGCATCTCAAGAGGAGGCGCTCTCCACAGGAAAGGCGAGAGGAACTCCAGGGTCGTGCCACCATTCCAAGAGTCCCCCAGATGTGTCAGTCCATTCCAGAGGAACCTGTTTTCCCTGCACTGCCTTGACGTTCAAGCCAAGGATCGACTCCCACCACGTGTGCACGTGGGACATCCCTGTGGGAAAGCCTCGTGGTAAAGACTCGAGGGAAAACCATAGATCCTTTGATCCACGAGGCGGACTGGGTGACACTGCTACTACCGCTCTGGAGGAAAGCGCAAGTGCATGCCCGCATTCGAGACGAAGACTGACTCCCCTGGGGAGACTCCAGAATTACCCCAAGATCCATGTCAGCACTGGAGAGGAATCCTCAGGTTCCGGCCCCGACTCCACACAAGGACTTAGGCCACGGCATCGACGGGAGAGGAATCCCCAGAGGCCCCCGAGGAACTCGCATGGGGACTGGCCTTTCCTGAGGCCACCAGAGCGGGTCCCTGAGGTCCCCGTCGTAAGTCGAGAGCACCTGCCGCAACTCGAGAAAATCCAGGAGGTTTTGCCCTCCAGGCGAGATGAGGCCCATTTCCGCTGAGGCTTCTAGAGGCTAATCACGTCTAACCACTGGAACTTCCAAAGTGTCCTTCACACCCTTGCTGCAACTCAAGAAGTTCCCCGACATACCCGTCTCCACTCGAGAGGAAGCACGTGGGTCCCGCACACATCCAGGGGAGCCCCGTTTCCGCCTCCTAGCTCGAGATGAGGGATCCTTTCCCTTTTTCGTAGGGAAAGAATTCCCGGCGTTCCCGTCGCATCTAAAGAGGAGGCGCTCTCCACAGGAAAGGCGAGAGGAACTCCAGGGTCATGCCACCATTCCAAGAGTCCCCCAGATGTGTCAGTCCATTCCAGAGGAACCTGTTTTCCCTGCACTGCCTTGACGTTCAAGCCGATGATCGACACCCACCACGTGTGCACGTGGAACAGCCCTGTGGGAAAGCCTCGTGGGAAAGCCTCGTGGGAAAGACTCGAGGGAAAACCATAGATCCTTTGATCCACGCGGCGGACTGCGTGACACTGCTGCTACCGCTCTGGAGGAAAGCGCAAGTGCATGCCCGCATTCGAGACGAGGACTGACTCCCCTGGGGAGACTCCAGAAGTACCCCAAGATCCATGTCAGCACTGGAGAGGAATCCTCAGGTTCCGGCCCCGACTCCACACAAGGTCTTAGGCCCCGGCATCGACGGGATAGGGATCCCGAGAGGCCCCGAGGAACTCGCATGGGGACTGGCTTTTCCTGAGGCCACCAGAGCGGTTCCCTGAGGTCCCCATCGTCAGTCGAGATCACCTGCCGCAACTCGAGAAAATCCAGGAGGTTTTGCCCTCAAGGCGAGATGAGGCTCATTTCCGCTGAGGCTTCTCGAGGCTAATCACGTCTAACCACTGGAACTTCCAAAGGGTCCTTCACACCCTTGCTGCAACTCAAGAAGTTCCCCGACATACCCGTCTGCACTCGAGAGGAATCACGTGGGGTCCCGCACACATCCAGGGGAGCCCCGTTTCCGCCTCCTAGCTCGAGATGAGGGATCCTTTCCCTGTTTCGTAGGGAAAGAATTCCCGGCGTTCCCGTCGCATCTCAAGAGGAGGCGCTCTCCACAGGAAAGGCGAGAGGAACTCCAGGGTCGTGCCACCATTCCAAGAGTCCCCCAGATGTGTCAGTCCATTCCAGAGGAACCTGTTTTCCCTGCACTGCCTTGACGTTCAAGCCAAGGATCGACTCCCACAACGTGTGCACGTGGGACAGCCCTGTGGGAAAGCCTCGTGGGAAAGCCTCGTGGGAAAGACTCGAGGGAAAACCATGGATCCTTTGATCCATGCGGAGGACTGCGTGACACTGCTGCTACAGCTTTGGAGGAAAGAGCAGGTGCATGCCCGCATTCGAGACTAGGACTGACTCCCCTGGGGAGACTCCAGAAGTACCCCAAGATCCATGTCCGCACTGGAGAGGAATCCTCAGGTTCCGGCCCCGACTCCACACAAGGTCTTAGGCCCCGGCATCGACGGGAGAGGAATCCCCAGAGGAACTCGCATGGGGACTGGCCTTTCCTGAGGCCACCAGAGCGGGTCCCTGAGGTCCCCGTCGTAAGTCGAGAGCACCTGCCGCAACTCGAGAAAATCCAGGAGGTTTTGCCCTCCAGGCGAGATGAGGCCCATTTCCGCTGAGGCTTCTCGAGGCCAATCACATCTAACCACTGGAACTTCCAAAGGGTCCTTCACAGCCTTGCTGCAACTCAAGAAGTTCCCCGACATACCCGTCTCCACACGAGAGGAAGCACGTGGGGTCCCGCACACATCCAGGGGAGCCCCGTTTCCGCCTCCTAGCTCGAGATGAGGGATCCTTTCCCTGTTTCGTAGGGAAGAATTCCCGGCGTTCCCGTCGCATCTCAAGAGGAGGCGCTCTCCACAGGAAAGGCGAGAGGAACTCCAGGGTCGTGCCACCATTCCAAGAGTCCCCCAGATGTGTCAGTCCATTCCAGAGGAACCTGTTTTCCCTGCACTGCCTTGACGTTCAAGCCGAGGATCGACTCCCACCACGTGTGCACGTGGGACAGCCCTGTGGGAAAGCCTCGTGGGAAAGCCTCGTGGGAAAGACTCGAGGGAAAACCATAGATCCTTTGATCCACGCAGCGGACTGCGTGACACTGCTTCTACCGCTCTGGAGGAAAGCGCAAGTGCATGCCCGCATTCGACACGAGGACTGACTCCCCTGGGGAGACTCCAGAAGTACCCCAAGATCCATGTCAGCACTGGAGAGCAATCCTCAGGTTCCGGCCCCGACTCCACACAAGGTCTTAGGCCCCGGCATCGACGGGAGAGGAATCCCGAGACGCCTCCGAGGAACTCGCATGGGGACTGGCCTTTCCTGAGGCCACCAGAGCGGGTCCCTGAGGTCCCCGTCGTAAGTCGAGAGCACCTGCCGCAACTCGAGAAAATCCAGGAGGTTTTGCCCTCCAGGCGAGATGAGGCCCATTTCCGCTGAGGCTTCTCGAGGCCAATCACATCTAACCACTGGAACTTCCAAAGGGTCCTTCACACCATTGCTGCAACTCAAGAAGTTCCCCGACATACCCGTCTGCACTCGAGAGGAAGCACGTGGGCTCCCGCACACATCCAGGGGAGCCCCGTTTCCGCCTCCTAGCTCGAGATGAGGGATCCTTTCCCTGTTTCGTAAGGAAAGAATTCCCGGCGTTCCCGTCGCATCTCAAGAGGAGGCGCTCTCCACAGGAAAGGCGAGAGGAACTCCAGGGTCGTGCCACCATTGCAAGAGACCCCCAGATGTGTCATTCCATTACAGAGGAACCTGTTTTCCCTGCACTGCCTTGATGTTCAAGCCGAGGATCGACTCCCACCACGTGTGCACGTGGGACAGCCCTGTGGGACAGCCCTGTGGGAAAGCCTCGTGGGAAAGACTCGAGGGAAAACCATAGATCCTTTGATCCACGCGGCGGACTTCGTGACACTGCTGCTACCACTCTGGAGGAAAGCGCAAGTGCATGCCCGCATTCGAGACGAGGACTGACTCCCCTGGGGAGACTCCAGAAGTACCCCAAGATCCATGTCAGCACTGGAGAGGAATCCTCAGGTTCCGGCCCCGACTCCACAGAAGGACTTAGGCCCTGGCATCGACGGGAGAGGGATCCCGAGAGGCCCCCGAGGAACTCGCATGGGGACTGGCTTTTCCTGAGGCCACCAGAGCGGGTCCCTGAGGTCCCCGTCGTAAGTCGAGATCACCTGCCGCAACTCGAGAAAATCCAGGAGGTTTTGCCCTCCAGGCGAGATGAGGCTCATTTCCGCTGAGGCTTCTCGAGGCTAATCACGTCTAAACACTGGAACTTCCAAAGGGTCCTTCACACCCTTGCTGCAACTCAAGAAGTTCCCCGACATACCCGTCTCCACTCGAATGGAAGCACGTGGGGTCCCGCACACATCCAGGGGAGCCCCGTTTCCGCCTCCTAGCTCGAGATGAGGGATCCTTTCCCTGTTTCGTAGGGAAAGAATTCCCGGCGTTCCCGTCGCATCTCAAGAGGAGGCGCTCTCCACAGGAAAGGCGAGAGGAACTCCAGGGTCGTGACACCATTCCAAGAGTCCCCCAGATGTGTCAGTCCATTCCAGAGGAACCTGTTTTCCCTGCACTGCCTTGACGTTCAAGCCAAGGATCGACTCCCACCACGTGTGCACGTGGGACAGCCCTGTGGGAAAGCCTCGTGGGAAAGCCTCGTGGGAAAGACTCGAGGGAAAACCATAGATCCTTTGATCCACGAGGCGGACTGCGTGACACCGCTGCTACCGCTCTGGAGGAAAGCGCAAGTGCATGCCCGCATTTGAGACGCAGACTGACTCCCTTGGGGAGACTCCAGAAGTACCCCAAGATCCATGTCAGCACTGGAGAGGAATCCTCAGGTTCCGGCCCCGACTCCACACAAGGACTTAGGCCCCGGCATCGACGGGAGAGGAATCTCGAGAGGCCCCCGAGGAACTCGCATGAGGACTGGCCTTTCCTGAGGCCACCAGAGCGGGTCCCTGAGGTCCCCGTCGTAAGTCGAGAGCACCTGCCTCAACTCGAGAAAATCCAGGAGGTTTTGCCCTCCAGGCGAGATGAGGCCCATTTCCGCTGAGGCTTCTCGAGGCCAATCACATCTAACCACTGGAACTTCCAAAGGGTCCTTCACACCCTTGCTGCAACTCAAGAAGTTCCCCGACATACCCGTCTGGACTCGGAGGAAGCAAGTGGGGTCCCGCCCACATCCAGGGGAGCTCCGTTTCCGACTCCTAGCTCGAGATGAGGGATCCTTTCCCTGTTTCGTAGGGAAAGAATTCCCGGCGTTCCCGTCGCATCTCAAGAGGAGGCGCTCTCCACAGGAAAGGCGAGAGGAACTCCAGGGTCGTGCCACCATTCCAAGAGTCCCCCAGATGTGTCAGTCCATTCCAGAGGAACCTGTTTTCCCTGCACTGCCTTGACGTTCAAGCCAAGGATCGACTCCCACCACGTGTGCACGTGGGACATCCCTGTGGGAAAGCCTCGTGGTAAAGACTCGAGGGAAAACCATAGATCCTTTGATCCACGAGGCGGACTGGGTGACACTGCTGCTACCGCTCTGGAGGAAAGAGCAAGTGCATGCCCGCATTCGAGACGAGGACTGACTCCCCTGGGGAGACTCCAGAATTACCCCAAGATCCATGTCAGCACTGGAGAGGAATCCTCAGGTTCCGGCCCCGACTCCACACAAGGTCTTAGGCCCCGGCATTGACGGGAGAGGAATCCCGAGAGGCCCCTGAGGAACTCGCATGGGGACTGGCCTTTCCTGAGGCCACCAGAGCGGTTCCCTGAGGTCCCCGTCGTAAGTCGAGAGCACCTGCCGCAACTCGAGAAAATCCAGGAGGTTTTGCCCTCCAGGCGAGATGAGGCCCATTTCCGCTGAGGCTTCTCGAGGCCAATGACGTCTAACCATTGGAACTTCCAAAGGGTCCTTCACACCCTTGCTGCAACTCAAGAAGTTCCCCGACATACCAGTCTCCACTCGAGAGGAAGCACGTGGGGTCCCGCACACATCCAGGGGAGCCCCGTTTCCGCCTCCTAGCTCGAGATGAGGGATCCTTTCCCTGTTTCGTAGGGAAAGAATTCCCGGCGTTCCCGTCGCATCTCAAGAGGAAGCGCTCTCCACAGGAAAGGGGAGAGGAACTCCAGGGTCGTGCCACCATTCCAAGAGTCCCCCAGATGTGTCAGTCCATTCCAGAGGAACCTGTTTTCCCTGCACTGCCTTGACGTTCAAGCCGAGGATCGACTCCCACCACGTGTGCACGTGGGACAGGCTGTGGGAAAGCCTCGTGGGAAAGCCTCGTGGGAAAGACTCGAGGGAAAACCATAGATCCTTTGATCCACGCGGCGGACTGCGTGACACTGCTGCTACCGCTCTGGAGGAAAGCGCAAGTGCATGCCCGCATTCGAGACGAGGACTGACTCCCCTGGGGAGACTCCAGAAGTACCCCAAGATCCATGTCAGCACTGGAGAGGAATCCTCAGGTTCCGGCCCCGACTCCACACAATGTCTTAGGCCCCAGCATCCACGGGAGAGGAATCCCGAGAGGCCCCCGAAGAACTCGCATGGGGACTGGCCTTTCCTGAGGCCACCAGAGCAGTTCCCTGAGATCCCCGTCGTAAGTCCAGAGCACCTGCCGCAACTCGAGAAAATCCAGGAGGTTTTGCCCTCCAGGCGAGATGAGGCCCGTTTCCGCTGAGGCTTCTCGAGGCCAATCACATCTAACCACTGGAACTTCCAAAGGGTCCTTCACACCATTGCTGCAACTCAAGAAGTTCCCCGACATACCCGTCTCCACTCGAGAGGAAGCACGTGGGGTCCCGCACACATCCAGGGGAGCCCCGTTTCCGACTCCTAGCTCGAGATGAGGGATCCTTTCCCTGTTTCGTAGGGAAAGAATTCCCGGCGTTCCCGTCGCATCTCAAGAGGAGGCGCTCTCCACAGGAAAGGCGAGAGGAACTGAAGGGTCGCGCCACCATTCCAAGAGTCCCCCAGATGTGTCAGTCCATTCCAGAGGAACCTGTTTTCCCTGCACTGCCTTGATGTTCAAGCCGAGGATCGACTCCCACCACGTGTGCACGTGGGACAGCCCTATGGGAAAGCGTCGTGGGTAAGCCTCGTGGGAAAGACTCGAGGGAAAACCATAGATCCTTTGATCCACGCGGCGGACTGCGTGACACTGCTGCTACCGCTCTGGAGGAAAGCGCAAGTGCATGCCCGCATTCGAGACGAGGACTGACTCCCCTGGGGAGACTCCAGAAGTTCCCCAAGATCCATGTCAGCACTGAGGAGGAATCCTCAGGTTCCGGCCCCGACTCCACACAAGGTCTTAGGCCCCGGCATCGACGGGAGAGGAATCCCGAGAGGCCCCCGAGGAACTCGCATGGGGACTGGCCTTTCCTGAGGCCACCAGAGCGGGTCCCTGAGGTCCCCGTCGTAAGTCGAGAGCACCTGCCGCAACTCGAGAAAATCCAGGAGGTTTTGCCCTCCAGGCGCGATGAGGCCCATTTCCGCTGAGGCTTCTCGAGGCTAATCACGTCTAACCACTGGAACTTCCAAAGGGTCCTTCACACCCTTGCTGCAACTCAAGAAGTTCCCCGACATACCCGTATCCACTCGAGAGGAAGCACGTGGGTCCCGCACACATCCAGGGGAGCCCCGTTTCCGCCTCCTAGCTCGAGATGAGGGATCCTTTCCCTGTTTGGTAGGGAAAGAATTCCCGGCGTTCACGTCGCATCTCAAGAGGAGGAGCTCTCCACAGGAAAGGCGAGAGGAACTCCAGGGTCGTGCCACCATTCCAAGAGTCCCTCAGATGTGTCAGTCCATTCCAGAGGAACCTGTTTTCCCTGCACTGCCTTGACGTTCAAGCCCAGGATCGACTCCCACCACGTGTGCACGTGGGACAGCCCTGTGGGAAAGCCTCGTGGGAAAGCCTCGTGGGAAAGACTCGAGGGAAAACCATAGATCCTTTGATCCACGCGGCGGACTGCGTGACACTGCTGCTACCGCTCTGGAGGAAAGCGCAAGTGCATGCCCGCATTCGAGACGAGGACTGACTCCCCTGGGGAGACTCCAGAAGTACCCCAAGATCCATGTCAGCACTGGGGAGGAATCCTCAAGTTCCGGCCCCGACTCCACACAAGGTCTTAGGCCCCGGCATCGACTGGAGAGGAATCCCGAGAGGCCCCCGAGGAACTCGCATGGGGACTGGCCTTTCCTGAGGCCACCAGAGCGGGTCCCTGAGGTCCCCGTCGTAAGTCGAGAGCACCTGCCGCAACTCGAGAAAATCCAGGAGGTTTTGCCCTCCAGGCGAGATGAGGCCCTTTTCCGCTGAGGCTTCTAGAGGCCAATCACGTCTAACCACTGGAACTTCCAAAGGGTCCTTCACACCCTTGCTGCAACTCAAGAAGTTCCCCGACATTCCCGTCTCCACTCGAGAGGAAGCACGTGGGGTCCCGCACACATCCAGGGGAGCCCCGTTTCCGCCTCCTAGCTCGAGATGAGGGATCCTTTCCCTGTTTCGTAGGGAAAGAATTCCCGGCGTTCCCGTCGCATCTCAAGAGGAGGCGCTCCCACAGAAAAGGCGAGAGGAACTCCAGGGTCGTGCGACCATTCCAAGAGTCCCCAGATGTGTCTGTCCATTACAGAGGAACATGTTTTCCCTGCACTGCCTTGATGTTCAAGCCGAGGATCGACTCCCACCACGTGTGCTCGTATGACAGCCCAGTGGGAAAGCCTCGTGGGAAAGCCTCGTGGGAAAGACTCGAGGGAAAACCATAGATCCTTTGATCCACGCGGCGGACTGCGTGACACTGCTGCTACCGCTCTGGAGGAAAGCGCAAGTGCATGCCCGCATTCGAGACGAGGACTGACTCCCCTGGGGAGACTCCAGAAGTACCCCAAGATCCATGTCAGCACTGGAGAGGAATCCTCAGGTTCCGGCCCTGACTCCACACAAGGTCTTAGGCCCCGGCATCGACGGGAGAGGAATGCCGAGAGGCCCCCGAGGAACTCGCATGGGGACTGGCCGTTCCTGAGGCCACCAGAGCGGGTCCCTGAGGTCCCCGTCGTAAGTCGAGAGCACCTGCCGCAACTCGAGAAAATCCAGGAGGTTTTGCCCTCCAGGCGAGATGAGGCCCATTTCCGCTGAGGCTTCTCGAGGCTAATCACATCTAACCACTGAAACTTCCAAAGGGTCCTTCACACCCTTACTGCAACTGAAGCAGATCCGCGACATACCCGTCTCCACTCGAGAGGAAGCACGTGGGGTCCCGCACACATCCAGGGGAGCCCCTTTTCCGCCTCCTAGCTCGAGATGAGGGATCCTTTCCCTGTTTCGTAGGGAACGAATTCCCGGCATTCCCGTCGCATCTCAAGAGGAGGCGCTCTCCACAGGAAAGGCGAGAGGAACTCCAGGGTCGTGCCACCATTCCAAGAGTCCCCCAGATGTGTCAGTCCATTCCAGAGGAACGTGTTTTCCCTGCATTACCTTGACGTTCAAGCCGAGGATCGAGTCCCACCACGTGTGCACGTGAGACAGCCCTGTGGAAAGCCTCGTGGGAAAGCCTCGTGGGAAAGACTCGAGGGAAAACCATAGATCCTTTGATCCACGCGGCGGACTGCGTGACACTGCTGCTACCGCTCTGGAGGAAAGCGCAAGTGCATGCCCGCATTCGAGACGAGGACTGACTCCCCTGGGGAGACTCCAGAAGTACCCCAAGATCCATGTCAGCACTGGAGAGGAATCCTCAGGTTCCGGCCCCGACTCCACACAAGGTCTTAGGCCCCGGCATCGAAGGGAGAGGAATCCCGAGAGGCCCCCGAGGAACTCGCATGGGGACTGGCCTTTCCTGAGGTCACCAGAGCGGGTCCCTGAGGTCCCCGTCGTAAGTCGAGAGCACATGCCGCAACTCGAGAAAATCCAAGAGGTTTTGCCCTCCAGGCGACATGAGGCCCATTTCCGCTGAGGCTTCTCGAGGCTAATCACATCTAACCACTGGAACTTCCAAAGGGTCCTTCACACCCTTGCTGCAACTCTAGAAGTTCCCCGACATACCCGTCTCCACTCAAGAGGAAGCACGAGGGTCCCTCACACATCCAGGGGAGCCCCGTTTCCGCCTCATTGCTCGAGATGAGGGATCCTTTCCCTGTTTCGTAGGGAAAGAATTCCCGGCGTTCCCGTCGCATCTCAAGAGGAGGCGCTCCCACAGAAAAGGCGAGAGGAACTCCAGGGTCGTGCGACCATTTCAAGAGACCCCAGATGTGTCTGTCCATTACAGAGGAACCTGTTTTCCCTGCACTGCCTTGATGTTCAAGCCGAGGATCGACTCCCAAAACGTGTGCTCGTTGGACAGCCCAGTGGGAAAGCCTCGTGGGAAAGCCTCGTGGGAAACACTCGAGGGAAAACCATAGATCCTTTGATCCACGCGGCGGACTGCGTGACACTGCTGCTACCGCACTGGAGGAAAGCGCAAGTGCATGCCCGCATTCGAGACGAGGACTGACTCCCCTGGGGAGACTCCAGAAGTACCCCAAGATCCATGTCAGCACTGGAGAGGAATCCTCAGGTTCCGGCCCCGACTCCACACAAGGTCTCAGGCCCCGGCATCGACGGGAGAGGAATCCCGAGACGCCCCCGAGGAACTCGCATGGGGACTGGCCTTTCCTGAGGCCACCAGAGCGGGTCCCTGAGGTCCCCGTCGTAAGTCGAGAGCACCTGCCGCAACTCGAGAAAATCCAGGAGGTTTTGCCCTCCAGGCGAGATGAGGCCCATTTCCGCTGAGGCTTCTCGAGGCCAATCACGTCTAACCACTGGAACTTCCAAAGGGTCCTTCACACCCTTGCTGCAACTCAAGAAGTTCCCCGACATACCCGTCTCCACTCGAGAGGAAGCACGTGGGGTCCCGCACACATCCAGGGGAGCCCCGTTTCCGCCTCCTAGCTCGAGATGAGGGATCCTTTCCCTTTTTCGTAGGGAAAGAATTCCCGGCGTTCCCGTCGCATCTCAAGAGGAGGCCCTCTCCACAGGAAAGGCGAGAGGAACTCCAGGGTCGTGCCACCATTCCAAGAGTCCCCCAGATATGTCAGTCCATTCCAGAGGAACCTGTTTTCCCTGCACTGCCTTGACGTTCAAGCCGAGGATCGACTCCCACCACGTGTGCACGTGGGACAGCCCTGTGGGAAAGCCTCGTGGGAAAGCCTCGTGGGAAAGACTCGAGGGAAAACCATAGATCCTTTGATCCACGCGGCGGACTGAGTTACACTGCTGCTACCGCTCTGGAGGAAAGCGCAAGTGCATGCCCGCATTCGAGACGAGGACTGACTCCCCTGGGGAGACTCCAGAAGTACCCCAAGATCCATGTCAGCACTGGAGAGGAATCCTCAGGTTCCGGCCCCGACTCCACACAAGGTCTTAGGCACCGGCATCGACGGGAGAGGAATCCCGAGAGGCCCCCGAGGAACTCGCATGGGGACTGGCCTTTCCTGAGGCCACCAGAGCGGGTCCCTGAGGTCCCCGTCGTAAGTCGAGAGCACCTGCCGCAACTCGAGAAAACCCAGGAGGTTTTGCCCTCCAGGCGAGATGAGGCCCATTTCCGATGAGGCTTCTCGAGGCCAATCACATCTAACCACTTGAAATTCCAAAGGGTCCTTCACACCCTTGCTGCAACTCAAGAAGTTCCCCGACATACCCGTCTCCACTCGAGAGGAAGCACGTGGGGTCCCGCACACATCCAGGGGAGCCCCGTTTCCGCCTCCTAGCTCGAGATGAGGGATCCTTTCCCTGTTTCATAGGGAAAGAATTCCGGCGTTCCCGTCGCATCTCAAGAGGAGGCGCTCTCCACAAGAAAGGCGAGAAGAACTCCAGGGTCGTGACACCATTCCAAGAGTCCCGCAGATGTGTCAGTCCATTCCAGAGGAACCTCTTTTCCCTGCACTGCCTTGACGTTCAAGCCGAGGATCGACTCCCACCACGTGTGCACGTGGGACAGCCCTGTGGGAAAGCCTCGTGGGAAAGCCTCGTGGGAAAGACTCGAGGGAAAACCATAGATCCTTTGATGCACGCGGCAGACTGCGTGACACTGCTGCTACCGCTCTGGAGGAAAGCGCAAGTGCATGCCCGCATTCGAGACGAGGACTGACTCCCATGGGGAGACTCCAGAAGTACCCCAAGATCCATGTCAGCACTGGAGAGGAATCCTCAGGTTCCGGCCCCGACTCCACACAAGGTCTTAGGCCCCTCATCGACGGGAGAGGAATCCCGAGAGGCCCCCGAGGAACTCTCATGGGGACTGGCCTTTCCTGAGGCCACCAGAGCGGGTCCCTGAGGTCCCCATCGTAAGTCGAGAGCACCTGCCGCAACTCGAGAAAATCCAGGAGGATTTGCCCTCCAGGCGAGATGAGGCCCATTTCCGCTGAGGCTTCTCGAGGCTAATCATATCTAACCACTGAAACTTCCAAAGGGTCCTTCACACCCTTGCTGCAACTCAAGCAGTTCCGCGACATACCCGTCTCCACTCGAGAGGAAGCACGAGGGGTCCCCCACACATCCAGGGGAGCCCCGTTTCCGCCTCCTAGCTCGAGATGAGGGATCCTTTCCCTGTTTCGTAGGGAAAGAATTCCCGGCGTTCCCGTCGCAACTCAAGAGGTGGCGCTCTCCACAGGAAAGGCGAGAGGAACTCCAGGGTCGGGGCACAATTCCAAGAGACCCCCAGATGTGTCAGTCCATTCCAGAGGAACCTGTTTTCCCTGCACTGCCTTGACGTTCAACCCGAGGATCGACTCCCACCACGTGTGCACGTGGGACAGCCCTTTGGGAAAGCCTCGTGGGAAAGCCTCGTGGGAAAGACTCGAGGGAAAACCATAGATCCTTTGATCCACGCGGCGGACTGCGTGACACTGCTGCTACCGCTCTGGAGGAAAGCGCAAGTGCATGCCCGCATTCGAGACGAGGACTGACTCCCCTGGGGAGACTCCAGAAGTACCCCAAGATCCATGTCAGCACTGGAGAGGAATCCTCAGGTTCCGGCCCCGACTCCACACAAGGTCTTAGGCCCCGGGATCGACGGGAGAGGAATCCCGAGAGGCCCCCGAGGAACTCGCATGGGGACTGGCCTTTCCTGAGGCCACCAGAGCGGGTCCCTGAGGTCCCCATCGTAAGTCGAGAGCACCTGCCGCAACTCGAGAAAATCCAGGAGGTTTTGCCCTCCAGGCGAGATGAGGCCCATTTCCGCTGAGGCTTCTCGAGGCCAATCACTTCTAACCACTGGAACTTCCAAAGGGTCCTTCACACCCTTGCTGCAACTCAAGAAGTTCCCCGACATACCCGTATCCACTCGAGAGGAAGCACGTGGGGTCCCGCACACATCCAGGGGAGCCCCGTTTCCGCCTCCTAGCTCGAGATGAGGGATCCTTTCCCTGTTTCGTAGGGAAAGAATTCCCGGCGTTCACGTCGCATCTCAAGAGGAGGAGCTCTCCACAGGAAAGGCGAGAGGAACTCCAGGGTCGTGCCACCATTCCAAGAGTCCCTCAGATGTGTCAGTCCATTCCAGAGGAACCTGTTTTCCCTGCACTGCCTTGACGTTCAAGCCCAGGATCGACTCCCACCACGTGTGCACGTGGGACAGCCCTGTGGGAAAGCCTCGTGGGAAAGCCTCGTGGGAAAGACTCGAGGGAAAACCATAGATCCTTTGATCCACGCGGCGGACTGCGTGACACTGCTGCTACCGCTCTGGAGGAAAGCGCAAGTGCATGCCCGCATTCGAGACGAGGACTGACTCCCCTGGGGAGACTCCAGAAGTACCCCAAGATCCATGTCAGCACTGGGGAGGAATCCTCAAGTTCCGGCCCCTACTCCACACAAGGTCTTAGGCCCCGGCATCGACTGGAGAGGAATCCCGAGAGGCCCCCGAGGAACTCGCATGGGGACTGGCCTTTCCTGAGGCCACCAGAGCGGGTCCCTGAGGTCCCCGTCGTAAGTCGAGAGCACCTGCCGCAACTCGAGAAAATCCAGGAGGTTTTGCCCTCCAGGCGAGATGAGGCCCTTTTCCGCTGAGGCTTCTAGAGGCCAATCACGTCTAACCACTGGAACTTCCAAAGGGTCCTTCACACCCTTGCTGCAACTCAAGAAGTTCCCCGACATTCCCGTCTCCACTCGAGAGGAAGCACGTGGGGTCCCGCACACATCCAGGGGAGCCCCGTTTCCGCCTCCTAGCTCGAGATGAGGGATCCTTTCCCTGTTTCGTAGGGAAAGAATTCCCGGCGTTCCCGTCGCATCTCAAGAGGAGGCGCTCCCACAGAAAAGGCGAGAGGAACTCCAGGGTCGTGCGACCATTCCAAGAGACC
This sequence comes from Ovis canadensis, assembly GCF_042477335.2. Classification (NCBI taxonomy): domain Eukaryota; kingdom Metazoa; phylum Chordata; class Mammalia; order Artiodactyla; family Bovidae; genus Ovis; species Ovis canadensis. Next base: position 1,676,112 of record NC_091253.1, read on the forward strand.
CCAGATGTGTCTGTCCATTACAGAGGAACATGTTTTCCCTGCACTGCCTTGATGTTCAAGCCGAGGATCGACTCCCACCACGTGTGCTCGTATGACAGCCCAGTGGGAAAGCCTCGTGGGAAAGCCTCGTGGGAAAGACTCGAGGGAAAACCATAGATCCTTTGATCCACGCGGCGGACTGCGTGACACTGCTGCTACCGCTCTGGAGGAAAGCGCAAGTGCATGCCCGCATTCGAGACGAGGACTGACTCCCCTGGGGAGACTCCAGAAGTACCCCAAGATCCATGTCAGCACTGGAGAGGAATCCTCAGGTTCCGGCCCCGACTCCACACAAGGTCTTAGGCCCCGGCATCGACGGGAGAGGAATGCCGAGAGGCCCCCGAGGAACTCGCATGGGGACTGGCCTTTCCTGAGGCCACCAGAGCGGGTCCCTGAGATCCCCGTCGTAAGTCGAGGGCACCTGCCGCAACTCGAGAAAATCCAGGAGGTTTTGCCCTCCAGGCGAGATGAGGCCCATTTCCGCTGAGGCTTCTCGAGGCTAATCACGTCTAACCACTGAAACTTCCAAAGGGTCCTTCACACCCTTGCTGCAACTCAAGAAGTTCCCCGACATACCCGTCTCCACTCGAGAGGAAGCACGTGGGGTCCCGCACACATCCAGGGGAGCCCCGTTTCCGCCTCCTAGCTCGAGATGAGGGATCCTTTCCCTGTTTCGTAGAGAAAGAATTCCCGACGTTACCGTCGCATCTCAAGAGGAGGCGCTCTCCACAGGAAAGGCGAGAGGAACTCCAGGGTCGTGCCACCATTCCAAGAGTCCCCCAGATGTGTCAGTCCATTCCAGAGGAACCTGTTTTCCCTGCACTGCCTTGACGTTCAAGCCGAGGATCGACTCCCACCACGTGTGCACGTGGGACAGCCCTGTGGGAAAGCCTCGTGGGAAAGCCTCGTGGGAATGACTCGAGGGAAAACCATAGATCATTTGGTCCACGCGGCGGACTGAGTGACACTGCTGCTACCGCTCTGGAGGAAAGCGCAAGTGCATGCCCGCATTCGAAACGAGGACTGACTCCCCTGGGGAGACTCCAGAAGTACCCCAAGATCCATGTCAGCACTGGAGAGGAATCCTCAGGTTCCGGCCCCGACTCCACACAAGGTGTTAGGCCCCGGCATCGACGGGAGAGGAATGCCGAGAGGCCCCCGAGGAACTCGCATGGGGACTGGCCGTTCCTGAGGCCACCAGAGCGGGTCCCTGAGGTCCCCGTCGTAAGTCGAGAGCACCTGCCGCAACTCGAGAAAATCCAGGAGGTTTTGCCCTCCAGGCGAGATGAGGCCCATTTCCGCTGAGGCTTCTCGAGGCTAATCACATCTAACCACTGAAACTTCCAAAGGGTCCTTCACACCCTTACTGCAACTGAAGCAGATCCGCGACATACCCGTCTCCACTCGAGAGGAAGCACGTGGGGTCCCGCACACATCCAGGGGAGCCCCTTTTCCGCCTCCTAGCTCGAGATGAGGGATCCTTTCCCTGTTTCGTAGGGAACGAATTCCCGGCATTCCCGTCGCATCTCAAGAGGAGGCGCTCTCCACAGGAAAGGCGAGAGGAACTCCAGGGTCGTGCCACCATTCCAAGAGTCCCCCAGATGTGTCAGTCCATTCCAGAGGAACGTGTTTTCCCTGCATTACCTTGACGTTCAAGCCGAGGATCGAGTCCCACCACGTGTGCACGTGAGACAGCCCTGTGGAAAGCCTCGTGGGAAAGCCTCGTGGAAAGACTCGAGGGAAAACCATAGATCCTTTGATCCACGCGGCGGACTGCGTGACACTGCTGCTACCGCTCTGGAGGAAAGCGCAAGTGCATGCCCGCATTCGAGACGAGGACTGACTCCCCTGGGGAGACTCCAGAAGTACCCCAAGATCCATGTCAGCACTGGAGAGGAATCCTCAGGTTCCGGCCCCGACTCCACACAAGGTCTTAGGCCCCGGCATCGAAGGGAGAGGAATCCCGAGAGGCCCCCGAGGAACTCGCATGGGGACTGGCCTTTCCTGAGGTCACCAGAGCGGGTCCCTGAGGTCCCCGTCGTAAGTCGAGAGCACATGCCGCAACTCGAGAAAATCCAAGAGGTTTTGCCCTCCAGGCGACATGAGGCCCATTTCCGCTGAGGCTTCTCGAGGCTAATCACATCTAACCACTGGAACTTCCAAAGGGTCCTTCACACCCTTGCTGCAACTCTAGAAGTTCCCCGACATACCCGTCTCCACTCAAGAGGAAGCACGAGGGTCCCTCACACATCCAGGGGAGCCCCGTTTCCGCCTCATAGCTCGAGATGAGGGATCCTTTCCCTGTTTCGTAGGGAAAGAATTCCCGGCGTTCCCGTCGCATCTCAAGAGGAGGCGCTCCCACAGAAAAGGCGAGAGGAACTCCAGGGTCGTGCGACCATTTCAAGAGACCCCAGATGTGTCTGTCCATTACACAGGAACCTGTTTTCCCTGCACTGCCTTGATGTTCAAGCCGAGGATCGACTCCCAACACGTGTGCTCGTTGGACAGCCCAGTGGGAAAGCCTCGTGGGAAAGCCTCGTGGGAAACACTCGAGGGAAAACCATAGATCCTTTGATCCACGCGGAGGACTGCGTGACACTGCTGCTACCGCACTGGAGGAAAGCGCAAGTGCATGCCCGCATTCGAGACGAGGACTGACTCCCCTGGGGAGACTCCAGAAGTACCCCAAGATCCATGTCAGCACTGGAGAGGAATCCTCAGGTTCCGGCCCCGACTCCACACAAGGTCTCAGGCCCCGGCATCGACGGGAGAGGAATCCCGAGACGCCCCCGAGGAACTCGCATGGGGACTGGCCTTTCCTGAGGCCACCAGAGCGGGTCCCTGAGGTCCCCGTCGTAAGACGAGAGCACCTGCCGCAACTCGAGAAAATCCAGGAGGTTTTGCCCTCCAGGCGAGATGAGGCCCATTTCCGCTGAGGCTTCTCGAGGCCAATCACGTCTAACCACTGGAACTTCCAAAGGGTCCTTCACACCCTTGCTGCAACTCAAGAAGTTCCCCGACATACCCGTCTCCACTCGAGAGGAAGCACGTGGGGTCCCGCACACATCCAGGGGAGCCCCGTTTCCGCCTCCTAGCTCGAGATGAGGGATCCTTTCCCTTTTTCGTAGGGAAAGAATTCCCGGCGTTCCCGTCGCATCTCAAGAGGAGGCCCTCTCCACAGGAAAGGCGAGAGGAACTCCAGGGTCGTGCCACCATTCCAAGAGTCCCCCAGATATGTCAGTCCATTCCAGAGGAACCTGTTTTCCCTGCACTGCCTTGACGTTCAAGCCGAGGATCGACTCCCACCACGTGTGCACGTGGGACAGCCCTGTGGGAAAGCCTCGTGGGAAAGCCTCGTGGGAAAGACTCGAGGGAAAACCATAGATCCTTTGATCCACGCGGCGGACTGAGTTACACTGCTGCTACCGCTCTGGAGGAAAGCGCAAGTGCATGCCCGCATTCGAGACGAGGACTGACTCCCCTGGGGAGACTCCAGAAGTACCCCAAGATCCATGTCAGCACTGGAGAGGAATCCTCAGGTTCCGGCCCCGACTCCACACAAGGTCTTAGGCACCGGCATCGACGGGAGAGGAATCCCGAGAGGCCCCTGAGGAACTCGCATGGGGACTGGCCTTTCCTGAGGCCACCAGAGCGGGTCCCTGAGGTCCCCGTCGTAAGTCGAGAGCACCTGCCGCAACTCGAGAAAACCCAGGAGGTTTTGCCCTCCAGGCGAGATGAGGCCCATTTCCGATGAGGCTTCTCGAGGCCAATCACATCTAACCACTGGAAATTCCAAAGGGTCCTTCACACCCTTGCTGCAACTCAAGAAGTTCCCCGACATACCCGTCTCCACTCGAGAGGAAGCACGTGGGGTCCTGCACACATCCAGGGGAGCCCCGTTTCCGCCTCCTAGCTCGAGATGAGGGATCCTTTCCCTGTTTCATAGGGAAAGAATTCCGGCGTTCCCGTCGCATCTCAAGAGGAGGCGCTCTCCACAAGAAAGGCGAGAAGAACTCCAGGGTCGTGACACCATTCCAAGAGTCCCGCAGATGTGTCAGTCCATTCCAGAGGAACCTGTTTTCAATGCACTGCCTTGACGTTCAAGCCGAGGATCGACTCCCACCACGTGTGCACGTGGGACAGCCCTGTGGGAAAGCCTCGTGGGAAAGCCTCGTGGGAAAGACTCGAGGGAAAACCATAGATCCTTTGATGCACGCGGCAGACTGCGTGACACTGCTGCTACCGCTCTGGAGGAAAGCGCAAGTGCATGACCGCATTCGAGACGAGGACTGACTCCCATGGGGAGACTCCAGAAGTACCCCAAGATCCATGTCAGCACTGGAGAGGAATCCTCAGGTTCCGGCCCCGACTCCACACAAGGTCTTAGGCCCCTCATCGACGGGAGAGGAATCCCGAGAGGCCCCCGAGGAACTCTCATGGGGACTGGCCTTTCCTGAGGCCACCAGAGCGGGTCCCTGAGGTCCCCATCGTAAGTCGAGAGCACCTGCCGCAACTCGAGAAAATCCAGGAGGATTTGCCCTCCAGGCGAGATGAGGCCCATTTCCGCTGAGGCTTCTCGAGGCTAATCATATCTAACCACTGAAACTTCCAAAGGGTCCTTCACACCCTTGCTGCAACTCAAGCAGTTCCGCGACATACCCGTCTCCACTCGAGAGGAAGCACGAGGGGTCCCCCACACATCCAGGGGAGCCCCGTTTCCGCCTCCTAGCTCGAGATGAGGGATCCTTTCCCTGTTTCGTAGGGAAAGAATTCCCGGCGTTCCCGTCGCAACTCAAGAGGTGGCGCTCTCCACAGGAAAGGCGAGAGGAACTCCAGGGTCGGGGCACAATTCCAAGAGACCCCCAGATGTGTCAGTCCATTCCAGAGGAACCTGTTTTCCCTGCACTGCCTTGACGTTCAACCCGAGGATCGACTCCCACCACGTGTGCACGTGGGACAGCCCTGTGGGAAAGCCTCGTGGGAAAGCCTCGTGGGAAAGACTCGAGGGAAAACCATAGATCCTTTGATCCACGCGGCGGACTGCGTGACACTGCTGCTACCGCTCTGGAGGAAAGCGCAAGTGCATGCCCGCATTCGAGACGAGGACTGACTCCCCTGGGGAGACTCCAGAAGTACCCCAAGATCCATGTCAGCACTGGAGAGGAATCCTCAGGTTGTGGCCCCGACTCCACACAAGGTCTTAGGCCCCGGCATCGACGGGAGAGGAATCCCGAGAGGCCCCCGAGGAACTCGCATGGGGACTGGCCTTTCCTGAGGCCACCAGAGCGGGTCCCTGAGGTCCCCGTCGTAAGTCGAGAGCACCTGCCGCAACTCGAGAAAATCCAGGAGGTTTTGCCCTCCAGGCGAGATGAGGCCCATTTCCGCTGAGGCTTCTCGAGCCTAATCACGTCTAACCACTGGAACTTCCAAAGGGTCCTTCACACCCTTGCTGCAACTCAAGAAGTTCCCCGACATACCCGTCTCCACTCGAGAGGAAGTACGTGGGGTCCCGCACACATCCAGGGGAGCCCCGTTTCCGCCTCCTAGTTCGAGATGAGGGATCCTTTCCCTGTTTCGTAGGGAAAGAATTCCCGGCGTTCCCGTCGCATCTCAAGAGGAGGCGCTCTCCACAGGAAAGGTGAGAGGAACTCCAGGGTCGTGCCACCATTCCAAGAGTCCCCCAGATGTGTCAGTCCATTCCAGAGGAACCTGTTTTCCCTGCACTGCTTTGACGTTCAAGCCGAGGATCGACTCCCACCACGTGTGCACGTGGGACAGCCCTGTGGGAAAGCCTCGTGGGAAAGCCTCGTGGGAAAGACTCGAGGGAAAACGATAGATCCTTTGATCCAGGCGGCGGACTGCGTGACACTGCTGCTACTGCTCTGGAGGATAGCGCAAGTGCATGCCCGCATTCCAGACGAGGACTGACTCCCCTGGGGAGACTCCAGAAGTACCCCAAGACCCATGTCAGCACTGGAGAGGAATCCTCAGGTTCCGGCCCCGAGTCCACACAAGGTCTTAGGCCCCGACATCGACGTGAGAGGTATCCCGAGAGGCACCTGAGGAAGTCGCATGGGGACTGGCCTTTCCTGAGGCCACCAGAGCGGGTCCCTGAGGTCCCCGTCGTAAGTCGAGAGCACCTGCCGCAACTCGAGAAAATCCAGGAGGTTTTGCCCTCCAGGCGAGATGAGGCCCATTTCCGCTGAGGCTTATCGAGGCTAATCACATATAACCACTGTAACTTCCAAAGGGTCCTTCACACCCTTGCTGCAACTCAAGCAGTTCCGCGACTTACCCGTCTCCACTCGAGAGGAAGCACGTGGGGTCCCGCACACATCCAGGGGAGCCCCGTTTCCGCCTCCTAGCTCGAGATGAGGGATCCTTTCCCTTTTTCGTAGGGAAAGAATTCCCGGCGTTCCCGTCGCATCTCAAGAGGAGGCGCTCTCCACAAGAAAGGGGAGAGGAACTCCAGGGTCGTGGCACCATTCCAAGAGACCCCCAGATGTGTCAGTCCATTCCAGAGGAACCTGTTTTCCCTGCACTGCCTTGACTTTCAAGCCGAGGATCGACTCCCACCACGTGTGCACGTGGGACAGCCCTGTGGGAAAGCCTCGTGGGAAAGCCTCGTGGGAAAGACTCGAGGGAAAACCATAGATCCTTTGATCCACGCGGCGGACTGCGTGACACTGCTGCTACCGCTCTGGAGGAAAGCGCAAGTGCATGCCCGCATTCGAGACGAGGACTGACTCCCCTGGGGAGACTCCAGAAGTACCCCAAGATCCATGTCAGCACTGGAGAGGAATCCTCAGGTTCCGGCCCTGACTCCACACAAGGTCTTACGCCCCGGCATCGACGGGAGAGGAATCCCGAGAGGCCCCCGAGGAACTCGCATGGGGACTGGCCTTTCCTGAGGCCACCAGAGCGGGTCCCTGAGGTCCCCGTCGTAAGTCGAGAGCACCTGCCGCAACTCGAGAAAATCCAGGAGGATTTGTCCTCCAGGCGAGATGAGGCCCATTTCCGCTGAGGCTTCTCGAGGCTAATCATATCTAACCACTGGGACTTCCAAAGGGTCCTTCACACCCTTGCTGCAACTCAAGCAGTTCCGCGACATACCCGTCTCCACTCGAGAGGAAACACGTGGGGTCCCGCACACATCCAGGGGAGCCCCGTTTCCGCCTCCTAGCTCGAGATGAGGGATCCTTTCCCTGTTTCATAGGGAAAGAATTCCGGCGTTCCCGTCGCATCTCAAGAGGAGGCGCTCTCCACAAGAAAGGCGAGAAGAACTCCAGGGTCGTGACACCATTCCAAGAGTCCCGCAGATGTGTCAGTCCATTCCAGAGGAACCTGTTTTCCCTGCACTGCCTTGACGTTCAAGCCGAGGATCGACTCCCACCACGTGTGCACGTGGGACAGCCCTGTGGGAAAGCCTCGTGGGAAAGCCTCGTGGGAAAGACTCGAGGGAAAACCATAGATCCTTTGATGCACGCGGCAGACTGCGTGACACTGCTGCTACCGCTCTGGAGGAAAGCGCAAGTGCATGCCCGCATTCGAGACGAGGACTGACTCCCATGGGGAGACTCCAGAAGTACCCCAAGATCCATGTCAGCACTGGAGAGGAATCCTCAGGTTCCGGCCCCGACTCCACACAAGGTCTTAGGCCCCTCATCGACGGGAGAGGAATCCCGAGAGGCCCCCGAGGAACTCTCATGGGGACTGGCCTTTCCTGAGGCCACCAGAGCGGGTCCCTGAGGTCCCCGTCGTAGGTCGAGAGCACCTGCCGCAACTCGAGAAAATCCAGGAGGTTTTGCCCTCCAGGCGAGATGAGGCCCATTTCCGCTGAGGCTTCTCGAGGCTAATCACGTCTAACCACTGGAACTTCCAAAGGGTCCTTCACACCCTTGCTGCAACTCAAGAAGTTCCCCGACATACCCGTCTCCACTCGAGAGGAAGCACGTGGGTCCCGCACACATCCAGGGGAGCCCCGTTTCCGCCTCCTAGCTCGAGATGAGGGATCCTTTCCCTGTTTGGTAGGGAAAGAATTCCCGGCGTTCCCGTCGCATCTCAAGAGGAGGCGCTCTCCAAAGGAAAGGCGAGAGGAACTCCAGGGTCGTGCCACCATTCCAAGAGTCCCCCAGATGTGTCAGTCCATTCCAGAGGAACCTGTTTTCCCTGCACTGCCTTGACGTTCAAGCCGAGGATCGACTCCCACCACGTGTGCACGTGGGACAGCCCTGTGGGAAAGCCTCGTGGGAAAGCCTCGTGGAAAAGACTCGAGGGAAAACCATAGATCCTTTGATCCATTGGGCGGACTGCGTGACACTGCTGCTACCGTTCTGGAGGAAAGCGCAAGTGCATGCCCGCATTCGAGACGAGGACTGACTCCCCTGGGGAGACTCCAGAAGTACCCCAAGATCCATGTCAGCACTGGAGAGGAATCCTCAGGTTCCGGCTCCGACTCCACACAAGGTCTTAGGCCCCGGCATCCACGGGAGAGGAATCCCGAGAGGCCCCCGAGGAACTCGCATGGGGACTGGCCTTTCCTGAGGCCACCAGAGAGGGTCCCTGAGATCCCCGTCGTAAGTCGAGAGCACCTGCCGCAACTCGAGAAAATCCAGGAGGTTTTGCCCTCCAGGCGAGATGAGGCCCATTTCCGCTGAGGCTTATCGAGGCCAATCACATCTAACCACTGGAAATTCCAAAGGGTCCTTCACACCCTTGCTGCAACTCAAGAAGTTCCCCGACATACCCGTCTCCACTCGAGAGGAAACACGTGGGGTCCCGCACACATCCAGGGGAGCCCCGTTTCCGCCTCCTAGCTCGAGATGAGGGATCCTTTCCCTGTTTCACAGGGAAAGAATTCCGGCGTTCCCGTCGCATCTCAAGAGGAGGCGCTCTCCACAGGAAAGGCGAGAAGAACTCCAGGGTCGTGACATCATTCCAAGAGTCCCGCAGATGTGTCAGTCCATTCCAGAGGAACCTGTTTTCCCTGCACTGCCTTGACGTTCAAGCCGAGGATCGACTTCCACCACGTGTGCACCTGGGACAGCCCTGTGGGAAAGCCTCGTGGGAAAGCCTCGTGGGAAAGACTCGAGGGAAAACCATAGATCCTTTGATGCACGCGGCGGACTGCGTGACACTGCTGCTACCGCTCTGGAGGAAAGCGCAAGTGCATGCCCGCATTCGAGACGAGTACTGACTCCCCTGGGGAGACTCCAGAAGTACCCCAAGATCCATGTCAGCACTGGAGAGGAATCCTCAGGTTCCGGCCCCGACTCCACACAAGGTCTTAGGCCCCTCATCGACGGGAGAGGAATCCCGAGAGGCCCCCGAGGAACTCGCATGGGGACTGGCCTTTCCTGAGGCCACCAGAGCGGGTCCCTGAGGTCCCCGTCGTAAGTCGAGAGCACCTGCCGCAACTCGAGAAAATCCAGGAGGTTTTGTCCTCCAGGCGAGATGAGGCCCATTTCCGCTGAGGCTTATCGAGGCTAATCACATATAACCACTGTAACTTCCAAAGGGTCCTTCACACCCTTGCTGCAACTCAAGCAGTTCCGCGACATACCCGTCTCCACTCGAGAGGAAGCACGTGGGGTCCCGCACACATCCAGTGGAGCCCCGTTTCCGCCTCCTAGCTCGAGATGAGGGATCCTTTCCCTGTTTCGTAGGGAAAGAATTCCTGGCGTTCCCGTCGCATCTCAAGAGGAGGCGCCTCCACGAGAAAGGGGAGAGGAACTCCAGGGTCGTGGCACCATTCCAAGAGACCCCCAGATGTGTCAGTCCATTCCAGAGGAACTTGTTTTCCCTGCACTGCCTTGACTTTCAAGCCGAGGATCGACTCCCACCACGTGTGCACGTGGGACAGCCCTGTGGGAAAGCCTCGTGGGAAAGCCTCGTGGGAAAGACTCGAGGGAAAACCATAGATCCTTTGATCCACGCGGCGGACTGCGTGACACTGCTGCTACCGCTCTGGAGGAAAGCGCAAGTGCATGCCCGCATTCGAGACGAGGACTGACTCCCCTGGGGAGACTCCAGAAGTACCCCAAGATCCATGTCAGCACTGGAGAGGAATCCTCAGGTTCCGGCCCCGACTCCACACAAGGTCTTCGGCGCCGGCATCGACGGGAGAGGAATCCCGAGAGGCCCCCGAGGAACTCGCATGGGGACTGGCCTTTCCTGAGGCCACCAGAGCGGGTCCCTGACGTCCCCGTCGTAAGTCGAGAGCACCTGCCGCAACTCGAGAAAATCCAGGAGGTTTTGCCCTCCAGGCAAGATGAGGCCCATTTCCGCTGAGGCTTCTCGAGGCCAATCACGTCTAACCACTGGAACTTCCAAAGGGTCCTTCACACCCTTGCTGCAACTCAAGAAGTTCCCCGACATACCCGTCTGCACTCGAGAGGAAGCACGTGGGGTCCCTCACACATCCAGGGAAGCCCCGTTTCCGCCTCCTAGCTCGAGATGAGGGATCCTTTCCCTGTTTCGTAGGGAAAGAATTCCCGGCGTTACCGTCGCATCTCAAGAGGAGGCGCTCCCACAGAAAAGGCGAGAGGAACTCCAGGGTCGTGGGACCATTCCAAGAGACCCCAGATGTGTCTGTCAATTGCAGAGGAAACTTTTTTCCCTGCACTGCCTTGATGTTCAAGCCGAGGATCGACTCCCACCACGTGTGCTCGTGGGACAGCCCTGTGGGAAAGCCTCGTGGGAAAGCCTCGTGGGAAAGACTCGAGGGAAAACCATAGATCCTTTGATCCACGCGGCGGACTGCGTGACACTGCTGCTACCGCTCTGGAGGAAAGCGCAAGTGCATGCCCGCATTCGAGACGAGGACTGACTCCCCTGGGGAGACTCCAGAAGTACCCCAAGATCCATGTCAGCACTGGAGAGGAATCCTCAGTTTACGGCCCCGACTCCACACAAGGTCTTAGGCCCCGGGATCGACGGGAGAGGAATCCCGAGAGGCCCCCGAGGAACTCGCATGGGGACTGGCCTTTCCTGAGGCCACCAGAGCGGGTCCCTGAGGTCCCCATCGTAAGTCGAGAGCACCTGCCGCAACTCGAGAAAATCCAGGAGGTTTTGCCCTCCAGGCGAGATGAGGCCCATTTCCGCTGAGGCTTCTCGAGGCCAATCACGTCTAACCACTGGAACTTCCAAAGGGTCCTTCACACCCTTGCTGCAACTCAAGAAGTTCCCCGACATACCCGTATCCACTCGAGAGGAAGCACGTGGGGTCCCGCACACATCCAGGGGAGCCCCGTTTCCGCCTCCTAGCTCGAGATGATGGATCCTTTCCCTGTTTCGTAGGGAAAGAATTCCCGGCGTTCACGTCGCATCTCAAGAGGAGGAGCTCTCCACAGGAAAGGCGAGAGGAACTCCAGGGTCGTGCCACCATTCCAAGAGTCCCTCAGATGTGTCAGTCCATTCCAGAGGAACCTGTTTTCCCTGCACTGCCTTGACGTTCAAGCCCAGGATCGACTCCCACCACGTGTGCACGTGGGACAGCCCTGTGGGAAAGCCTCGTGGGAAAGCCTCGTGGGAAAGACTCGAGGGAAAACCATAGATCCTTTGATCCACGCGGCGGACTGCGTGACACTGCTGCTACCGCTCTGGAGGAAAGCGCAAGTGCATGCCCGCATTCGAGACGAGGACTGACTCCCCTGGGGAGACTCCAGAAGTACCCCAAGATCCATGTCAGCACTGGGGAGAAATCCTCAAGTTCCGGCCCCGACTCCACACAAGGTCTTAGGCCCCGGCATCGACTGGAGAGGAATCCCGAGAGGCCCCCGAGGAACTCGCATGGGGACTGGCCTTTCCTGAGGCCACCAGAGCGGGTCCCTGAGGTCCCCGTCGTAAGTCGAGAGCACCTGCCGCAACTCGAGAAAATCCAGGAGGTTTTGCCCTCCAGGCGAGATGAGGCCCTTTTCCGCTGAGGCTTCTCGAGGCCAATCACGTCTAACCACTGGAACTTCCAAAGGGTCCTTCACACCCTTGCTGCAACTCAAGAAGTTCCCCGACATTCCCGTCTCCACTCGAGAGGAAGCACGTGGGGTCCCGCACACATCCAGGGGAGCCCCGTTTCCGCCTCCTAGCTCGAGATGAGGGATCCTTTCCCTGTTTCTTAGGGAAAGAATTCCCGGCGTTCCCGTCGCATCTCAAGAGGAGGCGCTCCCACAGAAAAGGCGAGAGGAACTCCAGGGTCGTGCGACCATTCCAAGAGACTCCAGATGTGTCTGTCCATTACAGAGGAACCTGTTTTCCCTGCACTGCCTTGACGTTCAAGCCGAGGATCGACTCCCACCACGTGTGCTCGTATGACAGCCCAGTGGGAAAGCCTCGTGGGAAAGCCTCGTGGGAAAGACTCGAGGGAAAACCATAGATCCTTTGATCCACGCGGCGGACTGCGTGACACTGCTGCTACCGCTCTGGAGGAAAGCGCAAGTGCATGCCCGCATTCGAGACGAGGACTGACTCCCCTGGGGAGACTCCAGAAGTTCCCCAAGATCCATGTCAGCACTGGAGAGGAATCCTCAGGTTCCGGCCCCGACTCCACACAAGGTCTTAGGCCCCGGGATCGACGGGAGAGGAATCCCGAGAGGCCCCCGAGGAACTCGCATGGGGACTGGCCTTTCCTGAGGCCACCAGAGCGGGTCCCTGAGATCCCCGTCGTAAGTCGAGAGCACCTGCCGCAACTCGAGAAAATCCAGGAGGTTTTGCCCTCCAGGCGAGATGAGGCCCATTTCCGCTGAGGCTTCTCGAGGCTAATCACGTCTAACCACTGAAACTTCCAAAGGGTCTTTCACACCCTTGCTGCAACTCAAGAAGTTCCCCGACATACCCGTCTCCACTCGAGAGGAAGCACGTGGGGTCCCGCACACATCCAGGGGAGCCCCGTTTCCGCCTCCTAGCTCGAGATGAGGGATCCTTTCCCTGTTTCGTAGAGAAAGAATTCCCGACGTTCCCGTCGCATCTCAAGAGGAGGCGCTCTCCACAGGAAAGGCGAGAGGAACTCCAGGGTCGTGCCACCATTCCAAGAGACCCCCAGATGTGTCAGTCCATTCCAGAGGAACCTGTTTTCCCTGCACTGCCTTGACGTTCAAGCCGAGGATCGACTCCCACCACGTGTGCACGTGGGACAGCCCTGTGGGAAAGCCTCGTGGGAAAGCCTCGTGGGAATGACTCGAGGGAAAACCATAGATCATTTGGTCCACTCGGCGGACTGAGTGACACTGCTGCTACCGCTCTGGAGGAAAGCGCAAGTGCATGCCCGCATTCAAAACGAGGACTGACTCCCCTGGGGAGACTCCAGAAGTACCCCAAGATCCATGTCAGCACTGGAGAGGAATCCTCAGGTTCCGGGCCCGACTCCACACAAGGTTTTAGGCCCCGGCATCGACGGGAGAGGAATGCCGAGAGGCCCCCGAGGAACTCGCATGGGGACTGGCCGTTCCTGAGGCCACCAGAGCGGGTCCCTGAGGTCCCCGTCGTAAGTCGAGAGCACCTGCCGCAACTCGAGAAAATCCAGGAGGTTTTGCCCTCCAGGCGAGATGAGGCCCATTTCCGCTGAGGCTTCTCGAGGCTAATCACATCTAACCACTGAAACTTCCAAAGGGTCCTTCACACCCTTGCTGCAACTGAAGCAGATCCGCGACATACCCGTCTCCACTCGAGAGGAAGCACGTGGGGTCCCGCACACATCCAGGGGAGCCCCTTTTCCGCCTCCTAGCTCGAGATGAGGGATCCTTTCCCTGTTTCGTAGGGAACGAATTCCCGGCATTCCCGTCGCATCTCAAGAGGAGGCGCTCTCCACAGGAAAGGCGAGAGGAACTCCAGGGTCGTGCCACCATTCCAAGAGTCCCCCAGATGTGTCAGTCCATTCCAGAGGAACGTGTTTTCCCTGCATTACCTTGACGTTCAAGCCGAGGATCGAGTCCCACCACGTGTGCACGTGAGACAGCCCTGTGGAAAGCCTCGTGGGAAAGCCTCGTGGGAAAGACTCGAGGGAAAACCATAGATCCTTTGATCCACGCGGCGGACTGCGTGACACTGCTGCTACCGCTCTGGAGGAAAGCGCAAGTGCATGCCCGCATTCGAGACGAGGACTGACTCCCCTGGGGAGACTCCAGAAGTACCCCAAGATCCATGTCAGCACTGGAGAGGAATCCTCAGGTTCCGGCCCCGACTCCACACAAGGTCTTAGGCCCCGGCATCGAAGGGAGAGGAATCCCGAGAGGCCCCCGAGGAACTCGCATGGGGACTGGCCTTTCCTGGGGTCACCAGAGCGGGTCCCTGAGGTCCCCGTCGTAAGTCGAGAGCACATGCCGCAACTCGAGAAAATCCAAGAGGTTTTGCCCTCCAGGCGAGATGAGGCCCATTTCCGCTGAGGCTTCTCGAGGCTAATCACATCTAACCACTGGAACTTCCAAAGGGTCCTTCACACCCTTGCTGCAACTCTAGAAGTTCCCCGACATACCCGTCTCCACTCAAGAGGAAGCACGAGGGTCCCTCACACATCCAGGGGAGCCCCGTTTCCGCCTCATAGCTCGAGATGAGGGATCCTTTCCCTGTTTCGTAGGGAAAGAATTCCCGGCGTTCCCGTCGCATCTCAAGAGGAGGCGCTCCCACAGAAAAGGCGAGAGGAACTCCAGGGTCGTGCGACCATTTCAAGAGACCCCAGATGTGTCTGTCCATTACAGAGGAACCTGTTTTCCCTGCACTGCCTTGATGTTCAAGCCGAGGATCGACTCCCAACACGTGTGCTCGTTGGACAGCCCAGTGGGAAAGCCTCGTGGGAAAGCCTCGTGGGAAACACTCGAGGGAAAACCATAGATCCTTTGATCCACGCGGCGGACTGCGTGACACTGCTGCTACCGCACTGGAGGAAAGCACAAGTGCATGCCCGCATTCGAGACGAGGACTGACTCCCCTGGGGAGACTCCAGAAGTACCCCAAGATCCATGTCAGCACTGGAGAGGAATCCTCAGGTTCCGGCCCCGACTCCACACAAGGTCTCAGGCCCCGGCATCGACGGGAGAGGAATCCAGAGACGCCCCCGAGGAACTCGCATGGGGACTGGCCTTTCCTGAGGCCACCAGAGCGGGTCCCTGAGGTCCCCGTCGTAAGTCGAGAGCACCTGCCGCAACTCGAGAAAATCCAGGAGGTTTTGCCCTCCAGGCGAGATGAGGCCCATTTCCGCTGAGGCTTCTCGAGGCCAATCACGTCTAACCACTGGAACTTCCAAAGGGTCCTTCACACCCTTGCTGCAACTCAAGAAGTTCCCCGACATACCCGTCTCCACTCGAGAGGAAGCACGTGGGGTCCCGCACACATCCAGGGGAGCCCCGTTTCCGCCTCCTAGCTCGAGATGAGGGATCCTTTCCCTGTTTCGTAGGGAAAGAAATCCCGGCGTTCCCGTCGCATCTCAAGAGGACGCGCTCTCCACAGGAAAGGCGAGAGGAACTCCAGGGTCGTGCCACCATTCCAAGAGTCCCCCAGATATGTCAGTCCATTCCAGAGGAACCTGTTTTCCCTGCACTGCCTTGACGTTCAAGCCGAGGATCGACTCCCACCACGTGTGCACGTGGGACAGCCCTGTGGGAAAGCCTCGTGGGAAAGCCTCGTGGGAAAGACTCGAGGGAAAACCATAGATCCTTTGATCCACGCGGTGGACTGAGTTACACTGCTGCTACCGCTCTGGAGGAAAGCGCAAGTGCATGCCCGCATTCGAGACGAGGACTGACTCCCCTGGGGAGACTCCAGAAGTACCCCAAGATCCATGTCAGCACTGAGGAGGAATCCTCAGGTTCCGGCCCCGACTCCACACAAGGTCTTAGGCCCCGGCATCGACGGGAGAGGAATCCCGAGAGGCCCCCGAGGAACTCGCATGGGGACTGGCCTTTCCTGAGGCCACCAGAGCGGGTCCCTGAGGTCCCCGTCGTAAGTCGAGAGCACCTGCCGCAACTCGAGAAAACCCAGGAGGTTTTGCCCTCCAGGCGAGATGAGGCCCATTTCCGATGAGGCTTCTCGAGGCCAATCACATCTAACCACTGGAAATTCCAAAGGGTCCTTCACACCCTTGCTGCAACTCAAGAAGTTCCCCGACATACCCGTCTCCACTCGAGAGGAAGCACGTGGGGTCCCGCACACATCCAGGGCAGCCCCGTTTCCGCCTCCTAGCTCGAGATGAGGGATCCTTTCCCTGTTTCATAGGGAAAGAATTCCGGCGTTCCCGTCGCATCTCAAGAGGAGGCGCTCTCCACAAGAAAGGCGAGAAGAACTCCAGGGTCGTGACACCATTCCAAGAGTCCCGCAGATGTGTCAGTCCATTCCAGAGGAACCTGTTTTCCCTGCACTGCCTTGACGTTCAAGCCGAGGATCGACTCCCACCACGTGTGCACGTGGGACAGCCCTGTGGGAAAGCCTCGTGGGAAAGCCTCGTGGGAAAGACTCGAGGGAAAACCATAGATCCTTTGATGCACGCGGCAGACTGCGTGACACTGCTGCTACCGCTCTGGAGGAAAGCGCAAGTGCATGCCCGCATTCGAGACGAGGACTGACTCCCCTGGGGAGACTCCAGAAGTACCCCAAGATCCATGTCAGCACTGGAGAGGAATCCTCAGGTTCCGGCCCCGACTCCACACAAGGTCTTTGGCCCCTCATCGACGGGAGAGGAATCCCGAGAGGCCCCCGAGGAACTCTCATGGGGACTGGCCTTTCCTGAGGCCACCAGAGCGGGTCCCTGAGGTCCCCGTCGTAAGTCGAGAGCACCTGCCGCAACTCGAGAAAATCCAGGAGGTTTTGCCCTCCAGGCGAGATGAGGCCCATTTCCGCTGAGGCTTCTCGAGGCTAATCACGTCTAACCACTGGAACTTCCAAAGGGTCCTTCACACCCTTGCTGCAACTCAAGAAGTTCCCCGACATACCAGTCTCCACTCGAGAGGAAGCACGTGGGTCCCGCACACATCCAGGGGACCCCCGTTTCTGCCTCCTAGCTCGAGATGCGGGATCCTTTCCCTGTTTCGTAGGAAAAGAATTCCCGGCATTCCCGGCGCATCTCAAGAGGAGGCGCTCTCCACAGGAAAGGCGAGAGGAACTGAAGGGTCGCGCCACCATTCCAAGAGTCCCCCAGATGTGTCAGTCCATTCCAGAGGAACCTGTTTTCCCTGCACTGCCTTGACGTTCAAGCCGAGGATCGACTCCCACCACGTGTGCACGTGGGACAGCCCTATGGGAAAGCGTCGTGGGTAAGCCTCGTGGGAAAGACTCGAGGGAAAACCATAGATCCTTTGATCCACGCGGCAGACTGCATGACACTGCTGCTACCGCTCTGGAGGAAAGCGCAAGTGCATGCCCGCATTCGAGACGAGGACTGACTCCCCTGGGGAGACTCCAGAAGTTCCCCAAGATCCATGTCAGCACTGAGGAGGAATCCTCAGGTTCCGGCCCCGACTCCACACAAGGTCTTAGGCCCCGGCATCGACGGGAGAGGAATCCCGAGAGGCCCCCGAGGAACTCGCATGGGGACTGGCCTTTCCTGAGGCCACCAGAGCGGGTCCCTGAGGTCCCCGTCGTAAGTCGAGAGCACCTGCCGCAACTCGAGAAAATCCAGGAGGTTTTGCCCTCCAGGCGCGATGAGGCCCATTTCCGCTGAGGCTTCTCGAGGCTAATCACGTCTAACCACTGGAACTTCCAAAGGGTCCTTCACACCCTTGCTGCAACTCAAGAAGTTCCCCGACATACCCGTCTCCACTCGAGAGGAAGCACGTGGGTCCCGCACACATCCAGGGGAGCCCCGTTTCCGCCTCCTAGCTCGAGATGAGGGATCCTTTCCCTGTTTGGTAGGGAAAGAATTCCCGGCGTTCCCGTCGCATCTCAAGAGGAGGCGCTCTCCAAAGGAAAGGCGAGAGGAACTCCAGGGTCGTGCCACCATTCCAAGAGTCCCCCATATGTGTCAGTCCATTCCAGAGGAACTTGTTTTCCCTGCACTGCCTTGACGTTCAAGCCGAGGATCGACTCCCACCACGTGTGCACGTGGGACAGCCCTGTGGGAAAGCCTCGTGGGATAGCCTCGTGGGAAAGACTCGAGGGAAAACCATAGATCCTTTGATCCACGCAGCGGACTGCGTGACACTGCTGCTACCGCTCTGGAGGAAAGCGCAAGTGCATGCCCGCATTCGAGACGAGGACTGACTCCCCTGGGGAGACTCCAGAAGTACCCCAAGATCCATGTCAGCACTGGAGAGGAATCCTCAGGTTCCGGCCCCGACTCCACACAAGGTCTTAGGCCCCGGCATCGACGGGAGAGGAATCCCGAAAGTCCCCCGAGGAACTCGCATGGGGACTGGCCTTTCCTGAGGCCACCAGAGCAGGTCCCTGAGGTCCCCGTCGTAAGTCGAGAGCACCTGCCGCAACTCGAGAAAATCCAGGAGGTTTTGCCCTCCAGGCGAGATGAGGCCCATTTCCGCTGAGGCTTCTCGAGGCCAATCACATCTAACCACTGGAACTTCCAAAGGGTCCTTCACACCATTGCTGCAACTCAAGAAGTTCCCCGACATACCAGTCTCCACTCGAGAGGAAGCACGTGGTGTCTAGCCCACATCCAGGGGAGCTCCGTTTCCACCTCCTAGCTCGAGATGAGGGATCCTTTCCCTGTTTCGTAGGAAAAGAATTCCCGGCGTTCCCGGCGCATCTCAAGAGGAGGCGCTCTCCACAGGAAAGGCGAGAGGAACTGAAGGGTCGTGCCACCATTCCAAGAGTCCCCCAGATGTGTCAGTCCATTCCAGAGGAACCTGTTTTCCCTGCACTGCCTTGACGTTCAAGCCGAGGATCGACTCCCACCACGTGTGCACGTGGGACAGCCCTGTGGGAAAGCCTCGTGGGTAAGCCTCGTGGGAAAGACTCGAGGGAAAACCATAGATCCTTTGATCCACGCGGCGGACTGCGTGACACTGCTGCTACCGCTCTGGAGGAAAGCGCAAGTGCATGCCCGCATTCGAGACGAGGACTGACTCCCCTGGGGAGACTCCAGAAGTACCCCAAGATCCATGTCAGCACTGGAGAGGAATCCTCAGGTTCCGGCCCCGACTCCACATAAGGTCTTAGGCCCCGGCATCGACGGGAGAGGAATCCCGAGAGGCCCCCGAGGAACTCGCAAGGGGACTGGCCTTTCCTGAGGCCACCAGAGCGGGTCCCTGAGGTCCCCGTCGTAAGTCGAGAGCACCTGCCGCAACTCGAGAAAATCCAGGAGGTTTTGCCCTCCAGGCGAGATGAGGCCCATTTCCGCTGAGGCTTCTCGAGGCCAATCACATCTAACCACTGGAACTTCCAAAGGGTCCTTCACACCATTGCTGCAACTCAAGAAGTTCCCCGACATACCGGTCTCCACTCGAGAGGAAGCACGTGGGGTCCCGCACACATCCAGGGGAGCCCCGTTTCCGCCTCCTAGCTCGAGATGAGGGATCCTTTCCCTGTTTCGTAGGGAAAGAATTCCCGGCGTTCCCGTCGCATCTCAAGAGGAGGCGCTCTTCACAGGAAAGGCGAGAGGAACTCCAGGGTCGTGCCACCATTCCAAGAGTCCCCCAGATGTGTCAGTCCATTCCACAGGAACCTGTTTTCCCTGCACTGCCTTGACGTTCAAGCCGAGGATCGACTCCCACCACGTGTGCACGTGGGACAGCCCTATGGGAAAGCGTCGTGGGTAAGCCTCGTGGGAAAGACTCGAGGGAAAACCATAGATCCTTTGATCCACGCGGCGGACTGCGTGACACTGCTGCTACCGCTCTGGAGGAAAGCGCAAGTGCATGCCCGCATTCGACACGAGGACTGACTCCCCTGGGGAGACTCCAGAAGTACCCCAAGATCCATGTCAGCACTGCAGAGGAATCCTCAGGTTCCGACCCCGACTCCACACAAGGACTTAGGCCCCGGCTTCGACGGGAGATGAATCCCCAGAGGCCCCCGAGGAACTCGCATGGGGACTGGCCTTTCCTGAGGCCACCAGAGCGGGTCCCTGAGGTCCCCGTCGTAGGTCGAGAGCACCTGCCGCAACTCGAGAAAATCCAGGAGGTTTTGCCCTCCAGGCGAAATGAGGCCCATTTCCGCTGAGGCTTCTCGAGGCTAATCACGTCTAACCACTGGAACTTCCAACGGG
Source organism: Ovis canadensis (assembly GCF_042477335.2). Taxonomy (NCBI): domain Eukaryota; kingdom Metazoa; phylum Chordata; class Mammalia; order Artiodactyla; family Bovidae; genus Ovis; species Ovis canadensis. The sequence continues at coordinate 1,696,291 of NC_091253.1, forward strand.
TCCTTCACACCCTTGCTGCAACTCAAGAAGTTCCCCGACATACCCGTCTCCACTCGAGAGGAAGAACGTGGGTCCCGCACACATCCAGGGGAGCCCCGTTTCTGCCTCCTAGATCGAGATGCGGGATCCTTTCCCTGTTTCGTAGGAAAAGAATTCCCGGCGTTCCCGGCGCATTTCAAGAGGAGGCGCTCTCCACAGGAAAGGCGAGAGGAACTGAAGGGTCGTGCCACCATTGCAAGAGTCCCCCAGATGTGTCAGTCCATTCCAGAGGAACCTGTTTTCCCTACACTGCCTTGACGTTCAAGCCAAGGATCGACTCCCACCACGTGTGCACGTGGGACAGCCCTGTGGGAAAGCCTCGTGGGAAAGCCTCGTGGAAAAGACTCGAGGGAAAACCATAAATCCTTTGATCCATTGGGCGGACTGCGTGACACTGCTGCTACCGTTCTGGAGGAAAGCGCAAGTGCATGCCCGCATTCGAGACGAGGACTGACTCCCCTGGGGAGACTCAAGAAGTACCCCAAGATCCATGTCAGCACTGGAGAGGAAACCTCAGGTTCCGGCCCCGACTTCACACAAGGTCTTAGGCCCCGGCATCGACGGGAGAGGAATCCCGAGAGGCCCCCGAGGAACTCGCATGGGGACTGGCCTTTCCTGAGGCCACCAGAGCGGGTCCCTGAGGTCCCCGTCGTAAGTCGAGAGCACCTGCCGCAACTCGAGAAAATCCAGGAGGTTTTGCCCTCCAGGCGCGATGAGGCCCATTTCCGCTGAGGCTTCTCAAGGCTAATCACGTCTAACCACTGGAACTTCCAAAGGGTCCTTCACACCCTTGCTGCAACTCAAGAAGTTCCCCGACATACCCGTCTCCACTCGAGAGGAAGCACGTGGGTCCCGCACACATCCAGGGGAGCCCCGTTTCCGCCTCCTAGCTCGAGATGAGCGATCCTTTCCCTGTTTCGTAGGGAAAGAATTCCCGGCGTTCCCGTCGCATCTCAAGAGGAGGCGCTCTCCACAGGAAAGGCGAGAGGAACTCCAGGGTCGTGCCACCATTCCAAGAGTCCCCCAGATGTGTCAGTCCATTCCAGAGGAACCTGTTTTCCCTGCACTGCCTTGACGTTCAAGCCAAGGATCGACTCCCACCACGTGTGCACGTGGGACAGCCCTGTGGGAAAGCCTCGTGGGAAAGCCTCGTGGAACAGACTCGAGGGAAAACCATAGATCCTTTGATCCACGCGGCGGACTGCGTGACACTGCTGCTACCGGTCTGGAGGAAAGCCCAAGTGCATGCCCGCATTCGAGACGAAGACTGACTCCCCTGGGGAGACTCCAGAAGTACCCCAAGATCCATGTCAGCACTGGAGAGGAATCCTCAGGTTCCGACCCGACTCCACACAAGGACTTAGGCCCCGGCATCGACGGGAGATGAATCCCCAGATGCCCCCGAGGAACTCGCATGGGGACTGGCCTTTCCTGAGGCCACCAGAGCGGGTCCCTGAGGTCCCCGTCGTAGGTCGAGAGCACCTGCCGCAACTCGAGAAAATCCAGGAGGTTTTGCCCTCCAGGCGAGATGAGGCCCATTTCCGCTGAGGCTTCTCGAGGCTAATCACGTCTAACCACTGGAACTTCCAAAGGGTCCTTCACACCCTTGCTGCTACTCAAGAAGTTCCCCGACATACCATTCTCCACTCGAGAGGAAGCACGTGGGTCCCGCACACATCCAGGGGAGCCCCGTTTCTGCCTCCTAGCTCGAGATGCGGGATCCTTTCCATATTTCGTTGGAAAAGAATTCCCGGCATTCCCAGCGCATCTCAAGAGGAGGCGCTCTCCACAGGAAAGGCGAGAGGAACTGAAGGGTCGCGCCACCATTCCAAGAGTCCCCCAGATGTGTCAGTCCATTCCAGAGGAACCTGTTTTCCCTGCACTGCCTTGACGTTCAAGCCGAGGATCGAGTCCCACCACGTGTGCACGTGGGACAGCCCTGTGGGAAAGCCTCGTGGGAAAGCCTCGTGGAAAAGACTCGAGGGAAAACCATAGATCCTTTGATCCATTGGGTGGACTGCGTGACACTGCTGCTACCGTTCTGGAGGAAAGCGCAGGTGCATGCCCGCATTCGAGACGAGGACTGACTCCCCTGGGGAGACTCCAGAAGTACCCCAAGATCCATGTCAGCACTGGAGAGGAATCATCAGGTTCCGGCCCCGACTCCACACAAGGTCTTAGGCCCCGGCATCGACGGGAGAGGAATCCCGAGAGGCCCCCGAGGAACTCGCATGGGGACTGGCCTTTCCTGAGGCCACCAGAGCGGGTCCCTGAGGTCCCCGTCGTAAGTCGAGAGCACCTGCCGCAACTCGAGAAAATCCAGGAGGTTTTGCCCTCCAGGCGAGATGAGGCCCATTTCCGCTGAGGCTTCTTGAGGCCAATCACATCTAACCACTGGAACTTCCAAAGGGTCCTTCACACCATTGCTGCAACTCAAGAAGTTCCCCGACATACCCGTCTCCACTCGAAAGGAAGCACGTGGTGTCCCGCCCACATCCAGGGGAGCTCCGTTTCAACCTCCTATCTCGAGATGAGGGATCCTTTCCCTGTTTCGTAGGGAATGAATTTCCGGCATTCCCGTCGCATCTCAAGAGGAGGCGCTCTCCACAGGAAAGGCGAGAGGAACTCCAGGGTCGTGCCACCATTCCAAGAGTCCCCCAGATGTGTCAGTCCATTCCAGAGGAACCTGTTTTCCCTGCACTGCCTTGACGTTCAAGCCGAGGATCGACTCCCACCACGTGTGCACGTGGGACAGCCCTATGGGAAAGCGTCGTGTGTAAGCCTCGTGGAAAAGACTCGAGGGAAAACCATAGATCCTTTGATCCACGCGGCGGACTGCGTGACACTGCTGCTACCGCTCTGGAGGAAAGCGCAAGTGCATGCCCGCATTCGAGACGAGGACTGACTCCCCTGGGGAGACTCCAGAAGTACCCCAAGATCCATGTCAGCACTGCAGAGAAATCCTCAGGTTCCGGCCCCGACTCCACACAAGGTCTTAGGCCCCGGCATCGACGGGAGAGGAATCCCGAGAGGCCCCCGAGGAACTCGCATGGGGACTGGCCTTTCCTGAGGCCACCAGAGCGGCTCCCTGAGGTCCCCGTCGTAAGTCGAGAGCACCTGCCGCAACTCGAGAAAATCCAGGAGGTTTTGCCCTCCAGGCGCGATGAGGCCCATTTCCGCTGAGGCTTCTCGAGGCTAATCACGTCTAACCACTGGAACTTCCAAAGGGTCCTTCACACCCTTGCTGCAACTCAAGAAGATCCCCGACATACCCGTCTCCACTCGAGAGGAAGCACGTGGGTCCCGCACACATCCAGGGGAGCCCCGTTTCCGCCTCCTAGCTCGAGATGAGGGATCCTTTCCCTGTTTGGTAGGGAAAGAATTCCCGGCGTTCCCGTCGCATCTCAAGAGGAGGCGCTCTCCAAAGGAAAGGCGAGGGGAACTCCAGGGTCGTGCCACCATTCCAAGAGTCCCCCAGATGTGTCAGTCCATTCCAGAGGAACCTGTTTTCCCTGCACTGCCTTGACGTTCAAGCCGAGGATCGACTCCCACCACGTGTGCACGTGGGACAGCCCTGTGGGAAAGCCTCGTGAGAAAGCCTCGTGGAAAAGACTCGAGGGAAAACCATAGATCCTTTGATCCATTGGGTGGACTGCGTGACACTGCTGCTACCGTTCTGGAGGAAAGCGCAAGTGCATGCCCGCATTCGAGACGAGGACTGACTCCCCTGGGGAGACTCCAGAAGTACCCCAAGATCCATGTCAGCACTGGAGAGGAATCCTCAGGTTTCGGCCCCGACTCCACACAAGGTCTTAGCCCCGGCATCGACGGGAGAGGAATCCCGAGAGGCCCCCGAGGAACTCGCATGGGGACTGGCCTTTCCTGAGGCCACCAGAGCGGGTCCCTGAGGTCCCCGTCGTAAGTCGAGAGCACGTGCCGCAACTCGAGAAAATCCAGGAGGTTTTGCCCTCCAGGCGAGATGAGGCCCATTTCCGCTGAGGCTTCTCGAGGCCAATCACATCTAACCACTGGAACTTCCAAAGGGTCCTTCACACCATTGCTGCAACTCAAGAAGTTCCCCGACATACCCGTCTCCACTCGAGAGGAAGCACGTGGGGTCCCGCACACATCCAGGGGAGCCCCGTTTCCGCCTCCTAGCTCGAGATGAGGGATCCTTTCCCTGTTTCGTAGGGAAAGAATTCCCGGCGTTCCCGTCGCATCTCAAGAGGAGGCGCTCTCCACAGGAAAGGCGAGAGGAACTCCAGGGTCGTGACACCATTCCAAGAGTCCCCCAGATGTGTCAGTCCACTCCAGAGGAACCTGTTTTCCCTGCACTGCCTTGACGTTCAAGCCGAGGATCGACTCCCACCACGTGTGCACGTGGGACAGCCCTGTGGGAAAGCCTCGTGGGAAAGCCTCGTGGGAAAGACTCGAGGGAAAACCATAGATCCTTTGATCCACGCGGCGGACTGCGTGACACTGCTGCTACCGCTCTGGAGGAAAGCGCAAGTGCATGCCCGCATTCGAGACGAGGACTGACTCCCCTGGGGAGACTCCAGAAGTACCCCAAGATCCATGTCAGCACTGGAGAGGAATCCTCAGGTTCCGGCCCCGACTCCACACAAGGTCTTAGGCCCCGGCATCGACAGGAGAGGAATCCCGAGAGGCCCCCTAGGAACTCGCATGGGGACTGGCCTTTCCTGAGGCCACCAGAGCGGGTCCCTGAGGTCCCCGTTGTAAGTCGAGAGCACCTGCCGCAACTCGAGAAAATCCAGGAGGTTTTGCCCTCCAGGCGAGATGAGGCCCATTTCCGCTGAGGCTTCTCGAGGCCAATCACATCTAACCACTGGAACTTCCAAAGGGTCCTTCACACCATTGCTGCAACTCAAGAAGTTCCCCGACATACCCGTCTCCACTAGAATGGAAGCACGTGGTGTCCCGCCCACATCCAGGGGAGATCCGTTTCCGCCTCCTAGCTCGAGATGAGGGATCCTTTCCCTGTTTCGTAGGGAATGAATTCCCGGCGTTCCCGTCGCATCTCAAGAGGAGGCGCTCTCCACAGGAAAGGCGAGAGGAACTCCAGGGTCGTGCCACCATTCCAAGAGTCCCCCAGATGTGTCAGTCCATTCCAGAGGAACCTGTTTTCCCTGCACTGCCTTGACGTTCAAGCCAAGGATCGACTCCCATCACGTGTGCACGTGGGACAGCCCTGTGGGAAAGCCTCGTGGGAAAGCCTCGTGGAAAAGACTCGAGGGAAAACCATAGATCCTTTGATCCACGCGGGGGACTGCGTGACACTGCTGCTACCGCTCTGGAGGAAAGCGCAAGTGCATGCCGGCATTCGAGACGAAGACTGACTCCCCTGGGGAGACTCCAGAAGTACCCCAAGATCCATGTCAGCACTGGAGAGGAATCCTCAGGTTCCGACCCCGACTCCACACAAGGACTTAGGCCCCGGCATCGACGGGAGAGGAATCCCCAGAGGCCCCCGAGGAACTCGCATGGGGACTGGCCTTTCCTGAGGCCACAAGAGCGGGTCCCTGAGGTCCCCGTCGTAGGTCGAGAGCACCTGCCGCAACTCGAGAAAATCCAGGAGGTTTTGCCCTCCAGGCGAGATGAGGCCCATTTCCGCTGAGGCTTCTCGAGGCTAATCACGTCTAACCACTGGAACTTCCAAAGGGTCCTTCACACCCTTGCTGCAACTCAAGAACTTCCCCGACATACCCGTCTCCACTCGAGAGGAAGAACGTGGGTCCCGCACACATCCAGGGGAGCCCCGTTTCTGCCTCCTAGCTCGAGATGCGGGATCCTTTCCCTGTTTCGTAGGAAAAGAATTCCCGGCGTTCCCGGCGCATCTCAAGAGGAGGCGCTCTCCACAGGAAAGGCGAGAGGAACTGAAGGGTCGTGCCACCATTCCAAGAGTCCCCCAGATGTGTCAGTCCATTCCAGAGGAACCTGTTTTCCCTGCACTGCCTTGACGTTCAAGCCGAGGATCGACTCCCACCACGTGTGCACGTGGGACAGCCCTATGGGAAAGCGTCGTGGGTAAGCCTCGTGGGAAAGACTCGAGGGAAAACCATAGATCCTTTGATCCACGCGGCGGACTGCGTGACACTGCTGCTACCGCTCTGGAGGAAAGCGCAAGTGCATGCCCGCATTCGAGACGAGGACTGACTCCCCTGGGGAGACTCCAGAAGTACCCCAAGATCCATGTCAGCACTGGAGAGGAATCCTCAGGTTCCGGCCCCGACTCCACACAAGGTCTTAGGCCCCGGCATCGACGGGAGAGGAATCCCGAGAGGCCCCCGAGGAACTCGCATGGGGACTGGCCTTTCCTGAGGCCACCAGAGCGGGTCCCTGAGGTCCCCGTCGTAAGTCGAGAGCACCTGCCGCAACTAGAGAAAATCCAGGAGGTTTTGCCCTCCAGGCGCGATGAGGCCCATTTCCGCTGAGGCTTCTCGAGGCCAATCACATCTAACCACTGGAACTTCCAAAGGATCCTTCACACCATTGCTGCAACTCAAGAAGTTCCCCGACATACCCGTCTCCACTCGAGAGGAAGCACGTGGTGTCCAGCCCACATCCAGGGGAGCTCCGTTTCCACCTCCTAGCTTGAGATGAGGGATCCTTTCCCTGTTTCGTAGGAAAAGAATTCCCGGCGTTCCCGGCGCATCTCAAGAGGAGGCGCTCTCCACAGGAAAGGCGAGAGGAACTGAAGGGTCGTGCCACCATTCCAAGAGTCCCCCAGATGTGTCAGTCCATTCCAGAGGAACCTGTTTTCCCTGCACTGCCTTGACGTTCAAGCCGAGGATCGACTCCCACCACGTGTGCACGTGGGACAGCCCTGTGGGAAAGCCTCGTGGGAAAGCCTCGTGGGAAAGACTCGAGGGAAAACCATAAATCCTTTGATCCACGCGGCGGACTGCGTGACACTGCTGCTACCGCTCTGGAGGAAAGCGCAAGTGCATGCCCGCATTCGAGACGAGGACTGACTCCCCTGGGGAGACTCCAGAAGAACCCCAAGATCCATGTCAGCACTGGAGAGGAATCCTCAGGTTCCGGCCCCGACTCCACACAAGGTCTTAGGCCCCGGCATCGACGGGAGAGGAATCCCGAGAGGCCCCCGAGGAACTCTCAAGGGGACTGGCCTTTCCTGAGGCCACCAGAGCGGGTCCCTGAGGTCCCCGTCGTAAGTCGAGAGCACCTACCGCAACTCGAGAAAATCCAGGAGGTTTTGCCCTCCAGGGGAGATGAGGCCCATTTCCGCTGAGGCTTCTCGAGGCCAATCACATCTAACCACTGGAACTTCCAAAGGGTCCTTCACACCATTGCTGCAACTCAAGAAGCTCCCCGACATACCCGTCTCCACTAGAATGGAAGCACGTGGTGTCCCGCCCACATCCAGGGGAGATCCGTTTCCGCCTCCTAGCTCGAGATGAGGGATCCTTTCCCTGTTTCGTACGGAATGAATTCCCGGCGTTCCCGTCGCATCTCAAGAGGAGGCGCTCTCCACAGGAAAGGCGAGAGGAACTCCAGGGTCGTGCCACCATTCCAAGAGTCCCCCAGATGTGTCAGTCCATTCCAGAGGAACCTGTTTTCCCTGCACTGCCTTGACGTTCAAGCCAAGGATCGACTCCCATCACGTGTGCACGTGGGACAGCCCTGTGGGAAAGCCTCGTGGGAAAGCCTCGTGGAAAAGACTCGAGGGAAAACCATAGATCCTTTGATCCACGCGGGGGACTGCGTGACACTGCTGCTACCGCTCTGGAGGAAAGCGCAAGTGCATGCCGGCATTCGAGACGAAGACTGACTCCCCTGGGGAGACTCCAGAAGTACCCCAAGATCCATGTCAGCACTGGAGAGGAATCCTCAGGTTCCGACCCCGACTCCACACAAGGACTTAGGCCCCGGCATCGACGGGAGAGGAATCCCCAGAGGCCCCCGAGGAACTCGCATGGGGACTGGCCTTTCCTGAGGCCACAAGAGCGGGTCCCTGAGGTCCCCGTCGTAGGTCGAGAGCACCTGCCGCAACTCGAGAAAATCCAGGAGGTTTTGCCCTCCAGGCGAGATGAGGCCCATTTCCGCTGAGGCTTCTCGAGGCTAATCACGTCTAACCACTGGAACTTCCAAAGGGTCCTTCACACCCTTGCTGCAACTCAAGAACTTCCCCGACATACCCGTCTCCACTCGAGAGGAAGAACGTGGGTCCCGCACACATCCAGGGGAGCCCCGTTTCTGCCTCCTAGCTCGAGATGCGGGATCCTTTCCCTGTTTCGTAGGAAAAGAATTCCCGGCGTTCCCGGCGCATCTCAAGAAGAGGCGCTCTCCACAGGAAAGGCGAGAGGAACTGAAGGGTCGTGCCACCATTCCAAGAGTCCCCCAGATGTGTCAGTCCATTCCAGAGGAACCTGTTTTCCCTGCACTGCCTTGACGTTCAAGCCGAGGATCGACTCCCACCACGTGTGCACGTGGGACAGCCCTATGGGAAAGCGTCGTGGGTAAGCCTCGTGGGAAAGACTCGAGGGAAAACCATAGATCCTTTGATCCACGCGGCGGACTGCGTGACACTGCTGCTACCGCTCTGGAGGAAAGCGCAAGTGCATGCCCGCATTCGAGACGAGGACTGACTCCCCTGGGGAGACTCCAGAAGTACCCCAAGATCCATGTCAGCACTGGAGAGGAATCCTCAGGTTCCGGCCCCGACTCCACACAAGGTCTTAGGCCCCGGCATCGACGGGAGAGGAATCCCGAGAGGCCCCCGAGGAACTCGCATGGGGACTGGCCTTTCCTGAGGCCACCAGAGCGGGTCCCTGAGGTCCCCGTCGTAAGTCGAGAGCACCTGCCGCAACTAGAGAAAATCCAGGAGGTTTTGCCCTCCAGGCGCGATGAGGCCCATTTCCGCTGAGGCTTCTCGAGGCCAATCACATCTAACCACTGGAACTTCCAAAGGATCCTTCACACCATTGCTGCAACTCAAGAAGTTCCCCGACATACCCGTCTCCACTCGAGAGGAAGCACGTGGTGTCCAGCCCACATCCAGGGGAGCTCCGTTTCCACCTCCTAGCTTGAGATGAGGGATCCTTTCCCTGTTTCGTAGGAAAAGAATTCCCGGCGTTCCCGGCGCATCTCAAGAGGAGGCGCTCTCCACAGGAAAGGCGAGAGGAACTGAAGGGTCGTGCCACCATTCCAAGAGTCCCCCAGATGTGTCAGTCCATTCCAGAGGAACCTGTTTTCCCTGCACTGCCTTGACGTTCAAGCCGAGGATCGACTCCCACCACGTGTGCACGTGGGACAGCCCTATGGGAAAGCGTCGTGGGTAAGCCTCGTGGGAAAGACTCGAGGGAAAACCATAGATCCTTTGATCCACGCGGCGGACTGCGTGACACTGCTGCTACCGCTCTGGAGGAAAGCGCAAGTGCATGCCCGCATTCGAGACGAGGACTGACTCCCCTGGGGAGACTCCAGAAGTACCCCAAGATCCATGTCAGCACTGGAGAGGAATCCTCAGGTTCCGGCCCCGACTCCACACAAGGTCTTAGGCCCCGGCATCGACGGGAGAGGAATCCCGAGAGGCCCCCGAGGAACTCGCATGGGGACTGGCCTTTCCTGAGGCCACCAGAGCGGGTCCCTGAGGTCCCCGTCGTAAGTCGAGAGCACCTGCCGCAACTAGAGAAAATCCAGGAGGTTTTGCCCTCCAGGCGCGATGAGGCCCATTTCCACTGAGGCTTCTCGAGGCCAATCACATCTAACCACTGGAACTTCCAAAGGATCCTTCACACCATTGCTGCAACTCAAGAAGTTCCCCGACATACCCGTCTCCACTCGAGAGGAAGCACGTGGTGTCCAGCCCACATCCAGGGGAGCTCCGTTTCCACCTCCTAGCTTGAGATGAGGGATCCTTTCCCTGTTTCGTAGGAAAAGAATTCCCGGCGTTCCCGGCGCATCTCAAGAGGAGGCGCTCTCCACAGGAAAGGCGAGAGGAACTGAAGGGTCGTGCCACCATTCCAAGAGTCCCCCAGATGTGTCAGTCCATTCCAGAGGAACCTGTTTTCCCTGCACTGCCTTGACGTTCAAGCCGAGGATCGACTCCCACCACGTGTGCACGTGGGACAGCCCTGTGGGAAAGCCTCGTGGGAAAGCCTCGTGGGAAAGACTCGAGGGAAAACCATAAATCCTTTGATCCACGCGGCGGACTGCGTGACACTGCTGCTACCGCTCTGGAGGAAAGCGCAAGTGCATGCCCGCATTCGAGACGAGGACTGACTCCCCTGGGGAGACTCCAGAAGAACCCCAAGATCCATGTCAGCACTGGAGAGGAATCCTCAGGTTCCGGCCCCGACTCCACACAAGGTCTTAGGCCCCGGCATCGACGGGAGAGGAATCCCGAGAGGCCCCCGAGGAACTCTCAAGGGGACTGGCCTTTCCTGAGGCCACCAGAGCGGGTCCCTGAGGTCCCCGTCGTAAGTCGAGAGCACCTACCGCAACTCGAGAAAATCCAGGAGGTTTTGCCCTCCAGGCGAGATGAGGCCCATTTCCGCTGAGGCTTCTCGAGGCCAATCACATCTAACCACTGGAACTTCCAAAGGGTCCTTCACACCATTGCTGCAACTCAAGAAGCTCCCCGACATACCCGTCTCCACTAGAATGGAAGCACGTGGTGTCCCGCCCACATCCAGGGGAGATCCGTTTCCGCCTCCTAGCTCGAGATGAGGGATCCTTTCCCTGTTTCGTACGGAATGAATTCCCGGCGTTCCCGTCGCATCTCAAGAGGAGGCGCTCTCCACAGGAAAGGCGAGAGGAACTCCAGGGTCGTGCCACCATTCCAAGAGTCCCCCAGATGTGTCAGTCCATTCCAGAGGAACCTGTTTTCCCTGCACTGCCTTGACGTTCAAGCCAAGGATCGACTCCCATCACGTGTGCACGTGGGACAGCCCTGTGGGAAAGCCTCGTGGGAAAGCCTCGTGGAAAAGACTCGAGGGAAAACCATAGATCCTTTGATCCACGCGGGGGACTGCGTGACACTGCTGCTACCGCTCTGGAGGAAAGCGCAAGTGCATGCCGGCATTCGAGACGAAGACTGACTCCCCTGGGGAGACTCCAGAAGTACCCCAAGATCCATGTCAGCACTGGAGAGGAATCCTCAGGTTCCGACCCCGACTCCACACAAGGACTTAGGCCCCGGCATCGACGGGAGATGAATCCCCAGAGGCCCCCGAGGAACTCGCATGGGGACTGGCCTTTCCTGAGGCCACCAGAGCGGGTCCCTGAGGTCCCCGTCGTAGGTCGAGAGCACCTGCCGCAACTCGAGAAAATCCAGGAGGTTTTGCCCTCCAGGCGAGATGAGGCCCATTTCCGCTGAGGCTTCTCGAGGCTAATCACGTCTAACCACTGGAACTTCCAAAGGGTCCTTCACACCCTTGCTGCAACTCAAGAACTTCCCCGACATACCCGTCTCCACTCGAGAGGAAGAACGTGGGTCCCGCACACATCCAGGGGAGCCCCGTTTCTGCCTCCTAGCTCGAGATGCGGGATCCTTTCCCTGTTTCGTAGGAAAAGAATTCCCGGCGTTCCCGGCGCATCTCAAGAGGAGGCGCTCTCCACAGGAAAGGCGAGAGGAACTGAAGGGTCGTGCCACCATTCCAAGAGTCCCCCAGATGTGTCAGTCCATTCCAGAGGAACCTGTTTTACGTGCACTGCCTTGACGTTCAAGCCGAGGATCGACTCCCACCACATGTGCACGTGGGACAGCCCTATGGGAAAGCGTCGTGGGTAAGCCTCGTGGGAAAGACTCGAGGGAAAACCATAGATCCTTTGATCCACGCGGCGGACTGCGTGACACTGCTGCTACCGCTCTGGAGGAAAGCGCAAGTGCATGCCCGCATTCGAGACGAGGACTGACTCCCCTGGGGAGACTCCAGAAGTACCCCAAGATCCATGTCAGCACTGGAGAGGAATCCTCAGGTTCCGGCCCCGACTCCACACAAGGTCTTAGGCCCCGGCATCGACGGGAGAGGAATCTCGAGACGCCCCCGAGGAACTCGCATGGGGACTGGCCTTTCCTGAGGCCACCAGAGCGGGTCCCTGAGGTCCCCGTCGTAAGTCGAGAGCACCTGCCGCAACTCGAGAAAATCCAGGAGGTTTTGCCCTCCAGGCGCGATGAGGCCCATTTCCGCTGAGGCTTCTCGAGGCTAATCACGTCTAACCAGTGGAACTTCCAAAGGGTCCTTCACACCCTTGCTGCAACTCAAGAAGATCCCCGACATACCCGTCTCCACTCGAGAGGAAGCACGTGGGTCCTGCACACCTCCAGGGGAGCCCCGTTTCTGCCTCCTAATTCGAGATGAGGGATCCTTTCCCTGTTTCGTAGGGAAAGAATTCCCGGCGTTCCCGTCGCATCTCAAGAGGAGGCGCTCTCCACAGGAAAGGCGAGAGGAACTCCAGGGTCGTGCCACCATTCCAAGAGTCCCCCAGATGTGTCAGTCCATTCCAGAGGAACCTGTTTTCCCTGCACTGCCTTGACGTTCAAGCCGAGGATCGACTCCCACCACGTGTGCACGTGGGACAGCCCTGTGGGAAAGCCTCGTGGGAAAGCCTCGTGGAAAAGACTCGAGGGAAAACCATAGATCCTTTGATCCATTGGGCGGACTGCGTGACACTGCTGCTACCGCTCTGGAGGAAAGCGCAAGTGCATGCCCGCATTCGAGACGAGGACTGACTCCCCTGGGGAGACTCCAGAAGTACCCCAAGATCCATGTCAGCACTGGAGAGGAAGCCTCAGGTTCCGGCCCCGACTCCACACAAGGTCTTAGGCCCCGGCATCGACGGGAGAGGAATCCCGAGAGGCCCCCGAGGAACTCGCATGGGGACTGGCCTTTCCTGAGGCCACCAGAGCGGGTCCCTGAGGTCCCCGTCGTAAGTCGAGAGCACCTGCCGCAACTCTAGAAAATCCAGGAGGTTTTGCCCTCCAGGTGAGATGAGGCCCATTTCCGCTGAGGCTTCTCGAGGCCAATCACATCTAACCACTAGAACTTCCAAAGGGTCCTTCACACCATTGCTGCAACTCAAGAAGTTCCCCGACATACCCGTCTCCACTCGAGAGGAAGCACGTGGGGTCCCGCACACATCCAGGGGAGCCCCGTTTCCGCCTCCTAGCTCGAGATGAGGGATCCTTTCCCTGTTTGGTAGGGAAAGAATTCCCGGCGTTCCCGTCGCATCTCAAGAGGAGGCGCTCTCCACAGGAAAGGCGAGAGGAACTCCAGGGTCGTGACACCATTCCAAGAGTCCCCCAGATGTGTCAGTCCATTCCAGAGGAACCTATTTTCCCTGCACTGCCTTGACGTTAAAGTCGAGGATCGACTCCCACCACGTGTGCACGTGGGACAGCCCTGTGGGAAAACCTCGTGGGAAAGACTCGTGGGAAAGACTCGAGGGAAAAACATAGATCCTTTGATCCACGCGGCGGACTGCGTGACACTGTTGCTACCGCTCTGGAGGAACGCGCAATGCATGCCCGCATTCGAGACGAGGACTGACTCCCCTGGGGAGACTCCAGAAGTACCCCAAGATCCATGTCAGCACTGGAGAGGAATCCTCAGGTTCCGGCCCCGACTCCACACAAGGTCTTAGGCCCCGGCATCGACGGGAGAGGAATCCCGAGAGGCCCCCGAGGAACTCGCATGGGGACTGGCCTTTCCTGAGGCCACCAGAGCGGGTCCCTGAGGTCCCCGTCGTAAGTCGAGAGCACCTGCCGCAACTCGAGAAAATCCAGGAGGTTTTGCCCTCCAGGCCAGATGAGGCCCATTTCCGCTGAGGCTTCTCGAGGCCAATCACATCTAACCACTGGAACTTCCAAAGGGTCCTTCACACCATTGCTGCAACTCAAGAAGTTCCCCGACATACCCGTCTCCACTCGAGAGGAAGCACGTGGGGTCCCGCACACATCCAGGGGAGCCCCGTTTCCGCCTCCTAGTTCGAGATGAGGGATCCTTTCCCTGTTTCGTAGGGAAAGAATTCCCGGCGTTCCCGTCGCATCTCAAGAGGAGGCGCTCTCCACAGGAAAGGCGAGAGGAACTCCAGGGTCGTGACACCATTCCAAGAGTCCCCCAGATGTGTCAGTCCATTCCAGAGGAACCTTTTTTCCCTGCACTGCCTTGACGTTCAAGCCGAGGATCGACTCCCACCACGTGTGCACGTGGGACAGCCCTGGGGGAAAGCCTCGTGGGAAAGCCTCGTGGGAAAGACTCGAGGGAAAACCATAGATCCTTTGATCCACGCGGCGGACTGCGTGACACTGCTGCTACCGCTCTGGAGGAAAGTGCAATGCATGCCCGCATTCGAGACGAGGACTGACTCCCCTGGGGAGACTCCAGACGTACCCCAAGATCCATGTCAGCACTGGAGAGGAATCCTCAGGTTCCGTCTCCGACTCCACACAAGGTCTTAGGCCCCGGCATCGACGGGAGAGGAATCCCGAGAGGCCCCCGAGGAACTCGCATGGGGACTGGCCTTTCCTGAGGCCACCAGAGTGGTTCCCTGAGGTCCCCGTCGTAAGTCGAGAGCACCTGCCGCAACTCGAGAAAATCCAGGAGGTATTGCCCTCCAGGCGAGATGAGGCCCATTTCCGCTGAGGCTTCTCGAGGCCAATCACATCTAACCACTGGAACTTCCAAAGGGTCCTTCACACCCTTGCTGCAACTCAAGAAGTTCCCCGACATACCCGTCTCCACTCGAGAGGAAGCACGTGGTGTCCCGCACACATCCAGGGGAGCCCCGTTTCCGCCTCCTTGCTCGAGATGAGGGATCCTTTCCCTGTTTCGTAGGGAAAGAATTCCCGGCGTTCCCGTCGCATCTCAAGAGGAGGCGCTCTCCACAGGAAAGGCGAGAGGAACTCCAGGGTCGTGCCACCATTCCAAGAGTCCCCCAGATGTGTCAGTCCATTCCAGAGGAACCTGTTTTCCCTGCACTGCCTTGACGTTCAAGCCGAG
This sequence comes from Ovis canadensis, assembly GCF_042477335.2. Classification (NCBI taxonomy): domain Eukaryota; kingdom Metazoa; phylum Chordata; class Mammalia; order Artiodactyla; family Bovidae; genus Ovis; species Ovis canadensis. The sequence continues at coordinate 1,711,314 of NC_091253.1, forward strand.
GATCGACTCCCACCACGTGTGCACGTGGGACAGCCCTGTGGGAAAGCCTCGTGGGAAAGACTCGAGGGAAAACCATAGATCCTTTGATCCACGCGGCGGACTTCGTGACACTGTTGCTACCGCTCTGGAGGAAAGCGCAATGCATGCCCGCATTCGAGACGAGGACTGACTCCCCTGGGGAGACTCCAGAAGTACCCCAAGATCCATGTCAGCACTGGAGAGGAATCCTCAGGTTCCGGCCTCGACTCCACACAAGGTCTTAGGTCCCGGCATCAACGGGAGAGGAATCCCGAGAGGCCCCCGAAGAACTCGCATGGGGACTGGCCTTTCCTGAGGCCACCAGAGCGGTTCCCTGAGGTCCCCGTCGTAAGTCGAGAGCACGTGCCGCAACTCGAGAAAATCCAGGAGGTTTTGCCCTCCAGGCGAGATGAGGCCCATTTCCGCTGAGGCTTCTCGAGGCCAATCACATCTAACCACTGGAACTTCCAAAGGGTCCTTCACACCATTGCTGCAACTCAAGAAGTTCCCCGACATACCCGTCTCCACTCGAGAGGAAGCACGTGGTGTCCCGCACACATCCAGGGGAGCCCCGTTTCCGCCTCCTAGCTCGAGATGAGGGATGCTTTCCCTGTTTCGTAGGGAAAGAATTCCCGGCGTTCCCGTCGCATCTCAAGAGGAGGCGCTCTCCAAAGGAAAGGCGAGAGGAACTCCAGGGTCGTGCCACCATTCCAAGAGTCCCCCGGATGTGTCAGTCCATTCCAGAGGAACCTGTTTTCCCTGCACTGCCTTGACGTTCAAGCCGAGGATCGACTCCCACCACGTGTGCACGTGGGACAGCCCTGTGGGAAAGCCTCGTGGGAAAGCCTCGTGGGAAAGACTCGAGGGAAAACCATAGATCCTTTGATGCACGCGGCGGACTGCGTGACTCTGCTGCTACCGCTCTGGAGGAAAGCGCAATGCATGCCCGCATTCGAGACGACGACTGACTCCCCTGGGGAGACTCCAGAAGTACCCCAAGATCCATGTCAGCACTGGAGAGGAATCCTCAGGTTCCGGCCCCGACTCCACACAAGGTCTTAGGCCCCGGCATCGACGGGAGAGGAATCCCGAGACACCCCTGAGGAACTCGCATGGGGACTGGCCTTTCCTGAGGCCACCAGAGCGGGTCCCTGAGGTCCCCGTCGTAAGTCGAGAGCACCTGCCGCAACACTAGAAAATCCAGGAGGTTTTGCCCTCCAGGTGAGATGAGGCCCATTTCCACTGAGGCTTCTCGAGGCCAATCACATCTAACCACTAGAACTTCCAAAGGGTCCTTCACACCATTGCTGCAACTCAAGAAGTTCCCCGACATACCCGTCTCCACTCGAGAGGAAGCACGTGGGGTCCCGCACACATCCAGGGGAGCCCCGTTTCCGCCTCCTAGCTCGAGATGAGGGATCCTTTCCCTGTTTCGTAGGGAAAGAATTCCCGGTGTTCCCGTCGCATCTCAAGAGGAGGCGCTCTCCACAGGAAAGGCGAGAGGAACTCCAGGGTCGTGACACCATTCCAAGAGTCCCCCAGATATGTCAGTCCATTCCAGAGGAACCTATTTTCCCTGCACTGCCTTGACGTTAAAGCCGAGGATCGACTCCCACCACGTGTGCACGTGGGACAGCCCTGTGGGAAAGCCTCGTGGGAAAGACTCGAGGGAAAAGCATAGATCCTTTGATCCACGTGGCGGACTGCGTGACACTGCTGCTACCGCTGTGGAGGAAAGCGCAAGTGCATGCCCGCATTCGAGACGAGGACTGACTCCCCTGGGGAGACTCCAGAAGTACCCCAAGATCCATGTCAGCACTGGAGAGCAATCCTCAGGTTCCGGCCCCGACTCCACACAAGGTCTTAGGCCCCGGCATCGACGGGAGAGGAATCCCGAGAGGCCCCCGAGGAACTTGCATGGGGAATGGCCTTTCCTGAGGCCACCAGAGCGGGTCCCTGAGGTCCCCGTCGTAAGTCGAGAGCACCTGCCGCAACTCGAGAAAATCCACGAGGTTTTGCCCTCCAGGCGAGATGAGGCCCATTTCCGCTGAGGCTTCTCGAGGCTAATCACGTCTAACCACTGGAACTTCCAAAGGTTCCTTCACACCCTTGCTGCAACTCAAGAAGTTCCCCGACATACCCGTCTCCACTCGAGAGGAAGCACGTGGTGTCCCGCACACATCCAGGGGAGCCCCGTTTCCGCCTCCTAGCTCGAGATGAGGGATCCTTTCCCTGTTTCGTAGGGAAAGAATTCCCGGCGTTCCCGTCGCATCTCAAGAGGAGGCGCTCTCCACAGGAAAGGCGAGAGGAACTCCAGGGTCGTGCCTCCATTCCAAGAGTCCCCCAGATGAGTCAGTCCATTCCAGAGGAACCTGTTTTCCCTGCACTGCCTTGACGTTCAAGCCGAGGATCGACTCCCACCACGTGTGCACGTGGGACAGCCCTGTGGGAAAGCCTCGTGGGAAAGCCTCGTGGGAAAGACTCGAGGGAAAACCATAGATCCTTTGATCCACGCGGCGGACTGCGTGACACTGTTGCTACCGCTCTGGAGGAAAGCGCAATGCATGCCCGCATTCGAGACGAGGACTGACTCCCCTGGGGAGACTCCAGAAGTACCCCAAGATCCATGTCAGCACTGGAGAGGAATCCTCAGGTTCCGGCCCCGACTCCACACAAGGTCTTAGGCCCCGGCATCGACGGGAGAGGAATCCCGAGAGGCCCCGAAGAACTCGCATGGGGACTGGCCTTTCCTGAGGCCACCAGAGCGGTTCCCTGAGGTCCCCGTCGTAAGTCGAGAGCACCTGCCGCAACTCGAGAAAATCCAGGAGGTTTTGCCCTCCAGGCGAGATGAGGCCCATTTCCGCTGAGGCTTCTCGAGGCCAATCACATCTAACCACTGGAACTTCCAAAGGGTCCTTCACACCATTGCTGCAACTCAAGAAGTTCCCCGACATACCCGTCTCCACTCGAGAGGAAGCACGTGGTGTCCCGCACACATCCAGGGGAGCCCCGTTTCCGCCTCCTAGCTCGAGATGAGGGATCCTTTCCCTGTTTCGTAGGGAAAGAATTCCCGGCGTTCCCGTCGCATCTCAAGAGGAGGCGCTCTCCACAGGAAAGGCGAGAGGAACTCCAGGGTCGTGCCACCATTCCAAGAGTCCCCCAGATGTGTCAGTCCATTCCAGAGGAACCTGTTTTCCCTGCACTGCCTTGACGTTCAAGCCGAGGATCGACTCCTACCACGTGTGCACGTGGGAAAGCCCTGTGGGAAAGCCTCGTGGGAAAGCCTCGTGGGAAAGACTCGAGGGAAAACCATAGATCCTTTGATCCACGCGGCGGACTGCGTGACACTGCTGCTACCGCTCTGGAGGAAAGCGCAATGCATGCCCGCATTCGAGACGAGGACTGACTCCCCTGGGGAGACTCCAGACGTACCCCAAGATCCATCTCAGCACTGGAGAGGAATCCTCAGGTTCCGGCCCCGACTCCACACAAGGTCTTAGGCCCCGGCATCGACGGGAGAGGAATCCCGAGAGGCCCCCGAGGAACTCGCATGGGGACTGGCCTTTCCTGAGGCCACCAGAGCGGGTCCCTGAGGTCCCCGTCGTAAGTCGAGAGCACCTGCCGCAACTCATGAAAATCCAGGAGGTTTTGCCCTCCAGGCGAGATGAGGCCCATTTCCGCTGAGGCTTCTCGAGGCCAATCACATCTAACCACTGGAACTTCCAAAGGGTCCTTCACACCATTGCTGCAACTCAAGAAGTTCCCCGACATACCGGTCTCCACTCGAGAGGAAGCACGTGTGGTCCCGCACACATCCAGGGGAGCCCCGTTTCCGCCTCCTAGCTCGAGATGAGGGATCCTTTCCCTGTTTCGTAGGGAAAGAATTCCCGGCGTTCCCGTCGCATCTCAAGAGGAGGCGCTCTCCGCAGGAAAGGCGAGAGGAACTCCAGGGTCGTGCCACCTTTCCAAGAGTCCCCCAGATGTGTCAGTCCATTCCAGAGGAACCTGTTTTCCCTGCACTGCCTTGACGTTCAAGCCGAGGATCGACTCCCACCACGTGTGCACGTGGGACAGCCCTGTGGGAAAGCCTCGTGGGAAAGCCTCGTGGGAAAGACTCGAGGGAAAACCATAGATCCTTTGATCCACGCGGCGGACTGCGTGACACTGCTGCTACCGCTCTGGAGGAAAGCGCAAGTGCATGCCCGCATTCGAGACGAGGACTGACTCCCCTGGGGAGACTCCAGAAGTACCCCAAGATCCATGTCAGCACTGGAGAGGAATCCTCAGGTTCCGGCCCCGACTCCACACAAGGTCTTAGGCCCCGGCATCGACGGGAGAGGAATCCCGAGAGGTCCCCGAGGAACTCGCATGGGGACTGGCCTTTCCTGAGGCCACCAGAGCGGGTGCCTGAGGTCCCCGTCGTAAGTCGAGAGCACCTGCAGCAACTCGAGGAAATCAAGGAGGTTTTGCCCTCCAGGCGAGATGAGGCCCATTTCCGCTGAGGCTTCTCGAGGCTAATCACGTCTAACCACTGGAACTTCCAAAGGGTCCTTCACAACCTTGCTGCAACTCAAGAAGTTCCCCGACATACCCGTCTCCACTCGAGAGGAAGCACGTGGGTCCCGCACACATCCAGGGGAGCCCCGTTTCCGCCTCCTAGCTCGAGATGAGGGATCCTTTCCCTGTTTCGTAGGGAAAGAATTCCCAGCGTTCCCGTCGCATCTCAAGAGGAGGCGCTCTCCACAGGAAAGGCGAGAGGAACTCCAGGGTCGTGCCACCATTGCAAGAGTCCCCCAGATGTGTCAGTCCATTCCAGAGGAACCTGTTTTCCCTGCACTGCCTTGACGTTCAAGCCGAGGATCGAGTCCCACCACGTGTGCACGTGGGACAGCCCTGTGGGAAAGCCTCGTGGGAAAGCCTCGTGGGAAAGACTCGAGGGAAAACCATAGATCCTTTGATCCACGCGGCGGACTGCGTGACACTGCTGCTACCGCTCTGGAGGAAAGGGCAAGTGCATGACCGCATTCGAGACGAGGACTGACTCCCCTGGGGAGACTCCAGAAGTACCCCAAGATCCATGTCAGCACTGGAGAGGAATCCTCAGGTTCCGGCCCCGACTCCGCACATGGTCTTAGGCCCCGGCATCGACGGGAGAGGAATCCCGAGAGGCCCCCGAGGAACTCGCATGGGGACTGGCCTTTCCTGAGGCCACCAAAGCGGGTCCCTGAGGTCCCCGTCGTAATTCGAGAGCACCTGCCGCAACTCGAGGAAATCCAGGAGGTTTTGCCCTCCAGGCGAGATGAGGCCCATTTCCGCTGAGGCTTCTCGAGGCTAATCACGTCTAACCACTGGAACTTCCAAAGGGTCCTTCACACCCTTGCTGCAACTCAAGAAGTTCCCCGACATACCCGTCTCCACTCGAGAGGAAGCACGTGGGTCCAGCACACATCCAGGGGAGCCCCGTTTCCGCCTCCTAGCTCGAGATGAGGGATCCTTTCCCTGTTTCGTAGGGAAAGAATTCCCGGCGTTCCCGTCGCATCTCAAGAGGAGGCGCTCTCCACAGGAAAGGCGAGAGGAACTCCAGGGTCATGCCACCATTCCAAGAGTCCCCCAGATGTGTCAATCCATTCCAGAGGAACCTGTTTTCCCTGCACTGCCTTGACGTTCAAGCCGAGGATCGAGTCCCACCACGTGTGCACGTGGGACAGCCCTGTGGGAAAGCCTCGTGGGAAAGCCTCGTGTGAAAGACTCGAGGGAAAACCATAGATCCTTTGATCCACGCGGCGGACTGCGTGACACTGCTGCTACCGCTCTGGAGGAAAGCGCAAGTGCTTGCCCGCATTCGAGACGAGGACTGACTCCCCTGGGGAGACTCCAGAAGTACCCCAAGATCCATGTCAGCACTGGAGAGGAATCCTCAGGTTCCGGCCCCGACTCCACACAAGGTCTTAGGCCCCGGCATCGACGGGAGAGGAATCCCGAGAGGCCCCCGAGGAACTCGCATGGGGACTGGCCTTTCCTGAGGCCACCAGAGCGGGTCCTTGAGGTCTCCGTCGTAAGTCGAGAGCACCTGCAGCAACTCGAGGAAATCAAGGAGGTTTTGCCCTCCAGGCGAAATGAGGCCCATTTCCGCTGAGGCTTCTCGAGGCTAATCACGTCTAACCACTGGAACTTCCAAAGGGTCCTTCACACCCTTGCTGCAACTCAAGAAGTTCCCCGACATACCCGTCTCCACTCGAGAGGAAGCACGTGGGTCCAGCACACATCCAGGGGAGCCCCGTTTCCACCTCCTAGCTGGAGATGAGGGATCCTTTCCCTGTTTCGTAGGGAAAGAATTCCCGGCGTTCCCGTCGCATCTCAAGAGGAGGCGCTCTCCACAGGAAAGGCGAGAGGAACTCCAGGGTCGTGCCACCATTCCAAGAGTCCCGCAGATGTGTAAATCCATTCCAGAGAAACCTGTTTTCCCTGCACTGCCTTGACGTTCAAGCCGAGGATCGACTCCCACCACGTGTGCACGTGGGACAGCCCTGTGGGAAAGCCTCGTGGGAAAGCCTCGTGGGAAAGACTCGAGGGAAAACCATAGATCCTTTGATCCACGCGGCGGACTGCGTGACACTGCTGCTACCGCTCTGGAGGAAAGCGCAAGTGCATGCCCGCTTTCGAGACGAGGACTGACTCCCCTGGGGAGACTCCAGAAGTACCCCAAGATCCATGTCAGCACTGGAGAGGAATCCTCAGGTTCCGGTCCCGACTCCACACAAGGTCTTAGGCCCCGGCATCGACGGGAGAGGAATCCCGAGAGGCCCCCGAGGAACTCGCATGGGGACTGGCCTTTCCTGAGGCCACCAGAGCGGGTCCCTGAGGTCCCCGTCGTAAGTCGAGAGCACCTGCCGCAACTCGAGAAAATCCAGGAGGTTTTCACCTCCAGGCGAGATGAGGCCCATTTCCGCTGAGGCTTCTCGAGGCCAATCACATCTAACCACTGGAACTTCCAAAGGGTCCTTCATACCCTTGCTGCAACTCGGAAGTTCCCCGACATACCCGTCTGCACTCGAGAGGAAGCACGTGGTGTCCCGCACACAGCCAGGGGAGCCCCGTTTCCGCCTCCTAGCTCGAGATGAGGGATCCTTTCCCTGTTTCGTAGGGAAAGAATTCCCGGCGTTCCCGTCGCATCTCAAGAGGAGGCGCTCTCCACAGGAAAGGCGAGAGGAACTCCAGGGTCGTGCCACCATTCCAAGAGTCCCCCAGATGTGTCAGTCCATTCCAGAGGAACCTGTTTTCCCTGCACTGCCTTGACGTTCAAGCCGAGGATCGACTCCCACCACGTGTGCACGTGGGACAGCCCTGTGGGAAAGCCTCGTGGGAAAGCCTCGTGGGAAAGATTCGAGGGAAAACCATAGATCCTTTGATCCACGCGGCGGACTGCGTGACACTGCTGCTACCGCTCTGGAGGAAAGCGCAAGTGCATCCCCGCATTCGAGACGAGGACTGACTCCCCTGGGGAGACTCCAGAAGTACCCCAAGATCCATGTCAGCACTGGAGAGGAATCCTCAGGTTCCGGCCCCGACTCCACACAAGGTCTTAGGCCCCGGCATCGACGGGAGAGGAATCCCGAGACGCCCCCGAGGAACTCGCATGGGGACTGGCCTTTCCTGAGGCCACCAGAGCGGGTCCCTGAGGTTCCCGTCGTAAGTCGAGAGCACCTGCCGCAACTCGAGAAAATCCAGGAGGTTTTGCCCTCCAGGCGAGATGAGGCCCATTTCCGCTGAGGCTTCTCGAGGCTAATCACATCTAACCACTGGAACTTCCAAAGGGTCCTTCACACCCTTGCTGCAACTCAAGAAGTTCCCCGACATACCCGTTTCCACTCGAGAGGAAGCACGTGGGGTCCCGCACACATCCAGGGGAGCCCCGTTTCCGCCTCCTAGCTCGAGATGAGGGATCCTTTCCCTGTTTCGTAGGGAAAGAATTCCCGGCGTTCCCGTCGCATCTCAAGAGGAGGCGCTCTCCACAGGAAAGGCGAGAGGAACTCCAGGGTCGTGCCACCATTCCAAGAGTCCCCCAGATGTGTCAGTCCATTCCAGAGGAACCTGTTTTCCCTGCACTGCCTTGACGTTCAAGCTGAGGATCGACTCCCACCACGTGTGCACGTGGGACAGCCCTGTGGGAAAGCCTCGTGGGAAAGCCTCGTGGGAAAGACTCGAGGGAAAACCATAGATCCTTTGATCCACGCGGCGGACTGCGTGACACTGCTGCTACCGCTCTGGAGGAAAGCGCAAGTGCATGCCCGCATTCGAGACGAGGACTGACTCCCCTGGGGAGACTCCAGAAGTACCCCAAGATCCATGTCAGCACTGGAGAGCAATCCTCAGGTTCCGGCCCCGACTCCACACAAGGTCTTAGGCCCCGGCATCGACGGGAGAGGAATCCCGAGACGCCCCCGAGGAACTCGCATGGGGACTGGCCTTTCCTGAGGCCACCAGAGCGGGTCCCTGAGGTCCCCGTCGTAAGTCGAGAGCACCTGCCGCAACTCGAGAAAATCCAGGAGGTTTTGCCCTCCAGGCGAGATGAGGCCCATTTCCGCTGAGGCTTCTCGAGGCTAATCACATCTAACCACTGGAACTTCCAAAGGGTCCTTCACACCCTTGCTGCAACTCAAGAAGTTCCCCGAGATACCCGTTTCCACTCGAGAGGAAGCACGTGGGGTCCCGCACACATCCAGGGGAGCCCCGTTTCCGCCTGCTAGCTCGAGATGAGGGATCCTTTCCCTGTTTCGTAGGGAAAGAATTCCCGGCGTTCCCGTCGCATCTCAAGAGGAGGCGCTCTCCACAGGAAAGGCGAGAGGAACTCCAGGGTCGTGCCACCATTCCAAGACTCCCCCGGATGTGTCAGTCCATTCAGAGGAACCTGTTTTCCCTGCACTGCCTTGACGTTCAAGCCGAGGATCGACTCCCAGCACGTGTGCACGTGGGACAGCCCTGTGGGAAAGCCTCGTGGGAAAGCCTCGTGGGAAAGACTCGAGGGAAAACCATAGATCCTTTGATCCACGCGGCGGACTGCGTGACACTGCTGCTACCGCCCTGGAGGAAAGCGCAAGTGCATGCCCGCATTCGAGACGAGGACTGACTCCCCTGGGGAGACTCCAGAAGTACCCCAAGATCCATGTCAGCACTGGAGAGGAATCCTCAGGTTCCGGCCCCGACTCCACACAAGGTCTTAGGCCCCGGCATCTACGGGAGAGGAATCCCGAGAGACCCCCGAGGAACTCGCATGGGGACTGGCCTTTCCTGAGGTCATCAGAGCGGGTCCCTGAGGTCCCCGTCGTAAGTCGAGAGCACCTGCCGCAACTCGAGAAAATCCAGGAGGTTTTGCCCTGCAGGCGAGATGAGGCCCATTTCCGCTGAGGCTTCTCGAGGCTAATCACATCTAACCACTGGAACATCCAAAGGGTCCTTCTCACCCTTGCTGCAACTCAAGAAGTTCCCCGACATACCCGTCTCCACTCGAGAGGAAGCACGAGGGTGCCGCACACATCCAGGGGAGCCCCGTTTCCGCCTCCTAGCTGGAGATGAGGGATCCTTTCCCTGTTTCGTAGGGAAAGAATTCCCGGCGTTCCCGTCGCATCTCAAGAGGAGGCGCTCTCACAGGAAAGGCGAGAGGAACTCCAGGGTCGTGCGACCATTCCAAGAGTCACCCAGATGTGTCAGTCCATTCCAGAGGAACCTGTTTTCCCTGCACTGCCTTGACGTTCAAGCTGAGGATCGACTCCCACCACGTGTGCACGTGGGACAGCCCTGTGGGAAAGCCTCGTGGGAAAGCCTCGTGGGAAAGACTCGAGGGAAAACCATAGATCCTTTGATCCACGCGGCGGACTGCGTGACACTGCTGCTACCGCTCTGGAGGAAAGCGCAAGTGCATGCCCGCATTCGAGACGAGGACTGACTCCCCTGGGGAGACTCCAGAAGTACCCCAAGATCCATGTCAGCACTGGAGAGGAATCCTCAGGTTCCGGCCCCGACTCCACACAAGGTCCTAGGCCCCGGCATCGACGGGAGAGGAATCCCGAGAGGCCCCCGAGGAACTCGCATGGGGACTGGCCTTTCCTGAGGCCTCCAGAGCGGGTCCCTGAGGTCCCCGTCATAAGTCGAGAGCACCTGCCGCAACTCAAGAAAATCCAGGAGGTTTTGCCCTCCAGGCGAGATGAGGCCCATTTCCGCTGAGGCTTCGCGAGGCTAATCACATCTAACCACTGGAACTTCCGAAGGGTCCTTCACACACTAGCTGCAACTCAAGAAGTTCCCCGACATACCCGTCTCCACTCTAGAGGAAGCACGATGGTCCCGCACACATCCAGGGGAGCCCCGTTTCCGCCTGCTAGCTCGAGATGAGGGATCCTTTCCCTGTTTCGTAGGGAAAGATTTCCCGGCGTTCCCGTCGCATCTCAAGAGCAGGCGCTCTCCACAGGAAAGGCGAGAGGAACTCCAGGGTCGTGCCACCATTCCAAGAGTTCCCCAGATGTGTCAGTCCATTCCATAGGAGCCTGTTTTCCCTGCACTGCCTTGACGTTCAAGCCGAGGATCGACTCCCACCACGTGTGCACGTGGGACAGCCCTGTGGGAAAGCCTCGTGGGAAAGCCTCGTGGGAAAGACTCGAGGGAAAACCATAGATCCTTTGATCCACGCGGCGGACTGCGTGACACTGCTGCTACCGCCCTGGAGGAAAGCGCAAGTGCATGCCCGCATTCGAGACGAGGACTGACTCCCCTGGGGAGACTCCAGAAGTACCCCAAGATCCATGTCAGCACTGGAGAGGAATCCTCAGGTTCCGGCCCCGACTCCACACAAGGTCTTAGGCCCCGGCATCGACGGGAGAGGAATCCCGAGACGCCCCCGAGGAACTCGCATGGGGACTGGCCTTTCCTGAGGCCACCTGAGCGGGTCCCTGAGGTTCCCGTCGTAAGTCGAGAGCACCTGCCGCAACTCGAGAAAATCCAGGAGGTTTTGCCCTCCAGGCGAGATGAGGCCCATTTCCGCTGAGGCTTCTCGAGGCTAATCACATCTAACCACTGGAACTTCCAAAGGGTCCTTCACACCCTTGCTGCAACTCAAGAAGTTCCCCGACATACCCGTTTCCACTCGAGAGGAAGCACGTGGGGTCCCGCACACATCCAGGGGAGCCCCGTTTCCGCCTGCTAGCTCGAGATGAGGGATCCTTTCCCTGTTTCGTAGGGAAAGAATTCCCGGCGTTCCCGTCGCATCTCAAGAGGAGGCGCTCTCCACAGGAAAGGCGAGAGGAACTCCAGGGTCGTGCCACCATTCCAAGAGTCCCCCAGATGTGTCAGTCCATTCCAGAGGAACCTGTTTTCCCTGCACTGCCTTGACGTTCAAGCTGAGGATCGACTCCCACCACGTGTGCACGTGGGACAGCCCTGTGGGAAAGCCTCGTGGGAAAGCCTCGTGGGAAAGACTCGAGGGAAAACCATAGATCCTTTGATCCACGCGGCGGACTGCGTGACACTGCTGCTACCGCTCTGGAGGAAAGCGCAAGTGCATGCCCGCATTCGAGACGAGGACTGACTCCCCTGGGGAGACTCCAGAAGTACCCCAAGATCCATGTCAGCACTGGAGAGGAATCCTCAGGTTCCGGCCCCGACTCCACACAAGGTCCTAGGCCCCGGCATCGACGGGAGAGGAATCCCGAGAGGCCCCCGAGGAACTCGCATGGGGACTGGCCTTTCCTGAGGCCTCCAGAGCGGGTCCCTGAGGTCCCCGTCATAAGTCGAGAGCACCTGCCGCAACTCAAGAAAATCCAGGAGGTTTTGCCCTCCAGGCGAGATGAGGCCCATTTCCGCTGAGGCTTCGCGAGGCTAATCACATCTAACCACTGGAACTTCCGAAGGGTCCTTCACACACTAGCTGCAACTCAAGAAGTTCCCCGACATACCCGTCTCCACTCTAGAGGAAGCACTATGGTCCCGCACACATCCAGGGGAGCCCCGTTTCCGCCTGCTAGCTCGAGATGAGGGATCCTTTCCCTGTTTCGTAGGGAAAGATTTCCCGGCGTTCCCGTCGCATCTCAAGAGCAGGCGCTCTCCACAGGAAAGGCGAGAGGAACTCCAGGGTCGTGCCACCATTCCAAGAGTTCCCCAGATGTGTCAGTCCATTCCATAGGAGCCTGTTTTCCCTGCACTGCCTTGACGTTCAAGCCGAGGATCGACTCCCACCACGTGTGCACGTGGGACAGCCCTGTGGGAAAGCCTCGTGGGAAAGCCTCGTGGGAAAGACTCGAGGGAAAACCATAGATCCTTTGATCCACGCGGCGGACTGCGTGACACTGCTGCTACCGCCCTGGAGGAAAGCGCAAGTGCATGCCCGCATTCGAGACGAGGACTGACTCCCCTGGGGAGACTCCAGAAGTACCCCAAGATCCATGTCAGCACTGGAGAGCAATCCTCAGGTTCCGGCCCCGACTCCACACAAGGTCTTAGGCCCCGGCATCGACGGGAGAGGAATCCCGAGACGCCCCCGAGGAACTCGCATGGGGACTGGCCTTTCCTGAGGCCACCAGAGCGGGTCCCTGAGGTCCCCGTCGTAAGTCGAGAGCACCTGCCGCAACTCGAGAAAATCCAGGAGGTTTTGCCCTCCAGGCGAGATGAGGCCCATTTCCGCTGAGGCTTCTCGAGGCTAATCACATCTAACCACTGGAACTTCCAAAGGGTCCTTCACACCCTTGCTGCAACTCAAGAAGTTCCCCGAGATACCCGTTTCCACTCGAGAGGAAGCACGTGGGGTCCCGCACACATCCAGGGGAGCCCCGTTTCCGCCTGCTAGCTCGAGATGAGGGATCCTTTCCCTGTTTCGTAGGGAAAGAATTCCCGGCGTTCCCGTCGCATCTCAAGAGGAGGCGCTCTCCACAGGAAAGGCGAGAGGAACTCCAGGGTCGTGCCACCATTCCAAGACTCCCCCGGATGTGTCAGTCCATTCAGAGGAACCTGTTTTCCCTGCACTGCCTTGACGTTCAAGCCGAGGATCGACTCCCAGCACGTGTGCACGTGGGACAGCCCTGTGGGAAAGCCTCGTGGGAAAGCCTCGTGGGAAAGACTCGAGGGAAAACCATAGATCCTTTGATCCACGCGGCGGACTGCGTGACACTGCTGCTACCGCCCTGGAGGAAAGCGCAAGTGCATGCCCGCATTCGAGACGAGGACTGACTCCCCTGGGGAGACTCCAGAAGTACCCCAAGATCCATGTCAGCACTGGAGAGGAATCCTCAGGTTCCGGCCCCGACTCCACACAAGGTCTTAGGCCCCGGCATCTACGGGAGAGGAATCCCGAGAGACCCCCGAGGAACTCGCATGGGGACTGGCCTTTCCTGAGGTCATCAGAGCGGGTCCCTGAGGTCCCCGTCGTAAGTCGAGAGCACCTGCCGCAACTCGAGAAAATCCAGGAGGTTTTGCCCTGCAGGCGAGATGAGGCCCATTTCCGCTGAGGCTTCTCGAGGCTAATCACATCTAACCACTGGAACATCCAAAGGGTCCTTCTCACCCTTGCTGCAACTCAAGAAGTTCCCCGACATACCCGTCTCCACTCGAGAGGAAGCACGAGGGTGCCGCACACATCCAGGGGAGCCCCGTTTCCGCCTCCTAGCTGGAGATGAGGGATCCTTTCCCTGTTTCGTAGGGAAAGAATTCCCGGCGTTCCCGTCGCATCTCAAGAGGAGGCGCTCTCACAGGAAAGGCGAGAGGAACTCCAGGGTCGTGCGACCATTCCAAGAGTCACCCAGATGTGTCAGTCCATTCCAGAGGAACCTGTTTTCCCTGCACTGCCTTGACGTTCAAGCTGAGGATCGACTCCCACCACGTGTGCACGTGGGACAGCCCTGTGGGAAAGCCTCGTGGGAAAGCCTCGTGGGAAAGACTCGAGGGAAAACCATAGATCCTTTGATCCACGCGGCGGACTGCGTGACACTGCTGCTACCGCTCTGGAGGAAAGCGCAAGTGCATGCCCGCATTCGAGACGAGGACTGACTCCCCTGGGGAGACTCCAGAAGTACCCCAAGATCCATGTCAGCACTGGAGAGGAATCCTCAGGTTCCGGCCCCGACTCCACACAAGGTCCTAGGCCCCGGCATCGACGGGAGAGGAATCCCGAGAGGCCCCCGAGGAACTCGCATGGGGACTGGCCTTTCCTGAGGCCTCCAGAGCGGGTCCCTGAGGTCCCCGTCATAAGTCGAGAGCACCTGCCGCAACTCAAGAAAATCCAGGAGGTTTTGCCCTCCAGGCGAGATGAGGCCCATTTCCGCTGAGGCTTCGCGAGGCTAATCACATCTAACCACTGGAACTTCCGAAGGGTCCTTCACACACTAGCTGCAACTCAAGAAGTTCCCCGACATACCCGTCTCCACTCTAGAGGAAGCACGATGGTCCCGCACACATCCAGGGGAGCCCCGTTTCCGCCTGCTAGCTCGAGATGAGGGATCCTTTCCCTGTTTCGTAGGGAAAGATTTCCCGGCGTTCCCGTCGCATCTCAAGAGCAGGCGCTCTCCACAGGAAAGGCGAGAGGAACTCCAGGGTCGTGCCACCATTCCAAGAGTTCCCCAGATGTGTCAGTCCATTCCATAGGAGCCTGTTTTCCCTGCACTGCCTTGACGTTCAAGCCGAGGATCGACTCCCACCACGTGTGCACGTGGGACAGCCCTTTGGGAAAGCCTCGTGGGAAAGCCTCGTGGGAAAGACTCGAGGGAAAACCATAGATCCTTTGATCCACGCGGCGGACTGCGTGACACTGCTGCTACCGCCCTGGAGGAAAGCGCAAGTGCATGCCCGCATTCGAGACGAGGACTGACTCCCCTGGGGAGACTCCAGAAGTACCCCAAGATCCATGTCAGCACTGGAGAGGAATCCTCAGGTTCCGGCCCCGACTCCACACAAGGTCTTAGGCCCCGGCATCGACGGGAGAGGAATCCCGAGAGGCCCCCGAGGAACTCGCATGGGGACTGGCCTTTCCTGAGGCCACCAGAGCGGGTCCCTGAGGTCCCCGTCGTAAGTCGAGAGCACGTGCCGCAACTCGAGAAAATCCAGGAGGTTTTGCCCTCCAGGCGAGATGACGCCCATTTCCGTTGAGGCTTCTCGAGGCTAATCACATCTAACCACTGGAACTTCCAAAGGGTCCTTCACACCCTTGCTGCAACTCAAGAAGTTCCCCGACATACCCGTTTCCACTCGAGAGGAAGCACGTGGGGTCCCGCACACATCCAGGGGAGCCCCGATTCCGCCTCCTAGCTCGAGATGAGGGATCCTTTCCCTGTTTCGTAGGGAAAGAATTCCCGGCGTTCCCGTCGCATCTCAAGAGGAGGCGCTCTCCACAGGAAAGGCGAGAGGAACTCCAGGGTCGTGCCACCATTCCAAGAGTCCCCCAGATGTGTCAGTCCATTCCAGAGGAACCTGTTTTCCCTGCACTGCCTTGACGTTCAAGCTGAGGATCGAGTCCCACCACGTGTGCACGTGGGACAGCCCTGTGGGAAAGCCTCGTGGGAAAGCCTCGTGGGAAAAACTCGAGGGAAAACCATAGATCCTTTGATCCACGCGGCGGACTGCGTGACACTGCTGCTACCGCTCTGGAGGAAAGCGCAAGTGCATGCCCGCATTCGAGACGAGGACTGACTCCCCTGGGGAGACTCCAGAAGTACCCCAAGATCCATGTCAGCACTGGAGAGGAATCCTCAGGTTCCGGCCCCGACTCCACACAAGGTCTTAGGCCCCGGCATCGACGGGAGAGGAATCCCGAGAGGCCCCCGAGGAACTCGCATGGGGACTGGCCTTTCCTGAGGCCACCAGAGCGGGTCCCTGAGGTCCCCGTCGTAAGTCGAGAGCACCTGCAGCAACTCGAGGAAATCAAGGAGGTTTTGCCCTCCAGGCGAAATGGGGCCCATTTCCGCTGAGGCTTCTCGAGGCTAATCACGTCTAACCACTGGAACTTCCAAAGGGTCCTTCACACCCTTGCTGCAACTCAAGAAGTTCCCCGACATACCCGTCTCCACTCGAGAGGAAGCACGTGGGTCCAGCACACATCCAGGGGAGCCCCGTTTCCACCTCCTAGCTGGAGATGAGGGATCCTTTCCCTGTTTCGTAGGGAAAGAATTCCCGGCGTTCCCGTCGCATCTCAAGAGGAGGCGCTCTCCACAGGAAAGGCGAGAGGAACTCCAGGGTCGTGCCACCATTCCAAGAGTCCCCCAGATGTGTAAATCCATTCCAGAGGAACCTGTTTTCCCTGCACTGCCTTGACGTTCAAGCCGAGGATCGACTCCCACCACGTGTGCACGTGGGACAGCCCTGTGGGAAAGCCTCGTGGGAAAGCCTCGTGGGAAAGACTCGAGGGAAAACCATAGATCCTTTGATCCACGCGGCGGACTGCGTGACACTGCTGCTACCGCTCTGGAGGAAAGCGCAAGTGCATGCCCGCTTTCGAGACGAGGACTGACTCCCCTGGGGAGACTCCAGAAGTACCCCAAGATCCATGTCAGCACTGGAGAGGAATCCTCAGGTTCCGGTCCCGACTCCACACAAGGTCTTAGGCCCCGGCATCGACGGGAGAGGAATCCCGAGAGGCCCCCGAGGAACTCGCATGGGGACTGGCCTTTCCTGAGGCCTCCAGAGCGGGTCCCTGAGGTCCCCGTCATAAGTCGAGAGCACCTGCCGCAACTCGAGAAAATCCAGGAGGTTTTGCCCTCCAGGCGAGATGAGGCCCATTTCCGCTGAGGCTTCGCGAGGCTAATCACATCTAACCACTGGAACTTCCAAAGGGTCCTTCACACCCTAGCTGCAACTCAAGAAGTTCCCCGACATACCCGTCTCCACTCTAGAGGAAGCACGAGGGTCCCGCACACATCCAGGGGAGCCCCGTTTCCGCCTGCTAGCTCGAGATGAGGGATCCTTTCCCTGTTTCATAGGGAAAGATTTCCCGGCGTTCCCGTCGCATCTCAAGAGCAGGCGCTCTCCACAGGAAAGGCGAGAGGAACTCCAGGGTCGTGCCACCATTCCAAGAGTTCCCCAGATGTGTCAGTCCATTCCAGAGGAACCTCTTTTCCCTGCACTGCCTTGACGTTCAAGCCGAGGATCGACTCCCACCACGTGTGCACGTGGGACAGCCCTGTGGGAAAGCCTCGTGGGAAAGCCTCGTGGGAAAGACTCGAGGGAAAACCATAGATCCTTTGATCCACGCGGCGGACTGCGTGACACTGCTGCTACCGCCCTGGAGGAAAGCGCAAGTGCATGCCCGCATTCGAGACGAGGACTGACTCCCCTGGGGAGACTCCAGAAGTACCCCAAGATCCATGTCAGCACTGGAGAGCAATCCTCAGGTTCCGGCCCCGACTCCACACAAGGTCTTAGGCCCCGGCATCGACGGGAGAGGAATCCCGAGAGGCCGCCGAGGAACTCGCATGGGGACTGGCCTTTCCTGAGGCCACCAGAGCGGGTCCCTGAGGTCCCCGTCGTAAGTCGAGAGCACGTGCCGCAACTCGAGAAAATCCAGGAGGTTTTGCCCTCCAGGCGAGATGAGGCCCATTTCCGCTGGGGCTTCTCGAGGCTAATCACATCTAACCACTGGAACTTCCAAAGGGTCCTTCACACCCTTGCTGCAACTCAAGAAGTTCCCCGACATACCCGTTTCCACTCGAGAGGAAGCACGTGGGGTCCCGCACACATCCAGGGGAGCCCCGTTTCCGCCTCCTAGCTCGAGATGAGGGATCCTTTCCCTGTTTCGTAGGGAAAGAATTCCCGGCGTTCCCGTCGCATCTCAAGAGGAGGCGCTCTCCACAGGAAAGGCGAGAGGAACTCCAGGGTCGTGCCACAATTCCAAGAGTCCCCCAGATGTGTCAGTCCATTCCAGAGGAACCTGTTTTCCCTGCACTGCCTTGACGTTCAAGCCGAGGATCGACTCCCACCACGTGTGCACGTGGGACAGCCCTGTGGGAAAGCCTCGTGGGAAAGCCTCGTGGGAAAGACTCGAGGGAAAACCATAGATCCTTTGATCCACGCGGCGGACTGCGTGACACTGCTGATACCGCCCTGGAGGAAAGCGCAAGTGCATGCCCGCATTCGAGACGAGGACTGACTCCCCTGGGGAGACTCCAGAATTACCCCAAGGTCCATGTCAGCACTGGAGAGGAATCCTCAGGTTCCGGCCCCGACTCCACACAAGGTCTTAGGCCCCGGCATCTACGGGAGAGGAATCCCGAGAGGCCCCCGAGGAACTCGCATGGGGACTGGCCTTTCCTGAGGTCATCAGAGCGGGTCCCTGAGGTCCCCGTCGTAAGTCGAGAGCACCTGCCGCAACTCGAGAAAATCCAGGAGGTTTTGCCCTGCAGGCGAGATGAGGCCCATTTCCGCTGATGCTTCTCGAGGCTAATCACATCTAACCACTGGAACATCCAAAGGGTCCTTCTCACCCTTGCTGTAACTCAAGAAGTTCCCCAACATACCCGTCTCCACTCGAGAGGAAGCACGAGGGTGCCGCACACATCCAGGGGAGCCCCGTTTCCGCCTCCTAGCTCGAGATGAGGGATCCATTCCCTGTTTCGTAGGGAAAGAATTCCCGGCGTTCCCGTCGCATCTCAAGAGGAGGCGCTCTCCACAGGAAAGGCGAGAGGAACTCCAGGGTCGTGCCACCATTCCAAGAGTCCCCCAGATGTGTCAGTCCATTCCAGAGGAACCTGTTTTCCCTGCACTGCCTTGACGTTCAAGCCGAGGATCGACTCCCACCACGTGTGCACGTGGGACAGCCCTGTGGGAAAGCGTCGTGGGAAAGCCTCGTGGGAAAGACTCGAGGGAAAACCATAGATCCTTTGATCCATTGGGCGGACTGCGTGACACTGCTGCTACCGCTCTGGAGGAAAGCGCAAGTGCATGCCCTCATTCGAGACGAGGACTGACTCCCCTGGGGAGACTCCAGAAGTACCCCAAGATCCATGTCAGCACTGGAGAGGAATCCTCAGGTTCCGGCCCCGACTCCACACAAGGTCTTAGGCCCCGGCATCGACGGGAGAGGAATCCCGAGAGGCCGCCGAGGAACTCGCATGGGGACTGGCCTTTCCTGAGGCCACCAGAGCGGGTCCCTGAGGTCCCGGTCGTAAGTCGAGAGCACCTGCCGCAACTCGAGAAAATCCAGGAGGTTTTGCCCTCCAGGCGAGATGAGGCCCATTTCCGCTGAGGCTTCTCGAGGCTAATCACGTCTAACCACTGGAACTTCCAAAGGGTCCTTCACACCCTTGCTGCAACTGAAGAAGTTCCCCGACATACCCGTCTCCACTCGAGAGGAAGCACGTGGGGTCCGGCACACATCCAGGGGAGCCCCGTTTCGGCCTCCTAGCTCGAGATGAGGGATCCTTTCCCTGTTTCGTATGGAAAGAATTCCCGGCGTTCCCGTCGCATCTCAAGAGGAGGCGCTCTAAACAGGAAAGGCGAGAGGAACTCCAGGGTCGTGCCACCATTCCAAGACTCCCCCGGATGTGTCAGTCCATTCCAGAGGAACCTGTTTTCCCTGCACTGCCTTGACGTTCAAGCCGAGGATCGACTCCCACCACGTGTACACGTGGGACAGCCCTGTGGGAAAGCCTCGTGGGAAAGCCTCGTGGGAAAGACTCGAGGGAAAACCATAGATCCTTTGATCCACGCGGCGGACTGCGTGACACTGCTGCTACCGCTGTGGAGGAAAGCGCAAGTGCATGCCCGCATTCGAGACGACGACTGACTCCCCTGGGGAGACTCCAGAAGTACCCCAAGATCCATGTCAGCACTGGAGAGCAATACTCAGGTTCCGGCCCCGACTCCACACAAGGTCTTAGGCCCCGGCATCCACGGGAGAGGAATCCCGAGAGGCCCCCGAGGAACTCGCATGGGGACTGGCCTTTCCTGAGGCCACCAGAGCGGGTCCCTGAGGTCCTGGTCGTAAGTCGAGAGCACCTGCCGCAACTCGAGAAAATTCAGGAGGTTTTGCCCTCCAGGCGAGATGAGGCACATTTCCGCTGAGGCTTCTCGAGGCTAATCACGTCTAACCACTGGAACTTCCAAAGGGTCCTTCACACCCTTGCTGCAACTCAAGAAGTTCCCCGACATACCCGTCTCCACTCGAGAGGAAGCCCGAGGGGTACCGGACACATCCAGGGGAGCCCCGTTTCCGCCTCCTAGCTCGAGATGAGGGATCCTTTCCCTGTTTCTTAGGGAAAGAATTCCCGGCGTTCCCGTCGCATCTCAAGAGGAGGCGCTCTCCACAGGAAAGGCGAGAGGAACTCCAGGGTCGTGCCACCATTCCAAGAGTCCCCCAGATGAGTCAGTCCATTCCAGAGCAACCTGTTTTCCCTGCACTACCTTGACGTTCAAGCCGAGGATCGACTCCCACCACGTGTGCACTTGGGACAGCCCTGTGGGAAAGCCTCGTGGGAAAGCCTCGTGGGAAAGACTCGAGGGAAAACCATAGATCCTTTGATCCACGCGGCGGACTGCGTGACACTGCTGCTACCGCCCTGGAGGAAAGCACAAGTGCATGCCCGCATTCGAGACGAGGATTGACTCCCCTGGGGAGACTCCAGAAGTACCCCAAGATCCATGTCAGCACTGGAGAGGAATCCTCAGGTTCCGGCCCCGACTCCACACAAGGTCTTAGGCCCCGGCATCGACGGGAGAGGAATCCCGAGAGGCCCACGAGGAACTCGCATGGGGACTGGCCTTTCCTGAGGCCACCAGAGCGGGTCCCTGAGGTCCCCGTCGTAAGTCGAGAGCACCTGCCGCAACTCGAGAAAATCCAGGAGGTTTTACCCTCCAGGCGAGATGAGGCCCATTTCCGCTGAGGCTTCTCGAGGCTAATCACATCTAACCACTGGAACATCCAAAGGGTCCTTCTCACCCATTGCTGCAACTCAAGAAGTTCCCCGCCATACCCGTCTCCACTCGAGAGGAAGCACGAGGGTCCCGCACACATCCAGGGGAGCCCGGTTTCCGCCTCCTAGCTCGAGATGAGGGATCCTTTCCCTGTTTCGTAGGGAAAGAATTCCCGGCGTTCCCGTCGCATCTCAAGAGGAGGCGCTCTCCACAGGAAAGGCGAGAGGAACTCCAGGGTCGTGCCACCATTCCAAGAGTCCCCCAGATGTGTCAGGCCATTCCAGAGGAACCTGTTTTCCCTGCACTGCCTTGACGTTCAAGTCGAGGATCGACTCCCACCACGTGTGCACGTGGGACAGCCCTGTGGGAAAGCCTCGTGGGAAAGCCTCGTGGGAAAGACTCGAGGGAAAACCATAGATCCTTTGATCCACGCGGCGGATTGCGTGACACTGCTGCTACCGCTCTGGAGGAAAGCGCAAGTGCATGCCCGCATTCGAGACGAGGACTGACTCCCCTGGGGAGACTCCAGAAATACCCCAAGATCCATGTCAGCACTGGAGCGGAATCCTCAGGTTCCGGCCCCGACTCCACACAAGGTCTTAGGCCCCGGCATCGACGGGAGAGGAATCCCGAGAGGCCCCCACGAACTCGCATGGGGACTGGCCTTTCCTGAGGCCACCAGAGCGGGTCGCTGAGGTCCCCGTCGTAAGTCGAGAGCACCTGCCGCAACTCGAGAAAATCCAGGAGGTTTTGCCCTCCAGGCGAGATGAGGCCCATTTCCGCTGAGGCTTCTCGAGGCTAATCACATCTAACCACTGGAACATCCAAAGGGTCCTTCTCACCCTTGCTGCAACTCAAGAAGTTCCCCGACATACCCGTCTCCACTCGAGAGGAAGCACGAGGGTCCCGCACACATCCAGGGGAGCCCCGTTTCCGCCTCCTAGCTCGAGATTAGGGATCCTTTCCCTGTTTCGTAGGGAAAGAATTCCCGGCGTTTCCGTCGCATCTCAAGAGGAGGCGCTCTCCACAGGAAAGGCGAGAGGAACTCCAGGGTCGTGCCACCATTCCAAGACTCCCCCGGATGTGTCAGTCCATTCCAGAGGAACCAATTTTCCCTGCACTGCCTTGACGTTCAAGCCGAGGATCGACTCCCACCACGTGTGCACGTGGGACAGCCCTGGGGGAAAGCCTCGTGGGAAAGCCTCGTGGGAAAGACTCGAGGGAAAACCATAGATCCTTTGATCCACGCGGCGGACTGCGAGACACTGCTGCTACCGCTCTGGAGGAAAGCGCAATGCATGCCCGCATTCGAGACGAGGACTGACTCCCCTGGGGTGACTCCAGACGTACCGCAAGATCCATGTCAGCACTGGAGAGGAATCCTCAGGTTCCGTCTCCGACTCCACACAAGGTCTTAGGACCCGGCATCGACGGGAGAGGAATCCCGAGAGGCCCCCGAGGAACTCGCATGGGGACTGGCCTTTCCTGAGGCCACCAGAGCGGTTCCCTGAGGTCCCCGTCGTAAGTCGAGAGCACCTGCCGCAACTCGAGAAAATCCAGGAGGTATTGCCCTCCAGGCGAGATGAGGCCCATTTCCGCTGAGGCTTCTCGAGGCCAATCACATCTAACCACTGGAACTTCCAAAGGGTCCTTCACACCCTTGCTGCAACTCAAGAAGGTCCCCGACATACCCGTCTCCACTCGAGAGGAAGCACGTGGGGTCCCGCACACATCCAGGGGAGCCCCGTTTCCGCCTCCTTGCTCGAGATGAGGGATCCTTTCCCTGTTTCGTAGGGAAAGAATTCCCGGCGTTCCCGGCGCATCTCAAGAGGAGGCGCTCTCCACAGGAAAGGCGAGAGGAACTCCAGGGTCGTGCCACCATTCCAAGAGTCCCCCAGATGTGTCAGTCCATTCCAGAGGAACCTATTTTCCCTGCACTGCCTTGACGTTCAAGCCGAGGATCGACTCCCACCACGTGTGCACGTGGGACAGCCCTGTGGGAAAGCCTCGTGGGAAAGACTCGAGGGAAAACCATAGATCCTTTGATCCACGCGGCGGACTTCGTGACACTGTTGCTACCGCTCTGGAGGAAAGCGCAATGCATGCCCGCATTCGAGACGAGGACTGACTCCCCTGGGGAGACTCCAGAAGTACCCCAAGATCCATGTCAGCACTGGAGAGGAATCCTCAGGTTCCGGCCTCGACTCCACACAAGGTCTTAGGCCCCGGCATCAACGGGAGAGGAATCCCGAGAGGCCCCCGAAGAACTCGCATGGGGACTGGCCTTTCCTGAGGCCACCAGAGCGGTTCCCTGAGGTCCCCGTCGTAAGTCGAGAGCACCTGCCGCAACTCGAGAAAATCCAGGAGGTTTTGCCCTCCAGGCGAGATGAGGCCCATTTCCGCTGAGGCTTCTCGAGGCCAATCACATCTAACCACTGGAACTTCCAAAGGGTCCTTCACACCATTGCTGCAACTCAAGAAGTTCCCCGACATACACGTCTCCACTCGAGAGGAAGCACGTGGTGTCCCGCACACATCCAGGGGAGCCCCGTTTCCGCCTCCTAGCTCGAGATGAGGGATGCTTTCCCTGTTTCGTAGGGAAAGAATTCCCGGCGTTCCCGTCGCATCTCAAGAGGAGGCGCTCTCCACAGGAAAGGCGAGAGGAACTCCAGGGTCGTGCCACCATTCCAAGAGTCCCCCGGATGTGTCAGTCCATTCCAGAGGAACCTGTTTTCCCTGCACTGCCTTGACGTTCAAGCCGAGGATCGACTCCCACCACGTGTGCACGTGGGACAGCCCTGTGGGAAAGCCTCGTGGGAAAGCCTCGTGGGAAAGACTCGAGGGAAAACCATAGATCCTTTGATCCACGCGGCGGACTGCGTGACACTGCTGCTACCGCTGTGGAGGAAAGTGCAAGTGCATGCCCGCATTCGAGACGAGGACTGACT
This sequence comes from Ovis canadensis, assembly GCF_042477335.2. Taxonomy (NCBI): domain Eukaryota; kingdom Metazoa; phylum Chordata; class Mammalia; order Artiodactyla; family Bovidae; genus Ovis; species Ovis canadensis. The sequence goes on from NC_091253.1 coordinate 1,735,157, forward strand.
CCCCTGGGGAGACTCCAGAAGTACCCGAAGATCCATGTCAGCACTGGAGAGCAATCCTCAGGTTCCGGCCCCGACTCCACACAAGGTCTTAGGCCCCGGCATCGACGGGAGAGGAATCCCGAGAGGCCCCCGAGGAACTTGCATGGGGACTGGCCTTTCCTGAGGCCACCAGAGCGGGTCCCTGAGGTCCCCGTCGTAAGTCGAGAGCACCTGCCGCAACTCGAGAAAATCCATGAGGTTTTGCCCTCCAGGCGAGATGATGTCCATTTCCGCTGAGGCTTCTCGAGGCTAATCACGTCTAACCACTGGAACTTCCAAAGGTTCCTTCACACCCTTGCTGCAACTCAAGAAGTTCCCCGACATACCCGTCTCCACTCGAGAGGAAGCACGTGGGTCCCGCACACATCCAGGGGAGCCCCGTTTCCGCCTCCTAGCTCGAGATGAGGGATCCTTTCCCTGTTTCGTAGGGAAAGAATTCCCGGCGTTCCCGTCGCATCTCAAGAGGAGGCGCTCTCCACAGGAAAGGCGAGAGGAACTCCAGGGTCGTGCCACCATTCCAAGAGTCCCCCAGATGTGTCAGTCCATTCCAGAGGAACCTGTTTTCCCTGCACTGCCTTGACGTTCAAGCCGAGGATCGACTCCTACCACGTGTGCACGTGGGAAAGCCCTGTGGGAAAGCCTCGTGGGAAAGCCTCGTGGGAAAGACTCGAGGGAAAACCATAGATCCTTTGATCCACGCGGCGGACTGCGTGACACTGCTGCTACCGCTCTGGAGGAAAGCGCAATGCATGCCCGCATTCGAGACGAGGACTGACTCCCCTGGGGAGACTCCAGACGTACCCCAAGATCCATCTCAGCACTGGAGAGGAATCCTCAGGTTCCGGCCCCGACTCCACACAAGGTCTTAGGCCCCGGCATCGACGGGAGAGGAATCCCGAGAGGCCCCCGAGGAACTCGCATGGGGACTGGCCTTTCCTGAGGCCACCAGAGCGGGTCCCTGAGGTCCCCGTCGTAAGTCGAGAGCACCTGCCGCAACTCATGAAAATCCAGGAGGTTTCGCCCTCCAGGCGAGATGAGGCCCATTTCCGCTGAGGCTTCTCGAGGCCAATCACATCTAACCACTGGAACTTCCAAAGGGTCCTTCACACCATTGCTGCAACTCAAGAAGTTCCCCGACATACCCGTCTCCACTCGAGAGGAAGCACGTGTGGTCCCGCACACATCCAGGGGAGCCCCGTTTCCGCCTCCTAGCTCGAGATGAGGGATCCTTTCCCTGTTTCGTAGGGAAAGAATTCCCGGCGTTCCCGTCGCATCTCAAGAGGAGGCGCTCTCCGCAGGAAAGGCGAGAGGAACTCCAGGGTCGTGCCACCATTCCAAGAGTCCCCCAGATGTGTCAGTCCATTCCAGAGGAACCTGTTTTCCCTGCACTGCCTTGACGTTCAAGCCGAGGATCGACTCCCACCACGTGTGCACGTGGGACAGCCCTGTGGGAAAGCCTCGTGGGAAAGCCTCGTGGGAAAGACTCGAGGGAAAACCATAGATCCTTTGATCCACGCGGCGGACTGCGTGACACTGCTGCTACCGCTGTGGAGGAAAGTGCAAGTGCATGCCCGCATTCGAGACGAGGACTGACTCCCCTGGGGAGACTCCAGAAGTACCCGAAGATCCATGTCAGCACTGGAGAGCAATCCTCAGGTTCCGGCCCCGACTCCACACAAGGTCTTAGGCCCCGGCATCGACGGGAGAGGAATCCCGAGAGGCCCCCGAGGAACTTGCATGGGGACTGGCCTTTCCTGAGGCCACCAGAGCGGGTCCCTGAGGTCCCCGTCGTAAGTCGAGAGCACCTGCCGCAACTCGAGAAAATCCATGAGGTTTTGCCCTCCAGGCGAGATGATGTCCATTTCCGCTGAGGCTTCTCGAGGCTAATCACGTCTAACCACTGGAACTTCCAAAGGTTCCTTCACACCCTTGCTGCAACTCAAGAAGTTCCCCGACATACCCGTCTCCACTCGAGAGGAAGCACGTGGGTCCCGCACACATCCAGGGGAGCCCCGTTTCCGCCTCCTAGCTCGAGATGAGGGATCCTTTCCCTGTTTCGTAGGGAAAGAATTCCCGGCGTTCCCGTCGCATCTCAAGAGGAGGCGCTCTCCACAGGAAAGGCGAGAGGAACTCCAGGGTCGTGCCACCATTCCAAGAGTCCCCCAGATGTGTCAGTCCATTCCAGAGGAACCTGTTTTCCCTGCACTGCCTTGACGTTCAAGCCGAGGATCGACTCCTACCACGTGTGCACGTGGGAAAGCCCTGTGGGAAAGCCTCGTGGGAAAGCCTCGTGGGAAAGACTCGAGGGAAAACCATAGATCCTTTGATCCACGCGGCGGACTGCGTGACACTGCTGCTACCGCTCTGGAGGAAAGCGCAATGCATGCCCGCATTCGAGACGAGGACTGACTCCCCTGGGGAGACTCCAGACGTACCCCAAGATCCATCTCAGCACTGGAGAGGAATCCTCAGGTTCCGGCCCCGACTCCACACAAGGTCTTAGGCCCCGGCATCGACGGGAGAGGAATCCCGAGAGGCCCCCGAGGAACTCGCATGGGGACTGGCCTTTCCTGAGGCCACCAGAGCGGGTCCCTGAGGTCCCCGTCGTAAGTCGAGAGCACCTGCCGCAACTCATGAAAATCCAGGAGGTTTCGCCCTCCAGGCGAGATGAGGCCCATTTCCGCTGAGGCTTCTCGAGGCCAATCACATCTAACCACTGGAACTTCCAAAGGGTCCTTCACACCATTGCTGCAACTCAAGAAGTTCCCCGACATACCCGTCTCCACTCGAGAGGAAGCACGTGTGGTCCCGCACACATCCAGGGGAGCCCCGTTTCCGCCTCCTAGCTCGAGATGAGGGATCCTTTCCCTGTTTCGTAGGGAAAGAATTCCCGGCGTTCCCGTCGCATCTCAAGAGGAGGCGCTCTCCGCAGGAAAGGCGAGAGGAACTCCAGGGTCGTGCCACCATTCCAAGAGTCCCCCAGATGTGTCAGTCCATTCCAGAGGAACCTGTTTTCCCTGCACTGCCTTGACGTTCAAGCCGAGGATCGACTCCCACCACGTGTGCACGTGGGACAGCCCTGTGGGAAAGCCTCGTGGGAAAGCCTCGTGGGAAAGACTCGAGGGAAAACCATAGATCCTTTGATCCACGCGGCGGACTGCGTGACACTGCTGCTACCGCTCTGGAGGAAAGCCCAAGTGCATGCCCGCATTCGAGACGAGGACTGACTCCCCTGGGGAGACTCCAGAAGTACCCCAAGATCCATGTCAGCACTGGAGAGGAATCCTCAGGTTCCGGCCCCGACTCCACACAAGGTCTTAGGCCCCGGCATCTACGGGAGAGGAATCCCGAGAGGCCCCCGAGGATCTCGCATGGGGACTGGCCTTTCCTGAGGCCACCAGAGCGGGTCCCTGAGGTCCCCGTCGTAAGTCGAGAGCACCTGCCGCAACTCGAGAAAATCCAGGAGGTTTTGCCCTCCAGGCGAGATGAGGCCCATTTCCGCTGAGGCTTCTCGAGGCCAATCACATCTAACCACTGGAACTTCCAAAGGGTCCTTCACACCATTGCTGCAACTCAAGAAGTTCCCCGACATACCCGTCTCCACTCGAGAGGAAGCACGTGGGGTCCCGCACACATCCAGGGGAGCCCCGTTTCCACCTCCTAGCTCGAGATGAGGGATCCTTTCCCTGTTTCGTAGGGAAAGAATTCCCGGCGTTCCCGTCGCATCTCAAGAGGAGGCGCTCTCCACAGGAAAGGCGAGAGGAACTCCAGGGTCGTGCCACCATTCCAAGAGTCCCCCAGATGTGTCAGTCCATTCCAGAGGAACCTGTTTTCCCTGCACTGCCTTGACGTTCAAGCCGAGGATCGAGTCCCACCACGTGTGCACGTGGGACAGCCCTGTGGGAAAGCCTCGTGGGAAAGCCTCGTGGGAAAGACTCGAGGGAAAACCATAGATCCTTTGATCCACGCGGCGGACTGCGTGACACTGCTGCTACCGCTCTGGAGGAAAGGGCAAGTGCATGACCGCATTCGAGACGAGGACTGACTCCCCTGGGGAGACTCCAGAAGTACCCCAAGATCCATGTCAGCACTGGAGAGGAATCCTCAGGTTCCGGCCCCGACTCCGCACATGGTCTTAGGCCCCGGCATTGACGGGAGAGGAATCCCGAGAGGCCCCCGAGGAACTCGCATGGGGACTGGCCTTTCCTGAGGCCACCAAAGCGGGTCCCTGAGGTCCCCGTCGTAAGTCGAGAGCACCTGCCGCAACTCGAGGAAATCAAGGAGGTTTTGCCCTCCAGGCGAGATGAGGCCCATTTCCGCTGAGGCTTCTCGAGGCTAATCACGTCTAACCACTGGAACTTCCAAAGGGTCCTTCACACCCTTGCTGCAACTCAAGAAGTTCCCCGACATACCCGTCTCCACTCGAGAGGAAGCACGTGGGTCCAGCACACATCCAGGGGAGCCCCGTTTCCGCCTCCTAGCTCGAGATGAGGGATCCTTTCCCTGTTTCGTAGGGAAAGAATTCCCGGCGTTCCCGTCGCATCTCAAGAGGAGGCGCTCTCCACAGGAAAGGCGAGAGGAACTCCAGGGTCGTGCCACCATTCCAAGAGTCCCCCAGATGTGTCAGTCCATTCCAGAGGAACCTGTTTTCCCTGCACTGCCTTGACGTTCAAGCCGAGGATCGACTCCCACCACGTGTGCACGTGGGCAGCCCTGTGGGAAAGCCTCGTGGGAAAGCCTCGTGGGAAAGACTCGAGGGAAAACCATAGATCCTTTGATCCACGCGGCGGACTGCGTGACACTGCTGATACCGCCCTGGAGGAAAGCGCAAGTGCATGCCCGCATTCGAGACGAGGACTGACTCCCCTGGGGAGACTCCAGAATTACCCCAAGGTCCATGTCAGCACTGGAGAGGAATCCTCAGGTTCCGGCCCCGACTCCACACAAGGTCTTAGGCCCCGGCATCTACGGGAGAGGAATCCCGAGAGGCCCCCGAGGAACTCGCATGGGGACTGGCCTTTCCTGAGGTCATCAGAGCGGGTCCCTGAGGTCCCCGTCGTAAGTCGAGAGCACCTGCCGCAACTCGAGAAAATCCAGGAGGTTTTGCCCTGCAGGCGAGATGAGGCCCATTTCCGCTGAGGCTTCTCGAGGCTAATCACATCTAACCACTGGAACATCCAAAGGGTCCTTCTCACCCTTGCTGTAACTCAAGAAGTTCCCCGACATACCCGTCTCCACTCTAGAGGAAGCACGAGGGTGCCGCACACATCCAGGGGAGCCCCGTTTCCGCCTCCTAGCTCGAGATGAGGGATCCTTTCCCTGTTTCGTAGGGAAAGAATTCCCGGCGTTCCCGTCGCATCTCAAGAGGAGGCGCTCTCCACAGGAAAGGCGAGAGGAACTCCAGGGTCGTGCCACCATTCCAAGAGTCCCCCAGATGTGTCAGTCCATTCCAGAGGAACCTGTTTTCCCTGCACTGCCTTGACGTTGAAGCCGAGGATCGACTCCCACCACGTGTGCACGTGGGACAGCCCTGTGGGAAAGCCTCGTGGGAAAGCCTCGTGGGAAAGACTCGAGGGAAAACCATAGATCCTTTGATCCATTGGGCGGACTGCGTGACACTGCTGCTACCGCTCTGGAGGAAAGCGCAAGTGCATGCCCTCATTCGAGACGAGGACTGACTCCCCTGGGGAGACTCCAGAAGTACCCCAAGCTCCATGTCAGCACTGGAGAGGAATCCTCAGGTTCCGGCCCCGACTCCACACAAGGTCTTAGGCCCCGGCATCGACGGGAGAGGAATCCCGAGAGGCCGCCGAGGAACTCGCATGGGGACTGGCCTTTCCTGAGGCCACCAGAGCGGGTCCCTGAGGTCCCGGTCGTAAGTCGAGAGCACCTGCTGCAACTCGAGAAAATCCAGGAGGTTTTGCCCTCCAGGCGAGATGAGGCCCATTTCCGCTGAGGCTTCTCGAGGCTAATCACGTCTAACCACTGGAACTTCCAAAGGGTCCTTCACACCCTTGCTGCAACTGAAGAAGTTCCCCGACATACCCGTCTCCACTCGAGAGGAAGCACGTGGTGTCCCGCACACATCCAGGGGATCCCCGTTTCGGCCTCCTAGCTCGAGATGAGGGATCCTTTCCCTGTTTCGTAGGGAAAGAATTCCCGGCGTTCCCGTCGCATCTCAAGAGGAGGCGCTCTAAACAGGAAAGGCGAGAGGAACTCCAGGGTCGTGCCACCATTCCAAGACTCCCCCGGATGTGTCAGTCCATTCCAGAGGAACCTGTTTTCCCTGCACTGCCTTGACGTTCAAGCCGAGGATCGACTCCCACCACGTGTACACGTGGGACAGCCCTGTGGGAAAGCCTCGTGGGAAAGCCTCGTGGGAAAGACTCGAGGGAAAACCATAGATCCTTTGATCCACGCGGCGGACTGCGTGACACTGCTGCTACCGCTGTGGAGGAAAGCGCAAGTGCATGCCCGCATTCGAGACGACGACTGACTCCCCTGGGGAGACTCCAGAAGTACCCCAAGATCCATGTCAGCACTGGAGAGCAATACTCAGGTTCCGGCCCCGACTCCACACAAGGTCTTAGGCCCCGGCATCCACGGGAGAGGAATCCCGAGAGGCCCCCGAGGAACTCGCATGGGGACTGGCCTTTCCTGAGGCCACCAGAGCGGGTCCCTGAGGTCCTGGTCGTAAGTCGAGAGCACCTGCCGCAACTCGAGAAAATTCAGGAGGTTTTGCCCTCCAGGCGAGATGAGGCACATTTCCGCTGAGGCTTCTCGAGGCTAATCACGTCTAACCACTGGAACTTCCAAAGGGTCCTTCACACCCTTGCTGCAACTCAAGAAGTTCCCTGACATACCCGTCTCCACTCGAGAGGAAGCACGAGGGGTCCCGGACACATCCAGGGGAGCCCCGTTTCCGCCTCCTAGCTCGAGATGAGGGATCCTTTCCCTGTTTCTTAGGGAAAGAATTCCCGGCGTTCCCGTCGCATCTCAAGGGGAGGCGCTCTCCACAGGAAAGGCGAGAGGAACTCCAGGGTCGTGCCACCATTCCAAGAGTCCCCCAGATGAGTCAGTCCATTCCAGAGGAACCTGTTTTCCCTGCACTACCTTGACGTTCAAGCCGAGGATCGACTCCCACCACGTGTGCACTTGGGACAGCCCTGTGGGAAAGCCTCGTGGGAAAGCCTCGTGGGAAAGACTCGAGGGAAAACCATAGATCCTTTGATCCACGCGGCGGACTGCGTGACACTGCTGCTACCGCCCTGGAGGAAAGCACAAGTACATGCCCGCATTCGAGACGAGGATTGACTCCCCTGGGGAGACTCCAGAAGTACCCCAAGATCCATGTCAGCACTGGAGAGGAATCCTCAGGTTCCGGCCCCGACTCCACACAAGGTCTTAGGCCCCGGCATCGACGGGAGAGGAATCCCGAGAGGCCCACGAGGAACTCGCATGGGGACTGGCCTTTCCTGAGGCCACCAGAGCGGGTCCCTGAGGTCCCCGTCGTAAGTCGAGAGCACCTGCCGCAACTCGAGAAAATCCAGGAGGTTTTACCCTCCAGGCGAGATGAGGCCCATTTCCGCTGAGGCTTCTCGAGGCTAATCACATCTAACCACTGGAACATCCAAAGGTTCCTTCACACCCTTGCTGCAACTCAAGAAGTTCCCCGCCATACCCGTCTCCACTCGAGAGGAAGCACGAGGGTCCCGCACACATCCAGGGGAGCCCGGTTTCCGCCTCCTAGCTCGAGATGAGGGATCCTTTCCCTGTTTCGTAGGGAAAGAATTCCCGGCGTTCCCGTCGCATCTCAAGAGGAGGCGCTCTCCACAGGAAAGGCGAGAGGAACTCCAGGGTCGTGCCACCATTCCAAGAGTCCCCCAGATGTGTCAGGCCATTCCAGAGGAACCTGTTTTCCCTGCACTGCCTTGACGTTCAAGTCGAGGATCGACTCCCACCACGTGTGCACGTGGGACAGCCCTGTGGGAAAGCCTCGTGGGAAAGCCTCGTGGGAAAGACTCGAGGGAAAACCATAGATCCTTTGATCCACGCGGCGGATTGCGTGACACTGCTGCTACCGCTCTGGAGGAAAGCGCAAGTGCATGCCCGCATTCGAGACGAGGACTGACTCCCCTGGGGAGACTCCAGAAGTACCCCAAGATCCATGTCAGCACTGGAGCGGAATCCTCAGGTTCCGGCCCCGACTCCACACAAGGTCTTAGGCCCCGGCATCGACGGGAGAGGAATCCCGAGAGGCCCCCACGAACTCGCATGGGGACTGGCCTTTCCTGAGGCCACCAGAGCGGGTCGCTGAGGTCCCCGTCGTAAGTCGAGAGCACCTGCCGCAACTCGAGAAAATCCAGGAGGTTTTGCCCTCCAGGCGAGATGAGGCCCATTTCCGCTGAGGCTTCTCGAGGCTAATCACATCTAACCACTGGAACATCCAAAGGGTCCTTCTCACCCTTGCTGCAACTCAAGAAGTTCCCCGACATACCCGTCTCCACTCGAGAGGAAGCACGAGGGTCCCGCACACATCCAGGGGAGCCCCGTTTCCGCCTCCTAGCTCGAGATGAGGGATCCTTTCCCTGTTTCGTAGGGAAAGAATTCCCGGCGTTCCCGTCGCATCTCAAGAGGAGGCGCTCTCCACAGGAAAGGCGAGAGGAACTCCAGGGTCGTGCCACCATTCCAAGACTCCCCCGGATGTGTCAGTCCATTCCAGAGGAACCAATTTTCCCTGCACTGCCTTGACGTTCAAGCCGAGGATCGACTCCCACCACGTATGCACGTGGGACAGCCCTGGGGGAAAGCCTCGTGGGAAAGCCTCGTGGGAAAGACTCGAGGGAAAACCATAGATCCTTTGATCCACGCGGCGGACTGCGTGACACTGCTGCTACCGCTCTGGAGGAAAGCGCAATGCATGCCCGCATTCGAGACGAGGACTGACTCCCCTGGGGTGACTCCAGACGTACCCCAAGATCCATGTCAGCACTGGAGAGGAATCCTCAGGTTCCGTCTCCGACTCCACACAAGGTCTTAGGCACCGGCATCGACGGGAGAGGAATCCCGAGAGGCCCCCGAGGATCTCGCATGGGGACTGGCCTTTCCTGAGGCCACCAGAGCGGTTCCCTGAGGTCCCCGTCGTAAGTCGAGAGCACCTGCCGCAACTCGAGAAAATCCAGGAGGTATTGCCCTCCAGGCGAGATGAGGCCCATTTCCGCTGAGGCTTCTCGAGGCCAATCACATCTAACCACTGGAACTTCCAAAGGGTCCTTCACACCCTTGCTGCAACTCAAGAAGTTCCCCGACATACCCGTCTCCACTCGAGAGGAAGCACGTGGTGTCCCGCACACATCCAGGGGAGCCCCGTTTCTGCCTCCTTGCTCGAGATGAGGGATCCTTTCCCTGTTTCGTAGGGAAAGAATTCCCGGCGTTCCCGTCGCATCTCAAGAGGAGGCGCTCTCCACAGGAAAGGCGAGAGGAACTCCAGGGTCGTGCCACCATTCCAAGAGTCCCCCAGATGTGTCAGTCCATTCCAGAGGAACCTGTTTTCCCTGCACTGCCTTGACGTTCAAGCCGAGGATCGACTCCCACCACGTGTGCACGTGGGACAGCCCTGTGGGAAAGCCTCGTGGGAAAGACTCGAGGGAAAACCATAGATCCTTTGATCCACGCGGCGGACTTCGTGACACTGTTGCTACCGCTCTGGAGGAAAGCGCATTGCATGCCCGCATTCGAGACGAGGACTGACTCCCCTGGGGAGACTCCAGAAGTACCCCAAGATCCATGTCAGCACTGGAGAGGAATCCTCAGGTTCCGGCCTCGACTCCACACAAGGTCTTAGGCCCCGGCATCAACGGGAGAGGAATCCCGAGAGGCCCCCGAAGAACTCGCATGGGGACTGGCCTTTCCTGAGGCCACCAGAGCGGTTCGCTGAGGTCCCCGTCGTAAGTCGAGAGCACGTGCCGCAACTCGAGAAAATCCAGGAGGTTTTGCCCTCCAGGCGAGATGAGGCCCATTTCCGCTGAGGCTTCTCGAGGCCAATCACATCTAACCACTGGAACTTCCAAAGGGTCCTTCACACCATTGCTGCAACTCAAGAAGTTCCCCGACATACCCGTCTCCACTCGAGAGGAAGCACGTGGTGTCCCGCACACATCCAGGGGAGCCCCGTTTCCGCCTCCTAGCTCGAGATGAGGGATGCTTTCCCTGTTTCGTAGGGAAAGAATTCCCGGCGTTCCCGTCGCATCTCAAGAGGAGGCGCTCTCCACAGGAAAGGCGAGAGGAACTCCAGGGTCGTGCCACCATTCCAAGAGTCCCCCGGATGTGTCAGTCCATTCCAGAGGAACCTGTTTTCCCTGCACTGCCTTGACGTTCAAGCCGAGGATCGACTCCCACCACGTGTGCACGTGGGACAGCCCTGTGGGAAAGCCTCGTGGGAAAGCCTCGTGGGAAAGACTCGAGGGAAAACCATAGATCCTTTGATCCACGCGGCGGACTGTGTGACTCTGCTGCTACCGCTCTGGAGGAAAGCGCAATGCATGCCCGCATTCGAGACGACGACTGACTCCCCTGGGGAGACTCCAGAAGTACCCCAAGATCCATGTCAGCACTGGAGAGGAATCCTCAGGTTCCGGCCCCGACTCCACACAAGGTCTTAGGCCCCGGCATCGACGGGAGAGGAATCCCGAGACGCCCCTGAGGAACTCGCATGGGGACTGGCCTTTCCTGAGGCCACCAGAGCGTTTCCCTGAGGTCCCCGTCGTAAGTCGAGAGCACCTGCCGCAACTCTAGAAAATCCAGGAGGTTTTGCCCTCCAGGTGAGATGAGGCCCATTTCCACTGAGGCTTCTCGAGGCCAATCACATCTAACCACTAGAACTTCCAAAGGGTCCTTCACACCCTTGCTGCAACTCAAGAAGTTCCCCGACATACCCGTCTCCACTCGAGAGGAAGCACGTGGGGTCCCGCACACATCCAGGGGAGCCCCGTTTCCGCCTCCTAGCTCGAGATGAGGGATCCTTTCCCTGTTTCGTAGGGAAAGAATTCCCGGCGTTCCCGTCGCATCTCAAGAGGAGGCGCTCTCCACAGGAAAGGCGAGAGGAACTCCAGGGTCGTGACACCATTCCAAGAGTCCCCCAGATGTGTCAGTCCATTCCAGAGGAACCTATTTTCCCTGCACTGCCTTGACGTTAAAGCCGAGGATCGACTCCCACCACGTGTGCACGTGGGACAGCCCTGTGGGAAAGCCTCGTGGGAAAGACTCGAGGGAAAACCATAGATCCTTTGATCCACGCGGCGGACTGCGTGACACTGCTGCTACCGCTGTGGAGGAAAGCGCAAGTGCATGCCCGCATTCGAGACGAGGACTGACTCACCTGGGGAGACTCCAGAAGTACCCGAAGATCCATGTCAGCACTGGAGAGCAATCCTCAGGTTCCGGCCCCGACTCCACACAAGGTCTTAGGCCCCGGCATCGACGGGAGAGGAATCCCGAGAGGCCCCCGAGGAACTTGCATGGGGACTGGCCTTTCCTGAGGCCACCAGAGCGGGTCCCTGAGGTCCCCGTCGTAAGTCGAGAGCACCTGCCGCAACTCGAGAAAATCCACGAGGTTTTGCCCTCCAGGCGAGATGAGGCCCATTTCCGCTGAGGCTTCTCGAGGCTAATCACGTCTAACCACTGGAACTTCCAAAGGTTCCTTCACACCCTTGCTGCAACTCAAGAAGTTCCCCGACATACCCGTCTCCACTCGAGAGGAAGCACGTGGTGTCCCGCACACATCCAGGGGAGCCCCGTTTCCGCCTCCTAGCTCGAGATGAGGGATCCTTTCCCTGTTTCGTAGGGAAAGAATTCCCGGCGTTCCCGTCGCATCTCAAGAGGAGGCGCTCTCCACAGGAAAGGCGAGAGGAACTCCAGGGTCGTGCCACCATTCCAAGAGTCCCCCAGATGTGTCAGTCCATTCCAGAGGAACCTGTTTTCCCTGCACTGCCTTGACGTTCAAGCCGAGGATCGACTCCTACCACGTGTGCACGTGGGAAAGCCCTGTGGGAAAGCCTCGTGGGAAAGCCTCGTGGGAAAGACTCGAGGGAAAACCATAGATCCTTTGATCCACGCGGCGGACTGCGTGACACTGCTGCTACCGCTCTGGAGGAAAGCGCAATGCATGCCCGCATTCGAGACGAGGACTGACTCCCCTGGGGAGACTCCAGACGTACCCCAAGATCCATCTCAGCACTGGAGAGGAATCCTCAGGTTCCGGCCCCGACTCCACACAAGGTCTTAGGCCCCGGCATCGACGGGAGAGGAATCCCGAGAGGCCCCCGAGGAACTCGCATGGGGACTGGCCTTTCCTGAGGCCACCAGAGCGGGTCCCTGAGGTCCCCGTCGTAAGTCGAGAGCACCTGCCGCAACTCATGAAAATCCAGGAGGTTTTGCCCTCCAGGCGAGATGAGGCCCATTTCCGCTGAGGCTTCTCGAGGCCAATCACATCTAACCACTGGAACTTCCAAAGGGTCCTTCACACCATTGCTGCAACTCAAGAAGTTCCCCGACATACCCGTCTCCACTCGAGAGGAAGCACGTGTGGTCCCGCACACATCCAGGGGAGCCCCGTTTCCGCCTCCTAGCTCGAGATGAGGGATCCTTTCCCTGTTTCGTAGGGAAAGAATTCCCGGCGTTCCCGTCGCATCTCAAGAGGAGGCGCTCTCCGCAGGAAAGGCGAGAGGAACTCCAGGGTCGTGCCACCATTCCAAGAGTCCCCCAGATGTGTCAGTCCATTCCAGAGGAACCTGTTTTCCCTGCACTGCCTTGACGTTCAAGCCGAGGATCGACTCCCACCACGTGTGCACGTGGGACAGCCCTGTGGGAAAGCCTCGTGGGAAAGCCTCGTGGGAAAGACTCGAGGGAAAACCATAGATCCTTTGATCCACGCGGCGGACTGCGTGACACTGCTGCTACCGCTCTGGAGGAAAGCCCAAGTGCATGCCCGCATTCGAGACGAGGACTGACTCCCCTGGGGAGACTCCAGAAGTACCCCAAGATCCATGTCAGCACTGGAGAGGAATCCTCAGGTTCCGGCCCCGACTCCACACAAGGTCTTAGGCCCCGGCATCGACGGGAGAGGAATCCCGAGAGGCCCCCGAGGAACTCGCATGGGGACTGGCCTTTCCTGAGGCCACCAGAGCGGGTCCCTGAGGTCCCCGTCGTAAGTCGAGAGCACCTGCCGCAACTCGAGAAAATCCAGGAGGTTTTGCCCTCCAGGCGAGATGAGGCCCATTTCCGCTGAGGCTTCTCGAGGCTAATCACGTCTAACCACTGGAACTTCCAAAGGGTCCTTCACACCCTTGCTGTAACTCAAGAAGTTCCCCGACATACCCGTCTCCACTCTAGAGGAAGCACGAGGGTGCCGCACACATCCAGGGGAGCCCCGTTTCCGCCTCCTAGCTCGAGATGAGGGATCCTTTCCCTGTTTCGTAGGGAAAGAATTCCCGGCGTTCCCGTCGCATCTCAAGAGGAGGCGCTCTCCACAGGAAAGGCGAGAGGAACTCCAGGGTCGTGCCACCATTCCAAGAGTCCCCCAGATGTGTCAGTCCATTCCAGAGGAACCTGTTTTCCCTGCACTGCCTTGACGTTGAAGCCGAGGATCGACTCCCACCACGTGTGCACGTGGGACAGCCCTGTGGGAAAGCCTCGTGGGAAAGCCTCGTGGGAAAGACTCGAGGGAAAACCATAGATCCTTTGATCCATTGGGCGGACTGCGTGACACTGCTGCTACCGCTCTGGAGGAAAGCGCAAGTGCATGCCCTCATTCGAGACGAGGACTGACTCCCCTGGGGAGACTCCAGAAGTACCCCAAGATCCATGTCAGCACTGGAGAGGAATCCTCAGGTTCCGGCCCCGACTCCACACAAGGTCTTAGGCCCCGGCATCGACGGGAGAGGAATCCCGAGAGGCCGCCGAGGAACTCGCATGGGGACTGGCCTTTCCTGAGGCCACCAGAGCGGGTCCCTGAGGTCCCGGTCGTAAGTCGAGAGCACCTGCTGCAACTCGAGAAAATCCAGGAGGTTTTGCCCTCCAGGCGAGATGAGGCCCATTTCCGCTGAGGCTTCTCGAGGCTAATCACGTCTAACCACTGGAACTTCCAAAGGGTCCTTCACACCCTTGCTGCAACTGAAGAAGTTCCCCGACATACCCGTCTCCACTCGAGAGGAAGCACGTGGTGTCCCGCACACATCCAGGGGAGCCCCGTTTCGGCCTCCTAGCTCGAGATGAGGGATCCTTTCCCTGTTTCGTAGGGAAAGAATTCCCGGCGTTCCTGTCGCATCTCAAGAGGAGGCGCTCTAAACAGGAAAGGCGAGAGGAACTCCAGGGTCGTGCCACCATTCCAAGACTCCCCCGGATGTGTCAGTCCATTCCAGAGGAACCTGTTTTCCCTGCACTGCCTTGACGTTCAAGCCGAGGATCGACTCCCACCACGTGTACACGTGGGACAGCCCTGTGGGAAAGCCTCGTGGGAAAGCCTCGTGGGAAAGACTCGAGGGAAAACCATAGATCCTTTGATCCACGCGGCGGACTGCGTGACACTGCTGCTACCGCTGTGGAGGAAAGCGCAAGTGCATGCCCGCATTCGAGACGACGACTGACTCCCCTGGGGAGACTCCAGAAGTACCCCAAGATCCATGTCAGCACTGGAGAGCAATACTCAGGTTCCGGCCCCGACTCCACACAAGGTCTTAGGCCCCGGCATCCACGGGAGAGGAATCCCGAGAGGCCCCCGAGGAACTCGCATGGGGACTGGCCTTTCCTGAGGCCACCAGAGCGGGTCCCTGAGGTCCTGGTCGTAAGTCGAGAGCACCTGCCGCAACTCGAGAAAATTCAGGAGGTTTTGCCCTCCAGGCGAGATGAGGCACATTTCCGCTGAGGCTTCTCGAGGCTAATCACGTCTAACCACTGGAACTTCCAAAGGGTCCTTCACACCCTTGCTGCAACTCAAGAAGTTCCCTGACATACCCGTCTCCACTCGAGAGGAAGCACGAGGGGTCCCGGACACATCCAGGGGAGCCCCGTTTCCGCCTCCTAGCTCGAGATGAGGGATCCTTTCCCTGTTTCTTAGGGAAAGAATTCCCGGCGTTCCCGTCGCATCTCAAGGGGAGGCGCTCTCCACAGGAAAGGCGAGAGGAACTCCAGGGTCGTGCCACCATTCCAAGAGTCCCCCAGATGAGTCAGTCCATTCCAGAGGAACCTGTTTTCCCTGCACTACCTTGACGTTCAAGCCGAGGATCGACTCCCACCACGTGTGCACTTGGGACAGCCCTGTGGGAAAGCCTCGTGGGAAAGCCTCGTGGGAAAGACTCGAGGGAAAACCATAGATCCTTTGATCCACGCGGCGGACTGCGTGACACTGCTGCTACCGCCCTGGAGGAAAGCACAAGTGCATGCCCGCATTCGAGACGAGGATTGACTCCCATGGGGAGACTCCAGAAGTACCCCAAGATCCATGTCAGCACTGGAGAGGAATCCTCAGGTTCCGGCCCCGACTCCACACAAGGTCTTAGGCCCCGGCATCGACGGGAGAGGAATCCCGAGAGGCCCACGAGGAACTCGCATGGGGACTGGCCTTTCCTGAGGCCACCAGAGCGGGTCCCTGAGGTCCCCGTCGTAAGTCGAGAGCACCTGCCGCAACTCGAGAAAATCCAGGAGGTTTTACCCTCCAGGCGAGATGAGGCCCATTTCCGCTGAGGCTTCTCGAGGCTAATCACATCTAACCACTGGAACATCCAAAGGGTCCTTCTCACCCATTGCTGCAACTCAAGAAGTTCCCCGCCATACCCGTCTCCACTCGAGAGGAAGCACGAGGGTCCCGCACACATCCAGGGGAGCCCGGTTTCCGCCTCCTAGCTCGAGATGAGGGATCCTTTCCCTGTTTCGTAGGGAAAGAATTCCCGGCGTTCCCGTCGCATCTCAAGAGGAGGCGCTCTCCACAGGAAAGGCGAGAGGAACTCCAGGGTCGTGCCACCATTCCAAGAGTCCCCCAGATGTGTCAGGCCATTCCAGAGGAACCTGTTTTCCCTGCACTGCCTTGACGTTCAAGTCGAGGATCGACTCCCACCACGTGTGCACGTGGGACAGCCCTGTGGGAAAGCCTCGTGGGAAAGCCTCGTGGGAAAGACTCGAGGGAAAACCATAGATCCTTTGATCCACGCGGCGGATTGCGTGACACTGCTGCTACCGCTCTGGAGGAAAGCGCAAGTGCATGCCCGCATTCGAGACGAGGACTGACTCCCCTGGGGAGACTCCAGAAGTACCCCAAGATCCATGTCAGCACTGGAGCGGAATCCTCAGGTTCCGGCCCCGACTCCACACAAGGTCTTAGGCCCCGGCATCGACGGGAGAGGAATCCCGAGAGGCCCCCACGAACTCGCATGGGGACTGGCCTTTCCTGAGGCCACCAGAGCGGGTCGCTGAGGTCCCCGTCGTAAGTCGAGAGCACCTGCCGCAACACGAGAAAATCCAGGAGGTTTTGCCCTCCAGGCGAGATGAGGCCCATTTCCGCTGAGGCTTCTCGAGGCTAATCACATCTAACCACTGGAACATCCAAAGGGTCCTTCTCACCCTTGCTGCAACTCAAGAAGTTCCCCGACATACCCGTCTCCACTCGAGAGGAAGCACGAGGGTCCCGCACACATCCAGGGGAGCCCCGTTTCCGCCTCCTAGCTCGAGATGAGGGATCCTTTCCCTGTTTCGTAGGGAAAGAATTCCCGGCGTTCCCGTCGCATCTCAAGAGGAGGCGCTCTCCACAGGAAAGGCGAGAGGAACTCCAGGGTCGTGCCACCATTCCAAGACTCCCCCGGATGTGTCAGTCCATTCCAGAGGAACCAATTTTCCCTGCACTGCCTTGACGTTCAAGCCGAGGATCGACTCCCACCACGTGTGCACGTGGGACAGCCCTGGGGGAAAGCCTCGTGGGAAAGCCTCGTGGGAAAGACTCGAGGGAAAACCATAGATCCTTTGATCCACGCGGCGGACTGCGTGACACTGCTGCTACCGCTCTGGAGGAAAGCGCAATGCATGCCCGCATTCGAGACGAGGACTGACTCCCCTGGGGTGACTCCAGACGTACCCCAAGATCCATGTCAGCACTGGAGAGGAATCCTCAGGTTCCGTCTCCGACTCCACACAAGGTCTTAGGCACCGGCATCGACGGGAGAGGAATCCCGAGAGGCCCCCGAGGATCTCGCATGGGGACTGGCCTTTCCTGAGGCCACCAGAGCGGTTCCCTGAGGTCCCCGTCGTAAGTCGAGAGCACCTGCCGCAACTCGAGAAAATCCAAGAGGTATTGCCCTCCAGGCGAGATGAGGCCCATTTCCGCTGAGGCTTCTCGAGGCCAATCACATCTAACCACTGGAACTTCCAAAGGGTCCTTCACACCCTTGCTGCAACTCAAGAAGTTCCCCGACATACCCGTCTCCACTCGAGAGGAAGCACGTGGTGTCCCGCACACATCCAGGGGAGCCCCGTTTCCGCCTCCTTGCTCGAGATGAGGGATCCTTTCCCTGTTTCGTAGGGAAAGAATTCCCGGCGTTCCCGTCGCATCTCAAGAGGAGGCGCTCTCCACAGGAAAGGCGAGAGGAACTCCAGGGTCGTGCCACCATTCCAAGAGTCCCCCAGATGTGTCAGTCCATTCCAGAGGAACCTGTTTTCCCTGCACTGCCTTGACGTTCAAGCCGAGGATCGACTCCCACCACGTGTGCACGTGGGAGAGCCCTGTGGGAAAGCCTCGTGGGAAAGACTCGAGGGAAAACCATAGATCCTTTGATCCACGCGGCGGACTTCGTGACACTGTTGCTACCGCTCTGGAGGAAAGCGCATTGCATGCCCGCATTCGAGACGAGGACTGACTCCCCTGGGGAGACTCCAGAAGTACCCCAAGATCCATGTCAGCACTGGAGAGGAATCCTCAGGTTCCGGCCTCGACTCCACACAAGGTCTTAGGCCCCGGCATCAACGGGAGAGGAATCCCGAGAGGCCCCCGAAGAACTCGCATGGGGACTGGCCTTTCCTGAGGCCACCAGAGCGGTTCCCTGAGGTCCCCGTCGTAAGTCGAGAGCACGTGCCGCAACTCGAGAAAATCCAGGAGGTTTTGCCCTCCAGGCGAGATGAGGCCCATTTCCGCTGAGGCTTCTCGAGGCCAATCACATCTAACCACTGGAACTTCCAAAGGGTCCTTCACACCATTGCTGCAACTCAAGAAGTTCCCCGACATACCCGTCTCCACTCGAGAGGAAGCACGTGGTGTCCCGCACACATCCAGGGGAGCCCCGTTTCCGCCTCCTAGCTCGAGATGAGGGATGCTTTCCCTGTTTCGTAGGGAAAGAATTCCCGGCGTTCCCGTCGCATCTCAAGAGGAGGCGCTCTCCACAGGAAAGGCGAGAGGAACTCCAGGGTCGTGCCACCATTCCAAGAGTCCCCCGGATGTGTCAGTCCATTCCAGAGGAACCTGTTTTCCCTGCACTGCCTTGACGTTCAAGCCGAGGATCGACTCCCACCACGTGTGCACGTGGGACAGCCCTGTGGGAAAGCCTCGTGGGAAAGCCTCGTGGGAAAGACTCGAGGGAAAACCATAGATCCTTTGATCCACGCGGCGGACTGTGTGACTCTGCTGCTACCGCTCTGGAGGAAAGCGCAATGCATGCCCGCATTCGAGACGACGACTGACTCCCCTGGGGAGACTCCAGAAGTACCCCAAGATCCATGTCAGCACTGGAGAGGAATCCTCAGGTTCCGGCCCCGACTCCACACAAGGTCTTAGGCCCCGGCATCGACGGGAGAGGAATCCCGAGACGCCCCTGAGGAACTCGCATGGGGACTGGCCTTTCCTGAGGCCACCAGAGCGGGTCCCTGAGGTCCCCGTCGTAAGTCGAGAGCACCTGCCGCAACTCTAGAAAATCCAGGAGGTTTTGCCCTCCAGGTGAGATGAGGCCCATTTCCACTGAGGCTTCTCGAGGCCAATCACATCTAACCACTAGAACTTCCAAAGGGTCCTTCACACCCTTGCTGCAACTCAAGAAGTTCCCCGACATACCCGTCTCCACTCGAGAGGAAGCACGTGGGGTCCCGCACACATCCAGGGGAGCCCCGTTTCCGCCTCCTAGCTCGAGATGAGGGATCCTTTCCCTGTTTCGTAGGGAAAGAATTCCCGGCGTTCCCGTCGCATCTCAAGAGGAGGCGCTCTCCACAGGAAAGGCGAGAGGAACTCCAGGGTCGTGACACCATTCCAAGAGTCCCCCAGATGTGTCAGTCCATTCCAGAGGAACCTATTTTCCCTGCACTGCCTTGACGTTAAAGCCGAGGATCGACTCCCACCACGTGTGCACGTGGGACAGCCCTGTGGGAAAGCCTCGTGGGAAAGACTCGAGGGAAAACCATAGATCCTTTGATCCACGCGGCGGACTGCGTGACACTGCTGCTACCGCTGTGGAGGAAAGCGCAAGTGCATGCCCGCATTCGAGACGAGGACTGACTCACCTGGGGAGACTCCAGAAGTACCCGAAGATCCATGTCAGCACTGGAGAGCAATCCTCAGGTTCCGGCCCCGACTCCACACAAGGTCTTAGGCCCCGGCATCGACGGGAGAGGAATCCCGAGAGGCCCCCGAGGAACTTGCATGGGGACTGGCCTTTCCTGAGGCCACCAGAGCGGGTCCCTGAGGTCCCCGTCGTAAGTCGAGAGCACCTGCCGCAACTCGAGAAAATCCACGAGGTTTTGCCCTCCAGGCGAGATGAGGCCCATTTCCGCTGAGGCTTCTCGAGGCTAATCACGTCTAACCACTGGAACTTCCAAAGGTTCCTTCACACCCTTGCTGCAACTCAAGAAGTTCCCCGACATACCCGTCTCCACTCGAGAGGAAGCACGTGGTGTCCCGCACACATCCAGGGGAGCCCCGTTTCCGCCTCCTAGCTCGAGATGAGGGATCCTTTCCCTGTTTCGTAGGGAAAGAATTCCCGGCGTTCCCGTCGCATCTCAAGAGGAGGCGCTCTCCACAGGAAAGGCGAGAGGAACTCCAGGGTCGTGCCACCATTCCAAGAGTCCCCCAGATGTGTCAGTCCATTCCAGAGGAACCTGTTTTCCCTGCACTGCCTTGACGTTCAAGCCGAGGATCGACTCCTACCACGTGTGCACGTGGGACAGCCCTGTGGGAAAGCCTCGTGGGAAAGCCTCGTGGGAAAGACTCGAGGGAAAACCATAGATCCTTTGATCCACGCGGCGGACTGCGTGACACTGCTGCTACCGCTCTGGAGGAAAGCGCAATGCATGCCCGCATTCGAGACGAGGACTGACTCCCCTGGGGAGACTCCAGACGTACCCCAAGATCCATCTCAGCACTGGAGAGGAATCCTCAGGTTCCGGCCCCGACTCCACACAAGGTCTTAGGCCCCGGCATCGACGGGAGAGGAATCCCGAGAGGCCCCCGAGGAACTCGCATGGGGACTGGCCTTTCCTGAGGCCACCAGAGCGGGTCCCTGAGGTCCCCGTCGTAAGTCGAGAGCACCTGCCGCAACTCATGAAAATCCAGGAGGTTTTGCCCTCCAGGCGAGATGAGGCCCATTTCCGCTGAGGCTTCTCGAGGCCAATCACATCTAACCACTGGAACTTCCAAAGGGTCCTTCACACCATTGCTGCAACTCATGAAGTTCCCCGACATACCCGTCTCCACTCGAGAGGAAGCACGTGTGGTCCCGCACACATCCAGGGGAGCCCCGTTTCCGCCTCCTAGCTCGAGATGAGGGATCCTTTCCCTGTTTCGTAGGGAAAGAATTCCCGGCGTTCCCGTCGCATCTCAAGAGGAGGCGCTCTCCGCAGGAAAGGCGAGAGGAACTCCAGGGTCGTGCCACCATTCCAAGAGTCCCCCAGATGTGTCAGTCCATTCCAGAGGAACCTGTTTTCCCTGCACTGCCTTGACGTTCAAGCCGAGGATCGACTCCCACCACGTGTGCACGTGGGACAGCCCTGTGGGAAAGCCTCGTGGGAAAGCCTCGTGGGAAAGACTCGAGGGAAAACCATAGATCCTTTGATCCACGCGGCGGACTGCGTGACACTGCTGCTACCGCTCTGGAGGAAAGCCCAAGTGCATGCCCGCATTCGAGACGAGGACTGACTCCCCTGGGGAGACTCCAGAAGTACCCCAAGATCCATGTCAGCACTGGAGAGGAATCCTCAGGTTCCGGCCCCGACTCCACACAAGGTCTTAGGCCCCGGCATCGACGGGAGAGGAATCCCGAGAGGCCCCCGAGGAACTCGCATGGGGACTGGCCTTTCCTGAGGCCACCAGAGCGGGTCCCTGAGGTCCCCGTCGTAAGTCGAGAGCACCTGCCGCAACTCGAGAAAATCCAGGAGGTTTTGCCCTCCAGGCGAGATGAGGCCCATTTCCGCTGAGGCTTCTCGAGGCCAATCACATCTAACCACTGGAACTTCCAAAGGGTCCTTCACACCATTGCTGCAACTCAAGAAGTTCCCCGACATACCCGTCTCCACTCGAGAGGAAGCACGTGGGGTCCCGCACACATCCAGGGGAGCCCCGTTTCCACCTCCTAGCTCGAGATGAGGGATCCTTTCCCTGTTTCGTAGGGAAAGAATTCCCGGCGTTCCCGTCGCATCTCAAGAGGAGGCGCTCTCCACAGGAAAGGCGAGAGGAACTCCAGGGTCGTGCCACCTTTCCAAGAGTCCCCCAGATGTGTCAGTCCATTCCAGAGGAACCTGTTTTCCCTGCACTGCCTTGACGTTCAAGCCGAGGATCGACTCCCACCACGTGTGCACGTGGGACAGCCCTGTGGGAAAGCCTCGTGGGAAAGCCTCGTGGGAAAGACTCGAGGGAAAACCATAGATCCTTTGATCCACGCGGCGGACTGCGTGACACTGCTGCTACCGCTCTGGAGGAAAGCGCAAGTGCATGCCCGCATTCGAGACGAGGACTGACTCTCCTGGGGAGACTCCAGAAGTACCCCAAGATCCATGTCAGCACTGGAGAGGAATCCTCAGGTTCTGGCCCCGACTCCACACAAGGTCTTAGGCCCCGGCATCGACGGGAGAGGAATCCCGAGAGGCCCCCGAGGAACTCGCATGGGGACTGGCCTTTCCTGAGGCCACCAGAGCGGGTGCCTGAGGTCCCCGTCGTAAGTCGAGAGCACCTGCAGCAACTCGAGGAAATCAAGGAGGTTTTGCCCTCCAGGCGAGATGAGGCCCATTTCCGCTGAGGCTTCTCGAGGCTAATCACGTCTAACCACTGGAACTTCCAAAGGGTCCTTCACAACCTTGCTGCAACTCAAGAAGTTCCCCGACATACCCGTCTCCACTCGAGAGGAAGCACGAGGGTCCCGCACACATCCAGGGGAGCCCCGTTTCCGCCTCCTAGCTCGAGATGAGGGATCCTTTCCCTGTTTCGTAGGGAAAGAATTCCCGGCGTTCCCGTCGCATCTCAAGAGGAGGCGCTCTCCACAGGAAAGGCGAGAGGAACTCCAGGGTCGTGCCACCATTCCAAGAGTCCCCCAGATGTGTCAGTCCATTCCAGAGGAACCTGTTTTCCCTGCACTGCCTTGACGTTCAAGCCGAGGATCGAGTCCCACCACGTGTGCACGTGGGACAGCCCTGTGGGAAAGCCTCGTGGGAAAGCCTCGTGGGAAAGACTCGAGGGAAAACCATAGATCCTTTGATCCACGCGGAGGACTGCGTGACACTGCTGCTACCGCTCTGGAGGAAAGGGCAAGTGCATGACCGCGTTCGAGACGAGGACTGACTCCCCTGGGGAGACTCCAGAAGTACCCCAAGATCCATGTCAGCACTGGAGAGGAATCCTCAGGTTCCGGCCCCGACTCCGCACATGGTCTTAGGCCCCGGCATCGACGGGAGAGGAATCCCGAGAGGCCCCCGAGGAACTCGCATGGGGACTGGCCTTTCCTGAGGCCACCAAAGCGGGTCCCTGAGGTCCCCGTCGTAATTCGAGAGCACCTGCCGCAACTCGAGGAAATCCAGGAGGTTTTGCCCTCCAGGCGAGATGAGGCCCATTTCCGCTGAGGCTTCTCGAGGCTAATCACGTCTAACCACTGGAACTTCCAAAGGGTCCTTCACACCCTTGCTGCAACTCAAGAAGTTCCCCGACATACCCGTCTCCACTCGAGAGGAAGCACGTGTGGTCCCGCACACATCCAGGGGAGCCCCGTTTCCGCCTCCTAGCTCGAGATGAGGGATCCTTTCCCTGTTTCGTAGGGAAAGAATTCCCGGCGTTCCCGTCGCATCTCAAGAGGAGGCGCTCTCCACAGGAAAGGCGAGAGGAACTCCAGGGTCATGCCACCATTCCAAGAGTCCCCCAGATGTGTCAATCCATTCCAGAGGAACCTGTTTTCCCTGCACTGCCTTGACGTTCAAGCCGAGGATCGAGTCCCACCACGTGTGCACGTGGGACAGCCCTGTGGGAAAGCCTCGTGGGAAAGCCTCGTGGTAAAGACTCGAGGGAAAACCATAGATCCTTTGATCCACGCGGCGGACTGCGTGACACTGCTGCTACCGCTCTGGAGGAAAGCGCAAGTGCATGCCCGCTTTCGAGACGAGGACTGACTCCCCTGGGGAGACTCCAGAAGTACCCCAAGATCCATGTCAGCACTGGAGAGGAATCCTCAGGTTCCGGCCCCGACTCCACACAAGGTCTTAGGCCCCGGCATCGACGGGAGAGGAATCCCGAGAGGCCCCCGAGGAACTCGCATGGGGACTGGCCTTTCCTGAGGCCACCAGAGCGGGTCCCTGAGGTCCCCGTCGTAAGTCGAGAGCACCTGCCGCAACTCGAGAAAATCCAGGAGGTTTTCACCTCCAGGCGAGATGAGGCCCATTTCCGCTGAGGCTTCTCGAGGCCAATCACATCTAACCACTGGAACTTCCAAAGGGTCCTTCATACCCTTGCTGCAACTCAAGAAGTTCCCCGACATACCCGTCTGCACTCGAGAGGAAGCACGTGGTGTCCCGCACACAGCCAGGGGAGCCCCGTTTCCGCCTCCTAGCTCGAGATGAGGGATCCTTTCCCTGTTTCGTAGGGAAAGAATTACCGGCGTTCCCGTCGCATCTCAAGAGGAGGCGCTCTCCACAGGAAAGGCGAGAGGAACTCCAGGGTCGTGCCACCATTCCAAGAGTCCCCCAGATGTTTCAGTCCATTCCAGAGGAACCTGTTTTCCCTGCACTGCCTTGACGTTCAAGCTGAGGATCGACTCCCACCACGTGTGCACGTGGGACAGCCCTGTGGGAAAGCCTCGTGGGAAAGCCTCGTGGGAAAGACTCGAGGGAAAACCATAGATCCTTTGATCCACGCGGCGGACTGCGTGACACTGCTGCTACCGCTCTGGAGGAAAGCGCAAGTGCATGCCCGCATTCGAGACGAGGACTGACTCCCCTGGGGAGACTCCAGAAGTACCCCAAGATCCATGTAAGCACTGGAGAGCAATCCTCAGGTTCCGGCCCCGACTCCACACAAGGTCTTAGGCCCCGGCATCGACGGGAGAGGAATCCCGAGAGGCCCCCGAGGAACTCGCATGGGGACTGGCCTTTCCTGAGGCCACCAGAGCGGGTCCCTGAGGTCCCCGTCGTAAGTCGAGAGCACCTGCCGCAACTCGAGAAAATCCAGGAGGTTTTGCCCTCCAGGCGAGATGAGGCCCATTTCCGCTGAGGCTTCTCGAGGCTAATCACATCTAACCACTGGAACTTCCAAAGGGTCCTTCACACCCTTGCTGCAACTCAAGAAGTTCCCCGAGATACCCGTTTCCACTCGAGAGGAAGCACGTGGGGTCTGGCACACATCCAGGGGAGCCCCGTTTCCGCCTGCTAGCTCGAGATGAGGGATCCTTTCCCTGTTTCGTAGGGAAAGAATTCCCGGCGTTCCCGTCGCATCTCAAGAGGAGGCGCTCTCCACAGGAAAGGCGAGAGGAACTCCAGGGTCGTGCCACCATTCCAAGACTCCCCCGGATGCGTCAGTCCATTCCAGAGGAACCTGTTTTCCCTGCACTGCCTTGACGTTCAAGCCGAGGATCGACTCCCAGCACGTGTGCACGTGGGACAGCCCTGTGGGAAAGCCTCGTGGGAAAGCCTCGTGGGAAAGACTCGAGGGAAAACCATAGATCCTTTGATCCACGCGGCGGACTGCGTGACACTGCTGCTACCGCCCTGGAGGAAAGCGCAAGTGCATGCCCGCATTCGAGACGAGGACTGACTCCCCTGGGGAGACTCCAGAAGTACCCCACGATCCATGTCAGCACTGGAGAGGAATCCTCAGGTTCCGGCCCCGACTCCACACAAGGTCTTAGGCCCCGGCATCTACGGGAGAGGAATCCCGAGAGACCCCCGAGGAACTCGCATGGGGACTGGCCTTTCCTGAGGTCATCAGAGCGGGTCCCTGAGGTCCCCGTCGTAAGTCGAGAGCACGTGCCGCAACTCGAGAAAATCCAGGAGGTTTTGCCCTGCAGGCGAGATGAGGCCCATTTCCGCTGAGGCTTCTCGAGGCTAATCACATCTAACCACTGGAACATCCAAAGGGTCCTTCTCACCCTTGCTGCAACTCAAGAAGTTCCCCGACATACCCGTCTCCACTCGAGAGGAAGCACGAGGGTGCCGCACACATCCAGGGGAGCCCCGTTTCCGCCTCCTAGCTGGAGATGAGGGATCCTTTCCCTGTTTCGTAGGGAAAGAATTCCCGGCGTTCCCGTCGCATCTCAAGAGGAGGCGCTCTCACAGGAAAGGCGAGAGGAACTCCAGGGTCGTGCCACCATTCCAAGAGTCACCCAGATGTGTCAGTCCATTCCAGAGGAACCTGTTTTCCCTGCACTGCCTTGACGTTCAAGCTGAGGATCGACTCCCACCACGTGTGCACGTGGGACAGCCCTGTGGGAAAGCCTCGTGGGAAAGCCTCGTGGGAAAGACTCGAGGGAAAACCATAGATCCTTTGATCCACGCGGCGGACTGCGTGACACTGCTGCTACCGCTCTGGAGGAAAGCGCAAGTGCATGCCCGCATTCGAGACGAGGACTGACTCCCCTGGGGAGACTCCAGAAGTACCCCAAGATCCATGTCAGCACTGGAGAGGAATCCTCAGGTTCCGGCCCCGACTCCACACAAGGTCCTAGGCCCCGGCATCGACGGGAGAGGAATCCCGAGAGGCCCCCGAGGAACTCGCATGGGGACTGGCCTTTCCTGAGGCCTCCAGAGCGGGTCCCTGAGGTCCCCGTCATAAGTCGAGAGCACCTGCCGCAACTCGAGAAAATCCAGGAAGTTTTGCCCTCCAGGCGAGATGAGGCCCATTTCCGCTGAGGCTTCGCGAGGCTAATCACATCTAACCACTGGAACTTCCAAAGGGTCCTTCACACACTAGCTGCAACTCAAGAAGTTCCCCGACATACCCGTCTCCACTCTAGAGGAAGCACGATGGTCCCGCACACATCCAGGGGAGCCCCGTTTCCGCCTGCTAGCTCGAATTGAGGGATCCTTTCCCTGTTTCGTAGGGAAAGATTTTCCGGCGTTCCCGTCGCATCTCAAGAGCAGGCGCTCTCCACAGGAAAGGCGAGAGGAACTCCAGGGTCGTGCCACCATTCCAAGAGTTCCCCAGATGTGTCAGTCCATTCCATAGGAGCCTGTTTTCCCTGCACTGCCTTGACGTTCAAGCCGAGGATCGACTCCCACCACGTGTGCACGTGGGACAGCCCTGTGGGAAAGCCTCGTGGGAATGCCTCGTGGGAAAGACTCGAGGGAAAACCATAGATCCTTTGATCCACGCGGCGGACTGCGTGACACTGCTGCTACCGCCCTGGAGGAAAGCGCAAGTGCATGCCCGCATTCGAGACGAGGACTGACTCCCCTGGGGAGACTCCAGAAGTACCCCAAGATCCATGTCAGCACTGGAGAGGAATCCTCAGGTTCCGGCCCCGACTCCACACAAGGTCTTAGGCCCCGGCATCGACGGGAGAGGAATCCCGAGAGGCCCCCGAGGAACTCGCATGGGGACTGGCCTTTCCTGAGGCCACCAGAGCGGGTCCCTGAGGTCCCCGTCGTAAGTCGAGAGCACCTGCCGCAACTCGAGAAAATCCAGGAGGTTTTGCCCTCCAGGCGAGATGAGGCCCATTTCCGCTGAGGCTTCTCGAGGCTAATCACATCTAACCACTGGAACTTCCAAAGGGTCCTTCACACCCTTGCTGCAACTCAAGAAGTTCCCCGACATACCCGTTTCCACTCGAGAGGAAGCACGTGGGGTCCCGCACACATCCAGGGGAGCCCCGTTTCCGCCTGCTAGCTCGAGATGAGGGATCCTTTCCCTGTTTCGTAGGGAAAGAATTCCCGGCGTTCCCGTCGCATCTCAAGAGGAGGCGCTCTCCACAGGAAAGGCGAGAGGAACTCCAGGGTCGTGCCACCATTCCAAGACTCCCCCGGATGTGTCAGTCCATTCCAGAGGAACCTGTTTTCCCTGCACTGCCTTGACGTTCAAGCCGAGGATCGACTCCCAGCACGTGTGCACGTGGGACAGCCCTGTGGGAAAGCCTCGTGGGAAAGCCTCGTGGGAAAGACTCGAGGGAAAACCATAGATCCTTTGATCCACGCGGCGGACTGCGTGACACTGCTGCTACCGCCCTGGAGGAAAGCGCAAGTGCATGCCCGCATTCGAGACGAGGACTGACTCCCCTGGGGAGACTCCAGAAGTACCCCAAGATCCATGTCAGCACTGGAGAGGAATCCTCAGGTTCCTGCCCCGACTCCACACAAGGTCTTAGGCCCCGGCATCTACGGGAGAGGAATCCCGAGAGACCCCCGAGGAACTCGCATGGGGACTGGCCTTTCCTGAGGTCATCAGAGCGGGTCCCTGAGGTCCCGGTCGTAAGTCGAGAGCACCTGCCGCAACTCGAGAAAATCCAGGAGGTTTTGCCCTGCAGGCGAGATGAGGCCCATTTCCGCTGAGGCTTCTCGAGGCTAATCACATCTAACCACTGGAACATCCAAAGGGTCCTTCTCACCCTTGCTGCAACTCAAGAAGTTCCCCGACATACCCGTCTCCACTCGAGAGGAAGCACGAGGGTGCCGCACACATCCAGGGGAGCCCCGTTTCCGCCTCCTAGCTGGAGATGAGTGATCCTTTCCCTGTTTCGTAGGGAAAGAATTCCCGGCGTTCCCGTCGCATCTCAAGAGGAGGCGCTCTCACAGGAAAGACGAGAGGAACTCCAGGGTCGTGCCACCATTCCAAGAGTCACCCAGATGTGTCAGTCCATTCCAGAGGAACCTGTTTTCCCTGCACTGCCTTGACGTTCAAGCTGAGGATCGACTCCCACCACGTGTGCACGTGGGACAGCCCTGTGGGAAAGCCTCGTGGGAAAGCCTCGTGGGAAAGACTCGAGGGAAAACCATAGATCCTTTGATCCACGCGGCGGACTGCGTGACACTGCTGTTACCGCTCTGGAGGAAAGCGCAAGTGCATGCCCGCATTCGAGACGAGGACTGACTCCCCTGGGGAGACTCCAGAAGTACCCCAAGATCCATGTCAGCACTGGAGAGGAATCCTCAGGTTCCGGCCCCGACTCCACACAAGGTCCTAGGCCCCGGCATCGACGGGAGAGGAATCCCGAGAGGCCCCCGAGGAACTCGCATGGGGACTGGCCTTTCCTGAGGCCTCCAGAGCGGGTCCCTGAGGTCCCCGTCATAAGTCGAGAGCACCTGCCGCAACTCGAGAAAATCCAGGAGGTTTTGCCCTCCAGGCGAGATGAGGCCCATTTCCGCTGAGGCTTCGCGAGGCTAATCACATCTAACCACTGGAACTTCCAAAGGGTCCTTCACACACTAGCTGCAACTCAAGAAGTTCCCCGACATACCCGTCTCCACTCTAGAGGAAGCACGATGGTCCCGCACACATCCAGGGGAGCCCCGTTTCCGCCTGCTAGCTCGAGATGAGGGATCCTTTCCCTGTTTCGTAGGGAAAGATTTCCCGGCGTTCCCGTCGCATCTCAAGAGCAGGCGCTCTCCACAGGAAAGGCGAGAGGAACTCCAGGGTCGTGCCACCATTCTAAGAGTTCCCCAGATGTGTCAGTCCATTCCATAGGAGCCTGTTTTCCCTGCACTGCCTTGACGTTCAAGCCGAGGATCGACTCCCACCACGTGTGCACGTGGGACAGCCCTGTGGGAAAGCCTCGTGGGAAAGCCTCGTGGGAAAGACTCGAGGGAAAACCATAGATCCTTTGATCCACGCGGCGGACTGCGTGACACTGCTGCTACCGCCCTGGAGGAAAGCGCAAGTGCATGCCCGCATTCGAGACGAGGACTGACTCCCCTGGGGAGACTCCAGAAGTACCCCAAGATCCATGTCAGCACTGGAGCGGAATCCTCAGGTTCCGGCCCCGACTCCACACAAGGTCTTAGGCCCCGGCATCGACGGGAGAGGAATCCCGAGAGGCCCCCACGAACTCGCATGGGGACTGGCCTTTCCTGAGGCCACCAGAGCGGGTCGCTGAGGTCCCCGTCGTAAGTCGAGAGCACCTGCCGCAACTCGAGAAAATCCAGGAGGTTTTGCCCTCCAGGCGAGATGAGGCCCATTTCCGCTGAGGCTTCTCGAGGCTAATCACATCTAACCACTGGAACATCCAAAGGGTCCTTCTCACCCTTGCTGCAACTCAAGAAGTTCCCCGACATACCCGTCTCCACTCGAGAGGAAGCACGAGGGTCCCGCACACATCCAGGGGAGCCCCGTTTCCGCCTCCTAGCTCGAGATGAGGGATCCTTTCCCTGTTTCGTAGGGAAAGAATTCCCGGCGTTCCCGTCGCATCTCAAGAGGAGGCGCTCTCCACAGGAAAGGCGAGAGGAACTCCAGGGTCGTGCCACCATTCCAAGACTCCCCCGGATGTGTCAGTCCATTCCAGAGGAACCAATTTTCCCTGCACTGCCTTGACGTTCAAGCCGAGGATCGACTCCCACCACGTGTGCACGTGGGACAGCCCTGGGGGAAAGCCTCGTGGGAAAGCCTCGTGGGAAAGACTCGAGGGAAAACCATAGATCCTTTGATCCACGCGGCGGACTGCGTGACACTGCTGCTACCGCTCTGGAGGAAAGCGCAATGCATGCCCGCATTCGAGACGAGGACTGACTCCCCTGGGGTGACTCCAGACGTACCCCAAGATCCATGTCAGCACTGGAGAGGAATCCTCAGGTTCCGTCTCCGACTCCACACAAGGTCTTAGGCACCGGCATCGACGGGAGAGGAATCCCGAGAGGCCCCCGAGGATCTCGCATGGGGACTGGCCTTTCCTGAGGCCACCAGAGCGGTTCCCTGAGGTCCCCGTCGTAAGTCGAGAGCACCTGCCGCAACTCGAGAAAATCCAGGAGGTATTGCCCTCCAGGCGAGATGAGGCCCATTTCCGCTGAGGCTTCTCGAGGCCAATCACATCTAACCACTGGAACTTCCAAAGGGTCCTTCACACCATTGCTGCAACTCAAGAAGTTCCCCGACATACCCGTCTCCACTCGAGAGGAAGCACGTGGTGTCCCGCACACATCCAGGGGAGCCCCGTTTCCGCCTCCTTGCTCGAGATGAGGGATCCTTTCCCTGTTTCGTAGGGAAAGAATTCCCGGCGTTCCCGTCGCATCTCAAGAGGAGGCGCTCTCCACAGGAAAGGCGAGAGGAACTCCAGGGTCGTGCCACCATTCCAAGAGTCCCCCAGATGTGTCAGTCCATTCCAGAGGAACCTGTTTTCCCTGCACTGCCTTGACGTTCAAGCCGAGGATCGACTCCTACCACGTGTGCACGTGGGAAAGCCCTGTGGGAAAGCCTCGTGGGAAAGCCTCGTGGGAAAGACTCGAGGGAAAACCATAGATCCTTTGATCCACGCGGCGGACTGCGTGACACTGCTGCTACCGCTCTGGAGGAAAGCGCAATGCATGCCCGCATTCGAGACGAGGACTGACTCCCCTGGGGAGACTCCAGACGTACCCCAAGATCCATCTCAGCACTGGAGAGGAATCCTCAGGTTCCGGCCCCGACTCCACACAAGGTCTTAGGCCCCGGCATCGACGGGAGAGGAATCCCGAGAGGCCCCCGAGGAACTCGCATGGGGACTGGCCTTTCCTGAGGCCACCAGAGCGGGTCCCTGAGGTCCCCGTCGTAAGTCGAGAGCACCTGCCGCAACTCATGAAAATCCAGGAGGTTTCGCCCTCCAGGCGAGATGAGGCCCATTTCCGCTGAGGCTTCTCGAGGCCAATCACATCTAACCACTGGAACTTCCAAAGGGTCCTTCACACCATTGCTGCAACTCAAGAAGTTCCCCGACATACCCGTCTCCACTCGAGAGGAAGCACGTGTGGTCCCGCACACATCCAGGGGAGCCCCGTTTCCGCCTCCTAGCTCGAGATGAGGGATCCTTTCCCTGTTTCGTAGGGAAAGAATTCCCGGCGTTCCCGTCGCATCTCAAGAGGAGGCGCTCTCCGCAGGAAAGGCGAGAGGAACTCCAGGGTCGTGCCACCATTCCAAGAGTCCCCCAGATGTGTCAGTCCATTCCAGAGGAACCTGTTTTCCCTGCACTGCCTTGACGTTCAAGCCGAGGATCGACTCCCACCACGTGTGCACGTGGGACAGCCCTGTGGGAAAGCCTCGTGGGAAAGCCTCGTGGGAAAGACTCGAGGGAAAACCATAGATCCTTTGATCCACGCGGCGGACTGCGTGACACTGCTGCTACCGCTCTGGAGGAAAGCCCAAGTGCATGCCCGCATTCGAGACGAGGACTGACTCCCCTGGGGAGACTCCAGAAGTACCCCAAGATCCATGTCAGCACTGGAGAGGAATCCTCAGGTTCCGGCCCCGACTCCACACAAGGTCTTAGGCCCCGGCATCGACGGGAGAGGAATCCCGAGAGGCCCCCGAGGATCTCGCATGGGGACTGGCCTTTCCTGAGGCCACCAGAGCGGGTCCCTGAGGTCCCCGTCGTAAGTCGAGAGCACCTGCCGCAACTCGAGAAAATCCAGGAGGTTTTGCCCTCCAGGCGAGATGAGGCCCATTTCCGCTGAGGCTTCTCGAGGCCAATCACATCTAACCACTGGAACTTCCAAAGGGTCCTTCACACCATTGCTGCAACTCAAGAAGTTCCCCGACATACCCGTCTCCACTCGAGAGGAAGCACGTGGGGTCCCGCACACATCCAGGGGAGCCCCGTTTCCACCTCCTAGCTCGAGATGAGGGATCCTTTCCCTGTTTCGTAGGGAAAGAATTCCCGGCGTTCCCGTCGCATCTCAAGAGGAGGCGCTCTCCACAGGAAAGGCGAGAGGAACTCCAGGGTCGTGCCACCTTTCCAAGAGTCCCCCAGATGTGTCAGTCCATTCCAGAGGAACCTGTTTTCCCTGCACTGCCTTGACGTTCAAGCCGAGGATCGACTCCCACCACGTGTGCACGTGGGACAGCCCTGTGGGAAAGCCTCGTGGGAAAGCCTCGTGGGAAAGACTCGAGGGAAAACCATAGATCCTTTGATCCACGCGGCGGACTGCGTGACACTGCTGCTACCGCTCTGGAGGAAAGCGCAAGTGCATGCCCGCATTCGAGACGAGGACTGACTCTCCTGGGGAGACTCCAGAAGTACCCCAAGATCCATGTCAGCACTGGAGAGGAATCCTCAGGTTCTGGCCCCGACTCCACACAAGGTCTTAGGCCCCGGCATCGACGGGAGAGGAATCCCGAGACGCCCCCGAGGAACTCGCATGGGGACTGGCCTTTCCTGAGGCCACCAGAGCGGGTGCCTGAGGTCCCCGTCGTAAGTCGAGAGCACCTGCAGCAACTCGAGGAAATCAAGGAGGTTTTGCCCTCCAGGCGAGATGAGGCCCATTTCCGCTGAGGCTTCTCGAGGCTAATCACGTCTAACCACTGGAACTTCCAAAGGGTCCTTCACAACCTTGCTGCAACTCAAGAAGTTCCCCGACATACCCGTCTCCACTCGAGAGGAAGCACGTGGGTCCCGCACACATCCAGGGGAGCCCCGTTTCCGCCTCCTAGCTCGAGATGAGGGATCCTTTCCCTGTTTCGTAGGGAAAGAATTCCCGGCGTACCCGTCGCATCTCAAGAGGAGGCGCTCTCCACAGGAAAGGCGAGAGGAACTCCAGGGTCGTGCCACCATTCCAAGAGTCCCCCAGATGTGTCAGTCCATTCCAGAGGAAACTGTTTTCCCTGCACTGCCTTGACGTTCAAGCCGAGGATCGAGTCCCACCACGTGTGCACGTGGGACAGCCCTGTGGGAAAGCCTCGTGGGAAAGCCTCGTGGGAAAGACTCGAGGGAAAACCATAGATCCTTTGATCCACGCGGCGGACTGCGTGACACTGCTGCTACCGCTCTGGAGGAAAGGGCAAGTGCATGACCGCATTCGAGACGAGGACTGACTCCCCTGGGGAGACTCCAGAAGTACCCCAAGATCCATGTCAGCACTGGAGAGGAATCCGCAGGTTCCGGCCCCGACTCCGCACATGGTCTTAGGCCCCGGCATCGACGGGAGAGGAATCCCGAGAGGCCCCCGAGGAACTCGCATGGGGACTGGCCTTTCCTGAGGCCACCAAAGCGGGTCCCTGAGGTCCCCGTCGTAATTCGAGAGCACCTGCCGCAACTCGAGGAAATCCAGGAGGTTTTGCCCTGCAGGCGAGATGAGGCCCATTTCCGCTGAGGCTTCTCGAGGCTAATCACGTCTAACCACTGGAACTTCCAAAGGGTCCTTCACACCCTTGCTGCAACTCAAGAAGTTCCCCGACATACCCGTCTCCACTCGAGAGGAAGCACGTGGGTCCAGCACACATCCAGGGGAGCCCCGTTTCCGCCTCCTAGCTCGAGATGAGGGATCCTTTCCCTGTTTCGTAGGAAAAGAATTCCCGGCGTTCCCGTCGCATCTCAAGAGGAGGCGCTCTCCACAGGAAAGGCGAGAGGAACTCCAGGGTCATGCCACCATTCCAAGAGTCCCCCAGATGTGTCAATCCATTCCAGAGGAACCTGTTTTCCCTGCACTGCCTTGACGTTCAAGCCGAGGATCGAGTCCCACCACGTGTGCACGTGGGACAGCCCTGTGGGAAAGCCTCGTGGGAAAGCCTCGTGGGAAAGACTCGAGGGAAAACCATAGATCCTTTGATCCACGCGGCGGACTGCGTGACACTGCTGCTACCGCTCTGGAGGAAAGCGCAAGTGCATGCCCGCTTTCGAGACGAGGACTGACTCCCCTGGGGAGACTCCAGAAGTACCCCAAGATCCATGTCAGCACTGGAGAGGAATCCTCAGGTTCCGGCCCCGACTCCACACAAGGTCTTAGGCCCCGGCATCGACGGGAGAGGAATCCCGAGAGGCCCCCGAGGAACTCGCATGGGGACTGGCCTTTCCTGAGGCCACCAGAGCGGGTCCCTGAGGTCCCCGTCGTAAGTCGAGAGCACCTGCCGCAACTCGAGAAAATCCAGGAGGTTTTCACCTCCAGGCGAGATGAGGCCCATTTCCGCTGAGGCTTCTCGAGGCCAATCACATCTAACCACTGGAACTTCCAAAGGGTCCTTCATACCCTTGCTGCAACTCAAGAAGTTCCACGACATACCCGTCTGCACTCGAGAGGAAGCACGTGGTGTCCCGCACACAGCCAGGGGAGCCCCGTTTCCGCCTGCTAGCTCGAGATGAGGGATCCTTTCCCTGTTTCGTAGGGAAAGAATTCCCGGCGTTCCCGTCGCATCTCAAGAGGAGGCGCTCTCCACAGGAAAGGCGAGAGGAACTCCAGGGTCGTGCCACCATTCCAAGACTCCCCCGGATGTGTCAGTCCATTCCAGAGGAACCTGTTTTCCCTGCACTGCCTTGACGTTCAAGCCGAGGATCGACTCCCAGCACGTGTGCACGTGGGACAGCCCTGTGGGAAAGCCTCGTGGGAAAGCCTCGTGGGAAAGACTCGAGGGAAAACCATAGATCCTTTGATCCACGCGGCGGACTGCGTGACACTGCTGCTACCGCCCTGGAGGAAAGCGCAAGTGCATGCCCGCATTCGAGACGAGGACTGACTCCCCTGGGGAGACTCCAGAAGTACCCCAAGATCCATGTCAGCACTGGAGAGGAATCCTCAGGTTCCGGCCCCGACTCCACACAAGGTCTTAGGCCCCGGCATCTACGGGAGAGGAATCCCGAGAGACCCCCGAGGAACTCGCATGGGGACTGGCCTTTCCTGAGGTCATCAGAGCGGGTCCCTGAGGTCCCCGTCGTAAGTCGAGAGCACGTGCCGCAACTCGAGAAAATCCAGGAGGTTTTGCCCTGCAGGCGAGATGAGGCCCATTTCCGCTGAGGCTTCTCGAGGCTAATCACATCTAACCACTGGAACATCCAAAGGGTCCTTCTCACCCTTGCTGCAACTCAAGAAGTTCCCCGACATACCCGTCTCCACTCGAGAGGAAGCACGAGGGTGCCGCACACATCCAGGGGAGCCCCGTTTCCGCCTCCTAGCTGGAGATGAGGGATCCTTTCCCTGTTTCGTAGGGAAAGAATTCCCGGCGTTCCCGTCGCATCTCAAGAGGAGGCGCTCTCACAGGAAAGGCGAGAGGAACTCCAGGGTCGTGCCACCATTCCAAGAGTCACCCAGATGTGTCAGTCCATTCCAGAGGAACCTGTTTTCCCTGCACTGCCTTGACGTTCAAGCTGAGGATCGACTCCCACCACGTGTGCACGTGGGACAGCCCTGTGGGAAAGCCTCGTGGGAAAGCCTCGTGGGAAAGACTCGAGGGAAAACCATAGATCCTTTGACCCACGCGGCGGACTGCGTGACACTGCTGCTACCGCTCTGGAGGAAAGCGCAAGTGCATGCCCGCATTCGAGACGAGGACTGACTCCCCTGGGGAGACTCCAGAAGTACCCCAAGATCCATGTCAGCACTGGAGAGGAATCCTCAGGTTCCGGCCCCGACTCCACACAAGGTCCTAGGCCCCGGCATCGACGGGAGAGGAATCCCGAGAGGCCCCCGAGGAACTCGCATGGGGACTGGCCTTTCCTGAGGCCTCCAGAGCGGGTCCCTGAGGTCCCCGTCATAAGTCGAGAGCACCTGCCGCAACTCGAGAAAATCCAGGAGGTTTTGCCCTCCAGGCGAGATGAGGCCCATTTCCGCTGAGGCTTCGCGAGGCTAATCACATCTAACCACTGGAACTTCCAAAGGGTCCTTCACACACTAGCTGCAACTCAAGAAGTTCCCCGACATACCCGTCTCCACTCTAGAGGAAGCACGATGGTCCCGCACACATCCAGGGGAGCCCCGTTTCCGCCTGCTAGCTCGAATTGAGGGATCCTTTCCCTGTTTCGTAGGGAAAGATTTCCCGGCGTTCCCGTCGCATCTCAAGAGCAGGCGCTCTCCACAGGAAAGGCGAGAGGAACTCCAGGGTCGTGCCACCATTCCAAGAGTTCCCCAGATGTGTCAGTCCATTCCATAGGAGCCTGTTTTCCCTGCACTGCCTTGACGTTCAAGCCGAGGATCGACTCCCACCACGTGTGCACGTGGGACAGCCCTTTGGGAAAGCCTCGTGGGAAAGCCTCGTGGGAAAGACTCGAGGGAAAACCATAGATCCTTTGATCCACGCGGCAGACTGCGTGACACTGCTGCTACCGCCCTGGAGGAAAGCGCAAGTGCATGCCCGCATTCGAGACGAGGACTGACTCCCCTGGGGAGACTCCAGAAGTACCCCAAGATCCATGTCAGCACTGGAGAGCAATCCTCAGGTTCCGGCCCCGACTCCACACAAGGTCTTAGGCCCCGGCATCGACGGGAGAGGAATCCCGAGAGGCCCCCGAGGAACTCGCATGGGGACTGGCCTTTCCTGAGGCCACCAGAGCGGGTCCCTGAGGTCCCCGTCGTAAGTCGAGAGCACGTGCCGCAACTCTAGAAAATCCAGGAGGTTTTGCCCTCCAGGCGAGATGAGGCCCATTTCCGCTGAGGCTTCTCGAGGCTAATCACATCTAACCACTGGAACTTCCAAAGGGTCCTTCACACCCTTGCTGCAACTCAAGAAGTTCCCCGAGATACCCGTTTCCACTCGAGAGGAAGCACGTGGGGTCCCGCACACATCCAGGGGAGCCCCGTTTCCGCCTGCTAGCTCGAGATGAGGGATCCTTTCCCTGTTTCGTAGGGAAAGAATTCCCGGCGTTCCCGTCGCATCTCAAGAGGAGGCGCTCTCCACAGGAAAGGCGAGAGGAACTCCAGGGTCGTGCCACCATTCCAAGACTCCCCCGGATGTGTCAGTCCATTCCAGAGGAACCTGTTTTCCCTGCACTGCCTTGACGTTCAAGCCGAGGATCGACTCCCAGCACGTGTGCACGTGGGACAGCCCTGTGGGAAAGCCTCGTGGGAAAGCCTCGTGGGAAAGACTCGAGGGAAAACCATAGATCCTTTGATCCACGCGGCGGACTGCGTGACACTGCTGCTACCGCCCTGGAGGAAAGCGCAAGTGCATGCCCGCATTCGAGACGAGGACTGACTCCCCTGGGGAGACTCCAGAAGTACCCCAAGATCCATGTCAGCACTGGAGAGGAATCCTCAGGTTCCGGCCCCGACTCCACACAAGGTCTTAGGCCCCGGCATCTACGGGAGAGGAATCCCGAGAGACCCCCGAGGAACTCGCATGGGGACTGGCCTTTCCTGAGGTCATCAGAGCGGGTCCCTGAGGTCCCCGTCGTAAGTCGAGAGCACCTGCCGCAACTCGAGAAAATCCAGGAGGTTTTGCCCTGCAGGCGAGATGAGGCCCATTTCCGCTGAGGCTTCTCGAGGCTAATCACATCTAACCACTGGAACATCCAAAGGGTCCTTCTCACCCTTGCTGCAACTCAAGAAGTTCCCCGACATACCCGTCTCCACTCGAGAGGAAGCACGAGGGTGCCGCACACATCCAGGGGAGCCCCGTTTCCGCCTCCTAGCTGGAGATGAGGGATCCTTTCCCTGTTTCGTAGGGAAAGAATTCCCGGCGTTCCCGTCGCATCTCAAGAGGAGGCGCTCTCACAGGAAAGGCGAGAGGAACTCCAGGGTCGTGCCACCATTCCAAGAGTCACCCAGATGTGTCAGTCCATTCCAGAGGAACCTGTTTTCCCTGCACTGCCTTGACGTTCAAGCTGAGGATCGACTCCCACCACGTGTGCACGTGGGACAGCCCTGTGGGAAAGCCTCGTGGGAAAGCCTCGTGGGAAAGACTCGAGGGAAAACCATAGATCCTTTGATCCACGCGGCGGACTGCGTGACACTGCTGTTACCGCTCTGGAGGAAAGCGCAAGTGCATGCCCGCATTCGAGACGAGGACTGACTCCCCTGGGGAGACTCCAGAAGTACCCCAAGATCCATGTCAGCACTGGAGAGGAATCCTCAGGTTCCGGCCCCGACTCCACACAAGGTCCTAGGCCCCGGCATCGACGGGAGAGGAATCCCGAGAGGCCCCCGAGGAACTCGCATGGGGACTGGCCTTTCCTGAGGCCTCCAGAGCGGGTCCCTGAGGTCCCCGTCATAAGTCGAGAGCACCTGCCGCAACTCGAGAAAATCCAGGAGGTTTTGCCCTCCAGGCGAGATGAGGCCCATTTCCGCTGAGGCTTCGCGAGGCTAATCACATCTAACCACTGGAACTTCCAAAGGGTCCTTCACACACTAGCTGCAACTCAAGAAGTTCCCCGACATACCCGTCTCCACTCTAGAGGAAGCACGATGGTCCGGCACACATCCAGGGGAGCCCCGTTTCCGCCTGCTAGCTCGAGATGAGGGATCCTTTCCCTGTTTCGTAGGGAAAGATTTCCCGGCGTTCCCGTCGCATCTCAAGAGGAGGCGCTCTCCACAGGAAAGGCGAGAGGAACTCCAGGGTCGTGCCACCATTCCAAGAGTTCCCCAGATGTGTCAGTCCATTCCATAGGAGCCTGTTTTCCCTGCACTGCCTTGACGTTCAAGCCGAGGATCGACTCCCACCACGTGTGCACGTGGGACAGCCCTGTGGGAAAGCCTCGTGGGAAAGCCTCGTGGGAAAGACTCGAGGGAAAACCATAGATCCTTTGATCCACGCGGCGGACTGCGTGACACTGCTGCTACCGCCCTGGAGGAAAGCGCAGGTGCATGCCCGCATTCGAGACGAGGACTGACTCCCCTGGGGAGACTCCAGAAGTACCCCAAGATCCATGTCAGCACTGGAGAGGAATCCTCAGGTTCCGGCCCCGACTCCACACAAGGTCTTAGGCCCCGGCATCGACGGGAGAGGAATCCCGAGAGGCCCCCGAGGAACTCGCATGGGGACTGGCCTTTCCTGAGGCCACCAGAGCGGGTCCCTGAGGTCCCCGTCGTAAGTCGAGAGCACGTGCCGCAACTCTAGAAAATCCAGGAGGTTTTGCCCTCCAGGCGAGATGAGGCCCATTTCCGCTGAGGCTTCTCGAGGCTAATCACATCTAACCACTGGAACTTCCAAAGGGTCCTTCACACCCTTGCTGCAACT
Organism: Ovis canadensis; assembly: GCF_042477335.2. Classification (NCBI taxonomy): domain Eukaryota; kingdom Metazoa; phylum Chordata; class Mammalia; order Artiodactyla; family Bovidae; genus Ovis; species Ovis canadensis. The sequence continues at coordinate 1,774,674 of NC_091253.1, forward strand.
CAAGAAGTTCCCCGACATACCCGTTTCCACTCGAGAGGAAGCACGTGGGGTCCCGCACACATCCAGGGGAGCCCCGATTCCGCCTCCTAGCTCGAGATGAGGGATCCTTTCCCTGTTTCGTAGGGAAAGAATTCCCGGCGTTCCCGTCGCATCTCAAGAGGAGGCGCTCTCCACAGGAAAGGCGAGAGGAACTCCAGGGTCGTGCCACCATTCCAAGAGTCCCCCAGATGTGTCAGTCCATTCCAGAGGAACCTGTTTTCCCTGCACTGCCTTGACGTTCAAGCTGAGGAACGTCTCCCACCACGTGTGCACGTGGGACAGCCCTGTGGGAAAGCCTCGTGGGAAAGCCTCGTGGGAAAAACTCGAGGGAAAACCATAGATCCTTTGATCCACGCGGCGGACTGCGTGACACTGCTGCTACCGCTCTGGAGGAAAGCGCAAGTGCATGCCCGCATTCGAGACGAGGACTGACTCCCCTGGGGAGACTCCAGAAGTACCCCAAGATCCATGTCAGCACTGGAGAGCAATCCTCAGGTTCCGGCCCCGACTCCACACAAGGACTTAGGCCCCGGCATCGACGGGAGAGGAATCCCGAGAGGCCCCCGAGGAACTCGCATGGGGACTGGCCTTTCCTGAGGCCACCAGAGCGGGTCCCTGAGGTCCCCGTCGTAAGTCGAGAGCACCTGCCGCAACTCGAGAAAATCCAGGAGTTTTTGCCCTCCAGGCGAGATGAGGCCCATTTCCGCTGAGGCTTCTCGAGGCTAATCACATCTAACCACTGGAACTTCCAAAGGGTCCTTCACACCCTTGCTGCAACTCAAGAAGTTCCCCGACATACCCGTTTCCACTCGAGAGGAAGCACGTGGGGTCCCACACACATCCAGGGGAGCCCCGTTTCCGCCTCCTAGCTCGAGATGAGGGATCCTTTCCCTGTTTCGTAGGGAAAGAATTCCCGGCGTTCCCGTCGCATCTCAAGAGGAGGCGCTCTCCACAGGAAAGGCGAGAGGAACTCCAGGGTCGTGCCACCATTCCAAGACTCCCCCGGATGTGTCAGTCCATTCCAGAGGAACCTGTTTTCCCTGCACTGCCTTGACGTTCAAGCCGAGGATCGACTCCCAGCACGTGTGCACGTGGGACAGCCCTGTGGGAAAGCCTCGTGGGAAAGCCTCGTGGGAAAGACTCGAGGGAAAACCAGAGATCCTTTGATCCACGCGGCGGACTGCGTGACACTGCTGCTACCGCCCTGGAGGAAAGCGCAAGTGCATGCCCGCATTCGAGACGAGGACTGACTCCCCTGGGGAGACTCCAGAAGTACCCCAAGATCCATGTCAGCACTGGAGAGGAATCCTCAGGTTCCGGCCCCGACTCCACACAAGGTCTTAGGCCCCGGCATCTACGGGAGAGGAATCCCGAGAGAACCCCGAGGAACTCGCATGGGGACTGGCCTTTCCTGAGGTCATCAGAGCGGGTCCCTGAGGTCCCCGTCGTAAGTCGAGAGCACGTGCCGCAACTCGAGAAAATCCAGGAGGTTTTGCCCTCCAGGCGAGATGAGGCCCATTTCCGCTGAGGCTTCTCAAGGCTAATCACATCTAACCACTGGAACTTCCAAAGGGTCCTTCACACCCTTGCTGCAACTCAAGAAGTTCCCCGACATACCCGTTTCCACTCGAGAGGAAGCACGTGGGGTCCCGCACACATCCAGGGGAGCCCCGATTCCGCCTCCTAGCTCGAGATGAGGGATCCTTTCCCTGTTTCGTAGGGAAAGAATTCCCGGCGTTCCCGTCGCATCTCAAGAGGAGGCGCTCTCCACAGGAAAGGCGAGAGGAACTCCAGGGTCGTGCCACCATTCCAAGAGTCCCCCAGATGTGTCAGTCCATTCCAGAGGAACCTGTTTTCCCTGCACTGCCTTGACGTTCAAGCTGAGGATCGACTCCCACCACGTGTGCACGTGGGACAGCCCTGTGGGAAAGCCTCGTGGGAAAGCCTCGTGGGAAAAACTCGAGGGAAAACCATAGATCCTTTGATCCACGCGGCGGACTGCGTGACACTGCTGCTACCGCTCTGGAGGAAAGCGCAAGTGCTTGCCCGCATTCGAGACGAGGACTGACTCCCCTGGGGAGACTCCAGAAGTACCCCAAGATCCATGTGAGCACTGGAGAGCAATCCTCAGGTTCCGGCCCCGACTCCACACAAGGTCTTAGGCCCCGGCATCGACGGGAGAGGAATCCCGAGAGGCCCCCGAGGAACTCGCATGGGGACTGGCCTTTCCTGAGGCCACCAGAGCGGGTCCCTGAGGTCCCCGTCGTAAGTCGAGAGCACCTGCCGCAACTCGAGAAAATCCAGGAGGTTTTGCCCTCCAGGCGAGATGAGGCCCATTTCCGCTGAGGCTTCTCGAGGCTAATCACATCTAACCACTGGAACTTCCAAAGGGTCCTTCACAACCTTGCTGCAACTCAAGAAGTTCCCCGACATACCCGTTTCCACTCGAGAGGAAGCACGTGGGGTCCCGCACACATCCAGGGGAGCCCCGTTTCCGCCTCCTAGCTCGAGATGAGGGATCCTTTCCCTGTTTCGTAGGGAAAGAATTCCCGGCGTTCCCGTCGCATCTCAAGAGGAGGCGCTCTCCACAGGAAAGGCGAGAGGAACTCCAGGGTCGTGCCACCATTCCAAGACTCCCCCGGATGTGTCAGTCCATTCCAGAGGAACCTGTTTTCCCTGCACTGCCTTGACGTTCAAGCCGAGGATCGACTCCCACCACGTGTGCACGTGGGACAGCCCTGTGGGAAAGCCTCGTGGGAAAGCCTCGTGGGAAAGACTCGAGGGAAAACCAGAGATCCTTTGATCCACGCGGCGGACTGCGTGACACTGCTGCTACCGCCCTGGAGGAAAGCGCAAGTGCATGCCCGCATTCGAGACGAGGACTGACTCCCCTGGGGAGACTCCAGAAGTACCCCAAGATCCATGTCAGCACTGGAGAGGAATCCTCAGGTTCCGGCCCCGACTCCACACAAGGTCTTAGGCCCCGGCATCTACGGGAGAGGAATCCCGAGAGACCCCCGAGGAACTCGCATGGGGACTGGCCTTTCCTGAGGTCATCAGAGCGGGTCCCTGAGGTCCCCGTCGTAAGTCGAGAGCACCTGCCGCAACTCGAGAAAATCCAGGAGGTTTTGCCCTCCAGGCGAGATGAGGCCCATTTCCGCTGAGGCTTCTCGAGGCTAATCACATCTAACCACTGGAACATCCAAAGGGTCCTTCTCACCCTTGCTGCAACTCAAGAAGTTGCCCGACATACCCGTCTCCACTCGAGAGGAAGCACGAGGGTGTCGCACACATCCAGGGGAGCCCCGTTTCCGCCTCCTAGCTCGAGATGAGGGATCCTTTCCCTGTTTCGTAGGGAAAGAATTCCCGGCGTTCCCGTCGCATCTCAAGAGGAGGCGCTCTCCACAGGAAAGGCGAGAGGAACTCCAGGGTCGTGCCACCATTCCAAGAGTCCCCCAGATGTGTCAGTCCATTCCAGAGGAACCTGTTTTCCCTGCACTGCCTTGACGTTCAAGCTGAGGATCGACTCCCACCACGTGTGCACGTGGGACAGCCCTGTGGGAAAGCCTCGTGGGAAAGACTCGTGGGAAAGACTCGAGGGAAAACCATAGATCCTTTGATCCACGCGGCGGACTGCGTGACACTGCTGCTACCGCTCTGGAGGAAAGGGCAAGTGCATGCCCGCATTCGAGACGAGGACTGACTCCCCTGGGGAGACTCCAGAAGTACCCCAAGATCCATGTCAGCACTGGAGAGGAATCCTCAGGTTCCGGCCCCGACTCCACACAAGGTCTTAGGCCCCGGCATCGACGGGAGAGGAATCCCGAGAGGCCCCCGAGGAACTCGCATGGGGACTGGCCTTTCCTGAGGCCACCAGAGCGGGTCCCTGAGGTCCCCGTCGTAAGTCGAGAGCACCTGCCGCAACTCGAGAAAATCCAGGAGGTTTTGCCCTCCAGGCGAGATGAGGCCCATTTCTGCTGAGGCTTCTCGAGGCTAATCACATCTAACCACTGGAACATCCAAAGGGTCCTTCTCACCCTTGCTGCAACTCAAGAAGTTCCCCAACATACCCGTCTCCACTCGAGAGGAAGCACGAGGGTCCCGCACACATCCAGGGGAGCCCCGTTTCCGCCTCCTAGCTCGAGATGAGGGATCCTTTCCCTGTTTCGTAGGGAAAGAATTCCCGGCGTTCCCGTCGCATCTCAAGAGGAGGCGCTCTCCACAGGAAAGGCGAGAGGAACTCCAGGGTCGTGCCACCATTCCAAGACTCCCCCGGATGTGTCAGTCCATTCCAGAGGAACCTGTTTTCCCTGCACTGCCTTGACGTTCAAGCCGAGGATCGACTCCCACCACGTGTGCACGTGGGACAGCCCTGTGGGAAAGCCTCGTGGGAAAGCCTCGTGGGAAAGACTCGAGGGAAAACCAGAGATCCTTTGATCCACGCGGCGGACTGCGGGACACTGCTGCTACCGCTCTGGAGGAAAGCGCAAGTGCATGCCCGCATTCGAGACGAGGACTGACTCCCCTGGGGAGACTCCAGAAGTACCCCAAGATCCATGTCAGCACTGGAGAGCAATCCTCAGGTTCCGGCCCCGACTCCACACAAGGTCTTAGGCCCCGGCATCGACGGGAGAGGAATCCCGAGAGGCCGCCGAGGAACTCGCATGGGGACTGGCCTTTCCTGAGGCCACCAGAGCGGGTCCCTGAGGTCCCCGTCGTAAGTCGAGAGCACCTGCCGCAACTCGAGAAAATCCAGGAGGTTTTGCCCTCCAGGAGAGATGAGGCCCATTTCCGCTGAGGCTTCTCGAGGCTAATCACGTCTAACCACTGGAACTTCCAAAGGGTCCTTCACACCCTTGCTGCAACTCAAGAAGTTCCCCGACATACCCGTCTCCACTCGAGAGGAATCACGTGGGGTCCCGCACACATCCAGGGGAGCCCCGTTTCCGCCTCCTAGCTCGAGATGAGGGATCCTTTCCCTGTTTCGTAGGGAAAGAATTCCCGGCGTTCCCGTCGCATCTCAAGAGGAGGCGCTCTAAACAGGAAAGGCGAGAGGAACTCCAGGGTCGTGCCACCATTCCAAGACTCCCCCGGATGTGTCATTCCATTCCAGAGGCACCTGTTTTCCCTGCACTGCCTTGACGTTCAAGCCGAGGATCGACTCCCACCACGTGTGCACGTGGGACAGCCCTGTGGGAAAGCCTCGTGGGAAAGCCTCATGGGAAAGACTCGAGGGAAAACCATATATCCTTTGATCAACGCGGCGGACTGCGTGACACTGCTGCTACCGCTCTGGAGGAAAGCGCAAGTGCATGCCCGCATTCGAGACGAGGACTGACTCCCCTGGGGGGACTCCAGAAGTACCCCAAGATCCATGTCAGCACTGGAGAGGAATCCTCAGGTTCCGGCCCCGACTCCAATCAAGGTCCTAGGCCCCGGCATCGACGGGAGAGGAATCCCGAGAGGCCCCCGAGGAACTAGCATGGGGACTGGCCTTTCCTGAGGCCACCAGAGCGGGTCCCTGAGGTCCCCGTCATAAGTCGAGAGCACCTGCCGCAACTCGAGAAAATCCAGGAGGTTTTGCCCTCCAGGCGAGATGAGGCCCATTTCCGCTGAGGCTTCGCGAGGCTAATCACATCTAACCACTGGAACTTCCAAAGGGTCCTTCACACCCTTGCTGCAACTCAAGAAGTTCCCCGACATACCCGTCTCCACTCTAGAGGACGCACGAGGGTCCCGCACACATCCAGGGGAGCCCCGTTTCCGCCTGCTAGCTCGAGATGAGGGATCCTTTCCCTGTTTCGTAGGGAAAGATTTCCCGGCGTTCCCGTCGCATCTCAAGAGCAGGCGCTCTCCACAGGAAAGGCGAGAGGAACTCCAGGGTCGTGCCACCATTCCAAGAGTTCCCCAGATGTGTCAGTCCATTCCAGAGGAACCTGTTTTCCCTGCACTGCCTTGACGTTCAAGCCGAGGATCGACTCCCACCACGTGTGCACGTGGGACAGCCCTGTGGGAAAGCCTCGTGGGAAAGCCTCGTGGGAAAGACTCGAGGGAAAACCATAGATCCTTTGATCCACGCGGCGGACTGCGTGACACTGCTGCTACCGCTCTGGAGGAAAGCGCAAGTGCATGCCCTCATTCGAGACGAGGACTGACTCCCCTGGGGAGACTCCAGAAGTACCCCAAGATCCATGTCAGCACTGGAGAGCAATCCTCAGGTTCCGGCCCCGACTCCACACAAGGTCTTAGGCCCCGGCATCGACGGGAGAGGAATCCCGAGAGGCCGCCGAGGAACTCGCATGGGGACTGGCCTTTCCTGAGGCCACCAGAGCGGGTCCCTGAGGTCCCGGTCGTAAGTCGAGAGCACCTGCCGCAACTCGAGAAAATCCAGGAGGTTTTGCCCTCCAGGCGAGATGAGGCCCATTTCCGCTGAGGCTTCTCGAGGCTAATCACGTCTAACCACTGGAACTTCCAAAGGGTCCTTCACACCCTTGCTGCAACTGAAGAAGTTCCCCGACATACCCGTCTCCACTCGAGAGGAAGCACGTGGGGTCCGGCACACATCCAGGGGAGCCCCGTTTCGGCCTCCTAGCTCGAGATGAGGGATCCTTTCCCTGTTTCGTAGGGAAAGAATTCCCGGCGTTCCCGTCGCATCTCCAGAGGAGGCGCTCTAAACAGGAAAGGCGAGAGGAACTCCAGGGTCGTGCCACCATTCCAAGACTCCCCCGGATGTGTCAGTCCATTCCAGAGGAACCTGTTTTCCCTGCACTGCCTTGACGTTCAAGCCGAGGATCGACTCCCACCACGTGTACACGTGGGACAGCCCTGTGGGAAAGCCTCGTGGGAAAGCCTCGTGGGAAAGACACGAGGGAAAACCAGAGATCCTTTGATCCACGCGGCGGACTGCGTGACACTGCTGCTACCGCCCTGGAGGAAAGCGCAAGTGCATGCCCGCATTCGAGACGAGGACTGACTCCCCTGGGGAGACTCCAGAAGTACCCCAAGATCCATGTCAGCACTGGAGAGGAATCCTCAGGTTCCGGCCCCGACTCCACACAAGGTCTTAGGCCCCGGCATCTCCGGGAGAGGAATCCCGAGAGACCCCCGAGGAACTCGCATGGGGACTGGCCTTTCCTGAGGTCATCAGAGCGGGTCCCTGAGGTCCCCGTCGTAAGTCGAGAGCACCTGCCGCAACTCGAGAAAATCCAGGAGGTTTTGCCCTCCAGGCGAGATGAGGCCCATTTCCGCTGAGGCTTCTCGAGGCTAATCACATCTAACCACTGGAACATCCAAAGGGTCCTTCTCACCCTTGCTGCAACTCAAGAAGTTGCCCGACATACCCGTCTCCACTCGAGAGGAAGCACGAGGGTGTCGCACACATCCAGGGGAGCCCCGTTTCCGCCTCCTAGCTCGAGATGAGGGATCCTTTCCCTGTTTCGTAGGGAAAGAATTCCCGGCGTTCCCGTCGCATCTCAAGAGGAGGCGCTCTCCACAGGAAAGGCGAGAGGAACTCCAGGGTCGTGCCACCATTCCAAGAGTCCCCCAGATGTGTCAGTCCATTCCAGAGGAACCTGTTTTCCCTGCACTGCCTTGACGTTCAAGCTGAGGATCGACTCCCACCACGTGTGCACGTGGGACAGCCCTGTGGGAAAGCCTCGTGGGAAAGACTCGTGGGAAAGACTCGAGGGAAAACCATAGATCCTTTGATCCACGCGGCGGACTGCGTGACACTGCTGCTACCGCTCTGGAGGAAAGCGCAAGTGCATGCCCGCATTCGAGACGAGGACTGACTCCCCTGGGGAGACTCCAGAAGTACCCCAAGATCCATGTCAGCACTGGAGAGGAATCCTCAGGTTCCGGCCCCGACTCCACACAAGGTCTTAGGCCCCGGCATCGACGGGAGAGGAATCCCGAGAGGCCCCCGAGGAACTCGCATGGGGACTGGCCTTTCCTGAGGCCACCAGAGCGGGTCCCTGAGGTCCCCGTCGTAAGTCGAGAGCACCTGCCGCAACTCGAGAAAATCCAGGAGGTTTTGCCCTCCAGGCGAGATGAGGCCCATTTCTGCTGAGGCTTCTCGAGGCTAATCACATCTAACCACTGGAACATCCAAAGGGTCCTTCTCACCCTTGCTGCAACTCAAGAAGTTCCCCAACATACCTGTCTCCACTCGAGAGGAAGCACGAGGGTCCCGCACACATCCAGGGGAGCCCCGTTTCCGCCTCCTAGCTCGAGATGAGGGATCCTTTCCCTGTTTCGTAGGGAAAGAATTCCCGGCGTTCCCGTCGCATCTCAAGAGGAGGCGCTCTAAACAGGAAAGGCGAGAGGAACTCCAGGGTCGTGCCACCATTCCAAGACTCCCCCGGATGTGTCAGTCCATTCCAGAGGCACCTGTTTTCCCTGCACTGCCTTGACGTTCAAGCCGAGGATCGACTCCCACCACGTGTGCACGTGGGACCGCCCTGTGGGAAAGCCTCATGGGAAAGCCTCATGGGAAAGACTCGAGGGAAAACCATAGATCCTTTGATCAACGCGGCGGACTGCGTGACACTGCTGCTACCGCTCTGGAGGAAAGCGCAAGTGCATGCCCGCATTCGAGACGAGGACTGACTCCCCTGGGGGGACTCCAGAAGTACCCCAAGATCCATGTCAGCACTGGAGAGGAATCCTCAGGTTCTGGCCCCGACTCCAATCAAGGTCCTAGGCCCCGGCATCGACGGGAGAGGAATCCCGAGAGGCCCCCGAGGAACTCGCATGGGGACTGGCCTTTCCTGAGGCCACCAGAGCGGGTCCCTGAGGTCCCCGTCATAAGTCGAGAGCACCTGCCGCAACTCGAGAAAATCCAGGAGGTTTTGCCCTCCAGGCGAGATGAGGCCCATTTCCGCTGAGGCTTCGCGAGGCTAATCACATCTAACCACTGGAACTTCCAAAGGGTCCTTCACACCCTTGCTGCAACTCAAGAAGTTCCCCGACATACCCGTCTCCACTCTAGAGGAAGCACGAGGGTCCCGCACACATCCAGGGGAGCCCCGTTTCCGCCTGCTAGCTCGAGATGAGGGATCCTTTCCCTGTTTCGTAGGGAAAGATTTCCCGGCGTTCCCGTCGCATCTCAAGAGCAGGCGCTCTCCACAGGAAAGGCGAGAGGAACTCCAGGGTCGTGCCACCATTCCAAGAGTTCCCCAGATGTGTCAGTCCATTCCAGAGGAACCTGTTTTCCCTGCACTGCCTTGACGTTCAAGCCGAGGATCGACTCCCACCACGTGTGCACGTGGGACAGCCCTGTGGTAAAGCCTCGTGGGAAAGCCTCGTGGGAAAGACTAGAGGGAAAACCATAGATCCTTTGATCCACGCGGCGGACTGCGTGACACTGCTGCTACCGCCCTGGAGGAAAGCGCAAGTGCATGCCCGCATTCGAGACGAGGACTGACTCCCCTGGGGAGACTCCAGAAGTACCCCAAGATCCATGTCAGCACTGGAGAGCAATCCTCAGGTTCCGGCCCCGACTCCACACAAGGTCTTAGGCCCCGGCATCGACGGGAGAGGAATCCCGAGAGGCCGCCGAGGAACTCGCATGGGGACTGGCCTTTCCTGAGGCCACCAGAGCGGGTCCCTGAGGTCCCCGTCGTAAGTCGAGAGCACGTGCCGCAACTCGAGAAAATCCAGGAGGTTTTGCCCTCCAGGCGAGATGAGGCCCATTTCCGCTGGGGCTTCTCGAGGCTAATCACATCTAACCACTGGAACGTCCAAAGGGTCCTTCACACCCTTGCTGCAACTCAAGAAGTTCCCCGACATACCCGTTTCCACTCGAGAGGAAGCACGTGGGGTCCCGCACACATCCAGGGGAGCCCCGTTTCCGCCTGCTAGCTCGAGATGAGGGATCCTTTCCCTGTTTCGTAGGGAAAGAATTCCCGGCGTTCCCGTCGCATCTCAAGAGGAGGCGCTCTCCACAGGAAAGGCGAGAGGAACTCCAGGGTCGTGCCACCATTCCAAGACTCCCCCGGATGTGTCAGTCCATTCCAGAGGAACCTGTTTTCCCTGCACTGCCTTGACGTTCAAGCCGAGGATCGACTCCCAGCACGTGTGCACGTGGGACAGCCCTGTGGGAAAGCCTCGTGGGAAAGCCTCGTGGGAAAGACTCGAGGGAAAAACATAGATCCTTTGATCCACGCGGCGGACTGCGTGACACTGCTGCTACCGCCCTGGAGGAAAGCGCAAGTGCATGCCCGCATTCGAGACGAGGACTGACTCCCCTGGGGAGACTCCAGAAGTACCCCAAGATCCATGTCAGCACTGGAGAGGAATCCTCAGGTTCCGGCCCCGACTCCACACAAGGTCTTAGGCCCCGGCATCTACGGGAGAGGAATCCCGAGAGACCCCCGAGGAACTCGCATGGGGACTGGCCTTTCCTGAGGTCATCAGAGCGGGTCCCTGAGGTCCCGGTCGTAAGTCGAGAGCACCTGCCGCAACTCGAGAAAATCCAGGAGGTTTTGCCCTGCAGGCGAGATGAGGCCCATTTCCGCTGAGGCTTCTCGAGGCTAATCACATCTAACCACTGGAACATCCAAAGGGTCCTTCTCACCCTTGCTGCAACTCAAGAAGTTCCCCGACATACCCGTCTCCACTCGAGAGGAAGCACGAGGGTGCCGCACACATCCAGGGGAGCCCCGTTTCCGCCTCCTAGCTGGAGATGAGGGATCCTTTCCCTGTTTCGTAGGGAAAGAATTCCCGGCGTTCCCGTCGCATCTCAAGAGGAGGCGCTCTCCACAGGAAAGGCGAGAGGAACTCCAGGGTCGTGCCACCATTCCAAGAGTCACCCAGATGTGTCAGTCCATTCCAGAGGAACCTGTTTTCCCTGCACTGCCTTGACGTTCAAGCTGAGGATCGACTCCCACCACGTGTGCACGTGGGACAGCCCTGTGGGAAAGCCTCGTGGGAAAGCCTCGTGGGAAAGACTCGAGGGAAAACCATAGATCCTTTGATCCACGCGGCGGACTGCGTGACACTGCAGTTACCGCTCTGGAGGAAAGCGCAAGTGCATGCCCGCATTCGAGACGAGGACTGACTCCCCTGGGGAGACTCCAGAAGTACCCCAAGATCCATGTCAGCACTGGAGAGGAATCCTCAGGTTCCGGCCCCGACTCCACACAAGGTCCTAGGCCCCGGCATCGACGGGAGAGGAATCCCGAGAGGCCCCCGAGGAACTCGCATGGGGACTGGCCTTTCCTGAGGCCTCCAGAGCGGGTCCCTGAGGTCCCCGTCATAAGTCGAGAGCACCTGCCGCAACTCGAGAAAATCCAGGAGGTTTTGCCCTCCAGGCGAGATGAGGCCCATTTCCGCTGAGGCTTCGCGAGGCTAATCACATCTAACCACTGGAACTTCCAAAGGGTCCTTCACACACTAGCTGCAACTCAAGAAGTTCCCCGACATACCCGTCTCCACTCTAGAGGAAGCACGATGGTCCGGCACACATCCAGGGGAGCCCCGTTTCCGCCTGCTAGCTCGAGATGAGGGATCCTTTCCCTGTTTCGTAGGGAAAGATTTCCCGGCGTTCCCGTCGCATCTCAAGAGCAGGCGCTCTCCACAGGAAAGGCGAGAGGAACTCCAGGGTCGTGCCACCATTCCAAGAGTTCCCCAGATGTGTCAGTCCATTCCATAGGAGCCTGTTTTCCCTGCACTGCCTTGACGTTCAAGCCGAGGATCGACTCCCACCACGTGTGCACGTGGGACAGCCCTGTGGGAAAGCCTCGTGGGAAAGCCTCCTGGGAAAGACTCGAGGGAAAACCATAGATCCTTTGATCCACGCGGCGGACTGCGTGACACTGCTGCTACCGCCCTGGAGGAAAGCGCAAGTGCATGCCTGCATTCGAGACGAGGACTGACTCCCCTGGGGAGACTCCAGAAGTACCCCAAGATCCATGTCAGCACTGGAGAGGAATCCTCAGGTTCCGGCCCCGACTCCACACAAGGTCTTAGGCCCCGGCATCGACGGGAGAGGAATCCCGAGAGGCCCCCGAGGAACTCGCATGGGGACTGGCCTTTCCTGAGGCCACCAGAGCGGGTCCCTGAGGTCCCCGTCGTAAGTCGAGAGCACGTGCCGCAACTCGAGAAAATCCAGGAGGTTTTGCCCTCCAGGCGAGATGAGGCCCATTTCCGCTGAGGCTTCTCGAGGCTAATCACATCTAACCACTGGAACTTCCAAAGGGTCCTTCACACCCTTGCTGCAACTCAAGAAGTTCCCCGACATACCCGTTTCCACTCGAGAGGAAGCACGTGGGGTCCCGCACACATCCAGGGGAGCCCCGATTCCGCCTCCTAGCTCGAGATGAGGGATCCTTTCCCTGTTTCGTAGGGAAAGAATTCCCGGCGTTCCCGTCGCATCTCAAGAGGAGGCGCTCTCCACAGGAAAGGCGAGAGGAACTCCAGGGTCGTGCCACCATTCCAAGAGTCCCCCAGATGTGTCAGTCCATTCCAGAGGAACCTGTTTTCCCTGCACTGCCTTGACGTTCAAGCTGAGGAACGTCTCCCACCACGTGTGCACGTGGGACAGCCCTGTGGGAAAGCCTCGTGGGAAAGCCTCGTGGGAAAAACTCGAGGGAAAACCATAGATCCTTTGATCCACGCGGCGGACTGCGTGACACTGCTGCTACCGCTCTGGAGGAAAGCGCAAGTGCATGCCCGCATTCGAGACGAGGACTGACTCCCCTGGGGAGACTCCAGAAGTACCCCAAGATCCATGTCAGCACTGGAGAGCAATCCTCAGGTTCCGGCCCCGACTCCACACAAGGTCTTAGGCCCCGGCATCGACGGGAGAGGAATCCCGAGAGGCCCCCGAGGAACTCGCATGGGGACTGGCCTTTCCTGAGGCCACCAGAGCGGGTCCCTGAGGTCCCGGTCGTAAGTCGAGAGCACCTGCCGCAACTCGAGAAAATCCAGGAGGTTTTGCCCTCCAGGCGAGATGAGGCCCATTTCCGCTGAGGCTTCTCGAGGCTAATCACGTCTAACCACTGGAACTTCCAAAGGGTCCTTCACACCCTTGCTGCAACTGAAGAAGTTCCCCGACATACCCGTCTCCACTCGAGAGGAAGCACGTGGGGTCCGGCACACATCCAGGGGAGCCCCGTTTCGGCCTCCTAGCTCGAGATGAGGGATCCTTTCCCTGTTTCGTAGGGAAAGAATTCCCGGCGTTCCCGTCGCATCTCAAGAGGAGGCGCTCTAAACAGGAAAGGCGAGAGGAACTCCAGGGTCGTGCCACCATTCCAAGACTCCCCCGGATGTGTCAGTCCATTCCAGAGGAACCTGTTTTCCCTGCACTGCCTTGACGTTCAAGCCGAGGATCGACTCCCACCACGTGTACACGTGGGACAGCCCTGTGGGAAAGCCTCGTGGGAAAGCCTCGTGGGAAAGACACGAGGGAAAACCATAGATCCTTTGATCCACGCGGCGGGCTGCGTGACACTGCTGCTACCGCTGTGGAGGAAAGCGCAAGTGCATGCCCGCATTCGAGACGACGACTGACTCCCCTGGGGAGACTCCAGAAGTACCCCAAGATCCATGTCAGCACTGGAGAGCAATCCTCAGGTTCCGGCCCCGACTCCACACAAGGTCTTAGGCCCCGGCATCCACGGGAGAGGAATCCCGAGAGGCCCCCGAGGAACTCGCATGGGGACTGGCCTTTCCTGAGGCCACCAGAGCGGGTCCCTGAGGTCCCCGTCGTAAGTCGAGAGCACCTGCCGCAACTCGAGAAAATCCAGGAGGTTTTGCCCTCCAGGCGAGATGAGGCCCATTTCCGCTGAGGCTTCTCGAGGCTAATCACATCTAACCACTGGAACTTCCAAAGGGTCCTTCACACCCTTGCTGCAACTCAAGAAGTTCCCCGACATACCCGTTTCCACTCGAGAGGAAGCACGTGGGGTCCCGCACACATCCAGGGGAGCCCCGTTTCCGCCTGCTAGCTCGAGATGAGGGATCCTTTCCCTGTTTCGTAGGGAAAGAATTCCCGGCGTTCCCGTCGCATCTCAAGAGGAGGCGCTCTCCACAGGAAAGGCGAGAGGAACTCCAGGGTCGTGCCACCATTCCAAGACTCCCCCGGATGTGTCAGTCCATTCCAGAGGAACCTGTTTTCCCTGCACTGCCTTGACGTTCAAGCCGAGGATCGACTCCCAGCACGTGTGCACGTGGGACAGCCCTGTGGGAAAGCCTCGTGGGAAAGCCTCGTGGGAAAGACTCGAGGGAAAACCAGAGATCCTTTGATCCACGCGGCGGACTGCGTGACACTGCTGCTACCGCCCTGGAGGAAAGCGCAAGTGCATGCCCGCATTCGAGACGAGGACTGACTCCCCTGGGGAGACTCCAGAAGTACCCCAAGATCCATGTCAGCACTGGAGAGGAATCCTCAGGTTCCGGCCCCGACTCCACACAAGGTCTTAGGCCCCGGCATCTACGGGAGAGGAATCCCGAGAGACCCCCGAGGAACTCGCATGGGGACTGGCCTTTCCTGAGGTCATCAGAGCGGGTCCCTGAGGTCCCGGTCGTAAGTCGAGAGCACCTGCCGCAACTCGAGAAAATCCAGGAGGTTTTGCCCTGCAGGCGAGATGAGGCCCATTTCCGCTGAGGCTTCTCGAGGCTAATCACATCTAACCACTGGAACATCCAAAGGGTCCTTCTCACCCTTGCTGCAACTCAAGAAGTTCCCCGACATACCCGTCTCCACTCGAGAGGAAGCACGAGGGTGCCGCACACATCCAGGGGAGCCCCGTTTCCGCCTCCTAGCTGGAGATGAGGGATCCTTTCCCTGTTTCGTAGGGTAAGAATTCCCGGCGTTCCCGTCGCATCTCAAGAGGAGGCGCTCTCCACAGGAAAGGCGAGAGGAACTCCAGGGTCGTGCCACCATTCCAAGAGTCACCCAGATGTGTCAGTCCATTCCAGAGGAACCTGTTTTCCCTGCACTGCCTTGACGTTCAAGCTGAGGATCGACTCCCACCACGTGTGCACGTGGGACAGCCCTGTGGGAAAGCCTCGTGGGAAAGCCTCGTGGGAAAGACTCGAGGGAAAACCATAGATCCTTTGATCCACGCGGCGGACTGCGTGACACTGCTGTTACCGCTCTGGAGGAAAGCGCAAGTGCATGCCCGCATTCGAGACGAGGACTGACTCCCCTGGGGAGACTCCAGAAGTACCCCAAGATCCATGTCAGCACTGGAGAGGAATCCTCAGGTTCCGGCCCCGACTCCACACAAGGTCCTAGGCCCCGGCATCGACGGGAGAGGAATCCCGAGAGGCCCCCGAGGAACTCGCATGGGGACTGGCCTTTCCTGAGGCCTCCAGAGCGGGTCCCTGAGGTCCCCGTCATAAGTCGAGAGCACCTGCCGCAACTCGAGAAAATCCAGGAGGTTTTGCCCTCCAGGCGAGATGAGGCCCATTTCCGCTGAGGCTTCGCGAGGCTAATCACATCTAACCACTGGAACATCCAAAGGGTCCTTCTCACACTAGCTGCAACTCAAGAAGTTCCCCGACATACCCGTCTCCACTCTAGAGGAAGCACGATGGTCCGGCACACATCCAGGGGAGCCCCGTTTCCGCCTGCTAGCTCGAGATGAGGGATCCTTTCCCTGTTTCGTAGGGAAAGATTTCCCGGCGTTCCCGTCGCATCTCAAGAGCAGGCGCTCTCCACAGGAAAGGCGAGAGGAACTCCAGGGTCGTGCCACCATTCCAAGAGTTCCCCAGATGTGTCAGTCCATTCCATAGGAGCCTGTTTTCCCTGCACTGCCTTGACGTTCAAGCCGAGGATCGACTCCCACCACGTGTGCACGTGGGACAGCCCTGTGGGAAAGCCTCGTGGGAAAGCCTCGTGGGAAAGACTCGAGGGAAAACCATAGATCCTTTGATCCACGCGGCGGACTGCGTGACACTGCTGCTACCGCCCTGGAGGAAAGCGCAAGTGCATGCCCGCATTCGAGACGAGGACTGACTCCCCTGGGGAGACTCCAGAAGTACCCCAAGATCCATGTCAGCACTGGAGAGGAATCCTCAGGTTCCGGCCCCGACTCCACACAAGGTCTTAGGCCCCGGCATCGACGGGAGAGGAATCCCGAGAGGCCCCCGAGGAACTCGCATGGGGACTGGCCTTTCCTGAGGCCACCAGAGCGGGTCCCTGAGGTCCCCGTCGTAAGTCGAGAGCACGTGCCGCAACTCGAGAAAATCCAGGAGGTTTTGCCCTCCAGGCGAGATGAGGCCCATTTCCGCTGAGGCTTCTCGAGGCTAATCACATCTAACCACTGGAACTTCCAAAGGGTCCTTCACACCCTTGCTGCAACTCAAGAAGTTCCCCGACATACCCGTTTCCACTCGAGAGGAAGCACGTGGGGTCCCGCACACATCCAGGGGAGCCCCGATTCCGCCTCCTAGCTCGAGATGAGGGATCCTTTCCCTGTTTCGTAGGGAAAGAATTCCCGGCGTTCCCGTCGCATCTCAAGAGGAGGCGCTCTCCACAGGAAAGGCGAGAGGAACTCCAGGGTCGTGCCACCATTCCAAGAGTCCCCCAGATGTGTCAGTCCATTCCAGAGGAACCTGTTTTCCCTGCACTGCCTTGACGTTCAAGCTGAGGAACGTCTCCCACCACGTGTGCACGTGGGACAGCCCTGTGGGAAAGCCTCGTGGGAAAGCCTCGTGGGAAAAACTCGAGGGAAAACCATAGATCCTTTGATCCACGCGGCGGACTGCGTGACACTGCTGCTACCGCTCTGGAGGAAAGCGCAAGTGCATGCCCGCATTCGAGACGAGGACTGACTCCCCTGGGGAGACTCCAGAAGTACCCCAAGATCCATGTCAGCACTGGAGAGCAATCCTCAGGTTCCGGCCCCGACTCCACACAAGGTCTTAGGCCCCGGCATCGACGGGAGAGGAATCCCGAGAGGCCCCCGAGGAACTCGCATGGGGACTGGCCTTTCCTGAGGCCACCAGAGCGGGTCCCTGAGGTCCCCGTCGTAAGTCGAGAGCACCTGGCGCAACTCGAGAAAATCCAGGAGGTTTTGCCCTCCAGGCGAGATGAGGCCCATTTCCGCTGAGGCTTCTCGAGGCTAATCACATCTAACCACTGGAACTTCCAAAGGGTCCTTCACACCCTTGCTGCAACTCAAGAAGTTCCCCGACATACCCGTTTCCACTCGAGAGGAAGCACGTGGGGTCCCGCACACATCCAGGGGAGCCCCGTTTCCGCCTCCTAGCTCGAGATGAGGGATCCTTTCCCTGTTTCGTAGGGAAAGAATTCCCGGCGTTCCCGTCGCATCTCAAGAGGAGGCGCTCTCCACAGGAAAGGCGAGAGGAACTCCAGGGTCGTGCCACCATTCCAAGACTCCCCCGGATGTGTCAGTCCATTCCAGAGGAACCTGTTTTCCCTGCACTGCCTTGACGTTCAAGCCGAGGATTGACTCCCAGCACGTGTGCACGTGGGACAGCCCTGTGGGAAAGCCTCGTGGGAAAGCCTCGTGGGAAAGACTCGAGGGAAAACCATAGATCCTTTGATCCACGCGGCGGACTGCGTGACACTGCTGCTACCGCCCTGGAGGAAAGCGCAAGTGCATGCCCGCATTCGAGACGAGGACTGGCTCCCCTGGGGAGACTCCAGAAGTACCCCAAGATCCATGCCAGCACTGGAGAGTAATCCTCAGGTTCCGGCCCCGACTCCACACAAGGTCTTAGGCCCCGGCATCTACGGGAGAGGAATCCCGAGAGAACCCCGAGGAACTCGCATGGGGACTGGCCTTTCCTGAGGTCATCAGAGCGGGTCCCTGAGGTCCCCGTCGTAAGTCGAGAGCACGTGCCGCAACTCGAGAAAATCCAGGAGGTTTTGCCCTCCAGGCGAGATGAGGCCCATTTCCGCTGAGGCTTCTCGAGGCTAATCACATCTAACCACTGGAACTTCCAAAGGGTCCTTCACACCCTTGCTGCAACTCAAGAAGTTCCCCGACATACCCGTTTCCACTCGAGAGGAAGCACGTGGGGTCCCGCACACATCCAGGGGAGCCCCGATTCCGCCTCCTAGCTCGAGATGAGGGATCCTTTCCCTGTTTCGTAGGGAAAGAATTCCCGGCGTTCCCGTCGCATCTCAAGAGGAGGCGCTCTCCACAGGAAAGGCGAGAGGAACTCCAGGGTCGTGCCACCATTCCAAGAGTCCCCCAGATGTGTCAGTCCATTCCAGAGGAACCTGTTTTCCCTGCACTGCCTTGACGTTCAAGCTGAGGATCGACTCCCACCACGTGTGCACGTGGGACAGCCCTGTGGGAAAGCCTCGTGGGAAAGCCTCGTGGGAAAAACTCGAGGGAAAACCATAGATCCTTTGATCCACGCGGCGGACTGCGTGACACTGCTGCTACCGCTCTGGAGGAAAGCGCAAGTGCATGCCCGCATTCGAGACGAGGACTGACTCCCCTGGGGAGACTCCAGAAGTACCCGAAGATCCATGTGAGCACTGGAGAGCAATCCTCAGGTTCCGGCCCCGACTCCACACAAGGTCTTAGGCCCCGGCATCCACGGGAGAGGAATCCCGAGAGGCCCCCGAGGAACTCGCATGGGGACTGGCCTTTCCTGAGGCCACCAGAGCGGGTCCCTGAGGTCCCCGTCGTAAGTCGAGAGCACCTGCCGCAACTCGAGAAAATCCAGGAGGTTTTGCCCTCCAGGCGAGATGAGGCCCATTTCTGCTGAGGCTTCTCGAGGCTAATCAAATCTAACCACTGGAACATCCAAAGGGTCCTTCTCACCCTTGCTGCAACTCAAGAAGTTCCCCGACATACCCGTCTCCACTCGAGAGGAAGCACGTGGGGTCCCGCACACATCCAGGGGAGCCCCGTTTCCGCCTCCTACCTCGAGATGAAGGATCCTTTCCCTGTTTCGTAGGGAAAGAATTCCCGGCGTTCCCGTCGCATCTCAAGAGGAGGCGCTCTCCACAGGAAAGGCGAGAGGAACTCCAGGGTCGTGCCACCATTCCAAGAGTACCCCAGATGTGTCAGTCCATTCCAGAGGAACCTGTTTTCCCTGCACTGCCTTGACGTTCAAGCCGAGGATCGACTCCCACCACGTGTGCACGTGGGACAGCCCTGTGGGAAAGCCTCGTGGGAAAGACTCGAGGGAAAACCATAGATCCTTTGATCCACGTGGAGGACTGCGTGACACTGCTGCTACCGCCCTGGAGGAAACCGCAAGTGCATGCCCGCATTCGAGACGAGGACTGACTCCCCTGGGGAGACTCCAGAAGTACCCCAATATCCATGTCAGCACTGGAGAGGAATCCTCAGGTTACGGCCCCGACTCCACACAAGGTCTTAGGCCCCGGCATCGACGGGAGAGGAATCCCGAGAGGCCCCCGAGGAACTCGCATGGGGACTGGCCTTTCCTGAGGCCACCAGAGCGGGTCCCTGAGGTCCCAGTTGTAAGTCGAGAGCACCTGCCGCAACTCGAGAAATTCCACGAGGTTTTGCCCTCCAGGCGAGTTGAGGCACATTTCCGCTGAGGCTTCTCGAGGCTAATCACGTCTAACCACTGGAACTTCCAAAGGGTCCTTCACACCCTTGCTGCAACTCAAGAAGTTCCCCGACATACCCGTCTCCACTCGAGAGGAAGCACGTGGGGTCCCGCACACATCCAGGGGAGCCCCGTTTCCGCCTCCTAGCTCGAGATGAGGGATCCTTTCCCTGTTTCGTAGGGAAAGAATTCCCGGCGTTCCCGTCGCATCTCAAGAGGAGGCGCTCTCCACAGGAAAGGCGAGAGGAACTCCAGGGTCGTGCCACCATTCCAAGAGTCCCCCAGATGTGTCAGTCCATTCCAGAGGAACCTGTTTTCCCTGCACTGCCTTGACGTTCAAGCCGAGGATCGACTCCCACCACGTGTGCACGTGGGACAGCCCTGTGGGAAAGCCTCGTGGGAAAGCCTCGTGGGAAAGACTCGAGGGAAAGCCATAGATCCTTTGATCCACGCGGCGGACTGCGTGACACTGCTGCTACCGCCCTGGAGGAAAGCGCAAGTGCATGCCCGCATTCGAGACGAGGACTGACTCCCATGGGGAGACTCCAGAAGTACCCCAAGATCCATGTCAGCACTGGAGAGGAATCCTCAGGTTCCAGCCCCGACTCCACACAAGGTCTTAGGCCCCGGCATCGACGGGAGAGGAATCCCGAGAGGCCCCCGTGGAACTCGCATGGGGACTGGCCTTTCCTGAGGCCACCAGAGCGGGTCCCTGAGGTCCCCGTCATAAGTCGAGAGCACCTGCCGCAACTCGAGAAAATCCAGGAGGTTTTGCCCTCCAGGCGAGATGAGGCCCATTTCCGCTGAGGCTTCTCGAGGCTAATCACGTCTAACCACTGGAACTTCCAAAGGGTCCTTCACACCCTTGCTGCAACTCAAGATGTTCCCCGACATACCCGTCTCCACTCGAGAGGAAGCACGTGGGGTCCCGCACACATCCAGGGGAGCCCCGTTTCCGCCTCCTAGCTCGAGATGAGGGATCCTTTCCCTGTTTCGTAGGGAAAGAATTCCCGGCGTTCCCGTCGCATCTCAAGAGGAGGCGCTCTCCACAGGAAAGGCGAGAGGAACTCCAGGGTCGTGCC
The DNA here is from genome assembly GCF_042477335.2 of Ovis canadensis. Classification (NCBI taxonomy): domain Eukaryota; kingdom Metazoa; phylum Chordata; class Mammalia; order Artiodactyla; family Bovidae; genus Ovis; species Ovis canadensis. The sequence continues at coordinate 1,795,307 of NC_091253.1, forward strand.
ACCATTCCAAGAGTCCCCCAGATGTGTCAGTCCATTCCAGAGGAATCTGTTTTCCCTGCACTGCCTTGAGTTCAAGCCGAGGATCGACTCCCACCACGTGTGCACGTGGGACAGCCCTGTGGGAAAGCCTCGTGGGAAAGCCTCGTGGGAAAGACTCGAGGGAAAACCATAGATCCTTTGATCCACGCGGCGGACTGCGTGACACTGCTGCTACCGCTCTGGAGGAAAACGCAAGTGCATGCCCGCATTCGAGACGAGGACTGACTCCCCTGGGGAGACTCCAGAAGTACCCCAAGATCCATGTCAGCACTGGAGAGGAATCCTCAGGTTCCGGCCCCGACTCCACACAAGGTCTTAGGCCCCGGCATCGACGGGAGAGGAATCCCGAGAGGCCCCAGAGGAACTCGCATGGGGACTGGCCTTTCCTGAGGCCACCAGAGCGGGTCCCTGAGGTCCCAGTTGTAAGTCGAGAGCACCTGCCGCAACTCGAGAAATTCCACGAGGTTTTGCCCTCCAGGCGAGTTGAGGCACATTTCCGCTGAGGCTTCTCGAGGCTAATCACGTCTAACCACTGGAAATTCCAAAGGGTCCTTCACACCCTTGCTGCAACTCAAGAAGTTCCCCGACATACCCGTCTCCACTCGAGAGGAAGCACGTGGGGTCCCGCACACATCCAGGGGAGCCCCGTTTCCGCCTCCTAGCTCGAGATGAGGGATCCTTTCCCTGTTTCGTAGGGAAAGAATTCCCGGCGTTCCCGTCGCATCTCAAGAGGAGGCGCTCTCCACAGGAGAGGCGAGAGGAACTCCAGGGTCGTGCCACCATTCCAAGAGACGCCCAGATGTGTCAGTCCATTACAGAGGAACCTGTTTTCCCTGCACTGCCTTGACGTTCAAGCCGAGGATCGACTCCCACCACCTGTGCACGTGGGACAGCCCTGTGGGAAAGCCTCGTGGGAAAGCCTCGTGGGAAAGACTCGAGGGAAAACCATAGATCTTTTGATCCACGCGGCGGACTGCGTGACACTGCTGCTACCGCTCTAGAGGAAAGCGCAAGTGCATGCCCGCATTCGAGACGAGGACTGACTCCCCTGGGGAGACTCCAGAAGTACCCCAAGATCCATGTCAGCACTGGAGAGGAATCCTCAGGTTCCGGCCCCGACTCCACACAAGGTCTTAGGCCCCGGCATCGACGGGAGTCTAATCCCGAGAGGTCCCCGAGGAATTAGCATGGGGACTGGCCTTTCCTGAGGCCACCAGAGCGGGTCCCTGAGGTCCCCGTCGTAAGTCGAGAGCACCTGCCGCAACTCGAGAAAATCCAGGAGGTTTTGCCCTCCAGGCGAAATGAGGCCCATTTCCGCTGAGGCTTCTCGCGGCGAATCACATCGAACCACTGGAACTTCCAAAGGGTCCTTCACACCCTTGCTGCAACTCAAGAATTCCCCGACATACCCGTCTCCACTCGAGAGGAAGCACGTGGGGTCCCGCACACATCCAGGGGAGCCCCGTTTCCGCCTCCTAGATCGAGATGAGGGATCCTTTCCCTGTTTCGTAGGGAAAGAATTCCCGGCGTTCCCGTCGCATCTCAAGAGGAGGCGCTCTCCACAGGAAAGGCGAGAGGAACTCCAGGGTCGTACCACCATTCCAAGAGTCCCCCAGATGTGTCAGTCCATTCCAGAGGAACCTGTTTTCCCTGCACTGCCTTGACGTTCAAGCTGAGGAACGTCTCCCACCACGTGTGCACGTGGGACAGCCCTGTGGGAAAGCCTCGTGGGAAAGCCTCGTGGGAAAAACTCGAGGGAAAACCATAGATCCTTTGATCCACGCGGCGGACTGCGTGACACTGCTGCTACCGCTCTGGAGGAAAGCGCAAGTGCATGCCCGCATTCGAGACGAGGACTGACTCCCCTGGGGAGACTCCAGAAGTACCCCAAGATCCATGTCAGCACTGGAGAGCAATCCTCAGGTTCCGGCCCCGACTCCACACAAGGACTTAGGCCCCGGCATCGACGGGAGAGGAATCCCGAGAGGCCCCCGAGGAACTCGCATGGGGACTGGCCTTTCCTGAGGCCACCAGAGCGGGTCCCTGAGGTCCCCGTCGTAAGTCGAGAGCACCTGCCGCAACTCGAGAAAATCCAGGAGGTTTTGCCCTCCAGGCGAGATGAGGCCCATTTCCGCTGAGGCTTCTCGAGGCTAATCACATCTAACCACTGGAACTTCCAAAGGGTCCTTCACACCCTTGCTGCAACTCAAGAAGTTCCCCGACATACCCGTTTCCACTCGAGAGGAAGCACGTGGGGTCCCACACACATCCAGGGGAGCCCCGTTTCCGCCTCCTAGCTCGAGATGAGGGATCCTTTCCCTGTTTCGTAGGGAAAGAATTCCCGGCGTTCCCGTCGCATCTCAAGAGGAGGCGCTCTCCACAGGAAAGGCGAGAGGAACTCCAGGGTCGTGCCACCATTCCAAGACTCCCCCGGATGTGTCAGTCCATTCCAGAGGAACCTGTTTTCCCTGCACTGCCTTGACGTTCAAGCCGAGGATCGACTCCCAGCACGTGTGCACGTGGGACAGCCCTGTGGGAAAGCCTCGTGGGAAAGCCTCGTGGGAAAGACTCGAGGGAAAACCAGAGATCCTTTGATCCACGCGGCGGACTGCGTGACACTGCTGCTACCGCCCTGGAGGAAAGCGCAAGTGCATGCCCGCATTCGAGACGAGGACTGACTCCCCTGGGGAGACTCCAGAAGTACCCCAAGATCCATGTCAGCACTGGAGAGGAATCCTCAGGTTCCGGCCCCGACTCCACACAAGGTCTTAGGCCCCGGCATCTACGGGAGAGGAATCCCGAGAGAACCCCGAGGAACTCGCATGGGGACTGGCCTTTCCTGAGGTCATCAGAGCGGGTCCCTGAGGTCCCCGTCGTAAGTCGAGAGCACGTGCCGCAACTCGAGAAAATCCAGGAGGTTTTGCCCTCCAGGCGAGATGAGGCCCATTTCCGCTGAGGCTTCTCAAGGCTAATCACATCTAACCACTGGAACTTCCAAAGGGTCCTTCACACCCTTGCTGCAACTCAAGAAGTTCCCCGACATACCCGTTTCCACTCGAGAGGAAGCACGTGGGGTCCCGCACACATCCAGGGGAGCCCCGATTCCGCCTCCTAGCTCGAGATGAGGGATCCTTTCCCTGTTTCGTAGGGAAAGAATTCCCGGCGTTCCCGTCGCATCTCAAGAGGAGGCGCTCTCCACAGGAAAGGCGAGAGGAACTCCAGGGTCGTGCCACCATTCCAAGAGTCCCCCAGATGTGTCAGTCCATTCCAGAGGAACCTGTTTTCCCTGCACTGCCTTGACGTTCAAGCTGAGGATCGACTCCCACCACGTGTGCACGTGGGACAGCCCTGTGGGAAAGCCTCGTGGGAAAGCCTCGTGGGAAAAACTCGAGGGAAAACCATAGATCCTTTGATCCACGCGGCGGACTGCGTGACACTGCTGCTACCGCTCTGGAGGAAAGCGCAAGTGCTTGCCCGCATTCGAGACGAGGACTGACTCCCCTGGGGAGACTCCAGAAGTACCCCAAGATCCATGTGAGCACTGGAGAGCAATCCTCAGGTTCCGGCCCCGACTCCACACAAGGTCTTAGGCCCCGGCATCGACGGGAGAGGAATCCCGAGAGGCCCCCGAGGAACTCGCATGGGGACTGGCCTTTCCTGAGGCCACCAGAGCGGGTCCCTGAGGTCCCCGTCGTAAGTCGAGAGCACCTGCCGCAACTCGAGAAAATCCAGGAGGTTTTGCCCTCCAGGCGAGATGAGGCCCATTTCCGCTGAGGCTTCTCGAGGCTAATCACATCTAACCACTGGAACTTCCAAAGGGTCCTTCACAACCTTGCTGCAACTCAAGAAGTTCCCCGACATACCCGTTTCCACTCGAGAGGAAGCACGTGGGGTCCCGCACACATCCAGGGGAGCCCCGTTTCCGCCTCCTAGCTCGAGATGAGGGATCCTTTCCCTGTTTCGTAGGGAAAGAATTCCCGGCGTTCCCGTCGCATCTCAAGAGGAGGCGCTCTCCACAGGAAAGGCGAGAGGAACTCCAGGGTCGTGCCACCATTCCAAGACTCCCCCGGATGTGTCAGTCCATTCCAGAGGAACCTGTTTTCCCTGCACTGCCTTGACGTTCAAGCCGAGGATCGACTCCCAGCACGTGTGCACGTGGGACAGCCCTGTGGGAAAGCCTCGTGGGAAAGCCTCGTGGGAAAGACTCGAGGGAAAACCAGAGATCCTTTGATCCACGCGGCGGACTGCGTGACACTGCTGCTACCGCCCTGGAGGAAAGCGCAAGTGCATGCCCGCATTCGAGACGAGGACTGACTCCCCTGGGGAGACTCCAGAAGTACCCCAAGATCCATGTCAGCACTGGAGAGGAATCCTCAGGTTCCGGCCCCGACTCCACACAAGGTCTTAGGCCCCGGCATCTACGGGAGAGGAATCCCGAGAGACCCCCGAGGAACTCGCATGGGGACTGGCCTTTCCTGAGGTCATCAGAGCGGGTCCCTGAGGTCCCCGTCGTAAGTCGAGAGCACCTGCCGCAACTCGAGAAAATCCAGGAGGTTTTGCCCTCCAGGCGAGATGAGGCCCATTTCCGCTGAGGCTTCTCGAGGCTAATCACATCTAACCACTGGAACATCCAAAGGGTCCTTCTCACCCTTGCTGCAACTCAAGAAGTTGCCCGACATACCCGTCTCCACTCGAGAGGAAGCACGAGGGTGTCGCACACATCCAGGGGAGCCCCGTTTCCGCCTCCTAGCTCGAGATGAGGGATCCTTTCCCTGTTTCGTAGGGAAAGAATTCCCGGCGTTCCCGTCGCATCTCAAGAGGAGGCGCTCTCCACAGGAAAGGCGAGAGGAACTCCAGGGTCGTGCCACCATTCCAAGAGTCCCCCAGATGTGTCAGTCCATTCCAGAGGAACCTGTTTTCCCTGCACTGCCTTGACGTTCAAGCTGAGGATCGACTCCCACCACGTGTGCACGTGGGACAGCCCTGTGGGAAAGCCTCGTGGGAAAGACTCGTGGGAAAGACTCGAGGGAAAACCATAGATCCTTTGATCCACGCGGCGGACTGCGTGACACTGCTGCTACCGCTCTGGAGGAAAGGGCAAGTGCATGCCCGCATTCGAGACGAGGACTGACTCCCCTGGGGAGACTCCAGAAGTACCCCAAGATCCATGTCAGCACTGGAGAGGAATCCTCAGGTTCCGGCCCCGACTCCACACAAGGTCTTAGGCCCCGGCATCGACGGGAGAGGAATCCCGAGAGGCCCCCGAGGAACTCGCATGGGGACTGGCCTTTCCTGAGGCCACCAGAGCGGGTCCCTGAGGTCCCCGTCGTAAGTCGAGAGCACCTGCCGCAACTCGAGAAAATCCAGGAGGTTTTGCCCTCCAGGCGAGATGAGGCCCATTTCTGCTGAGGCTTCTCGAGGCTAATCACATCTAACCACTGGAACATCCAAAGGGTCCTTCTCACCCTTGCTGCAACTCAAGAAGTTCCCCAACATACCCGTCTCCACTCGAGAGGAAGCACGAGGGTCCCGCACACATCCAGGGGAGCCCCGTTTCCGCCTCCTAGCTCGAGATGAGGGATCCTTTCCCTGTTTCGTAGGGAAAGAATTCCCGGCGTTCCCGTCGCATCTCAAGAGGAGGCGCTCTCCACAGGAAAGGCGAGAGGAACTCCAGGGTCGTGCCACCATTCCAAGACTCCCCCGGATGTGTCAGTCCATTCCAGAGGAACCTGTTTTCCCTGCACTGCCTTGACGTTCAAGCCGAGGATCGACTCCCACCACGTGTGCACGTGGGACAGCCCTGTGGGAAAGCCTCGTGGGAAAGCCTCGTGGGAAAGACTCGAGGGAAAACCAGAGATCCTTTGATCCACGCGGCGGACTGCGGGACACTGCTGCTACCGCTCTGGAGGAAAGCGCAAGTGCATGCCCGCATTCGAGACGAGGACTGACTCCCCTGGGGAGACTCCAGAAGTACCCCAAGATCCATGTCAGCACTGGAGAGCAATCCTCAGGTTCCGGCCCCGACTCCACACAAGGTCTTAGGCCCCGGCATCGACGGGAGAGGAATCCCGAGAGGCCGCCGAGGAACTCGCATGGGGACTGCCCTTTCCTGAGGCCACCAGAGCGGGTCCCTGAGGTCCCCGTCGTAAGTCGAGAGCACCTGCCGCAACTCGAGAAAATCCAGGAGGTTTTGCCCTCCAGGAGAGATGAGGCCCATTTCCGCTGAGGCTTCTCGAGGCTAATCACGTCTAACCACTGGAACTTCCAAAGGGTCCTTCACACCCTTGCTGCAACTCAAGAAGTTCCCCGACATACCCGTCTCCACTCGAGAGGAATCACGTGGGGTCCCGCACACATCCAGGGGAGCCCCGTTTCCGCCTCCTAGCTCGAGATGAGGGATCCTTTCCCTGTTTCGTAGGGAAAGAAGTCCCGGCGTTCCCGTCGCATCTCAAGAGGAGGCGCTCTAAACAGGAAAGGCGAGAGGAACTCCAGGGTCGTGCCACCATTCCAAGACTCCCCCGGATGTGTCATTCCATTCCAGAGGCACCTGTTTTCCCTGCACTGCCTTGACGTTCAAGCCGAGGATCGACTCCCACCACGTGTGCACGTGGGACAGCCCTGTGGGAAAGCCTCGTGGGAAAGCCTCATGGGAAAGACTCGAGGGAAAACCATATATCCTTTGATCAACGCGGCGGACTGCGTGACACTGCTGCTACCGCTCTGGAGGAAAGCGCAAGTGCATGCCCGCATTCGAGACGAGGACTGACTCCCCTGGGGGGACTCCAGAAGTACCCCAAGATCCATGTCAGCACTGGAGAGGAATCCTCAGGTTCCGGCCCCGACTCCAATCAAGGTCCTAGGCCCCGGCATCGACGGGAGAGGAATCCCGAGAGGCCCCCGAGGAACTCGCATGGGGACTGGCCTTTCCTGAGGCCACCAGAGCGGGTCCCTGAGGTCCCCGTCATAAGTCGAGAGCACCTGCCGCAACTCGAGAAAATCCAGGAGGTTTTGCCCTCCAGGCGAGATGAGGCCCATTTCCGCTGAGGCTTCGCGAGGCTAATCACATCTAACCACTGGAACTTCCAAAGGGTCCTTCACACCCTTGCTGCAACTCAAGAAGTTCCCCGACATACCCGTCTCCACTCTAGAGGACGCACGAGGGTCCCGCACACATCCAGGGGAGCCCCGTTTCCGCCTGCTAGCTCGAGATGAGGGATCCTTTCCCTGTTTCATAGGGAAAGATTTCCCGGCGTTCCCGTCGCATCTCAAGAGCAGGCGCTCTCCACAGGAAAGGCGAGAGGAACTCCAGGGTCGTGCCACCATTCCAAGAGTTCCCCAGATGTGTCAGTCCATTCCAGAGGAACCTGTTTTCCCTGCACTGCCTTGACGTTCAAGCCGAGGATCGACTCCCACCACGTGTGCACGTGGGACAGCCCTGTGGGAAAGCCTCGTGGGAAAGCCTCGTGGGAAAGACTCGAGGGAAAACCATAGATCCTTTCATCCACGCGGCGGACTGCGTGACACTGCTGCTACCGCTCTGGAGGAAAGCGCAAGTGCATGCCCTCATTCGAGACGAGGACTGACTCCCCTGGGGAGACTCCAGAAGTACCCCAAGATCCATGTCAGCACTGGAGAGCAATCCTCAGGTTCCGGCCCCGACTCCACACAAGGTCTTAGGCCCCGGCATCGACGGGAGAGGAATCCCGAGAGGCCGCCGAGGAACTCGCATGGGGACTGGCCTTTCCTGAGGCCACCAGAGCGGGTCCCTGAGGTCCCGGTCGTAAGTCGAGAGCACCTGCCGCAACTCGAGAAAATCCAGGAGGTTTTGCCCTCCAGGCGAGATGAGGCCCATTTCCGCTGAGGCTTCTCGAGGCTAATCACGTCTAACCACTGGAACTTCCAAAGGGTCCTTCACACCCTTGCTGCAACTGAAGAAGTTCCCCGACATACCCGTCTCCACTCGAGAGGAAGCACGTGGGGTCCGGCACACATCCAGGGGAGCCCCGTTTCGGCCTCCTAGCTCGAGATGAGGGATCCTTTCCCTGTTTCGTAGGGAAAGAATTCCCGGCGTTCCCGTCGCATCTCAAGAGGAGGCGCTCTAAACAGGAAAGGCGAGAGGAACTCCAGGGTCGTGCCACCATTCCAAGACTCCCCCGGATGTGTCAGTCCATTCCAGAGGAACCTGTTTTCCCTGCACTGCCTTGACGTTCAAGCCGAGGATCGACTCCCACCACGTGTACACGTGGGACAGCCCTGTGGGAAAGCCTCGTGGGAAAGCCTCGTGGGAAAGACACGAGGGAAAACCAGAGATCCTTTGATCCACGCGGCGGACTGCGTGACACTGCTGCTACCGCCCTGGAGGAAAGCGCAAGTGCATGCCCGCATTCGAGACGAGGACTGACTCCCCTGGGGAGACTCCAGAAGTACCCCAAGATCCATGTCAGCACTGGAGAGGAATCCTCAGGTTCCGGCCCCGACTCCACACAAGGTCTTAGGCCCCGGCATCTCCGGGAGAGGAATCCCGAGAGACCCCCGAGGAACTCGCATGGGGACTGGCCTTTCCTGAGGTCATCAGAGCGGGTCCCTGAGGTCCCCGTCGTAAGTCGAGAGCACCTGCCGCAACTCGAGAAAATCCAGGAGGTTTTGCCCTCCAGGCGAGATGAGGCCCATTTCCGCTGAGGCTTCTCGAGGCTAATCACATCTAACCACTGGAACATCCAAAGGGTCCTTCTCACCCTTGCTGCAACTCAAGAAGTTGCCCGACATACCCGTCTCCACTCGAGAGGAAGCACGAGGGTGTCGCACACATCCAGGGGAGCCCCGTTTCCGCCTCCTAGCTCGAGATGAGGGATCCTTTCCCTGTTTCGTAGGGAAAGAATTCCCGGCGTTCCCGTCGCATCTCAAGAGGAGGCGCTCTCCACAGGAAAGGCGAGAGGAACTCCAGGGTCGTGCCACCATTCCAAGAGTCCCCCAGATGTGTCAGTCCATTCCAGAGGAACCTGTTTTCCCTGCACTGCCTTGACGTTCAAGCTGAGGATCGACTCCCACCACGTGTGCACGTGGGACAGCCCTGTGGGAAAGCCTCGTGGGAAAGACTCGTGGGAAAGACTCGAGGGAAAACCATAGATCCTTTGATCCACGCGGCGGACTGCGTGACACTGCTGCTACCGCTCTGGAGGAAAGCGCAAGTGCATGCCCGCATTCGAGACGAGGACTGACTCCCCTGGGGAGACTCCAGAAGTACCCCAAGATCCATGTCAGCACTGGAGAGGAATCCTCAGGTTCCGGCCCCGACTCCACACAAGGTCTTAGGCCCCGGCATCGACGGGAGAGGAATCCCGAGAGGCCCCCGAGGAACTCGCATGGGGACTGGCCTTTCCTGAGGCCACCAGAGCGGGTCCCTGAGGTCCCCGTCGTAAGTCGAGAGCACCTGCCGCAACTCGAGAAAATCCAGGAGGTTTTGCCCTCCAGGCGAGATGAGGCCCATTTCTGCTGAGGCTTCTCGAGGCTAATCACATCTAACCACTGGAACATCCAAAGGGTCCTTCTCACCCTTGCTGCAACTCAAGAAGTTCCCCAACATACCTGTCTCCACTCGAGAGGAAGCACGAGGGTCCCGCACACATCCAGGGGAGCCCCGTTTCCGCCTCCTAGCTCGAGATGAGGGATCCTTTCCCTGTTTCGTAGGGAAAGAATTCCCGGCGTTCCCGTCGCATCTCAAGAGGAGGCGCTCTCCACAGGAAAGGCGAGAGGAACTCCAGGGTCGTGCCACCATTCCAAGACTCCCCCGGATGTGTCAGTCCATTCCAGAGGAACCTGTTTTCCCTGCACTGCCTTGACGTTCAAGCCGAGGATCGACTCCCACCACGTGTGCACGTGGGACAGCCCTGTGGGAAAGCCTCGTGGGAAAGCCTCGTGGGAAAGACTCGAGGGAAAACCAGAGATCCTTTGATCCACGCGGCGGACTGCGGGACACTGCTGCTACCGCTCTGGAGGAAAGCGCAAGTGCATGCCCGCATTCGAGACGAGGACTGACTCCCCTGGGGAGACTCCAGAAGTACCCCAAGATCCATGTCAGCACTGGAGAGCAATCCTCAGGTTCCGGCCCCGACTCCACACAAGGTCTTAGGCCCCGGCATCGACGGGAGAGGAATCCCGAGAGGCCGCCGAGGAACTCGCATGGGGACTGGCCTTTCCTGAGGCCACCAGAGCGGGTCCCTGAGGTCCCCGTCGTAAGTCGAGAGCACCTGCCGCAACTCGAGAAAATCCAGGAGGTTTTGCCCTCCAGGAGAGATGAGGCCCATTTCCGCTGAGGCTTCTCGAGGCTAATCACGTCTAACCACTGGAACTTCCAAAGGGTCCTTCACACCCTTGCTGCAACTCAAGAAGTTCCCCGACATACCCGTCTCCACTCGAGAGGAATCACGTGGGGTCCCGCACACATCCAGGGGAGCCCCGTTTCCGCCTCCTAGCTCGAGATGAGGGATCCTTTCCCTGTTTCGTAGGGAAAGAATTCCCGGCGTTCCCGTCGCATCTCAAGAGGAGGCGCTCTAAACAGGAAAGGCGAGAGGAACTCCAGGGTCGTGCCACCATTCCAAGACTCCCCCGGATGTGTCAGTCCATTCCAGAGGCACCTGTTTTCCCTGCACTGCCTTGACGTTCAAGCCGAGGATCGACTCCCACCACGTGTGCACGTGGGACAGCCCTGTGGGAAAGCCTCGTGGGAAAGCCTCATGGGAAAGACTCGAGGGAAAACCATATATCCTTTGATCAACGCGGCGGACTGCGTGACACTGCTGCTACCGCTCTGGAGGAAAGCGCAAGTGCATGCCCGCATTCGAGACGAGGACTGACTCCCCTGGGGGGACTCCAGAAGTACCCCAAGATCCATGTCAGCACTGGAGAGGAATCCTCAGGTTCTGGCCCCGACTCCAATCAAGGTCCTAGGCCCCGGCATCGACGGGAGAGGAATCCCGAGAGGCCCCCGAGGAACTCGCATGGGGACTGGCCTTTCCTGAGGCCACCAGAGCGGGTCCCTGAGGTCCCCGTCATAAGTCGAGAGCACCTGCCGCAACTCGAGAAAATCCAGGAGGTTTTGCCCTCCAGGCGAGATGAGGCCCATTTCCGCTGAGGCTTCGCGAGGCTAATCACATCTAACCACTGGAACTTCCAAAGGGTCCTTCACACCCTTGCTGCAACTCAAGAAGTTCCCCGACATACCCGTCTCCACTCTAGAGGAAGCACGAGGGTCCCGCACACATCCAGGGGAGCCCCGTTTCCGCCTGCTAGCTCGAGATGAGGGATCCTTTCCCTGTTTCATAGGGAAAGATTTCCCGGCGTTCCCGTCGCATCTCAAGAGCAGGCGCTCTCCACAGGAAAGGCGAGAGGAACTCCAGGGTCGTGCCACCATTCCAAGAGTTCCCCAGATGTGTCAGTCCATTCCAGAGGAACCTGTTTTCCCTGCACTGCCTTGACGTTCAAGCCGAGGATCGACTCCCACCACGTGTGCACGTGGGACAGCCCTGTGGGAAAGCCTCGTGGGAAAGCCTCGTGGGAAAGACTAGAGGGAAAACCATAGATCCTTTGATCCACGCGGCGGACTGCGTGACACTGCTGCTACCGCCCTGGAGGAAAGCGCAAGTGCATGCCCGCATTCGAGACGAGGACTGACTCCCCTGGGGAGACTCCAGAAGTACCCCAAGATCCATGTCAGCACTGGAGAGCAATCCTCAGGTTCCGGCCCCGACTCCACACAAGGTCTTAGGCCCCGGCATCGACGGGAGAGGAATCCCGAGAGGCCGCCGAGGAACTCGCATGGGGACTGGCCTTTCCTGAGGCCACCAGAGCGGGTCCCTGAGGTCCCCGTCGTAAGTCGAGAGCACGTGCCGCAACTCGAGAAAATCCAGGAGGTTTTGCCCTCCAGGCGAGATGAGGCCCATTTCCGCTGGGGCTTCTCGAGGCTAATCACATCTAACCACTGGAACGTCCAAAGGGTCCTTCACACCCTTGCTGCAACTCAAGAAGTTCCCCGACATACCCGTTTCCACTCGAGAGGAAGCACGTGGGGTCCCGCACACATCCAGGGGAGCCCCGTTTCCGCCTGCTAGCTCGAGATGAGGGATCCTTTCCCTGTTTCGTAGGGAAAGAATTCCCGGCGTTCCCGTCGCATCTCAAGAGGAGGCGCTCTCCACAGGAAAGGCGAGAGGAACTCCAGGGTCGTGCCACCATTCCAAGACTCCCCCGGATGTGTCAGTCCATTCCAGAGGAACCTGTTTTCCCTGCACTGCCTTGACGTTCAAGCCGAGGATCGACTCCCAGCACGTGTGCACGTGGGACAGCCCTGTGGGAAAGCCTCGTGGGAAAGCCTCGTGGGAAAGACTCGAGGGAAAAACATAGATCCTTTGATCCACGCGGCGGACTGCGTGACACTGCTGCTACCGCCCTGGAGGAAAGCGCAAGTGCATGCCCGCATTCGAGACGAGGACTGACTCCCCTGGGGAGACTCCAGAAGTACCCCAAGATCCATGTCAGCACTGGAGAGGAATCCTCAGGTTCCGGCCCCGACTCCACACAAGGTCTTAGGCCCCGGCATCTACGGGAGAGGAATCCCGAGAGACCCCCGAGGAACTCGCATGGGGACTGGCCTTTCCTGAGGTCATCAGAGCGGGTCCCTGAGGTCCCGGTCGTAAGTCGAGAGCACCTGCCGCAACTCGAGAAAATCCAGGAGGTTTTGCCCTGCAGGCGAGATGAGGCCCATTTCCGCTGAGGCTTCTCGAGGCTAATCACATCTAACCACTGGAACATCCAAAGGGTCCTTCTCACCCTTGCTGCAACTCAAGAAGTTCCCCGACATACCCGTCTCCACTCGAGAGGAAGCACGAGGGTGCCGCACACATCCAGGGGAGCCCCGTTTCCGCCTCCTAGCTGGAGATGAGGGATCCTTTCCCTGTTTCGTAGGGAAAGAATTCCCGGCGTTCCCGTCGCATCTCAAGAGGAGGCGCTCTCCACAGGAAAGGCGAGAGGAACTCCAGGGTCGTGCCACCATTCCAAGAGTCACCCAGATGTGTCAGTCCATTCCAGAGGAACCTGTTTTCCCTGCACTGCCTTGACGTTCAAGCTGAGGATCGACTCCCACCACGTGTGCACGTGGGACAGCCCTGTGGGAAAGCCTCGTGGGAAAGCCTCGTGGGAAAGACTCGAGGGAAAACCATAGATCCTTTGATCCACGCGGCGGACTGCGTGACACTGCAGTTACCGCTCTGGAGGAAAGCGCAAGTGCATGCCCGCATTCGAGACGAGGACTGACTCCCCTGGGGAGACTCCAGAAGTACCCCAAGATCCATGTCAGCACTGGAGAGGAATCCTCAGGTTCCGGCCCCGACTCCACACAAGGTCCTAGGCCCCGGCATCGACGGGAGAGGAATCCCGAGAGGCCCCCGAGGAACTCGCATGGGGACTGGCCTTTCCTGAGGCCTCCAGAGCGGGTCCCTGAGGTCCCCGTCATAAGTCGAGAGCACCTGCCGCAACTCGAGAAAATCCAGGAGGTTTTGCCCTCCAGGCGAGATGAGGCCCATTTCCGCTGAGGCTTCGCGAGGCTAATCACATCTAACCACTGGAACTTCCAAAGGGTCCTTCACACACTAGCTGCAACTCAAGAAGTTCCCCGACATACCCGTCTCCACTCTAGAGGAAGCACGATGGTCCGGCACACATCCAGGGGAGCCCCGTTTCCGCCTGCTAGCTCGAGATGAGGGATCCTTTCCCTGTTTCGTAGGGAAAGATTTCCCGGCGTTCCCGTCGCATCTCAAGAGCAGGCGCTCTCCACAGGAAAGGCGAGAGGAACTCCAGGGTCGTGCCACCATTCCAAGAGTTCCCCAGATGTGTCAGTCCATTCCATAGGAGCCTGTTTTCCCTGCACTGCCTTGACGTTCAAGCCGAGGATCGACTCCCACCACGTGTGCACGTGGGACAGCCCTGTGGGAAAGCCTCGTGGGAAAGCCTCGTGGGAAAGACTCGAGGGAAAACCATAGATCCTTTGATCCACGCGGCGGACTGCGTGACACTGCTGCTACCGCCCTGGAGGAAAGCGCAAGTGCATGCCTGCATTCGAGACGAGGACTGACTCCCCTGGGGAGACTCCAGAAGTACCCCAAGATCCATGTCAGCACTGGAGAGGAATCCTCAGGTTCCGGCCCCGACTCCACACAAGGTCTTAGGCCCCGGCATCGACGGGAGAGGAATCCCGAGAGGCCCCCGAGGAACTCGCATGGGGACTGGCCTTTCCTGAGGCCACCAGAGCGGGTCCCTGAGGTCCCCGTCGTAAGTCGAGAGCACGTGCCGCAACTCGAGAAAATCCAGGAGGTTTTGCCCTCCAGGCGAGATGAGGCCCATTTCCGCTGAGGCTTCTCGAGGCTAATCACATCTAACCACTGGAACTTCCAAAGGGTCCTTCACACCCTTGCTGCAACTCAAGAAGTTCCCCGACATACCCGTTTCCACTCGAGAGGAAGCACGTGGGGTCCCGCACACATCCAGGGGAGCCCCGATTCCGCCTCCTAGCTCGAGATGAGGGATCCTTTCCCTGTTTCGTAGGGAAAGAATTCCCGGCGTTCCCGTCGCATCTCAAGAGGAGGCGCTCTCCACAGGAAAGGCGAGAGGAACTCCAGGGTCGTGCCACCATTCCAAGAGTCCCCCAGATGTGTCAGTCCATTCCAGAGGAACCTGTTTTCCCTGCACTGCCTTGACGTTCAAGCTGAGGAACGTCTCCCACCACGTGTGCACGTGGGACAGCCCTGTGGGAAAGCCTCGTGGGAAAGCCTCGTGGGAAAAACTCGAGGGAAAACCATAGATCCTTTGATCCACGCGGCGGACTGCGTGACACTGCTGCTACCGCTCTGGAGGAAAGCGCAAGTGCATGCCCGCATTCGAGACGAGGACTGACTCCCCTGGGGAGACTCCAGAAGTACCCCAAGATCCATGTCAGCACTGGAGAGCAATCCTCAGGTTCCGGCCCCGACTCCACACAAGGTCTTAGGCCCCGGCATCGACGGGAGAGGAATCCCGAGAGGCCCCCGAGGAACTCGCATGGGGACTGGCCTTTCCTGAGGCCACCAGAGCGGGTCCCTGAGGTCCCGGTCGTAAGTCGAGAGCACCTGCCGCAACTCGAGAAAATCCAGGAGGTTTTGCCCTCCAGGCGAGATGAGGCCCATTTCCGCTGAGGCTTCTCGAGGCTAATCACGTCTAACCACTGGAACTTCCAAAGGGTCCTTCACACCCTTGCTGCAACTGAAGAAGTTCCCCGACATACCCGTCTCCACTCGAGAGGAAGCACGTGGGGTCCGGCACACATCCAGGGGAGCCCCGTTTCGGCCTCCTAGCTCGAGATGAGGGATCCTTTCCCTGTTTCGTAGGGAAAGAATTCCCGGCGTTCCCGTCGCATCTCAAGAGGAGGCGCTCTAAACAGGAAAGGCGAGAGGAACTCCAGGGTCGTGCCACCATTCCAAGACTCCCCCGGATGTGTCAGTCCATTCCAGAGGAACCTGTTTTCCCTGCACTGCCTTGACGTTCAAGCCGAGGATCGACTCCCACCACGTGTACACGTGGGACAGCCCTGTGGGAAAGCCTCGTGGGAAAGCCTCGTGGGAAAGACACGAGGGAAAACCATAGATCCTTTGATCCACGCGGCGGGCTGCGTGACACTGCTGCTACCGCTGTGGAGGAAAGCGCAAGTGCATGCCCGCATTCGAGACGACGACTGACTCCCCTGGGGAGACTCCAGAAGTACCCCAAGATCCATGTCAGCACTGGAGAGCAATCCTCAGGTTCCGGCCCCGACTCCACACAAGGTCTTAGGCCCCGGCATCCACGGGAGAGGAATCCCGAGAGGCCCCCGAGGAACTCGCATGGGGACTGGCCTTTCCTGAGGCCACCAGAGCGGGTCCCTGAGGTCCCCGTCGTAAGTCGAGAGCACCTGCCGCAACTCGAGAAAATCCAGGAGGTTTTGCCCTCCAGGCGAGATGAGGCCCATTTCCGCTGAGGCTTCTCGAGGCTAATCACATCTAACCACTGGAACTTCCAAAGGGTCCTTCACACCCTTGCTGCAACTCAAGAAGTTCCCCGACATACCCGTTTCCACTCGAGAGGAAGCACGTGGGGTCCCGCACACATCCAGGGGAGCCCCGTTTCCGCCTGCTAGCTCGAGATGAGGGATCCTTTCCCTGTTTCGTAGGGAAAGAATTCCCGGCGTTCCCGTCGCATCTCAAGAGGAGGCGCTCTCCACAGGAAAGGCGAGAGGAACTCCAGGGTCGTGCCACCATTCCAAGACTCCCCCGGATGTGTCAGTCCATTCCAGAGGAACCTGTTTTCCCTGCACTGCCTTGACGTTCAAGCCGAGGATCGACTCCCAGCACGTGTGCACGTGGGACAGCCCTGTGGGAAAGCCTCGTGGGAAAGCCTCGTGGGAAAGACTCGAGGGAAAACCATAGATCCTTTGATCCACGCGGCGGACTGCGTGACACTGCTGCTACCGCCCTGGAGGAAAGCGCAAGTGCATGCCCGCATTCGAGACGAGGACTGACTCCCCTGGGGAGACTCCAGAAGTACCCCAAGATCCATGTCAGCACTGGAGAGGAATCCTCAGGTTCCGGCCCCGACTCCACACAAGGTCTTAGGCCCCGGCATCTACGGGAGAGGAATCCCGAGAGACCCCCGAGGAACTCGCATGGGGACTGGCCTTTCCTGAGGTCATCAGAGCGGGTCCCTGAGGTCCCGGTCGTAAGTCGAGAGCACCTGCCGCAACTCGAGAAAATCCAGGAGGTTTTGCCCTGCAGGCGAGATGAGGCCCATTTCCGCTGAGGCTTCTCGAGGCTAATCACATCTAACCACTGGAACATCCAAAGGGTCCTTCTCACCCTTGCTGCAACTCAAGAAGTTCCCCGACATACCCGTCTCCACTCGAGAGGAAGCACGAGGGTGCCGCACACATCCAGGGGAGCCCCGTTTCCGCCTCCTAGCTGGAGATGAGGGATCCTTTCCCTGTTTCGTAGGGAAAGAATTCCCGGCGTTCCCGTCGCATCTCAAGAGGAGGCGCTCTCCACAGGAAAGGCGAGAGGAACTCCAGGGTCGTGCCACCATTCCAAGAGTCACCCAGATGTGTCAGTCCATTCCAGAGGAACCTGTTTTCCCTGCACTGCCTTGACGTTCAAGCTGAGGATCGACTCCCACCACGTGTGCACGTGGGACAGCCCTGTGGGAAAGCCTCGTGGGAAAGCCTCGTGGGAAAGACTCGAGGGAAAACCATAGATCCTTTGATCCACGCGGCGGACTGCGTGACACTGCTGTTACCGCTCTGGAGGAAAGCGCAAGTGCATGCCCGCATTCGAGACGAGGACTGACTCCCCTGGGGAGACTCCAGAAGTACCCCAAGATCCATGTCAGCACTGGAGAGGAATCCTCAGGTTCCGGCCCCGACTCCACACAAGGTCCTAGGCCCCGGCATCGACGGGAGAGGAATCCCGAGAGGCCCCCGAGGAACTCGCATGGGGACTGGCCTTTCCTGAGGCCTCCAGAGCGGGTCCCTGAGGTCCCCGTCATAAGTCGAGAGCACCTGCCGCAACTCGAGAAAATCCAGGAGGTTTTGCCCTCCAGGCGAGATGAGGCCCATTTCCGCTGAGGCTTCGCGAGGCTAATCACATCTAACCACTGGAACATCCAAAGGGTCCTTCTCACACTAGCTGCAACTCAAGAAGTTCCCCGACATACCCGTCTCCACTCTAGAGGAAGCACGATGGTCCGGCACACATCCAGGGGAGCCCCGTTTCCGCCTGCTAGCTCGAGATGAGGGATCCTTTCCCTGTTTCGTAGGGAAAGATTTCCCGGCGTTCCCGTCGCATCTCAAGAGCAGGCGCTCTCCACAGGAAAGGCGAGAGGAACTCCAGGGTCGTGCCACCATTCCAAGAGTTCCCCAGATGTGTCAGTCCATTCCATAGGAGCCTGTTTTCCCTGCACTGCCTTGACGTTCAAGCCGAGGATCGACTCCCACCACGTGTGCACGTGGGACAGCCCTGTGGGAAAGCCTCGTGGGAAAGCCTCGTGGGAAAGACTCGAGGGAAAACCATAGATCCTTTGATCCACGCGGCGGACTGCGTGACACTGCTGCTACCGCCCTGGAGGAAAGCGCAAGTGCATGCCCGCATTCGAGACGAGGACTGACTCCCCTGGGGAGACTCCAGAAGTACCCCAAGATCCATGTCAGCACTGGAGAGGAATCCTCAGGTTCCGGCCCCGACTCCACACAAGGTCTTAGGCCCCGGCATCGACGGGAGAGGAATCCCGAGAGGCCCCCGAGGAACTCGCATGGGGACTGGCCTTTCCTGAGGCCACCAGAGCGGGTCCCTGAGGTCCCCGTCGTAAGTCGAGAGCACGTGCCGCAACTCGAGAAAATCCAGGAGGTTTTGCCCTCCAGGCGAGATGAGGCCCATTTCCGCTGAGGCTTCTCGAGGCTAATCACATCTAACCACTGGAACTTCCAAAGGGTCCTTCACACCCTTGCTGCAACTCAAGAAGTTCCCCGACATACCCGTTTCCACTCGAGAGGAAGCACGTGGGGTCCCGCACACATCCAGGGGAGCCCCGATTCCGCCTCCTAGCTCGAGATGAGGGATCCTTTCCCTGTTTCGTAGGGAAAGAATTCCCGGCGTTCCCGTCGCATCTCAAGAGGAGGCGCTCTCCACAGGAAAGGCGAGAGGAACTCCAGGGTCGTGCCACCATTCCAAGAGTCCCCCAGATGTGTCAGTCCATTCCAGAGGAACCTGTTTTCCCTGCACTGCCTTGACGTTCAAGCTGAGGAACGTCTCCCACCACGTGTGCACGTGGGACAGCCCTGTGGGAAAGCCTCGTGGGAAAGCCTCGTGGGAAAAACTCGAGGGAAAACCATAGATCCTTTGATCCACGCGGCGGACTGCGTGACACTGCTGCTACCGCTCTGGAGGAAAGCGCAAGTGCATGCCCGCATTCGAGACGAGGACTGACTCCCCTGGGGAGACTCCAGAAGTACCCCAAGATCCATGTCAGCACTGGAGAGCAATCCTCAGGTTCCGGCCCCGACTCCACACAAGGTCTTAGGCCCCGGCATCGACGGGAGAGGAATCCCGAGAGGCCCCCGAGGAACTCGCATGGGGACTGGCCTTTCCTGAGGCCACCAGAGCGGGTCCCTGAGGTCCCCGTCGTAAGTCGAGAGCACCTGGCGCAACTCGAGAAAATCCAGGAGGTTTTGCCCTCCAGGCGAGATGAGGCCCATTTCCGCTGAGGCTTCTCGAGGCTAATCACATCTAACCACTGGAACTTCCAAAGGGTCCTTCACACCCTTGCTGCAACTCAAGAAGTTCCCCGACATACCCGTTTCCACTCGAGAGGAAGCACGTGGGGTCCCGCACACATCCAGGGGAGCCCCGTTTCCGCCTCCTAGCTCGAGATGAGGGATCCTTTCCCTGTTTCGTAGGGAAAGAATTCCCGGCGTTCCCGTCGCATCTCAAGAGGAGGCGCTCTCCACAGGAAAGGCGAGAGGAACTCCAGGGTCGTGCCACCATTCCAAGACTCCCCCGGATGTGTCAGTCCATTCCAGAGGAACCTGTTTTCCCTGCACTGCCTTGACGTTCAAGCCGAGGATTGACTCCCAGCACGTGTGCACGTGGGACAGCCCTGTGGGAAAGCCTCGTGGGAAAGCCTCGTGGGAAAGACTCGAGGGAAAACCATAGATCCTTTGATCCACGCGGCGGACTGCGTGACACTGCTGCTACCGCCCTGGAGGAAAGCGCAAGTGCATGCCCGCATTCGAGACGAGGACTGGCTCCCCTGGGGAGACTCCAGAAGTACCCCAAGATCCATGCCAGCACTGGAGAGTAATCCTCAGGTTCCGGCCCCGACTCCACACAAGGTCTTAGGCCCCGGCATCTACGGGAGAGGAATCCCGAGAGAACCCCGAGGAACTCGCATGGGGACTGGCCTTTCCTGAGGTCATCAGAGCGGGTCCCTGAGGTCCCCGTCGTAAGTCGAGAGCACGTGCCGCAACTCGAGAAAATCCAGGAGGTTTTGCCCTCCAGGCGAGATGAGGCCCATTTCCGCTGAGGCTTCTCGAGGCTAATCACATCTAACCACTGGAACTTCCAAAGGGTCCTTCACACCCTTGCTGCAACTCAAGAAGTTCCCCGACATACCCGTTTCCACTCGAGAGGAAGCACGTGGGGTCCCGCACACATCCAGGGGAGCCCCGATTCCGCCTCCTAGCTCGAGATGAGGGATCCTTTCCCTGTTTCGTAGGGAAAGAATTCCCGGCGTTCCCGTCGCATCTCAAGAGGAGGCGCTCTCCACAGGAAAGGCGAGAGGAACTCCAGGGTCGTGCCACCATTCCAAGAGTCCCCCAGATGTGTCAGTCCATTCCAGAGGAACCTGTTTTCCCTGCACTGCCTTGACGTTCAAGCTGAGGATCGACTCCCACCACGTGTGCACGTGGGACAGCCCTGTGGGAAAGCCTCGTGGGAAAGCCTCGTGGGAAAAACTCGAGGGAAAACCATAGATCCTTTGATCCACGCGGCGGACTGCGTGACACTGCTGCTACCGCTCTGGAGGAAAGCGCAAGTGCATGCCCGCATTCGAGACGAGGACTGACTCCCCTGGGGAGACTCCAGAAGTACCCGAAGATCCATGTGAGCACTGGAGAGCAATCCTCAGGTTCCGGCCCCGACTCCACACAAGGTCTTAGGCCCCGGCATCCACGGGAGAGGAATCCCGAGAGGCCCCCGAGGAACTCGCATGGGGACTGGCCTTTCCTGAGGCCACCAGAGCGGGTCCCTGAGGTCCCCGTCGTAAGTCGAGAGCACCTGCCGCAACTCGAGAAAATCCAGGAGGTTTTGCCCTCCAGGCGAGATGAGGCCCATTTCTGCTGAGGCTTCTCGAGGCTAATCAAATCTAACCACTGGAACATCCAAAGGGTCCTTCTCACCCTTGCTGCAACTCAAGAAGTTCCCCGACATACCCGTCTCCACTCGAGAGGAAGCACGTGGGGTCCCGCACACATCCAGGGGAGCCCCGTTTCCGCCTCCTACCTCGAGATGAAGGATCCTTTCCCTGTTTCGTAGGGAAAGAATTCCCGGCGTTCCCGTCGCATCTCAAGAGGAGGCGCTCTCCACAGGAAAGGCGAGAGGAACTCCAGGGTCGTGCCACCATTCCAAGAGTACCCCAGATGTGTCAGTCCATTCCAGAGGAACCTGTTTTCCCTGCACTGCCTTGACGTTCAAGCCGAGGATCGACTCCCACCACGTGTGCACGTGGGACAGCCCTGTGGGAAAGCCTCGTGGGAAAGACTCGAGGGAAAACCATAGATCCTTTGATCCACGTGGAGGACTGCGTGACACTGCTGCTACCGCCCTGGAGGAAACCGCAAGTGCATGCCCGCATTCGAGACGAGGACTGACTCCCCTGGGGAGACTCCAGAAGTACCCCAATATCCATGTCAGCACTGGAGAGGAATCCTCAGGTTACGGCCCCGACTCCACACAAGGTCTTAGGCCCCGGCATCGACGGGAGAGGAATCCCGAGAGTCCCCCGAGGAACTCGCATGGGGACTGGCCTTTCCTGAGGCCACCAGAGCGGGTCCCTGAGGTCCCAGTTGTAAGTCGAGAGCACCTGCCGCAACTCGAGAAATTCCACGAGGTTTTGCCCTCCAGGCGAGTTGAGGCACATTTCCGCTGAGGCTTCTCGAGGCTAATCACGTCTAACCACTGGAACTTCCAAAGGGTCCTTCACACCCTTGCTGCAACTCAAGAAGTTCCCCGACATACCCGTCTCCACTCGAGAGGAAGCACGTGGGGTCCCGCACACATCCAGGGGAGCCCCGTTTCCGCCTCCTAGCTCGAGATGAGGGATCCTTTCCCTGTTTCGTAGGGAAAGAATTCCCGGCGTTCCCGTCGCATCTCAAGAGGAGGCGCTCTCCACAGGAAAGGCGAGAGGAACTCCAGGGTCGTGCCACCATTCCAAGAGTCCCCCAGATGTGTCAGTCCATTCCAGAGGAACCTGTTTTCCCTGCACTGCCTTGACGTTCAAGCCGAGGATCGACTCCCACCACGTGTGCACGTGGGACAGCCCTGTGGGAAAGCCTCGTGGGAAAGCCTCGTGGGAAAGACTCGAGGGAAAGCCATAGATCCTTTGATCCACGCGGCGGACTGCGTGACACTGCTGCTACCGCCCTGGAGGAAAGCGCAAGTGCATGCCCGCATTCGAGACGAGGACTGACTCCCATGGGGAGACTCCAGAAGTACCCCAAGATCCATGTCAGCACTGGAGAGGAATCCTCAGGTTCCAGCCCCGACTCCACACAAGGTCTTAGGCCCCGGCATAGACGGGAGAGGAATCCCGAGAGGCCCCCGTGGAACTCGCATGGGGACTGGCCTTTCCTGAGGCCACCAGAGCGGGTCCCTGAGGTCCCCGTCGTAAGTCGAGAGCACCTGCCGCAACTCGAGAAAATCCAGGAGGTTTTGCCCTCCAGGCGAGATGAGGCCCATTTCCGCTGAGGCTTCTCGAGGCTAATCACGTCTAACCACTGGAACTTCCAAAGGGTCCTTCACACCCTTGCTGCAACTCAAGATGTTCCCCGACATACCCGTCTCCACTCGAGAGGAAGCACGTGGGGTCCCGCACACATCCAGGGGAGCCCCGTTTCCGCCTCCTAGCTCGAGATGAGGGATCCTTTCCCTGTTTCGTAGGGAAAGAATTCCCGGCGTTCCCGTCGCATCTCAAGAGGAGGCGCTCTCCACAGGAAAGGCGAGAGGAACTCCAGGGTCGTGCCACCATTCCAAGAGTCCCCCAGATGTGTCAGTCCATTCCAGAGGAATCTGTTTTCCCTGCACTGCCTTGAGTTCAAGCCGAGGATCGACTCCCACCACGTGTGCACGTGGGACAGCCCTGTGGGAAAGCCTCGTGGGAAAGCCTCGTGGGAAAGACTCGAGGGAAAACCATAGATCCTTTGATCCACGCGGCGGACTGCGTGACACTGCTGCTACCGCTCTGGAGGAAAACGCAAGTGCATGCCCGCATTCGAGACGAGGACTGACTCCCCTGGGGAGACTCCAGAAGTACCCCAAGATCCATGTCAGCACTGGAGAGGAATCCTCAGGTTCCGGCCCCGACTCCACACAAGGTCTTAGGCCCCGGCATCGACGGGAGAGGAATCCCGAGAGGCCCCAGAGGAACTCGCATGGGGACTGGCCTTTCCTGAGGCCACCAGAGCGGGTCCCTG
Source organism: Ovis canadensis (assembly GCF_042477335.2). NCBI lineage: Eukaryota > Metazoa > Chordata > Mammalia > Artiodactyla > Bovidae > Ovis > Ovis canadensis. The sequence goes on from NC_091253.1 coordinate 1,818,636, forward strand.
AGGTCCCAGTTGTAAGTCGAGAGCACCTGCCGCAACTCGAGAAATTCCACGAGGTTTTGCCCTCCAGGCGAGTTGAGGCACATTTCCGCTGAGGCTTCTCGAGGCTAATCACGTCTAACCACTGGAAATTCCAAAGGGTCCTTCACACCCTTGCTGCAACTCAAGAAGTTCCCCGACATACCCGTCTCCACTCGAGAGGAAGCACGTGGGGTCCCGCACACATCCAGGGGAGCCCCGTTTCCGCCTCCTAGCTCGAGATGAGGGATCCTTTCCCTGTTTCGTAGGGAAAGAATTCCCGGCGTTCCCGTCGCATCTCAAGAGGAGGCGCTCTCCACAGGAGAGGCGAGAGGAACTCCAGGGTCGTGCCACCATTCCAAGAGACGCCCAGATGGGTCAGTCCATTACAGAGGAACCTGTTTTCCCTGCACTGCCTTGACGTTCAAGCCGAGGATCGACTCCCACCACCTGTGCACGTGGGACAGCCCTGTGGGAAAGCCTCGTGGGAAAGCCTCGTGGGAAAGACTCGAGGGAAAACCATAGATCTTTTGATCCACGCGGCGGACTGCGTGACACTGCTGCTACCGCTCTAGAGGAAAGCGCAAGTGCATGCCCGCATTCGAGACGAGGACTGACTCCCCTGGGGAGACTCCAGAAGTACCCCAAGATCCATGTCAGCACTGGAGAGGAATCCTCAGGTTCCGGCCCCGACTCCACACAAGGTCTTAGGCCCCGGCATCGACGGGAGTCTAATCCCGAGAGGTCCCCGAGGAATTAGCATGGGGACTGGCCTTTCCTGAGGCCACCAGAGCGGGTCCCTGAGGTCCCCGTCGTAAGTCGAGAGCACCTGCCGCAACTCGAGAAAATCCAGGAGGTTTTGCCCTCCAGGCGAAATGAGGCCCATTTCCGCTGAGGCTTCTCGCGGCGAATCACATCGAACCACTGGAACTTCCAAAGGGTCCTTCACACCCTTGCTGCAACTCAAGAATTCCCCGACATACCCGTCTCCACTCGAGAGGAAGCACGTGGGGTCCCGCACACATCCAGGGGAGCCCCGTTTCCGCCTCCTAGATCGAGATGAGGGATCCTTTCCCTGTTTCGTAGGGAAAGAATTCCCGGCGTTCCCGTCGCATCTCAAGAGGAGGCGCTCTCCACAGGAAAGGCGAGAGGAACTCCAGGGTCGTACCACCATTCCAAGAGTCCCCCAGATGTGTCAGTCCATTCCAGAGGAACCTGTTTTCCCTGCACTGCCTTGACGTTCAAGCCGAGGATCCACTCCCACCACGTGTGCACGTGGGACAGCCCTGTGGGAAAGCCTCGTGGGAAAGCCTCGTGGGAAAGACTCGAGGGAAAACCATAGATCCTTTGATCCACGCGGCGGACTGCGTGACACTGCTGCTACCGCTCTGGAGGAAAGCGCAAGTGCATGCCCGCATTCGAGACGAGGACTGACTCCCCTGGGGAGACTCCAGAAGTACCCCAAGATCCATGTCAGCACTGGAGAGGAATCCTCAGGTTCCGGCCCCTACTCCACACAAGGTCTTAGGCCCCGGCATCGACGGGAGAGGAATCCCGAGAGGCCCCCGAGGAACTCGCATGGGGACTGGCCTTTCCTGAGGCCACCAGAGCGGGTCCCTGACGTCCCCGTCGTAAGTCGAGAGCACCTGCCGCAACTCGAGAAAATCCAGGAGGTTTTGCCCTCCAGGCGAGATGAGGCCCATTTCCGCTGAGGCTTCTCGAGGCGAATCACGTCTAACCACTGGAACTTCCAAAGGGTCCTTCACACCCTTGCTGCAACTTAAGAAGTTCCCCGACATACCCGTCTCCACTCGAGAGGAAGCACGTGGGGTCCCGCACACATCCAGGGGAGCCCCGTTTCCGCCTCCTAGCTCGAGATGAGGGATCCTTTCCCTGTTTCGTAGGGAAAGAATTCCCGGCGTTCCCGTCGCATCTCAAGAGGAGGCGCTCTCCACAGGAAAGGCGAGAGGAACTCCAGGGTCGTGCCACCATTCCAAGAGTCCCCCAGATGTGTCAGTCCATTCCAGAGGAACCTGTTTTCCCTGCACTGCCTTGACGTTCAAGCCGAGGATCCACTCCCACCACGTGTGCACGTGGGACAGCCCTGTGGGAAAGCCTCGTGGGAAAGCCTCGTGGGAAAGACTCGAGGGAAAACCATAGATCCTTTGATCCACGCGGCGGACTGCGTGACACTGCTGCTACCGCTCTGGAGGAAAGCGCAAGTGCATGCCCGCATTCGAGACGAGGACTGACTCCCCTGGGGAGACTCCAGAAGTACCCCAAGATCCATGTCAGCACTGGAGAGGAATCCTCAGGTTCCAGCCCCGACTCCACACAAGGTCTTAGGCCCCGGCATCGACGGGAGAGGAATCCCGAGAGGCCCCCGAGGAACTCGCATGGGGACTGGCCTTTCCTGAGGCCACCAGAGCGGGTCCCTGACGTCCCCGTCGTAAGTCGAGAGCACCTGCCGTAACTCGAGAAAATCCAGGAGGTTTTGCCCTCCAGGCGAGATGAGGCACATTTCCGCTGAGGCTTCTCGAGGCCAATCACATCTAACCACTGGAACTTCCAAAGGGTCCTTCACACCCTTGCTGCTACTCAAGAAGTTCCCCGACATACCCGTCTCCACTCGATAGGAAGCACGTGGTATCCCGCACACATCCAGGGGAGCCCCGTTTCCGCCTCCTAGCTCGAGATGAGGGATCCTTTCCCTGTTTCGTAGGGAAAGAATTCCCGGCGTTCCCGTCGCATCTCAAGAGGAGGCGCTCTCCACAGGAAAGGCGAGAGGAACTCCAGGGTCGTACCACCATTCCAAGAGTCCCCCAGATGTGTCAGTCCATTCCAGAGGAACCTGTTTTCCCTGCACTGCCTTGACGTTCAAGCCGAGGATCGACTCCCACCACGTGTGCACGTGGAACAGCCCTGTGGGAAAGCCTCGTGGGAAAGCCTCGTGGGAAAGACTCGAGGGAAAACCATAGATCCTTTGATCCACGCGGCGGACTGCGTGACACTGCTGCTACCGCTCTGGAGGAAAGCGCAAGTGCATGCCCGCATTCGAGACGAGGACTGACTCCCCTGGGGAGACTCCAGAAGTACCCCAAGATCCATGTCAGCACTGGAGAGGAATCCTCAGGTTCCGGCCCCGACTCCACACAAGGTCTTAGGCCCCGGCATCGACGGGAGAGGAATGCCGAGAGGCCCCCGAGGAACTCGCATGGGGACTGGCCTTTCCTGAGGCCACCAGAGCGGGTCCCTGACGTCCCCGTCGTAAGTCGAGAGCACCTGCCGCAACTCGAGAAAATCCAGGAGGTTTTGCCCTCCAGGCGAGATGAGGCCCATTTCCGCTGAGGCTTCTCGAGGCGAATCACGTCTAACCACTGGAACTTCCAAAGGGTCCTTCACACCCTTGCTGCAACTCAAGAAGTTCCCCGACATACCCGTCTCCACTCGAGAGGAAGCACGTGGGGTCCCGCACACATCCAGGGGAGCCCCGTTTCCGCCTCCTAGCTCGAGATGAGGGATCCTTTCCCTGTTTCGTAGGGAAAGAATTCCCGGCGTTCCCGTCGCATCTCAAGAGGAGGCGCTCTCCACAGGAAAGGCGAGAGGAACTCCAGGGTCGTGCCACCATTCCAAGAGTCCCCCAGATGTGTCAGTCCATTCCAGAGGAACCTGTTTTCCCTGCACTGCCTTGACGTTCAAGCCGAGGATCGACTCCCACCACGTGTGCACGTGGGACAGCCCTGTGGGAAAGCCTCGTGGGAAAGCCTCGTGGGAAAGACTCGAGGGAAAACCATAGATCCTTTGATCCACGCGGCGGACTGCGTGACACTGCTGCTACCGCTCTGGAGGAAAGCGCAAGTGCATGCCCGCATTCGAGACGAGGACTGACTCCCCTGGGGAGACTCCAGAAGTACCCCAAGATCCATGTCAGCACTGGAGAGGAATCCTCAGGTTCCGGCCCCGACTCCACACAAGGTCTTAGGCCCCGGCATCGACGGGAGAGGAATCCCGAGAGGCCCCCGAGGAACTCGCATGGGGACTGGCCTTTCCTGAGGCCACCAGAGCGGATCCCTGAGGTCCCCGTCGTAAGTCGAGAGCACCTGCCGTAACTCGAGAAAATCCAGGAGGTTTTGCCCTCCAGGCGAGATGAGGCACATTTCCGCTGAGGCTTCTCGAGGCCAATCACATCTAACCACTGGAACTTCCAAAGGGTCCTTCACACCCTTGCTGCTACTCAAGAAGTTCCCCGACATACCCGTCTCCACTCGAGAGGAAGCACGTGGGGTCCCGCACACATCCAGGGGAGCCCCGTTTCCGCCTCCTAGCTCGAGATGAGGGATCCTTTCCCTGTTTCGTAGGGAAAGAATTCCCGGCGTTCCCGTCGCATCTCAAGAGGAGGCGCTCTCCACAGGAAAGGCGAGAGGAACTCCAGGGTCGTGCCACCATTCCAAGAGTCCCCCAGATGTGTCAGTCCATTCCAGAGGAACCTGTTTTCCCTGCACTGCCTTGACGTTCAAGCCGAGGATCGACTCCCACCACGTGTGCACGTGGGACAGCCCTGTGGGAAAGCCTCGTGGGAAAGCCTCGTGGGAAAGACTCAAGGGAAAACCATAGATCCTTTGATCCACGCGGCGGACTTCGTGACACTGCTGTTACCGCTCTGGAGGAAAGCGCAAGTGCATGCCCGCATTCGAGACGAGGACTGACTCCCCTGGGGAGACTCCAGAAGTACCCCAAGATCCATGTCAGCACTGGAGAGGAATCCTCAGGTTACGGCCCCGACTCCACACAAGGTCTTAGGCCCCGGCAACGACGGGAGAGGAATCCCGAGAGGCCCCCGAGGAACTCGCATTGGGACTGGCCTTTCCTGAGGCCACCAGAGCGGGTCCCTGATGTCCCCGTCGTAAGTCGAGAGCACCTGCCGCAACTCGAGAAAATCCAGGAGGTTTTGCCCTCCAGGCGAGATGAGGCCCATTTCCGCTGAGGCTTCTCGAGGCTAATCACGTCTAACCACTGGAACTTCCGAAGGGTCCTTCACACCCTTGCTGCAACTCAAGAAGTTCCCCGACATACCCGTCTCCACTCGAGAGGAAGCACGTGGGGTCCCGCACACATCCAGGGGAACCCCGTTTCCGCCTCCTAGCTCGAGATGAGGGATCCTTTCCCTGTTTCGTAAGGAAAGAATTCCCGGCGTTCCCGTCGCATCTCAAGAGGAGGCGCTCTCCACAGGAAAGGCGAGAAGAACTCCAGTGTCGTGCCACCATTCCTAGAGTCCCCCAGATGTGTCAGTCCATTCCAGAGGAACCTGTTTTCCCTGCACTGCCTTGACGTTCAAGCCGAGGATCGACTCCCACCACGTGTGCACGTGGGACAGCCCTGTGGGAAAGCCTCGTGGGAAAGCCTCGTGGGAAAGACTCGAGGGAAAACCATAGATCCTTTGATCCACGCGGCGGACTGCGTGACACTGCTGCTACCGCTCTGGAGGAAAGCGCAAGTGCATGCCCGCATTCGAGACGAGGACTGACTCCCCTGGGGAGACTCCAGAAGTACCCCAAGATCCATGTCAGCACTGGAGAGGAATCCTCAGGTTCCGGCCCCGACTCCACACAAGGTCTTAGGCCCCGGCATCGACGGGAGAGGAATGCCGAGAGGCCCCCGAGGAACTCGCATGGGAACTGGCCTTTCCTGAGGCCACCAGAGCGGGTCCCTGAGGTCCCGGTCGTAAGTCGAGAGCACCTGCCGTAACTCGAGAAAATCCAGGAGGTTTTGCCCTCCAGGCGAGATGAGGCCCATTTCCGCTGAGGCTTCTCGAGGCCAATCACATCTAACCACTGGAACTTCCAAAGGGTCCTTCACACCCTTGCTGCAACTCAAGAAGTTACCCGACATACCCATTTCCACTCGAGAGGAAGCACGTGGGGTCCCGCACACATCCAGGGGAGCCCCGTTTCCGCCTCCTACCTCGAGATGAGGGATCCTTTCCCTGTTTCTTAGGAAAGAATTCCCGGCGTTCCCGTCGCATCTCAAGAGGAGGGGCTCTCCACAGGAGAGGCGAGAGGAACTCCAGGGTCGTGCCACCATTCCAAGAGACGCCGAGATGTGTCAGTCCATTACAGAGGAACCTGTTTTCCCTGCACTGCCTTGACGTTCAAGCCGAGGATCGACTCCCACCACCTGTGCACGTGGGACAGCCCTGTGGGAAAGCCTCGTGGGAAAGCCTCGTGGGAAAGACTCGAGGGAAAACCATAGATCCTTTGATCCACGCGGCGGACTGCGTAACACTGCTGCTACCGCTCTAGAGGAAAGCGCAAGTGCATGCCCGCATTCGAGACGAGGACTGACTCCCCTGGGGAGACTCCAGAAGTACCCCAAGATCCATGTGAGCACTGGAGAGGAATCCTCAGGTTCCGGCCCCGACTCCACACAAGGTCTTAGGCCCGGCATCGACGGGAGAGTAATCCCGAGAGGCCCCCGAGGAATTCGCATGGGGACTGGCCTTTCCTGAGGCCACCAGAGCGGGTCCCTGAGGTCCCCGTCGTAAGTCTAGAGCACCTGCCGCAACTCGAGAAAATCAAGGAGGTTTTGCCCTCCAGGCGAGATGAGGCCCATTTCCGCTGAGGCTTCTCGAGGCGAATCACGTCTAACCACTGGAACTTCCAAAGGGTCCTTCACACCCTTGCTGCAACTCAAGATGTTCCCCGACATACCCGTCTCCACTCGAGAGGAAGCACGTGGGGTCCCGCACACATCCAGGGGAGCCCCGTTTCCGCCTCCTAGCTCGAGATGAGGGATCCTTTCCCTGTTTCGTAGGGAAAGAATTCCCGGCGTTCCCGTCGCATCTCAAGAGGAGGCGCTCTCCACAGGAAAGGCGAGAGGAACTCCAGAGTCGTGACACCATTCCAAGAGTCCCCCAGATGTGTCAGTCCATTCCAGAGGAACCTGTTTTCCCTGCACTCCCTTGACGTTCAAGCCGAGGATCGACTCCCACCACGTGTGCACGTGGGACAGCCCTGTGGGAAAGCCTCGTGGGAAAGCCTCGTGGGAAAGACTCGAGGGAAAACCATAGATCCTTTGATCCACGCGGCGGACTGCGTGACACTGCTGCTACCGCTCTGGAGGAAAGCGCAAGTGCATGCCCGCATTCGAGACGAGGACTGACTCCCCTGGGGAGACTCCAGAAGTACCCCAAGATCCATGTCAGCACTGGAGAGGAATCCTCAGGTTCCGGCCCCGACTCCACACAAGGTCTTAGGCACCGGCATCGACGGGAGAGGAATCCCGAGAGGCCCCCGAGGAACTCGCATGGGGACTGGCCTTTCCTGAGGCCACCAGAGCGGTTCCCTGATGTCCCCGTCGTAAGTCGAGAGCACCTGCCGCAACTCGAGAAAATCCAGGAGGTTTTGCCCTCCAGGCGAGATGAAGCCCATTTCCGCTGAGGCTTCTCGAGGCCAATCACGTCTAACCACTGGAACTTCCAAAGGGTCCTTCACACCCTTGCTGCAACTCAAGAAGTTCCCCGACATACACGTCTGCACTCGAGAGGAAGCACGTGGTGTCCCGCACACATCCAGGGGAGCCCCGTTCCCGCCTCCTAGCTCAAGATGAGTGATCCTTTCCCTGTTTCGTAGGGAAAGAATTCCCGGCGTTCCCGTCGCATCTCAAGAGGTGGCGCTCTCCACAGGAAAGGCGAGAGGAACTCCAGGGTCGTGCCACCATTCCAAGAGTCCCCCAGATGTGTCAGTCCATTCCAGAGGAACCTGTTTTCCCTGCACTGCATTGACGTTCAAGCCGAGGATCGACTCCCACCACGTGTGCACGTGGGACAGCCCTGTGGGAAAGCCTCGTGGGAAAGCCTCGTGGGAAAGACTCGAGGGAAAACCATAGATCCTTTGATCCACGCGGCGGACTGCGTGACACTGCTGCTACCGCTCTGGAGGAAAGCGCAAGTGCATGCCCGCATTCGAGACGAGGACTGACTCCCCTGGGGAGACTCCAGAAGTACCCCAAGATCCATGTCAGCACTGGAGAGGAATCCTCAGGTTCCGGCCCCGACTCCACACAAGGTCTTAGGCCCCGGCATCGACGGGAGAGGAATCCCGAGAGGCCCCCGAGGAACTCGCATGGGGACTGGCCTTTCCTGAGGCCACCAGAGCGGGTCCCTGAGGTCCCCGTCGTAAGTCGAGAGCACCTGCCGCAACTCGAGAAAATCCAGGAGGTTTTGCCCTCCAGGCGAGATGAGGCCCATTTCCGCTGAGGCTTCTCGTGGCCAATCACATCTAACCACTGGAACTTCCAAAGGGTCCTTCACACCATTGCTGCAACTCAAGAAGTTCCCCGACATACCCGTCTCCACTCGAGAGGAAGCACGTGGGGTCCCGCACACATCCAGGGGAGCCCCGTTTCTGCCTCCTAGCTCGAGATGAGGGATCCTTTCCCTGTTTCGTAGGGAAAGTATTCCCGGCGTTCCCGTCGCATCTCAAGAGGAGGCGCTCTCCACAGGAAAGGCGAGAGGAACTCCAGGGTCGTGCCACCATTCCAAGAGTCCCCCAGATGTGTCAGTCCATTCCAGAGGAACCTGTTTTCCCTGCACTGCCTTGACGTTCAAGCCGAGGATCGACTCCCACCACGTGTGCACGTGGGACAGCCCTGTGGGAAAGCCTCGTGGGAAAGCCTCGTGGGAAAGACTCGAGGGAAAACCATAGATCCTTTGATCCACGCGGCGGACTGCGTGACACTGCTGCTACCGCTCTGGAGGAAAGCGCAAGTGCATGCCCGTATTCGAGACGAGGACTGACTCCCCTGGGGAGACTCCAGAAGTACCCCAAGATCCATGTCAGCACTGGAGAGGAATCCTCAGGTTCCAGCCCCGACTCCACACAAGGTCTTAGGCCCCGGCATCGACGGGAGAGGAATCCCGAGAGGCCCCCGAGGAACTCGCATGGGGACTGGCCTTTCCTGAGGCCACCAGAGCGGGTCCCTGAGGTCCCCGTCGTAAGTCGAGAGCACCTGCCGCAACTCGAGAAAATCCAGGAGGTTTTGCCCTCCAGGCGAGATGAGGCCCATTTCCGCTGAGGCTTCTCGAGGCCAATCACATCTAACCACTGGAACTTCCAAAGGGTCCTTCACACCCTTGCTGCAACTCAAGAAGTTCCCCGACACACCCGTCTGCACTCCAGAGGAAGCACGTGGTGTCCCGCACACATCCAGGGGAGCCCCGTTTCCGCCTCCTAGCTCGAGATGAGGGATCCTTTCCCTGTTTCGTAGGGAAAGAATTCCCGGCGTTCCCGTCGCATCTCAAGAGGAGGCGCTCTCCACAGGAAAGGCGAGAGGAACTCCAGGGTCGTGCCACCATTCCAAGAGTCCCCCAGATGTGTCAGTCCATTCCAGAGGAACCTGTTTTCCCTGCACTGCCTTGACGTTCAAGCCGAGGATCGACTCCCACCACGTGTGCACGTGGGACAGCCCTGTGGGAAAGCCTCGTGGGAAAGCCTCGTGGGAAAGACTCGAGGGAAAACCATAGATCCTTTGATCCACGCGGCGGACTGCGTGACACTGCTGCTACCGCTCTGGAGGAAAGCGCAAGTGCATGCCCGCATTCGAGACGAGGACTGACTCCCCTGGGGAGACTCCAGAAGTACCCCAAGATCCATGTCAGCACTGGAGAGGAATCCTCAGGTTCCGGCCCCGACTCCACACAAGGTCTTAGGCCCCGGCATCGACGGGAGAGGAATCCCGAGAGGCCCCCGAGGAACTCGCATGGGAACTGGCCTATCCTGAGGCCACCAGAGCGGGTCCCTGAGGTCCCCGTCGTAAGTCGAGAGCACCTGCCGCAACTCGAGAAAATCCAGGAGGTTTTGCCCTCCAGGCGAGATGAGGCCCATTTCCGCTGAGGCTTCTCGAGGCCAATCACGTCTAACCACTGGAACTTCCAAAGGGTCCTTCACACCCTTGCTGCAACTCAAGAAGTTCCCCGACATACCCGTCTCCACTCGAGAGGAAGCACGTGGGTCCCGCACACATCCAGGGGAGCCCCGTTTCCGCCTCCTAGCTCGAGATGAGGGATCCTTTCCCTGTTTCCTAGGGAAAGAATTCCCGGCGTTCCCGTCGCATCTCAAGAGGAGGCGCTCTCCACAGGAAAGCGAGAGGAACTCCAGGGTCGTGCCACCATTCGAAGAGTCCCCCAGATGTGTCAGTCCATTCCAGAGGAACCTGTTTTCCCTGCACTGCCTTGACGTTCAAGCCGAGGATCGACTCCCACCACGTGTGCACGTGGGACAGCCCTGTGGGAAAGCCTCGTGGGAAAGCCTCGTGGGAAAGACTCGAGGGAAAACCATATATCCTTTGATCCACGCGGCGGACTGCCTGACACTGCTGCTACCGCTCTGGAGGAAAGCGCAAGTGCATGCCCGCATTCGAGACGAGGACTGACTCCCCTGGGGAGACTCCAGAAGTACCCCAAGATCCATGTCAGCACTGGAGAGGAATCCTCAGGTTCCGGCCCCGACTCCACACAAGGTCTTAGGCCCCGGCATCGACGGGAGAGGAATCCCGAGAGGCCCCCGAGGAACTCGCATGGGGACTGGCCTTTCCTGAGGCCACCAGAGCGGGTCCCTGAGGTCCCCGTCGTAAGTCGAGAGCACCTGCCGCAACTCGAGAAAATCCAGGAGGTTTTGCCCTCCAGGCGAGATGAGGCCCATTTCCGCTGAGGCTTCTCGAGGCCAATCACATCTAACCACTGGACCTTCCAAAGGGTCCTTCACACCCTTGCTGCAACTCAAGAAGTTCCGCGACATACCCGTCTCCACTCGAGAGGAAGCACGTGGTGTCCCGCACACATCCAGGGGAGCCCCGTTTCCGCCTCCTAGCTCGAGATGAGGGATCCTTTCCCTGTTTCGTAGGGAAAGAATTCCCGGCGTTCCCGTCGCATCTCAAGAGGAGGCGCTCTCCACAGGAAAGGCGAGAGGAACTCCAGGGTCGTGACACCATTCCAAGAGTCCCCCACATGTGTCAGTCCATTCCAGAGGAACCTGTTTTACCTGCACTGCCTTGACGTTCAAGCCGAGGATCGACTCCCACCACGTGTGCACGTGGGACAGCCCTGTGGGAAAGCCTCGTGGGAAAGCCTCGTGGGAAAGACTCGAGGGAAAACCATAGATCCTTTGATCCACGCGGCGGACTGCGTGACAGTGCTGCTACCGCTCTGGAGGAAAGCGCAAGTGCATGCCCGCATTCGAGACGAGGACTGACTCCCCTGGGGAGACTCCAGAAGTACCCCAAGATCCATGTCAGCACTGGAGAGGAATCCTCAGGTTCCGGCCCCGACTCCACACAAGGTCTTAGGCCCCGGCATCGACGGGAGAGGAATCCCGAGACGCCCCCGAGGAACTCGCATGGGGACTGGCCTTTCTTGAGGCCACCAGAGCGGGTCCCTGAGGTCCCCGTCGTAAGTCGAGAGCACCTGCCGCAACTCGAGAAAATCCAGGAGGTTTTGCCCTCCAGGCGAGATGAGGCCCATTTCCGCTGAGGCTTCTCGAGGCCAATCACGTCTAAACACTGGAACTTCCAAAGGGTCCTTCACACCCTTGCTGCAACTCAAGAAGTTCCCCGACGTACCAGTCTCCACTCGAGAGGAAGCACGTGGGTCCCGCACACATCCAGGGGAGCCCCGTTTCCGCCTCCTTGCTCGAGATGAGGGATCCTTTCCCTGTTTCGTAGGGAAAGAATTCCCGGCGTTCCCGTCGCATCTCAAGAGGAGGCGCTCTCCACAGGAAAGGCGAGAGGAACTCCAGGGTCGTGCCACCATTCGAAGAGTCCCCCATATGTGTCAGTCCATTCCAGAGGAACCTGTTTTCCCTGCACTGCCTTGACGTTAAAGCCGAGGATCGACTCCCACCACGTGTGCACGTGGGACAGCCCTGTGGGAAAGCCTCGTGGGAAAGCCTCGTGGGAAAGACTCGAGGGAAAACCATAGATCCTTTGATCCACGCGGCGGACTGCCGTGACACTGCTGCTACCGCTCTGGAGGAAAGCGCAAGTGCATGCCCGCATTCGAGATGAGGACTGACTCCCCTGGGGAGACTCCAGAAGTACCCCAAGATCCATGTCAGCACTGGAGAGGAATCCTCAGGTTCCGGCCCCGACTCCACACAAGGTCTTAGGCCCCGGCATCGACGGGAGAGGAATCCCGAGAGGCCCCCGAGGAACTCGCATGGGGACTGGCCTTTCCTGAGGCCACCAGAGCGTGTCCCTGAGGTCCCCGTCGTAAGTCGAGAGCACCTGCCGCAACTCGAGAAAATCCAGGAGGTTTTGCCCTCCAGGCGAGATGAGGCCCATTTCCGCTGAGGCTTCTCGAGGCCAATCACGTCTAACCACTGGAACTTCCAAAGGGTCCTTCACACCCTTGCTGCAACTCAAGAAGTTCCCCGACATACCCGTCTCCACTCGAGAGGAAGCACGTGGGTCCCGCACACATCCAGGGGAGCCCCGTTTCCGCCTCCTAGCTCGAGATGAGGGATCCTTTCCCTGTTTCGTAGGGAAAGAATTCCCGGCGTTCCCGTCGCATCTCAAGAGGAGGCGCTCTCCACAGGAAAGGCGAGAGGAACTCCATGGTCGTGCCACCATTCGAAGAGTCCCCCAGATGTGTCAGTCCATTCCAGAGGAACCTGTTTTCCCTGCACTGCCTTGACGTTCAAGCCGAGGATCGACTCCCACCACGTGTGCACGTGGGACAACCCTGTGTGAAAGCCTCGTGGGAAAGCCTCGTGGGAAAGACTCGAGGGAAAACCATAGATCCTTTGATCCACGCGGCGGACTGCGTGACACTGCTGCTACCGCTCTGGAGGAAAGCGCAAGTGCATGCCCGCATTCGAGACGAGGACTGACTCCCCTGGGGAGACTCCAGAATACCCCAAGATCCATGTCAGCACTGGAGAGGAATCCTCAGGATCCGGCCCCGACTCCACACAAGGTCTTAGGCCCCTGCATCGACGGGAGAGGAATCCCGAGACGCCCCCGAGTAACTCGCATGGGGACTGACCTTTCCTGAGGCCACCAGAGCGGTTCCCTGAGGTTCCCGTCGTAAGTCGAGAGCACCTGCCGCAACTCGAGAAAATCCAGGAGGTTTTGCCCTCCAGGCTAGATGAGGCCCATTTCCGCTGAGGCTTCTCGAGGCCAATCACATCTAACCACTGGAACTTCCAAAGGGTCCTTCACACCCTTGCTGCAACTCAAGAAGTTCCCCGACATACCCGTCTCCACTCGAGAGGAAGCAAGTGGGGTCCCGCACACATCCAGGGGAGCCCCGTTTCCGCCTCCTAGCTCGAGATGAGGGATCCTTTCCCTGTTTCGTAGGGAAAGAATTCCCGGCGTTCCCGTCGCATCTCAAGAGGAGGCGCTCTCCACAGGAAAGGCGAGAGGAACTCCAGGGTCGTGCCACCATTCCAAGAGTCCCCCAGATGTGTCAGTCCATTCCAGAGGAACCTGTTTTCCCTGCACTGCCTTGAGGTTCAAGCCGAGGATCGACTCCCACCACGTGTGCACGTGGGACAGCCCTGTGGGAAAGCCTCGTGGGAAAGCCTCGTGGGAAAGACTCGAGGGAAAACCATAGATTCTTTGATCCACGCGGCGGACTGCGTGACACTGCTGCTACCGCTCTGGAGGAAAGCGCAAGTGCATGCCCGCATTCGAGACGAGGACTGACTCCCCAGGGGAGACTCCAGAAGTACCCCAAGATCCATGTCAGCACTGGAGAGGAATCCTCAGGTTCCGGCCCCGACTCCACACAAGGTCTTAGGCCCCGGCATCGACGGGAGAGGAATCCCGAGACGCCCCCGAGGAACTCGCATGGGGACTGGCCTTTCCTGAGGCCACCAGAGCGGGTCCCTGAGGTCCCCGTCGTAAGTCGAGAGCACCTGCCGCAACTCGAGAAAATCCAGGAGGTTTTGCCCTCCATGCGAGATGAGGCCCATTTCCGCTGAGGCTTCTCGAGGCCAATCACATCTAACCACTGGACCTTCCAAAGGGTCCTTCACACCCTTGCTGCAACTCAAGAAGTTCCGCGACATACCCGTCTCCACTCGAGAGGAAGCACGTGGTGTCCCGCACACATCCAGGGGAGCCCCGTTTCCGCTTCCTAGCTCGAGATGAGGGATCCTTTCCCTGTTTCGTAGGGAAAGAATTCCCGGCGTTCCCGTCGCATCTCAAGAGGAGGCGCTCTCCACAGGAAAGGCGAGAGGAACTCCAGGGTCGTGACACCATTCCAAGAGTCCCCCAGATGTGTCAGTCCATTCCAGAGGAACCTGTTTTCCCTGCACTGCCTTGACGTTCAAGCCGAGGATCGACTCCCACCACGTGTGCACGTGGGACAGCCCTGTGGGAAAGCCTCGTGGGAAGGCCTCGTGGGAAAGACTCCAGGGAAAACCATAGATCCTTTGATCCACGCGGCGGACTGCGTGACACTGCTGCTACCGCTCTGGAGGAAAGCGCAAGTGCATGCCCGCATTCGAGACGAGGACTGACTCCCCTGGGGAGACTCCAGAAGTACCCCAAGATCCATGTCAGCACTGGAGAGGAATCCACAGGTTCCGGCCCCGACTCCACACAAGGTCTTAGGCCCCGGCATCGACGGGAGAGGAATCCTGAGAGGCCCCCGAGGAACTCGCATGGGGACAGGCCTTTCCTGAGGCCCCCAGAGCGGGTCGCTGAGGTCCCCGTCGTAAGTCGAGAGCACCTGCCGCAACTCGAGAAAATCCAGGAGGTTTTGCCCTCCAGGCGAGATGAGGTCCATTTCCGCTGAGGCTTCTCGAGGCCAATCACATCTAACCACTCGACCTTCCAAAGGGTCCTTCACACCCTTGCTGCAACTCAAGAAGTTCCCCGACATACCCGTCTGCACTCGAGAGGAAGCACGTGGTGTCCCGCACACATCCAGGGGAGCCCCGTTTCCGCCTCCTAGCTCGAGATGAGGGATCCTTTCCCTGTTTCGTAGGGAAAGAATTCCCGGCGTTCCCGTCGCATCTCAAGAGGAGGCGCTCTCCACAGGAAAGGCGAGAAGAACTCCAGGGTCGTGCCACCATTCCAAGAGTCCCCCAGATGTGTCAGTCCATTCCAGAGGAACCTGTTTTCCCTGCACTGCCTTGAGGTTCAAGCCGAGGATCGACTCCCACCACGTGTGCACGTGGGACAGCCCTGTGGGAAAGCCTCGTGGGAAAGCCTCGTGGGAAAGACTCGAGGGAAAACCATAGATCCTTTGATCCACGCGGCGGACTGCCTGACACTGCTGCTACCGCTCTGGAGGAAAGCGCAAGTGCATGCCCGCATTCGAGACGAGGACTGACTCCCCTGGGGAGACTCCAGAAGTACCCCAAGATCCATGTCAGCACTGGAGAGGAATCCTCAGGTTCCGGCCCCGACTACACACAAGGTCTTAGGCCCCGGCATCGACGGGAGAGGAATCCCGAGAGGCCCCCGAGGAACTCGCATGGGGACTGGCCTTTCCTGAGGCCACCAGAGCGGGTCCCTGAGGTCCCCGTCGTAAGTCGAGAGCACCTGCCGCAACTCGAGAAAATCCAGGAGGTTTTGCCCTCCAGGCGAGATGAGGTCCATTTCCGCTGAGGCTTCTCGAGGCCAATCACATCTAACCACTCGACCTTCCAAAGGGTCCTTCACACCCTTGCTGCAACTCAAGAAGTTCCCCGACATACCCGTCTGCACTCGAGAGGAAGCACGTGGTGTCCCGCACACATCCAGGGGAGCCCCGTTTCCGCCTCCGAGCTCGAGATGAGGGATCCTTTCCCTGTTTCGTAGGGAAAGAATTCCCGGCGTTCCCGTCGCATCTCAAGAGGAGGCGCTCTCCACAGGAAAGGTGAGAGGAACTCCAGGGTCGTGCCACCATTCGAAGAGTCCCCCACATGTGTCAGTCCATTCCAGAGGAAACTGTTTTCCCTGCACTGCCTTGACGTTCAAGCCGAGGATTGACTCCTACCACGTGTGCACGTGGGACAGCCCTGTGGGAAAGCCTCGTGGGAAAGCCTCGTGGGAAAGACTCGAGGGAAAACCATAGATCCTTTGATCCACGCGGCGGACTGTGTGACACTGCTGCTACCGCTCTGGAGGAAAGCGCAAGTGCATGCCCGCATTCGAGACGAGGACTGACTCCCCTGGGGAGACTCCAGAAGTACCCCAAGATCCATGTCAGCACTGGAGAGGAATCCTCAGGATCCGGCCCCGACTCCACACAAGGTCTTAGGCCCCGGCATCGACGGGAGAGGAATCCCGAGAGGCCCCCGAGGAACTCGCATGGGGACTGGCCTTTCCTGAGGCCACCAGAGCGAGTCCCTGAAGTCCCCGTCGTAAGTCGAGAGCACCTGCTGCAACTCAAGAAAATCCAGGAGGTTTTGCCCTCCAGGCGAGATGAGGTCCATTTCCGCTGAGGCTTCTCGAGGCCAATCACATCTAACCACTCGACCTTCCAAAGGGTCCTTCACACCCTTGCTGCAACTCAAGAAGTTCCCCGACATACCAGTCTGCACTCGAGAGGAAGCACGTGGTGTCCCGCACACATCCAGGGGAGCCCCGTTTCCGCCTCCGAGCTCGAGATGAGGGATCCTTTCCCTGTTTCGTAGGGAAAGAATTCCCGGCGTTCCCGTCGCATCTCAAGAGGAGGCGCTCTCCACAGGAAAGGCGAGAGGAACTCCAGGGTCGTGCCACCATTCGAAGAGTCCCCCAGATGTGTCAGTCCATTCCAGAGGAAACTGTTTTCCCTGCACTGCCTTGACGTTCAAGCCGAGGATCGACTCCCACCACGTGTGCACGTGGGACAGCCCTGTGGGAAAACCTCGTGGGAAAGCCTCGTGGGAAAGACTCGAGGGAAAACCATAGATCCTTTGATCCACGCGGCGGACTGTGTGACACTGCTGCTACCGCTCTGGAGGAAAGCGCAAGTGCATGCCCGCATTCGAGACGAGGACTGACTCCCCTGGGGAGACTCCAGAAGTACCCCAAGATCCATGTCAGCACTGGAGAGGAATCCTCAGGATCTGGCCCCGACTCCACACAAGGTCTTAGGCCCCGGCATCGACGGGAGAGGAATCCCGAGAGGCCCCCGAGGAACTCGCATGGGGACTGGCCTTTCCTGAGGCCACCAGAGCGAGTCCCTGAAGTCCCCGTCGTAAGTCGAGAGCACCTGCTGCAACTCGAGAAAATCCAGGAGGTTTTGCCCTCCAGGCGAGATGAGGCCCATTTCCGCTGAGGCTTCTCGAGGCCAATCACATCTAACCACTGGAACTTCCAAAGGGTCCTTCACACCATTGCTGCAACTCAAGAAGTTCCCCGACATACCCGTCTCCACTCGAGAGGAAGCACGTGGGGTCCCGCACACATCCAGGTGAGCCCCGTTTCCGCCTCCTAGCTCGAGATGAGGGATCCTTTCCCTGTTTCGTAGGGAAAGAATTCCCGGCGTTCCCGTCGCATCTCAAGAGGAGGCGCTCTCCACAGGAAAGGCGAGAGGAACTCCAGGGTCGTGCCACCATTCCAAGAGTCCCCCAGATGTGTCAGTCCATTCCAGAGGAACCTGTTTTCCCTGCACTGCCTTGACGTTCAAGCCGAGGATCGAGTCCCACCACGTGTGCACGTGGGACAGCCCTGTGGGAAAGCCTCGTGGGAAAGCCTCGTGGGAAAGACTCGAGGGAAAACCATAGATCCTTTGATCCACGCGGCGGACTGCGTGACACTGCTGCTACCGCTCTGGAGGAAAGCGCAATGCATGCCCGCATTCGAGACGAGGACTGACTCCCCTGGGGAGACTCCAGAAGTACCCCAAGATCCATGTCAGCACTGGAGAGGAATCCTCAGGTTCCGGCCCCGACTCCACACAAGGTCTTAGGCCCCGGCATCGACGGGAGAGGAATCCCGAGACGCCCCCGAGGAACTCGCATGGGGACTGGCCTTTCCTGAGGACATCAGAGCGGGTCCCTGAGGTCCCCGTCGTAAGTCGAGAGCACCTGCCGCAACTCGAGAAAATCCAGGAGGTTTTGCCCTCCAGGCGAGATGAGGCCCATTTCCGCTGTGGCTTCTCGAGGCCAATCACATCTAACCACTGGAACTTCCAAAGGGTCCTTCACACCCTTGCTGCAACTCAAGAAGTTCCCCGACATACCCGTCTGCACTCGAGAGGAAGCACGTGGTGTCCCGCAAACATCCAGGGGAGCCCCGTTTCCGCCTCCTAGCTCGAGATGAGTGATCCTTTCCCTGTTTCGTAGGGAAAGAATTCCCGGCGTTCCCGTCGCATCTCAAGAGGAGGCGCTCTCCACAGGAAAGGCGAGAGGAACTCCAGGGTCGTGCCACCATTCCAAGAGTCCCCCAGATGTGTCAGTCCATTCCAGAGGAACCTGTTTTCCCTGCACTGCCTTGACGTTCAAGCCGAGGATCGACTCCCACCACGTGTGCACGTGGGACAGCCCTGTGGGAAAGCCTCGTGGGAAAGACTCGAGGGAAAACCATAGATCCTTTGATCCACGCGGCAGACTGCGTGACACTGCTGCTACCGCTCTGGAGGAAAGCGCAAGTGCATGCCCGCATTCGAGACGAGGACTGACTCCCCTGGGGAGACTCCAGAAGTACCCCAAGATCCATGTCAGCACTGGAGAGGAATCCTCAGGTTCGGCCCCGACTCCACACAAGGTCTTAGGCCCCGGCATCGACGGGAGAGGAATCCCGAGAGGCCCCCGAGTTACTGGCATGGGGACTGGCCTTTCCTGAGGCCACCAGAGCGGGTCCCTGAGGTCCCCGTCGTAAGTCGAGAGCACCTGCCGCAACTCGAGAAAATCCAGGAGGTTTTGCCCTCCAGGCGAGATGAGGCCCGTTTCCGCTGAGGCTTCTCGAGGCCAATCACATCTAACCACTGGAACTTCCAAAGGGTCCTTCACACCCTTGCTGCAACACAAGAAGTTCCCCGACATACCCGTCTCCACTCGAAAGGAAGCACGTGGTGTCCCGCACACATCCAGGGGAGCCCCGTTTCCGCCTCCTAGCTCGAGATGAGGGATCCTTTCCCTGTTTCGTAGGGAAAGAATTCCCGGCGTTCCCGTCGCATCTCAAGAGGAGGCGCTCTCCACAGGAAAGGCGAGAGGAACTCCAGGGTCGTGCCACCATTCCAAGAGTCCCCCAGATGTGTCAGTCCATTCCAGAGGAACCTGTTTTCCCTGCACTGCCTTGACGTTCAAGCCGAGGATCGACTCCCACCACGTGTGCACGTGGGACAGCCCTGTGGGAAAGCCTCGTGGGAAAGCCTCGTGGGAAAGACTCGAGGGAAAAACATAGATCCTTTGATCCACGCGGCGGACTGCGTGACACTGCTGCTACCGCTCTGGAGGAAAGCGCAAGTGCATGCCCGCATTCGAGACGAGGACTGACTCCCCTGGGGAGACTCCTGAAGTACCCCAAGATCCATGTCAGCACTGGAGAGGAATCCTCAGGTTCCGGCCCCGACTCCACATAAGGTCTTAGGCCCCGGCATCGACGGGAGAGGAATCCCGAGACGCCCCCGAGGAACTCGCATGGGGACTGGCTTTTCCTGAGGCCACCAGAGCGGGTCCCTGAGGTCCCCGTCGTAAGTCGAGAGCACCTGCCGCAACTCGAGAAAATCCAGGAGGTTTTGCCCTCCAGGCGAGATGAGGCCCATTTCCGCTGAGGCTTCTCGAGGCCAAACACATCTAACCACTGGAACTTCCAAAGGGTCCTTCACACCATTACTGCAACTCAAGAAGTTCCCCGACATACCCGTCTCCACTCGAGAGGAAGCATGTGGGGTCCCGCACACATCCAGGGGAGCCCCGTTTCCGCCTCCTAGCTCGAGATGAGGGATCCTTTCCCTGTTTCGTAGGGAAAGAATTCCCGGCATTCCCGTCGCATCTCAAGAGGAGGCGCTCTCCACAGGAAAGGCGAGAGGAACTCCAGGGTCGTGACACCATTCCAAGAGTCCCCCAGATGTGTCAGTCCATTCCAGAGGAACCTGTTTTCCCTGCACTGCCTTGACGTTCAAGCCGAGGATCGACTCCCACCACGTGTGCACGTGGGACAGCCCTGTGGGAAAGCCTCGTGGGAAAGCCTCGTGGGAAAGACTCGAGGGAAAACCATAGATCCTTTGATCCACGCGGCGGACTGCGTGACACTGCTGCTACCGCTCTGGAGGAAAGCGCAAGTGCATGCCCGCATTCGAGACGAGGACTGACTCCCCTGGGGAGACTCCAGAAGTACCCCAAGATCCATGTCAGCACTGGGGAGGAATCCTCAGGTTCCGGCCCCGACTCCACACAAGGTCTTAGGCCCCGGCATCGACGGGAGACGAATCCCGAGAGGCCCCCGAGGAACTCGCATGGGGACTGGCCTTTCCTGAGGCCACCAGAGCGGTTCCCTGAGGTCCCCGTCGTAAGTCGAGAGCACCTGCCGCAACTCGAGAAAATCCAGGAGGTTTTGCCCTCCAGGCGAGATGAGGCCCATTTCCGCTGAGGCTTCTCGAGACCAATCACATCTAACCACTGGAACTTCCAAAGGGTCCTTCACACCATTGCTGCAACACAAGAAGTTCCCCGACATACCCGTCTGCACTCGAGAGGAAGCACGTGGTGTCCCGCACACATCCAGGGGAGCCCCGTTTCCGCCTCCTAGCTCGAGATGAGGGATCCTTTCCCTGTTTCGTAGGGAAAGAATTCCCGGCGTTCCCGTCGCATCTCAAGAGGAGGCGCTCTCCACAGGAAAGGCGAGAGGAACTCCAGGGTCGTGACACCATTCCAAGAGTCCCCCAGATGTGTCAGTCCATTCCAGAGGAACCTGTTTTCCATGAACTGCCTTGACGTTCAAGCCGAGGATCGACTCCCACCACGTGTGCACGTGGGACAGCCCTGTGGGAAAGCCTCGTGGGAAAGCCTCGTGGGAAAGACTCGAGGGAAAACCATAGATCCTTTGATCCACGCGGCGGACTGCGTGACACTGCTGCTACCGCTCTGGAGGAAGCGCAAGTGCATGCCCGCATTCGAGACGAGGACTGACTCCCCTGGGGAGACTCCAGAAGTACCCCAAGATCCATGTCAGCACTGGAGAGGAATCCTCAGGTTCCGGCCCCGACTCCACACAAGGTCTTAGGCCCCGGCATCGACGGGAGAGGAATCCCGAGAGGCCCCCGAGGAACTCGCATGGGGACTGGCCTTTCCTGAGGCCACCAGAGCGGGTCCCTGAGGTCCCCGTCGTAAGTCGAGAGCACCTGCCGCAACTCGAGAAAATCCAGGAGGTTTTGCCCTCCAGGCGAGATGAGGCCCATTTCCGCTGAGGCTTCTCGAGGCCAATCACATCTAACCACTGGACCTTCCAAAGGGTCCTTCACACCCTTGCTGCAACTCAAGAAGTTCCCCAACATACCCGTCTCCACTCGAGAGGAAGCACGTTGGGTCCCGCACACATCCAGGGGAGCCCCGTTTCCGCCTCCTAGCTCGAGATGAGGGATCCTTTCCCTGTTTCGTAGGGAAAGAATTCCCGGCGTTCCCGTCGCATCTCAAGAGGAGGCGCTCTCCACAGGAAAGGCGAGAGGAACTCCAGGGTCGTGCCACCATTCCAAGAGTCCCCCAGATGTGTCAGTCCATTCCAGAGGAACCTGTTTTCCCTGCACTGCCTTGAGGTTCAAGCCGAGGATCGACTCCCACCACGTGTGCACGTGGGACAGCCCTGTGGGAAAGCCTCGTGGGAAAGCCTCGTGGGAAAGACTCGAGGGAAAACCATAGATTCTTTGATCCACGCGGCGGACTGCGTGACACTGCTGCTACCGCTCTGGAGGAAAGCGCAAGTGCATGCCCGCATTCGAGACGAGGACTGACTCCCCAGGGGAGACTCCAGAAGTACCCCAAGATCCATGTCAGCACTGGAGAGGAATCCTCAGGTTCCGGCCCCGACTCCACACAAGGTCTTAGGCCCCGGCATCGACGGGAGAGGAATCCCGAGACGCCCCCGAGGAACTCGCATGGGGACTGGCCTTTCCTGAGGCCACCAGAGCGGGTCCCTGAGGTCCCCGTCGTAAGTCGAGAGCACCTGCCGCAACTCGAGAAAATCCAGGAGGTTTTGCCCTCCATGCGAGATGAGGCCCATTTCCGCTGAGGCTTCTCGAGGCCAATCACATCTAACCACTGGACCTTCCAAAGGGTCCTTCACACCCTTGCTGCAACTCAAGAAGTTCCGCGACATACCCGTCTCCACTCGAGAGGAAGCACGTGGTGTCCCGCACACATCCAGGGGAGCCCCGTTTCCGCTTCCTAGCTCGAGATGAGGGATCCTTTCCCTGTTTCGTAGGGAAAGAATTCCCGGCGTTCCCGTCGCATCTCAAGAGGAGGCGCTCTCCACAGGAAAGGCGAGAGGAACTCCAGGGTCGTGACACCATTCCAAGAGTCCCCCAGATGTGTCAGTCCATTCCAGAGGAACCTGTTTTCCCTGCACTGCCTTGACGTTCAAGCCGAGGATCGACTCCCACCACGTGTGCACGTGGGACAGCCCTGTGGGAAAGCCTCGTGGGAAGGCCTCGTGGGAAAGACTCCAGGGAAAACCATAGATCCTTTGATCCACGCGGCGGACTGCGTGACACTGCTGCTACCGCTCTGGAGGAAAGCGCAAGTGCATGCCCGCATTCGAGACGAGGACTGACTCCCCTGGGGAGACTCCAGAAGTACCCCAAGATCCATGTCAGCACTGGAGAGGAATCCACAGGTTCCGGCCCCGACTCCACACAAGGTCTTAGGCCCCGGCATCGACGGGAGAGGAATCCTGAGAGGCCCCCGAGGAACTCGCATGGGGACAGGCCTTTCCTGAGGCCCCCAGAGCGGGTCGCTGAGGTCCCCGTCGTAAGTCGAGAGCACCTGCCGCAACTCGAGAAAATCCAGGAGGTTTTGCCCTCCAGGCGAGATGAGGTCCATTTCCGCTGAGGCTTCTCGAGGCCAATCACATCTAACCACTCGACCTTCCAAAGGGTCCTTCACACCCTTGCTGCAACTCAAGAAGTTCCCCGACATACCCGTCTGCACTCGAGAGGAAGCACGTGGTGTCCCGCACACATCCAGGGGAGCCCCGTTTCCGCCTCCTAGCTCGAGATGAGGGATCCTTTCCCTGTTTCGTAGGGAAAGAATTCCCGGCGTTCCCGTCGCATCTCAAGAGGAGGCGCTCTCCACAGGAAAGGCGAGAAGAACTCCAGGGTCGTGCCACCATTCCAAGAGTCCCCCAGATGTGTCAGTCCATTCCAGAGGAACCTGTTTTCCCTGCACTGCCTTGAGGTTCAAGCCGAGGATCGACTCCCACCACGTGTGCACGTGGGACAGCCCTGTGGGAAAGCCTCGTGGGAAAGCCTCGTGGGAAAGACTCGAGGGAAAACCATAGATCCTTTGATCCACGCGGCGGACTGCCTGACACTGCTGCTACCGCTCTGGAGGAAAGCGCAAGTGCATGCCCGCATTCGAGACGAGGACTGACTCCCCTGGGGAGACTCCAGAAGTACCCCAAGATCCATGTCAGCACTGGAGAGGAATCCTCAGGTTCCGGCCCCGACTACACACAAGGTCTTAGGCCCCGGCATCGACGGGAGAGGAATCCCGAGAGGCCCCCGAGGAACTCGCATGGGGACTGGCCTTTCCTGAGGCCACCAGAGCGGGTCCCTGAGGTCCCCGTCGTAAGTCGAGAGCACCTGCCGCAACTCGAGAAAATCCAGGAGGTTTTGCCCTCCAGGCGAGATGAGGTCCATTTCCGCTGAGGCTTCTCGAGGCCAATCACATCTAACCACTCGACCTTCCAAAGGGTCCTTCACACCCTTGCTGCAACTCAAGAAGTTCCCCGACATACCCGTCTGCACTCGAGAGGAAGCACGTGGTGTCCCGCACACATCCAGGGGAGCCCCGTTTCCGCCTCCGAGCTCGAGATGAGGGATCCTTTCCCTGTTTCGTAGGGAAAGAATTCCCGGCGTTCCCGTCGCATCTCAAGAGGAGGCGCTCTCCACAGGAAAGGTGAGAGGAACTCCAGGGTCGTGCCACCATTCGAAGAGTCCCCCACATGTGTCAGTCCATTCCAGAGGAAACTGTTTTCCCTGCACTGCCTTGACGTTCAAGCCGAGGATTGACTCCTACCACGTGTGCACGTGGGACAGCCCTGTGGGAAAGCCTCGTGGGAAAGCCTCGTGGGAAAGACTCGAGGGAAAACCATAGATCCTTTGATCCACGCGGCGGACTGTGTGACACTGCTGCTACCGCTCTGGAGGAAAGCGCAAGTGCATGCCCGCATTCGAGACGAGGACTGACTCCCCTGGGGAGACTCCAGAAGTACCCCAAGATCCATGTCAGCACTGGAGAGGAATCCTCAGGATCCGGCCCCGACTCCACACAAGGTCTTAGGCCCCGGCATCGACGGGAGAGGAATCCCGAGAGGCCCCCGAGGAACTCGCATGGGGACTGGCCTTTCCTGAGGCCACCAGAGCGAGTCCCTGAAGTCCCCGTCGTAAGTCGAGAGCACCTGCTGCAACTCAAGAAAATCCAGGAGGTTTTGCCCTCCAGGCGAGATGAGGTCCATTTCCGCTGAGGCTTCTCGAGGCCAATCACATCTAACCACTCGACCTTCCAAAGGGTCCTTCACACCCTTGCTGCAACTCAAGAAGTTCCCCGACATACCAGTCTGCACTCGAGAGGAAGCACGTGGTGTCCCGCACACATCCAGGGGAGCCCCGTTTCCGCCTCCGAGCTCGAGATGAGGGATCCTTTCCCTGTTTCGTAGGGAAAGAATTCCCGGCGTTCCCGTCGCATCTCAAGAGGAGGCGCTCTCCACAGGAAAGGCGAGAGGAACTCCAGGGTCGTGCCACCATTCGAAGAGTCCCCCAGATGTGTCAGTCCATTCCAGAGGAAACTGTTTTCCCTGCACTGCCTTGACGTTCAAGCCGAGGATCGACTCCCACCACGTGTGCACGTGGGACAGCCCTGTGGGAAAACCTCGTGGGAAAGCCTCGTGGGAAAGACTCGAGGGAAAACCATAGATCCTTTGATCCACGCGGCGGACTGTGTGACACTGCTGCTACCGCTCTGGAGGAAAGCGCAAGTGCATGCCCGCATTCGAGACGAGGACTGACTCCCCTGGGGAGACTCCAGAAGTACCCCAAGATCCATGTCAGCACTGGAGAGGAATCCTCAGGATCCGGCCCCGACTCCACACAAGGTCTTAGGCCCCGGCATCGACGGGAGAGGAATCCCGAGAGGCCCCCGAGGAACTCGCATGGGGACTGGCCTTTCCTGAGGCCACCAGAGCGAGTCCCTGAAGTCCCCGTCGTAAGTCGAGAGCACCTGCTGCAACTCGAGAAAATCCAGGAGGTTTTGCCCTCCAGGCGAGATGAGGCCCATTTCCGCTGAGGCTTCTCGAGGCCAATCACATCTAACCACTGGAACTTCCAAAGGGTCCTTCACACCATTGCTGCAACTCAAGAAGTTCCCCGACATACCCGTCTCCACTCGAGAGGAAGCACGTGGGGTCCCGCACACATCCAGGTGAGCCCCGTTTCCGCCTCCTAGCTCGAGATGAGGGATCCTTTCCCTGTTTCGTAGGGAAAGAATTCCCGGCGTTCCCGTCGCATCTCAAGAGGAGGCGCTCTCCACAGGAAAGGCGAGAGGAACTCCAGGGTCGTGCCACCATTCCAAGAGTCCCCCAGATGTGTCAGTCCATTCCAGAGGAACCTGTTTTCCCTGCACTGCCTTGACGTTCAAGCCGAGGATCGAGTCCCACCACGTGTGCACGTGGGACAGCCCTGTGGGAAAGCCTCGTGGGAAAGCCTCGTGGGAAAGACTCGAGGGAAAACCATAGATCCTTTGATCCACGCGGCGGACTGCGTGACACTGCTGCTACCGCTCTGGAGGAAAGCGCAATGCATGCCCGCATTCGAGACGAGGACTGACTCCCCTGGGGAGACTCCAGAAGTACCCCAAGATCCATGTCAGCACTGGAGAGGAATCCTCAGGTTCCGGCCCCGACTCCACACAAGGTCTTAGGCCCCGGCATCGACGGGAGAGGAATCCCGAGACGCCCCCGAGGAACTCGCATGGGGACTGGCCTTTCCTGAGGACATCAGAGCGGGTCCCTGAGGTCCCCGTCGTAAGTCGAGAGCACCTGCCGCAACTCGAGAAAATCCAGGAGGTTTTGCCCTCCAGGCGAGATGAGGCCCATTTCCGCTGTGGCTTCTCGAGGCCAATCACATCTAACCACTGGAACTTCCAAAGGGTCCTTCACACCCTTGCTGCAACTCAAGAAGTTCCCCGACATACCCGTCTGCACTCGAGAGGAAGCACGTGGTGTCCCGCAAACATCCAGGGGAGCCCCGTTTCCGCCTCCTAGCTCGAGATGAGTGATCCTTTCCCTGTTTCGTAGGGAAAGAATTCCCGGCGTTCCCGTCGCATCTCAAGAGGAGGCGCTCTCCACAGGAAAGGCGAGAGGAACTCCAGGGTCGTGCCACCATTCCAAGAGTCCCCCAGATGTGTCAGTCCATTCCAGAGGAACCTGTTTTCCCTGCACTGCCTTGACGTTCAAGCCGAGGATCGACTCCCACCACGTGTGCACGTGGGACAGCCCTGTGGGAAAGCCTCGTGGGAAAGACTCGAGGGAAAACCATAGATCCTTTGATCCACGCGGCAGACTGCGTGACACTGCTGCTACCGCTCTGGAGGAAAGCGCAAGTGCATGCCCGCATTCGAGACGAGGACTGACTCCCCTGGGGAGACTCCAGAAGTACCCCAAGATCCATGTCAGCACTGGAGAGGAATCCTCAGGTTCGGCCCCGACTCCACACAAGGTCTTAGGCCCCGGCATCGACGGGAGAGGAATCCCGAGAGGCCCCCGAGTTACTGGCATGGGGACTGGCCTTTCCTGAGGCCACCAGAGCGGGTCCCTGAGGTCCCCGTCGTAAGTCGAGAGCACCTGCCGCAACTCGAGAAAATCCAGGAGGTTTTGCCCTCCAGGCGAGATGAGGCCCGTTTCCGCTGAGGCTTCTCGAGGCCAATCACATCTAACCACTGGAACTTCCAAAGGGTCCTTCACACCCTTGCTGCAACACAAGAAGTTCCCCGACATACCCGTCTCCACTCGAAAGGAAGCACGTGGTGTCCCGCACACATCCAGGGGAGCCCCGTTTCCGCCTCCTAGCTCGAGATGAGGGATCCTTTCCCTGTTTTGTAGGGAAAGAATTCCCGGCGTTCCCGTCGCATCTCAAGAGGAGGCGCTCTCCACAGGAAAGGCGAGAGGAACTCCAGGGTCGTGCCACCATTCCAAGAGTCCCCCAGATGTGTCAGTCCATTCCAGAGGAACCTGTTTTCCCTGCACTGCCTTGACGTTCAAGCCGAGGATCGACTCCCACCACGTGTGCACGTGGGACAGCCCTGTGGGAAAGCCTCGTGGGAAAGCCTCGTGGGAAAGACTCGAGGGAAAAACATAGATCCTTTGATCCACGCGGCGGACTGCGTGACACTGCTGCTACCGCTCTGGAGGAAAGCGCAAGTGCATGCCCGCATTCGAGACGAGGACTGACTCCCCTGGGGAGACTCCTGAAGTACCCCAAGATCCATGTCAGCACTGGAGAGGAATCCTCAGGTTCCGGCCCCGACTCCACATAAGGTCTTAGGCCCCGGCATCGACGGGAGAGGAATCCCGAGACGCCCCCGAGGAACTCGCATGGGGACTGGCTTTTCCTGAGGCCACCAGAGCGGGTCCCTGAGGTCCCCGTCGTAAGTCGAGAGCACCTGCCGCAACTCGAGAAAATCCAGGAGGTTTTGCCCTCCAGGCGAGATGAGGCCCATTTCCGCTGAGGCTTCTCGAGGCCAAACACATCTAACCACTGGAACTTCCAAAGGGTCCTTCACACCATTACTGCAACTCAAGAAGTTCCCCGACATACCCGTCTCCACTCGAGAGGAAGCATGTGGGGTCCCGCACACATCCAGGGGAGCCCCGTTTCCGCCTCCTAGCTCGAGATGAGGGATCCTTTCCCTGTTTCGTAGGGAAAGAATTCCCGGCATTCCCGTCGCATCTCAAGAGGAGGCGCTCTCCACAGGAAAGGCGAGAGGAACTCCAGGGTCGTGACACCATTCCAAGAGTCCCCCAGATGTGTCAGTCCATTCCAGAGGAACCTGTTTTCCCTGCACTGCCTTGACGTTCAAGCCGAGGATCGACTCCCACCACGTGTGCACGTGGGACAGCCCTGTGGGAAAGCCTCGTGGGAAAGCCTCGTGGGAAAGACTCGAGGGAAAACCATAGATCCTTTGATCCACGCGGCGGACTGCGTGACACTGCTGCTACCGCTCTGGAGGAAAGCGCAAGTGCATGCCCGCATTCGAGACGAGGACTGACTCCCCTGGGGAGACTCCAGAAGTACCCCAAGATCCATGTCAGCACTGGGGAGGAATCCTCAGGTTCCGGCCCCGACTCCACACAAGGTCTTAGGCCCCGGCATCGACGGGAGACGAATCCCGAGAGGCCCCCGAGGAACTCGCATGGGGACTGGCCTTTCCTGAGGCCACCAGAGCGGTTCCCTGAGGTCCCCGTCGTAAGTCGAGAGCACCTGCCGCAACTCGAGAAAATCCAGGAGGTTTTGCCCTCCAGGCGAGATGAGGCCCATTTCCGCTGAGGCTTCTCGAGACCAATCACATCTAACCACTGGAACTTCCAAAGGGTCCTTCACACCATTGCTGCAACACAAGAAGTTCCCCGACATACCCGTCTGCACTCGAGAGGAAGCACGTGGTGTCCCGCACACATCCAGGGGAGCCCCGTTTCCGCCTCCTAGCTCGAGATGAGGGATCCTTTCCCTGTTTCGTAGGGAAAGAATTCCCGGCGTTCCCGTCGCATCTCAAGAGGAGGCGCTCTCCACAGGAAAGGCGAGAGGAACTCCAGGGTCGTGACACCATTCCAAGAGTCCCCCAGATGTGTCAGTCCATTCCAGAGGAACCTGTTTTCCATGAACTGCCTTGACGTTCAAGCCGAGGATCGACTCCCACCACGTGTGCACGTGGGACAGCCCTGTGGGAAAGCCTCGTGGGAAAGCCTCGTGGGAAAGACTCGAGGGAAAACCATAGATCCTTTGATCCACGCGGCGGACTGCGTGACACTGCTGCTACCGCTCTGGAGGAAGCGCAAGTGCATGCCCGCATTCGAGACGAGGACTGACTCCCCTGGGGAGACTCCAGAAGTACCCCAAGATCCATGTCAGCACTGGAGAGGAATCCTCAGGTTCCGGCCCCGACTCCACACAAGGTCTTAGGCCCCGGCATCGACGGGAGAGGAATCCCGAGAGGCCCCCGAGGAACTCGCATGGGGACTGGCCTTTCCTGAGGCCACCAGAGCGGGTCCCTGAGGTCCCCGTCGTAAGTCGAGAGCACCTGCCGCAACTCGAGAAAATCCAGGAGGTTTTGCCCTCCAGGCGAGATGAGGCCCATTTCCGCTGAGGCTTCTCGAGGCCAATCACATCTAACCACTGGACCTTCCAAAGGGTCCTTCACACCCTTGCTGCAACTCAAGAAGTTCCCCAACATACCCGTCTCCACTCGAGAGGAAGCACGTTGGGTCCCGCACACATCCAGGGGAGCCCCGTTTCCGCCTCCTAGCTCGAGATGAGGGATCCTTTCCCTGTTTCGTAGGGAAAGAATTCCCGGCGTTCCCGTCGCATCTCAAGAGGAGGCGCTCTCCACAGGAAAGGCGAGAGGAACTTCAGGGTCGTGACACCATTCCAAGAGTCCCCCAGATGTGTCAGTCCATTCCAGAGGAACCTGTTTTCCCTGAACTGCCTTGACGTTCAAGCCGAGGATCGACTCCCACCACGTGTGCACGTGGGACAGCCCTGTGGGAAAGCCTCGTGGGAAAGCCTCGTGGGAAAGACTCGAGGGAAAATCA
Source organism: Ovis canadensis (assembly GCF_042477335.2). Lineage (NCBI taxonomy): Eukaryota > Metazoa > Chordata > Mammalia > Artiodactyla > Bovidae > Ovis > Ovis canadensis. The sequence goes on from NC_091253.1 coordinate 1,848,582, forward strand.
TAGATCCTTTGATCCACGCGGCATACTGCGTGACACTGCTGCTACCGCTCTGGAGGAAAGCGCAAGTGCATGCCCGCATTCGAGACGAGGACTGACTCCCCTGGGGAGACTCCAGAAGTACCCCAAGATCCATGTCAGCACTGGAGAGGAATCCTCAGGTTCCGGCCCCGACTCCACACAAGGTCTTAGGCCCCGGCATCGACGGGAGAGGAATCCCGAGAGGCCCCCGAGGAACTCGCATGGGGACTGGCCTTTCCTGAGGCCACCAGAGCGGGTCCCTGAGGTCCCCGTCGTAAGTCGAGAGCACCTGCCGCAACTCGAGAAAATCCAGGAGGTTTTGCCCTCCAGGCGAGATGAGGCCCATTTCCGCTGAGGCTTCTCGAGGCCAATCACATCTAACCACTGGAACTTCCAAAGGGTCCTTCACACCATTGCTGCAACTCAAGAAGTTCCCCGACATACCCGTCTCCACTTGAGAGGAAGCAGGTGGGGTCCCGCACACATCCAGGGGAGCCCCGTTTCCGCCTCCTAGCTCGAGATGAGGGATCCTTTCCCTGTTTCGTAGGGAAAGAATTCCCGGCGTTCCCGTCGCATCTCAAGAGGAGGCGCTCTCCACAGGAAAGGCGAGAGAAACTCCAGGGTCGTGACACCATTCCAAGAGTCCACCAGATGTGTCAGTCCATTCCAGAGGAACCTGTTTTCACTGCACTGCCGTGACGTTCAAGCCGAGGATCGACTCCCACCACGTGTGCACGTGGGACAGCCCTGTGGGAAAGCCTCGTGGGAAAGACTCGAGGGAAAAACATAGATCCTTTGATCCACGCGGCGGACTGCGTGACACTGCTGCTACCGCTCTGGAGGAAAGCGCAAGTGCATGCCCGCATTCGAGACGAGGACTGACTCCCCTGGGGAGACTCCAGAAGTACCCCAAGATCCATGTCAGCACTGGAGAGGAATCCTCAGGTTCCGGCCCCGACTCCACACAAGGTCTTAGGCCCCGGCATCGACGGGAGAGGAATCCCGAGAGGCCCCCGAGGAACTCGCATGGGGACTGGCCTTTCCTGAGGCCACCAGAGCGGGTCCCTGAGGTCCCGGTCGTAAGTCGAGAGCACCTGCCGCAACTCGAGAAAATCCAGGAGGTTTTGCCCTCCAGGCGAGAGGAGGCCCATTTCCGCTGAGGCTTCTCGAGGCCAATCACATCGAACCACTGGAACTTCCAAAGGGTCCTTCACACCATTGCTGCAACTCAAGAAGTTCCCCGACATATCCGTCTGCACTCGAGAGGAAGCACGTGGGGTCCCGCACACATCCAGGGGAGCTCCGTTTCCGCCCCCTAGCTCGAGGTGAGGGATCCTTTCCCTGTTTCGTAGGGAAAGAATTCCCGGCGTTCCCGTCGCATCTCAAGAGGAGGCGCTCTCCACAGGAAAGGCGAGAGGAACTCCAGGGTCGTGACACCATTCCAAGAGTCCCCCAGATGTGTCAGTCCATTCCAGAGGAACCTGTTTTCCATGCACTGCCTTGACGTTCAAGCCGAGGATCGTCTCCCACCACGTGTGCACGTGGGACAGCCCTGTGGGAAAGCCTCGTGGGAAAGCCTCGTGGGAAAGACTCGAGGGAAAACCATAGATCCTTTGATCCACGCGGCGGACTGCGTGACACTGGTGCTACCGCTCTGGAGGAAAGCGCAAGTGCATGCCCGCATTCGAGACGAGGACTGACTCCCCTGGGGAGACTCCAGAAGTACCCCAAGATCCATGTCAGCACTGGAGAGGAATCCTCAGGTTCCGGCCCCGACTCCACACAAGGTCTTAGGCCCCGGCATCGACGGGAGAGGAATCCCGAGAGGCCCCCGAGGAACTCGCATGGGGACTGGCCTTTCCTGAGGCCACCAGAGCGGGCCCCTGAGGTCCCGGTCGTAAGTCGAGAGCACCTGCCGCAACTCGAGAAAATCCAGGAGGTTTTGCCCTCCAGGCGAGATGAGGCCCATTTCCGCTGAGGCTTCTCGAGGCCAATCACATCTAACCACTGGAACTTCCAAAGGGTCCTTCACACCATTGCTGCAACTCAAGAAGTTCCCCGACATACCCGTCTGCACTCGAGAGGAAGCACGTGGGGTCCCGCACACATCCAGGGGAGCTCCGTTTCCGCCCCCTAGCTCGAGGTGAGGGATCCTTTCCCTGTTTCGTAGGGAAAGAATTCCCGGCGTTCCCGTCGCATCTCAAGAGGAGGCGCTCTCCACAGGAAAGGCGAGAGGAACTCCAGGGTCGTGACACCATTCCAAGAGTCCCCCAGATGTGTCAGTCCATTCCAGAGGAACCTGTTTTCCCTGCACTGCCTTGACGTTCAAGCCGAGGATCGACTCCCACCACGTGTGCACGTGGGACAGCCCTGTGGGAAAGCCTCGTGGGAAAGCCTCGTGGGAAAGACTCGAGGGAAAACCATAGATCCTTTGATCCACGCGGCGGACTGCGTGACACTGCTGCTACCGCTCTGGAGGAAAGCGCAAGTGCATGCCCGCATTCGAGACGAGGACTGACTCCCCTGGGGAGACTCCAGAAGTACCCCAAGATCCATGTCAGCACTGGGGAGGAATCCTCAGGTTCCGGCCCCGACTCCACACAAGGTCTTAGGCCCCGGCATCGACGGGAGACGAATCCCGAGAGGCCCCCGAGGAACTCGCATGGGGACTGGCCTTTCCTGAGGCCACCAGAGCGGTTCCCTGAGGTCCCCGTCGTAAGTCGAGAGCACCTGCCGCAACTCGAGAAAATCCAGGAGGTTTTGCCCTCCAGGCGAGATGAGGCCCATTTCCGCTGAGGCTTCTCGAGACCAATCACATCTAACCACTGGAACTTCCAAAGGGTCCTTCACACCATTGCTGCAACACAAGAAGTTCCCCGACATACCCGTCTGCACTCGAGAGGAAGCACGTGGTGTCCCGCACACATCCAGGGGAGCCCCGTTTCCGCCTCCTAGCTCGAGATGAGGGATCCTTTCCCTGTTTCGTAGGGAAAGAATTCCCGGCGTTCCCGTCGCATCTCAAGAGGAGGCGCTCTCCACAGGAAAGGCGAGAGGAACTCCAGGGTCGTGACACCATTCCAAGAGTCCCCCAGATGTGTCAGTCCATTCCAGAGGAACCTGTTTTCCATGAACTGCCTTGACGTTCAAGCCGAGGATCGACTCCCACCACGTGTGCACGTGGGACAGCCCTGTGGGAAAGCCTCGTGGGAAAGCCTCGTGGGAAAGACTCGAGGGAAAACCATAGATCCTTTGATCCACGCGGCGGACTGCGTGACACTGCTGCTACCGCTCTGGAGGAAGCGCAAGTGCATGCCCGCATTCGAGACGAGGACTGACTCCCCTGGGGAGACTCCAGAAGTACCCCAAGATCCATGTCAGCACTGGAGAGGAATCCTCAGGTTCCGGCCCCGACTCCACACAAGGTCTTAGGCCCCGGCATCGACGGGAGAGGAATCCCGAGAGGCCCCCGAGGAACTCGCATGGGGACTGGCCTTTCCTGAGGCCACCAGAGCGGGTCCCTGAGGTCCCCGTCGTAAGTCGAGAGCACCTGCCGCAACTCGAGAAAATCCAGGAGGTTTTGCCCTCCAGGCGAGATGAGGCCCATTTCCGCTGAGGCTTCTCGAGGCCAATCACATCTAACCACTGGACCTTCCAAAGGGTCCTTCACACCCTTGCTGCAACTCAAGAAGTTCCCCAACATACCCGTCTCCACTCGAGAGGAAGCACGTTGGGTCCCGCACACATCCAGGGGAGCCCCGTTTCCGCCTCCTAGCTCGAGATGAGGGATCCTTTCCCTGTTTCGTAGGGAAAGAATTCCCGGCGTTCCCGTCGCATCTCAAGAGGAGGCGCTCTCCACAGGAAAGGCGAGAGGAACTTCAGGGTCGTGACACCATTCCAAGAGTCCCCCAGATGTGTCAGTCCATTCCAGAGGAACCTGTTTTCCCTGAACTGCCTTGACGTTCAAGCCGAGGATCGACTCCCACCACGTGTGCACGTGGGACAGCCCTGTGGGAAAGCCTCGTGGGAAAGCCTCGTGGGAAAGACTCGAGGGAAAATCATAGATCCTTTGATCCACGCGGCATACTGCGTGACACTGCTGCTACCGCTCTGGAGGAAAGCGCAAGTGCATGCCCGCATTCGAGACGAGGACTGACTCCCCTGGGGAGACTCCAGAAGTACCCCAAGATCCATGTCAGCACTGGAGAGGAATCCTCAGGTTCCGGCCCCGACTCCACACAAGGTCTTAGGCCCCGGCATCGACGGGAGAGGAATCCCGAGAGGCCCCCGAGGAACTCGCATGGGGACTGGCCTTTCCTGAGGCCACCAGAGCGGGTCCCTGAGGTCCCCGTCGTAAGTCGAGAGCACCTGCCGCAACTCGAGAAAATCCAGGAGGTTTTGCCCTCCAGGCGAGATGAGGCCCATTTCCGCTGAGGCTTCTCGAGGCCAATCACATCTAACCACTGGAACTTCCAAAGGGTCCTTCACACCATTGCTGCAACTCAAGAAGTTCCCCGACATACCCGTCTCCACTTGAGAGGAAGCAGGTGGGGTCCCGCACACATCCAGGGGAGCCCCGTTTCCGCCTCCTAGCTCGAGATGAGGGATCCTTTCCCTGTTTCGTAGGGAAAGAATTCCCGGCGTTCCCGTCGCATCTCAAGAGGAGGCGCTCTCCACAGGAAAGGCGAGAGAAACTCCAGGGTCGTGACACCATTCCAAGAGTCCACCAGATGTGTCAGTCCATTCCAGAGGAACCTGTTTTCACTGCACTGCCGTGACGTTCAAGCCGAGGATCGACTCCCACCACGTGTGCACGTGGGACAGCCCTGTGGGAAAGCCTCGTGGGAAAGACTCGAGGGAAAAACATAGATCCTTTGATCCACGCGGCGGACTGCGTGACACTGCTGCTACCGCTCTGGAGGAAAGCGCAAGTGCATGCCCGCATTCGAGACGAGGACTGACTCCCCTGGGGAGACTCCAGAAGTACCCCAAGATCCATGTCAGCACTGGAGAGGAATCCTCAGGTTCCGGCCCCGACTCCACACAAGGTCTTAGGCCCCGGCATCGACGGGAGAGGAATCCCGAGAGGCCCCCGAGGAACTCGCATGGGGACTGGCCTTTCCTGAGGCCACCAGAGCGGGTCCCTGAGGTCCCGGTCGTAAGTCGAGAGCACCTGCCGCAACTCGAGAAAATCCAGGAGGTTTTGCCCTCCAGGCGAGAGGAGGCCCATTTCCGCTGAGGCTTCTCGAGGCCAATCACATCTAACCACTGGAACTTCCAAAGGGTCCTTCACACCATTGCTGCAACTCAAGAAGTTCCCCGACATATCCGTCTGCACTCGAGAGGAAGCACGTGGGGTCCCGCACACATCCAGGGGAGCTCCGTTTCCGCCCCCTAGCTCGAGGTGAGGGATCCTTTCCCTGTTTCGTAGGGAAAGAATTCCCGGCGTTCCCGTCGCATCTCAAGAGGAGGCGCTCTCCACAGGAAAGGCGAGAGGAACTCCAGGGTCGTGACACCATTCCAAGAGTCCCCCAGATGTGTCAGTCCATTCCAGAGGAACCTGTTTTCCATGCACTGCCTTGACGTTCAAGCCGAGGATCGTCTCCCACCACGTGTGCACGTGGGACAGCCCTGTGGGAAAGCCTCGTGGGAAAGCCTCGTGGGAAAGACTCGAGGGAAAACCATAGATCCTTTGATCCACGCGGCGGACTGCGTGACACTGGTGCTACCGCTCTGGAGGAAAGCGCAAGTGCATGCCCGCATTCGAGACGAGGACTGACTCCCCTGGGGAGACTCCAGAAGTACCCCAAGATCCATGTCAGCACTGGAGAGGAATCCTCAGGTTCCGGCCCCGACTCCACACAAGGTCTTAGGCCCCGGCATCGACGGGAGAGGAATCCCGAGAGGCCCCCGAGGAACTCGCATGGGGACTGGCCTTTCCTGAGGCCACCAGAGCGGGCCCCTGAGGTCCCGGTCGTAAGTCGAGAGCACCTGCCGCAACTCGAGAAAATCCAGGAGGTTTTGCCCTCCAGGCGAGATGAGGCCCATTTCCGCTGAGGCTTCTCGAGGCCAATCACATCTAACCACTGGAACTTCCAAAGGGTCCTTCACACCATTGCTGCAACTCAAGAAGTTCCCCGACATACCCGTCTGCACTCGAGAGGAAGCACGTGGGGTCCCGCACACATCCAGGGGAGCTCCGTTTCCGCCCCCTAGCTCGAGGTGAGGGATCCTTTCCCTGTTTCGTAGGGAAAGAATTCCCGGCGTTCCCGTCGCATCTCAAGAGGAGGCGCTCTCCACAGGAAAGGCGAGAGGAACTCCAGGGTCGTGACACCATTCCAAGAGTCCCCCAGATGTGTCAGTCCATTCCAGAGGAACCTGTTTTCCCTGCACTGCCTTGACGTTCAAGCCGAGGATCGACTCCCACCACGTGTGCACGTGGGACAGCCCTGTGGGAAAGCCTCGTGGGAAAGCCTCGTGGGAAAGACTCGAGGGAAAACCATAGATCCTTTGATCCACGCGGCGGACTGCGTGACACTGGTGCTACCGCTCTGGAGGAAAGCGCAAGTGCATGCCCGCATTCGAGACGAGGACTGACTCCCCTGGGGAGACTCCAGAAGTACCCCAAGATCCATGTCAGCACTGGAGAGGAATCCTCAGGTTCCGGCCCCGACTCCACACAAGGTCTTAGGCCCCGGCATCGACGGGAGAGGAATCCCGAGACGCCCCCGAGGAACTCGCATGGGGACTGGCCTTTCCTGAGGCCACCAGAGCGGGTCCCTGAGGTCCCCGTCGTAAGTCGAGAGCACCTGCCGCAACTCGAGAAAATCCAGGAGGTTTTGCCCTCCAGGCGAGATGAGGCCCATTTCCGCTGAGGCTTCTCGAGGCCAATCACATCTAACCACTGGAACTTCCAAAGGGTCCTTCACACCCTTACTGCAACTCAAGAAGTTCCCCGACATACCCGTCTGCACTCGAGAGGAAGCACGTGGGGTCCCGCACACATCCAGGGGAGCTCCGTTTCCGCCCCCTAGCTCGAGGTGAGGGATCCTTTCCCTGTTTCGTAGGGAAAGAATTTCCGGCGTTCCCGTCGCATCTCAAGAGGAGGCGCTCTCCACAGGAAAGGCGAGAGGAACTCCAGGGTCATGCCACCATTCCAAGTGTCCCCCAGATGTGTCAGTCCATTCCAGAGGAACCTGTTTTCCCTGCACTGCCTTGACGTTCAAGCCGAGGATCGACTCCCACCACGTGTGCACGTGGGACAGTCCTGTGGGAAAGCCTCGTGGGAAAGCCTCGTGGGAAAGACTCGAGGGAAAACCATAGATCCTTTGATCCACGCGGCGGACTGCGTGACACTGCTGCTACCGCTCTGGAGGAAAGCGCAAGTGCATGCCCGCATTCGAGACGAGGACTGACTCCCCTGGGGAGACTCCAGAAGTACTCCAAGATCCATGTCAGCCCTGGAGAGGAATCCTCAGGTTCCGGCCCCGACTCCACACAAGGTCTTAGGCCCCGGCATCGACGGGAGAGGAATCCCGAGAGGCCCCCGAGGAACTCGCATGGGGACTGGCCTTTCCTGAGGCCACCAGAGCGGGTCCCTGAGGTCCCCGTCGTAAGTCGAGAGTACCTGCCGCAACTCGAGAAAATCCAGGAGGTTTTGCCCTCCAGGCGAGATGAGGCCCATTTCCGCTGAGGCTTCTCGAGGCCAATCACATCTAACCACTGGAACTTCCAAAGGGTCCTTCACACCATTGCTGCAACTCAAGAAGTTCCCCGACATACCCGTCTCCACTCGAGAGGAAGCACGTGGGGTCCCGCACACATCCAGGGGAGCCCCGTTTCCGCCTCCTAGCTCGCGATGAGGGATCCTTTCCCTGTTTCGTAGGGAAAGAATTCCCGGCGTTCCCGTCGCATCTCAAGAGGAGGCGCTCTCCACAGGAAAGGCGAGAGGAACTCCAGGGTCGTGACACCATTCCAAGAGTCCCCCAGATGTGTCAGTCCATTCCAGAGGAACCTGTTTTCCCTGCACTGCCTTGACGTTCAAGCCGAGGATCGACTCCCACCACGTGTGCACGTGGGACAGCCCTGTGGGAAAGCCTCGTGGGAAAGCCTCGTGGGAAAGACTCGAGGGAACACCATACATCCTTTAATCCACGCGGCGGACTGCGTGACACTGCTGCTACCGCTCTGGAGGAAAGCGCAAGTGCATGCCCGCATTCGAGACGAGGACTGACTCCCCTGGGGAGTCTCCAGAAGTACCCCAAGATCCATGTCAGCACTGGAGAGGAATCCTCAGGTTCCGGCCCCGACTCCACACAAGGTCTTAGGCCCCGGCATCGACGGGAGAGGAATCCTGAGACGCCCCCGAGGAACTCGCATGGGGACTGGCCTTTCCTGAGGCCACCAGAGCGGGTCCCTGAGGTCCCCGTCGTAAGTCGAGAGCACCTGTCGCAACTCGAGAAAATCCAGGAGGTTTTGCCCTCCAGGCGAGATGAGGCCCATTTCCGCTGAGGCTTCACGAGGCCAATCACATCTAACCACTGGAACTTCCAAAGGGTCCTTCACACCATTTCTGCAACTCAAGAAGTTCCCCGACATACCCGTCTGCACTCGAGAGGAAGCACGTGGGTTCCCGCACACATCCAGGGGAGCCCCGTTTCCGCCTCCTAGCTCAAGATGAAGGATCCTTTCCCTGTTTCGTAGGGAAAGAATTCCTGGCATTCCCGTCGCATCTCAAGAGGAGGCGCTCTCCACAGGAAAGGCGAGAGGAACTCCAGGTTCGTGACCTCATTCCAAGAGTCCCCCAGATGTGTCAGTCCATTCCAGAGGAACCTGTTTTCCCTGCACTGCCTTGACGTTCAAGCCGAGGATCGACTCCCACCACGTGTGCACGTGGGACAGCCCTGTGGGAAAGCCTCATGGGAAAGCCTCGTGGGAAAGACTCGAGGGAAAACCATAAATCCTTTGATCCACGCGGCGGACTGCGTGACACTGCTGCTACCGCTCTGGAGGAAAGCGCAAGTGCATGCCCGCATTCGAGACGAGGACTGACTCCCCTGGGGAGACTCCAGAAGTACCCCAAGATCCATGTCAGCACTGGAGAGGAATCCTCAGGTTCCGGCCCCGACTCCACACAAGGTTTTAGGCCCCGGCATCGACGGGAGAGGAATCCCGAGAGCCCCCCGAGGAACTCGCATGGGGACTGGCCTTTCCTGAGGCCACCAGAGCGGGTCCCTGAGGTCCCGGTCGTAAGTCGAGAGCACCTTCCGCAACTCGAGAAAATCCAGGAGGTTTTGCCCTTCAGGCGAGATGAGTCCCATTTCCGCTGAGGCTTCTCGAGGCCAATCACATCTAACCACTGGAACTTCCAAAGAGTCATTCATACCCTTGCTGCAACTCAAGAAGTTCCCCGACACACCCGTCTGCACTCGAGAGGAAGCACGTGGTGTCCCGCGCACATCCAGGGGAGCCCCGTTTCCGCCTCCTAGCTCGAGATGAGGGATCCTTTCCCTGTTTCGTAGGGAAAGAATTCCCGGCGTTCCCGTCGCATCTCAAGAGGAGGCGCTCTCCACAGGAAAGGCGAGAGGAACTCCAGGGTCGTGCCACCATTCCAAGAGTCCCCCAGATGTGTCAGTCCATTCCAGAGGAACCTGTTTTCCCTGCACTGCCTTGACGTTCAAGCCGAGGATCGACTCCCACCACGTGTGCACGTGGGACAGCCCTGTGGGAAAGCCTCGTGGGAAAGCCTCGTGGGAAAGACTCGAGGGAAAACCATAGATCCTTTGATGCACGCGGCGGACTGCGTGACACTGCTGCTACCGCTCTGGAGGAAAGCGCAAGTGCATGCCCGCATTCGAGACGAGGACTGACTCCCCTGGGGAGACTCCAGAAGTACCCCAAGATCCATGTCAGCACTGGAGAGGAATCCTCAGGTTCCGGCCCCGACTACACACAAGGTCTTAGGCCCCGGCATCGACGGGAGAGGAATCCCGAGAGGCCCCCGAGGAACTCGCATGGGGACTGGCCTTTCCTGAGGCCACCAGAGCGGGTCCCTGAGGTCCCCATCGTAAGTCGAGAGCACCTGCCGCAACTCGAGAAAATCCAGGAGGTTTTGCCCTCCAGGCGAGATGAGGCCCATTTCCGCTAAAGCTTCTCGAGGCCAATCACATTTAACCACTGGAACTTCCAAAGGGTCCTTCACACCATTGCTGCAACTCAAGAAGTTCCCCGACATACCCGTCTCCACTCGAGAGGAAGCACGTGGGGTCCCGCACACATCCAGGGGAGCCCCGTTTCCGCCTCCTAGCTCGAGATGAGGGATCCTTTCCCTGTTTCGTAGGGAAAGAATTCCCGGCGTTCCCGTCGCATCTCAAGAGGAGGCGCTCTCCACAGGAAAGGCGAGAGGAACTCCAGGGTGGTGCCACCATTCGAAGAGTCCCCAGATGTGACAGTCCATTCCAGAGGAACCTGTTTTCCCTGCACTGCCTTGACGTTCAAGCCGAGGATCGACTCCCACCACGTGTGCACGTGGGACAGCCCTGTGGGAAAGCCTCGTGGGAAAGCCTCGTGGGAAAGACTCGAGGGAAAACCATAGATCCTTTGATCCACGCGGCGGACTGCGTGACACTGCTGCTACCGCTCTGGAGGAAAGCGCAAGTGCATGCCCGTATTCGAGACGAGGACTGACTCCACTGGGGAGACTCCAGAAGTACCCCAAGATCCATGTCAGCACTGGAGAGGAATCCTCAGGTTCCGGCCCCGACTCCACACAAGGTCTTAGGCCCCGGCATCGACGGGAGAGGAATCCCGAGAGGCCCCCGAGGAACTCGCATGGGGACTGGCCTTTCCTGAGGCCACCAGAGCGGGTCCCTGAAGTCCCCGTCGTAAGTCGAGAGCACCTGCCGCAACTCGAGAAAATCCAGGAGGTTTTGCCCTCCAGGCGAGATGAGGCCCATTTCCGCTGAGGCTTCTCGAGGCCAATCACATCTAACCACTGGAACTTCCAAAGGGTCCTTCGCACCCTTGCTGCAACTCAAGAAGTTCCCCGGCATACCCGTCTCCACTCGAGAGGAAGCACGTGGTGTCCCGCACACATCCAGGGGATCCCCGTTTCCGCCTCCTAGCTCGAGATGAGGGATCCTTTCCCTGTTTCGTAGGGAAAGAATTCCCGCCGTTCCCGTCGCATCTCAAGAGGAGGCGCTCTCCACAGGAAAGGCGAGAGGAACTCCAGGGTCGTGCCACCATTCCAAGAGTCCCCCAGATGTGTCAGCCCATTCCAGAGGAACCTGTTTTCCCTGCACTGCCTTGACGTTCAAGCCGAGGATCGACTCCCACCACGTGTGCACGTGGGACAGCCCTGTGGGAAAGCCTCGTGGGAAAGCCTCGTGGGAAAGACTCGAGGGAAAACCATAGATCCTTTGATCCAGGTGGCGGACTGCGTGACACTGCTGCTACCGCTCTGGAGGAAAGCGCAAGTGCATGCCCGCATTCGAGACGAGGACTGACTCCCCTGGGGAGACTCCAGAAGTACCCCAAGATCCATGTCAGCACTGGAGAGGAATCCTCAGGTTCCGGCCCCGATTCCACACAAGGTCTTAGGCCCCGGCATCGACGGGAGAGGAATCCCGAGAGGCCCCCGAGGAACTCGCATGGGGACTGGCCTTTCCTGAGGCCACCAGAGCGTGTCCCTGAGGTCCCCGTCGTAAGTCGAGAGCACCTGCCGCAACTCGAGAAAATCCAGGAGGTTTTGCCCTCCAGGCAAGATGAGGCCCATTTCCGCTGAGGCTTCTCGAGGCCAATCACATCTAACCACTGGAACTTCCAAAGGGTCCTTCACACCATTGCTGCAACTCAAGAAGTTCCCTGACATACCCGTCTCCACTCGAGAGGAAGCACGTGGGGTCCCGCACACATCCAGGGGAGCCCCGTTTCCGCCTCCTAGCTCGAGATGAGGGATCCTTTCCCTGTTTCGTAGGGAAAGAATTCCCGGCGTTCCCGTCGCATCTCAAGAGGAGGCGCTCTCCACAGGAAAGGCGAGAGGAACTCCAGGGTCGTGACACCATTCCAAGAGTCCCCCAGATGTGTCAGTCCATTCCAGAGGAACCTGTTTTCCCTGCACTGCCTTGACGTTCAAGCCGAGGATCGACTCCCACCACGTGTGCACGTGGGACAGCCCTGTGGGAAAGCCTCGTGGGAAAGCCTCGTGGGAAAGACTCGAGAGAAAACCATAGATCCTTTGATCCACGCGGCGGACTGCGTGACACTGCTGCTACCGCTCTGGAGGAAAGCGCAATTGCATGCCCGCATTCGAGACGAGGACTGACTCCCCTGGGGAGACTCCAGAAGTACCCCAAGATCCATGTCAGCACTGGAGAGGAATCCTCAGGTTCCGGCCCCGACTCCACACAAGGTCTTAGGCCCCGGCATCGACGGGAGAGGAATCCCGAGACGCCCCCGAGGAACTCGCATGGGGACTGGCCTTTCCTGAGGCCACCAGAGCGGGTCCCTGAGGTCCCCGTCGTAAGTCGAGAGCACCTGCCGCAACTCGAGAAAATCCAGGAGGTTTTCACCTCCAGGCGAGATGAGGCCCATTTCCGCTGAGGCTGCTCGAGGCCAATCACATCTAACCACTGGAACTTCCAAAGGGTCCTTCACACCCTTGCTGCAACTCAAGAAGTTCCCCGACATACCCGTCTCCACTCGAGAGGAAGCACGTGGTGTCCCGCACACATCCAGGGGAGCCCCGTTTCCGCCTCCTAGCTCGAGATGAGGGATCCTTTCCCTGTTTCGTAGGGAAAGAATTCCTGGCATTCCCGTCGCATCTCAAGAGGAGGCGCTCTCCACAGGAAAGGCGAGAGGAACTCCAGGGTCGTGACACCATTCCAAGAGTCCCCCAGATGTGTCAGTCCATTCCAGAGGAACCTGTTTTCCCTGCACTGCCTTGACGTTCAAGCCGAGGATCGACTCCCACCACGTGTGCACGTGGGACAGCCCTGTGGTAAAGCCTCGTGGGAAAGCCTCGTGGGAAAGACTCGAGGGAAAACCATAGATCCTTTGATCCACGCGGCGGACTGCGTGACACTGCTGCTACCGCTCTGGAGGAAAGCGCAAGTGCATGCCCGCATTCGAGACGAGGACTGACTCCCCTGGGGAGACTCCAGAAGTACCCCAAGATCCATGTCAGCACTGGAGAGGAATCCTCAGGTTCCGGCCCCGACTCCACACAAGGTCTTAGGCCCCGGCATCGACGGGAGAGGAATCCCGAGAGCCCCCCGAGGAACTCGCATGGGGACTGGCCTTTCCTGAGGCCACCAGAGCGGGTCCCTGAGGTCCCGGTCGTAAGTCGAGAGCACCTGCCGCAACTCGAGAAAATCCAGGAGGTTTTGCCCTCCAGGCGAGATGAGGCCCATTTCCGCTGTGGCTTCTCGAGGCCAATCACATCTAACCACTGGAACTTCCAAAGGGTCCTTCACACCTTGCTGCAACTCAAGAAGTTCCCCGACATACCCGTCTGCACTCGAGAGGAAGCACGTGGTGTTCCGCACACATCCAGGGGAGCCCCGTTTCCGCCTCCTAGCTCGAGATGAGGGATCCTTTCCCTGTTTCGTAGGGAAAGAATTCCCGGCGTTCCCGTCGCATCTCAAGAGGAGGCGCTCTCCACAGGAAAGGCGAGAGGAACTCCAGGGTCATGCCACCATTCGAAGAGTCCCCCAGATGTGTCAGTCCATTCCAGAGGAACCTGTTTTCCCTGCACTGCCTTGACGTTCAAGCCGAGGATCGACTCCCACCACGTGTGCACGTGGGACAGCCCTGTGGGAAAGCTTCGTGGAAAGCCTCGTGGGAAAGACTCGAGGGAAAACCATAGATCCTTTGATCCACGCGGCGGACTGCGTGACACTGCTGCTACCCCTCTGGAGGAAAGCGCAAGTGCATGCCCGCATTCGAGACGAGGACTGACTCCCCTGGGGAGACTCCAGAAGTACCCCAAGATCCATGTCAGCACTGGAGAGGAATCCTCAGGTTCCGGCCCCGACTCCACACAAGGTCTTAGGCCCCGGCATCGACGGGAGAGGAATCCCGAGAGGCCCCCGAGGAACTCGCATGGGGACTGGCCTTTCCTGAGGCCACAAGAGCGGGACCCTGATGTCCCCGTCGTAAGTCGAGATCACCTGCCGCAACTCGAGAAAATCCAGGAGGTTTTGCCCTCCAGGCGAGATGAGGCCCATTTCCGCTGAGGCTTCTCGAGGCTAAACACGTCTAACCACTGGAACTTCCAAAGGTTCCTTCACACCCTTGCTGCAACTCAAGAAGTTCCCCGACATACCCGTCTCCACTCGAGAGGAAGCACGTGGGTCCCGCACACATCCAGGGGAGCCCCGTTTCCGCCTCCTAGCTCGAGATGAGGGATCCTTTCCCTGTTTCGTAGGGAAAGAATTCCCGGCGTTCCCGTCGCATCTCAAGTGGAGGCGCTCTCCACAGGAAAGGCGAGAGGAACTCCAGGGTCGTGCCACCATTCCAAGAGTCCCCCAGATGTGTCAGTCCATTCCAGAGGAACCTGTTTTCCCTGCACTGCCTTGACGTTCAAGCCGAGGATCGACTCCCACCACGTGTGCACGTGGGACAGCCCTGTGGGAAAGCCTCGTGGGAAAGCCTCGTGGGAAAGACTCGAGGGAAAACCATAGATCCTTTGATCCACGCGGCGGACTGCGTGACACTGCTGCTACCGCTCTGGATGAAAGCGCAAGTGCATGCCCGCATTCGAGACGAGGACTGACTCCCCTGGGGAGACTCCAGAAGTACCTCAAGATCCATGTCAGCACTGGAGAGGAATCCTCAGGTTCCGGCCCCGACTCCACACAAGGTCTTAGGCCCCGGCATCGACGGGAGAGGAACCCCGAGAGGCCACCGAGGAAATCGCATGGGGACTGGCCTTTCCTGAGGCCACCAGAGCGGGTCCCTGAGGTCCCCGTCGTAAGTCGAGAGCACCTGCCGCAACTCGAGAAAATCCAGGAGGTTTTGCCCTCCAGGCGAGATGAGGCCCATTTCCGCTGAGGATTCTCGAGGCCAATCACATCTAACCACTGGAACTTCCAAAGGGTCCTTCACACCATTGCTGCAACTCAAGAAGTTCCCCGACATACCCGTCTCCACGCGAGAGGAAGCATGTGGGGTCCCGCACACATCCAGGGGAGCCCCGTTTCCGCCTCCTAGCTCGAGATGAGGGATCCTTTCCCTGTTTCGTAGGGAAAGAATTCCCGGCGTTCCCGTCGCATCTCAAGAGGAGGCGCTCTCCACAGGAAAGGCGAGAGGAACTCCAGGGTCGTGCCACCATTCCAAGAGTCCCTCAGATGTGTCAGTCCATTCCAGAGGAACCTGTTTTCCCTGCACTGCCTTGACGTTCAAGCCGAGGATCGACTCCCACCACGTGTGCACGTGGGACAGCCCTGTGGGAAAGCCTCGTGGGAAAGCCTCGTGGGAAAGACTCGAGGGAAAACCATAGATCCTTTGATCCACGTGGCGGACTGCGTGACACTGCTGCTACCGCTCTGGAGGAAAGTGCAAGTGCATGCCCGCATTCGAGACGAGGACTGACTCCCCTGGGGAGACTCCAGAAGTACCCCAAGATCCATGTCAGCACTGGAGAGGAATCCTCAGGTTCCGGCCCCGACTCCACACAAGGTCTTAGGCCCCGGCATCGACGGGAGAGGAATCCCGAGAGCCCCCCGAGGAACTCGCATGGGGACTGGCCTTTCCTGAGGCCACCAGAGCGGGTCCCTGAGGTCCCGGTCGTAAGTCGAGAGCACCTGCCGCAACTCGAGAAAATCCAGGAGGTTTTGCCCTCCAGGCGAGATGAGGCCCATTTCCGCTGAGGCTTCTCGAGGCCAATCACATCTAACCACTGGAACTTCCAAAGGGTCCTTCACACCCTTGCTGCAACTCAAGAAGTTCCCCGACATACCCGTCTGCACTCGAGAGGAAGCACGTGGTGTTCCGCACACATCCCGGGGAGCCCCGTTTCCGCCTCCTAGCTCGAGATGAGGGATCCTTTCCCTGTTTCGTAGGGAAAGAATTCCCGGCGTTCCCGTCGCATCTCATGAGGAGGCGCTCTCCACAGGAAAGGCGAGAGGAACTCCAGGGTCATGCCACCATTCGAAGAGTCCCCCAGATGTGTCAGTCCATTCCAGAGGAACCTGTTTTCCCTGCACTGCCTTGACGTTCAAGCCGAGGATCGACTCCCACCACGTGTGCACGTGGGACAGCCCTGTGGGAAAGCTTCGTGGAAAGCCTCGTGGGAAAGACTCGAGGGAAAACCATAGATCCTTTGATCCACGCGGCGGACTGCGTGACACTGCTGCTACCCCTCTGGAGGAAAGCGCAAGTGCATGCCCGCATTCGAGACGAGGACTGACTCCCCTGGGGAGACTCCAGAAGTACCCCAAGATCCATGTCAGCACTGGAGAGGAATCCTCAGGTTCCGGCCCCGACTCCACACAAGGTCTTAGGCCCCTGCATCGACGGGAGAGGAATCCCGAGAGGCCCCCGAGGAACTCGCATGGGGACTGGCCTTTCCTGAGGCCACAAGAGCGGGACCCTGAGGTCCCCGTCGTAAGTCGAGATCACCTGCCGCAACTCGAGAAAATCCAGGAGGTTTTGCCCTCCAGGCGAGATGAGGCCCATTTCCGCTGAGGCTTCTCGAGGATAATCACGTCTAACCACTGGAACTTCCAAAGGTTCCTTCACACCCTTGCTGCAACTCAAGAAGTTCCCCGACATACCCGTCTCCACTCGAGAGGAAGCACGTGGGTCCCGCACACATCCAGGGGAGCCCCGTTTCCGCCTCCTAGCTCGAGATGAGGGATCCTTTCCCTGTTTCGTAGGGAAAGAATTCCCGGCGTTCCCGTCGCATCTCAAGAGGAGGCGCTCTCCACAGGAAAGGCGAGAGGAACTCCAGGGTCGTGCCACCATTCCAAGAGTCCCCCAGATGTGTCAGTCCATTCCAGAGGAACCTGTTTTCCCTGCACTGCCTTGACGTTCAAGCCGAGGATCGACTCCCACCACGTGTGCACGTGGGACAGCCCTGTGGGAAAGCCTCGTGGGAAAGCCTCGTGGGAAAGACTCGAGGGAAAACCATAGATCCTTTGATCCACGCGGCGGACTGCGTGACACTGCTGCTACCGCTCTGGATGAAAGCGCAAGTGCATGCCCGCATTCGAGACGAGGACTGACTCCCCTGGGGAGACTCCAGAAGTACCTCAAGATCCATGTCAGCACTGGAGAGGAATCCTCAGGTTCCGGCCCCGACTCCACACAAGGTCTTAGGCCCCGGCATCGACGGGAGAGGAACCCCGAGAGGCCACCGAGGAAATCGCATGGGGACTGGCCTTTCCTGAGGCCACCAGAGCGGGTCCCTGAGGTCCCCGTCGTAAGTCGAGAGCACCTGCCGCAACTCGAGAAAATCCAGGAGGTTTTGCCCTCCAGGCGAGATGAGGCCCATTTCCGCTGAGGATTCTCGAGGCCAATCACATCTAACCACTGGAACTTCGAAAGGGTCCTTCACACCATTGCTGCAACTCAAGAAGTTCCCCGACATACCCGTCTCCACTCGAGAGGAAGCATGTGGGGTCCAGCACACATCCAGGGGAGCCCCGTTTCCGCCTCCTAGCTCGAGATGAGGGATCCTTTCCCTGTTTCGTAGGGAAAGAATTCCCGGCGTTCCCGTCGCATCTCAAGAGGAGGCGCTCTCCACAGGAAAGGCGAGAGGAACTCCAGGGTCGTGCCACCATTCCAAGAGTCCCCCAGATGTGTCAGTCCATTCCAGAGGAACCTGTTTTCCCTGCACTGCCTTGACGTTCAAGCAGAGGATCGACTCCCACCACGTGTGCACGTGGGACAGCCCTGTGGGAAAGCCTCGTGGGAAAGCCTCGTGGGAAAGACTCGAGGGAAAACCATAGATCCTTTGATCCACGTGGCGGACTGCGTGACACTGCTGCTACCGCTCTGGAGGAAAGCGCAAGTGCATGCCCGCATTCGAGACGAGGACTGACTCCCCTGGGGAGACTCCAGAAGTACCCCAAGATCCATGTCAGCACTGGAGAGGAATCCTCAGGTTCCGGCCCCGACTCCACACAAGGTCTTAGGCCCCGGCATCGACGGGAGAGGAATCCCGAGACGCCCCCGAGGAACTCGCATGGGGACTGGCCTTTCCTGAGGCCACCAGAGCGGGTCCCTGAGGTCCCCGTCGTAAGTCGTGAGCACCTGCCGCAACTCGAGAAAATCCAGGAGGTTTTGCCCTCCAGGCGAGATGAGGCCCATTTCCGATGAGGCTTCTCGAGGCCAATCACATCTAACCACTGGAACTTCCAAAGGGTCATTCACACCCTTGCTGCAACTCAAGAAGTTCCCCGACATACCCGTCTCCACTCGAGAGGAAGCACGTGGGGTCCCGCACACATCCAGGGGAGCCCCGTTTCCGCCTCCTAGCTCGAGATAAGGGATCCTTTCCCTGTTTCGTAGGGAAAGAATTCCCGGCATTCCCGTCGCATCTCAAGAGGAGGCGCTCTCCACAGGAAAGGCGAGAGGAACTCCAGAGTCGTGCCACCATTCCAAGAGTCCCCCAGATGTGTCAGTCCATTCCAGAGGAACCTGCTTTCCCTGCACTGCCTTGACGTTCAAGCGAGGATCCACTCCCACCACGTGTGCACGTGGGACAGCCCTGTGGGAAAGCCTCGTGGGAAAGCCTCGTGGGAAAGACTCGAGGGAAAACCATACATCCTTTAATCCACGCGGCGGACTGCGTGACACTGCTGCTACCGCTCTGGAGGAAAGCGCAAGTGCATGCCCGCATTCGAGACGAGGACTGACTCCCCTGGGGAGACTCCAGAAGTACCCCAAGATCCATGTCAGCACTGGAGAGGAATCCTCAGGTTCCGGCCCCGACTCCACACAAGGTCTTAGGCCCCGGCATCGACGGGAGAGGAATCCCGAGACGCCCCCGAGGAACTCGCATGGGGACTGGCCTTTCCTGAGGCCACCAGAGCGGGTCCCTGAGGTCCCCGTCGTAAGTCGAGAGCACCTGCCACAACTCGAGAAAATCCAGGAGGTTTTGCCCTCCAGGCGAGATGAGGCCCATTTCCGCTGAGGCGTCTCGAGGCCAATCACATCTAACCACTGGAACTTCCAAAGGGTCCTTCACACCCTTGCTGCAACTCAAGAAGTTCCCCGACATACCCGGCTGCACTCGAGAGGAAGCACGTTGTGTCCTGCACACATCCAGGGGAGCCCCGTTTCCGCCTCCTAGCTCGAGATGAGGGATCCTTTCCCTGTTTCGAAGGGAAAGATTTCCCGGCGTTCCCGTCGCATCTCAAAAGGAGGCGCTCTCCACAGGAAAGGCGAGAGGAACTCCAGGGTCATGCCACCATTCCAAGAGTCCCCCAGATGTGTCAGTCCATTCCAGAGAAACCTGTTTTCCCTGCACTGCCTTGACCTTCAAGCCGAGGATCGACTCCCACCACGTGTGCACGTTGGACAGCCCTGTGGGAAAGCCTCGTGGGAAAGCCTCGTGGGAAAGACTCGAGGGAAAAACATAGATCCTCTGATCCACGCGGCGGACTGCGTGACACTGCTGCTACCGCTCTGGAGGAAAGCGCAAGTGCATGCCCGCATTCGAGACGAGGACTGACTCCCCTGGGGAGACTCCAGAAGTACCCCAAGATCCATGTCAGCACTGGAGAGGAATCCTCAGGTTCCGGCCCCGACTCCACACAAGGTCTTAGGCCCCGGCATCGACGGGAGAGGAATCCCGAGACGCCCCCGAGGAACTCGCATGGGGACTGGCCTTTCCTGAGGCCACCAGAGCGGGTCCCTGAGGTCCCCGTCGTAAGTCGAGAGCACCTGCCGCAACTCGAGAAAATCCAGGAGGTTTTCACCTCCAGGCGAGATGAGGCCCATTTCCGCTGAGGCTGCTCGAGGCCAATCACATCTAACCACTGGAACTTCCAAAGGGTCCTTCACACCCTTGCTGCAACTCAAGAAGTTCCCCGACATACCCGTCTCCACTCGAGAGGAAGCACGTGGTGTCCCGCACACATCCAGGGGAGCCCCGTTTCCGCCTCCTAGCTCGAGATGAGGGATCCTTTCCCTGTTTCGTAGGGAAAGAATTCCTGGCATTCCCGTCGCATCTCAAGAGGAGGCGCTCTCCACAGGAAAGGCGAGAGGAACTCCAGGGTCGTGACACCATTCCAAGAGTCCCCCAGATGTGTCAGTCCATTCCAGAGGAACCTGTTTTCCCTGCACTGCCTTGACGTTCAAGCCGAGGATCGACTCCCACCACGTGTGCACGTGGGACAGCCCTGTGGGAAAGCCTCGTGGGAAAGCCTCGTGGGAAAGACTCGAGGGAAAACCATAGATCCTTTGATCCACGCGGCGGACTGCGTGACACTGCTGCTACCGCTCTGGAGGAAAGCGCAAGTGCATGCCCGCATTCGAGACGAGGACTGACTCCCCTGGGGAGACTCCAGAAGTACCCCAAGATCCATGTCAGCACTGGAGAGGAATCCTCAGGTTCCGGCCCCGACTCCACACAAGGTCTTAGGCCCCGGCATCGACGGGAGAGGAATCCCGAGAGCCCCCCGAGGAACTCGCATGGGGACTGGCCTTTCCTGAGGCCACCAGAGCGGGTCCCTGAGGTCCCGGTCGTAAGTCGAGAGCACCTGCCGCAACTCGAGAAAATCCAGGAGGTTTTGCCCTCCAGGCGAGATGAGGCCCATTTCCGCTGAGGCTTCTCGAGGCCAATCACATCTAACCACTGGAACTTCCAAAGGGTCCTTCACACCCTTGCTGCAACTCAAGAAGTTCCCCGACATACCCGTCTGCACTCGAGAGGAAGCACGTGGTGTTCCGCACACATCCAGGGGAGCCCCGTTTCCGCCTCCTAGCTCGAGATGAGGGATCCTTTCCCTGTTTCGTAGGGAAAGAATTCCCGGCGTTCCCGTCGCATCTCAAGAGGAGGCGCTCTCCACAGGAAAGGCGAGAGGAACTCCAGGGTCATGCCACCATTCGAAGAGTCCCCCAGATGTGTCAGTCCATTCCAGAGGAACCTGTTTTCCCTGCACTGCCTTGACGTTCAAGCCGAGGATCGACTCCCACCACGTGTGCACGTGGGACAGCCCTGTGGGAAAGCTTCGTGGAAAGCCTCGTGGGAAAGACTCGAGGGAAAACCATAGATCCTTTGATCCACGCGGCGGACTGCGTGACACTGCTGCTACCCCTCTGGAGGAAAGCGCAAGTGCATGCCCGCATTCGAGACGAGGACTGACTCCCCTGGGGAGACTCCAGAAGTACCCCAAGATCCATGTCAGCACTGGAGAGGAATCCTCAGGTTCCGGCCCCGACTCCACACAAGGTCTTAGGCCCCGGCATCGACGGGAGAGGAATCCCGAGAGGCCCCCGAGGAACTCGCATGGGGACTGGCCTTTCCTGAGGCCACAAGAGCGGGACCCTGAGGTCCCCGTCGTAAGTCGAGATCACCTGCCGCAACTCGAGAAAATCCAGGAGGTTTTGCCCTCCAGGCGAGATGAGGCCCATTTCCGCTGAGGCTTCTCGAGGCTAAACACGTCTAACCACTGGAACTTCCAAAGGTTCCTTCACACCCTTGCTGCAACTCAAGAAGTTCCCCGACATACCCGTCTCCACTCGAGAGGAAGCACGAGGGTCCCGCACACATCCAGGGGAGCCCCGTTTCCGCCTCCTAGCTCGAGATGAGGGATCCTTTCCCTGTTTCGTAGGGAAAGAATTCCCGGCGTTCCCGTCGCATCTCAAGAGGAGGCGCTCTCCACAGGAAAGGCGAGAGGAACTCCAGGGTCGTGCCACCATTCCAAGAGTCCCCCAGATGTGTCAGTCCATTCCAGAGGAACCTGTTTTCCCTGCACTGCCTTGACGTTCAAGCCGAGGATCGACTCCCACCACGTGTGCACGTGGGACAGCCCTGTGGGAAAGCCTCGTGGGAAAGCCTCGTGGGAAAGACTCGAGGGAAAACCATAGATCCTTTGATCCACGCGGCGGACTGCGTGACACTGCTGCTACCGCTCTGGATGAAAGCGCAAGTGCATGCCCGCATTCGAGACGAGGACTGACTCCCCTGGGGAGACTCCAGAAGTACCTCAAGATCCATGTCAGCACTGGAGAGGAATCCTCAGGTTCCGGCCCCGACTCCACACAAGGTCTTAGGCCCCGGCATCGACGGGAGAGGAACCCCGAGAGGCCACCGAGGAAATCGCATGGGGACTGGCCTTTCCTGAGGCCACCAGAGCGGGTCCCTGAGGTCCCCGTCGTAAGTCGAGAGCACCTGCCGCAACTCGAGAAAATCCAGGAGGTTTTGCCCTCCAGGCGAGATGAGGCCCATTTCCGCTGAGGATTCTCGAGGCCAATCACATCTAACCACTGGAACTTCCAAAGGGTCCTTCACACCATTGCTGCAACTCAAGAAGTTCCCCGACATACCCGTCTCCACTCGAGAGGAAGCATGTGGGGTCCAGCACACATCCAGGGGAGCCCCGTTTCCGCCTCCTAGCTCGAGATGAGGGATCCTTTCCCTGTTTCGTAGGGAAAGAATTCCCGGCGTTCCCGTCGCATCTCAAGAGGAGGCGCTCTCCACAGGAAAGGCGAGAGGAACTCCAGGGTCGTGCCACCATTCCAAGAGTCCCCCAGATGTGTCAGTCCATTCCAGAGGAACCTGTTTTCCCTGCACTGCCTTGACGTTCAAGCAGAGGATCGACTCCCACCACGTGTGCACGTGGGACAGCCCTGTGGGAAAGCCTCGTGGGAAAGCCTCGTGGGAAAGACTCGAGGGAAAACCATAGATCCTTTGATCCACGTGGCGGACTGCGTGACACTGCTGCTACCGCTCTGGAGGAAAGCGCAAGTGCATGCCCGCATTCGAGACGAGGACTGACTCCCCTGGGGAGACTCCAGAAGTACCCCAAGATCCATGTCAGCACTGGAGAGGAATCCTCAGGTTCCGGCCCCGATTCCACACAAGGTCTTAGGCCCCGGCATCGACGGGAGAGGAATCCCGAGAGGCCCCCGAGGAACTCGCATGGGGACTGGCCTTTCCTGAGGCCACCAGAGCGGGTCCCTGAGGTCCCCGTCGTAAGTCGAGAGCACCTGCCGCAACTCGAGAAAATCCAGGAGGTTTTGCCCTCCAGGCGAGATGAGGCCCATTTCCGCTGATGCTTCTCGAGGCCAATCACATCTAACCACTGGAACTTCCAAAGGGTCCTTCACACCATTGCTGCAACTCAAGAAGTTCCCCGACATACCGGTCTCCACTCGAGAGGAAGCACGTGGGGTCCCGCACACATCCAGGGGAGCCCCGTTTCCGCCTCCTAGCTCGAGATGAGGGATCCTTTCCCTGTTTCGTAGGGAAAGAATTCCCGGCGTTCCCGTCGCATCTCAAGAGGAGGCGCTCTCCACAGGAAAGGCGAGAGGAACTCCAGGGTCGTGCCACCATTCCAAGAGTCCCCCAGATGTGTCAGTCCATTCCAGAGGAACCTGTTTTCCCTGCACTGCCTTGACGTTCAAGCCGAGGATCGACTCCCACCACGTGTGTACGTGGGACAGCCCTGAGGGAAAGCCTCGTGGGAAAGCCTCGTGGGAAAGACTCGAGGGAAAACTATAGATCCTTTGATCCACGCGGCGGACTGCGTGACACTGCTGCTACCGCTCTGGAGGAAAGCGCAAGTGCATGCCCGCATTCGAGACGAGGACTGACTCCCCTGGGGAGACTCCAGAAGTACCCCAAGATCCATGTCAGCACTGGAGAGGAATCCTCAGGTTCCGGCCCCGACTCTACACAAGGTCTTAGGCCCCGGCATCGACGGGAGAGGAATCCCGAGAGGCCCCCGAGGAACTCGCATGGGGACTGGCCTTTCCTGAAGCCACCAGAGCGGGTCCCTGAGGTCCCCGTCGTAAGTCGAGAGCACCTGCCGCAACTCGAGAAAATCCAGGAGGTTTTGCCCTCCAGGCGAGATGAGGCCCATTTCCGCTGAGGCTTCTCGAGGCCAATCACATCTAACCACTGGAACTTCCAAAGGGTCCTTCACACCCTTGCTGCAACTCAAGAAGTTCCCCGACATACCCGTCTGCACTCGAGAGGAAGCACGTTGTGTCCTGCACACATCCAGGGGAGCCCCGTTTCCGCCTCCTAGCTCGAGATGAGGGATCCTTTCCCTGTTTCGAAGGGAAAGATTTCCCGGCGTTACCGTCGCATCTCAAAAGGAGGCGCTCTCCACAGGAAAGGCGAGAGGAACTCCAGGGTCATGCCACCATTCCAAGAGTCCCCCAGATGTGTAAGTCCATTCCAGAGAAACCTGTTTTCCCTGCACTGCCTTGAGGTTCAAGCCGAGGATCGACTCCCACCACGTGTGCACGTGGGACAGCCCTGTGGGAAAGCCTCGTGGGAAAGCCTCGTGGGAAAGACTCGAGGGAAAACCATAGATCCTTTGATCCACGCGGCGGACTGCCTGACACTGCTGCTACCGCTCTGGAGGAAAGCGCAAGTGCATGCCCGCATTCGAGACGAGGACTGACTCCCCTGGGGAGACTCCAGAAGTACCCCAAGATCCATGTCAGCACTGGAGAGGAATCCTCAGGTTCCGGCCCCGACTACACACAAGGTCTTAGGCCCCGGCATCGACGGGAGAGGAATCCCGAGAGGCCCCCGAGGAACTCGCATGGGGACTGGCCTTTCCTGAGGCCACCAGAGCGGGTCCCTGAGGTCCCCGTCGTAAGTCGAGAGCACCTGCCGCAACTCGAGAAAATCCAGGAGGTTTTGCCCTCCAGGCGAGATGAGGCCCATTTCCGCTGAGGCTTCTCGAGGCCAATCACATCTAACCACTGGACCTTCCAAAGGGTCCTTCACACCCTTGCTGCAACTCAAGAAGTTCCGCGACATACCCGTCTCCACTCAAGAGGAAGCACGTGGGGTCCCGCACACATCTAGGGGAGCCCCGTTTCCGCCTCCTAGCTCGAGAGGAGGGATCCTTTCCCTGTTTCGTAGGGAAAGAATTCCCGGCGTTCCCGTCGCATCTCAAGAGGAGGCGCTCTCCACAAGAAAGGCGAGAGGAACTCCAGGGTCGTGACACCATTCCAAGAGTCCCCCACATGTGTCAGTCCATTCCAGAGGAACCTGTTTTCCCTGCACTGCCTTGACGTTCAAGCCGAGGATCGACTCCCACCACGTGTGCACGTGGGACAGCCCTGTGGGAAAGCCTCGTGGGAAAGCCTCGTGGGAAAGACTCGAGGGAAAACCATAGATCCTTTGATCCACGCGGCGGACTGCGTGACACTGCTGCTACCGCTCTGGAGGAAAGCGCAAGTGCATGCCCGCATTCGAGACGAGGACTGACTCCCCTGGGGAGACTCCAGAAGTACCCCAAGATCCATATCAGCACTGGAGAGGAATCCTCAGGTTCCGGCCCCGACTCCACACAAGGTCTTAGGCCCCGGCATCGACGGGAGAGGAATCCTGAGAGGCCCCCGAGGAACTCGCATGGGGACTGGCCTTTCCTGAGGCCACCAGAGCGGGTCCCTGAGGACCCCGTCGTAAGTCGAGAGCACCTGCCGCAACTCGAGAAAATCCAGGAGGTTTTGCCCTCCAGGCGAGATGAGGTCCATTTCCGCTGAGGCTTCTCGAGGCCAATCACATCTAACCACTCGACCTTCCAAAGGGTCCTTCACACCCTTGCTGCAACTCAAGAAGTTCCCCGACATACCCGTCTGCACTCGAGAGGAAGCACGTGGTGTCCCGCACACATCCAGGGGAGCCCCGTTTCCGCCTCCGAGCTCGAGATGAGGGATCCTTTCCCTGTTTCGTAGGGAAAGAATTCCCGGCGTTCCCGTCGCATCTCAAGAGGAGGCGCTCTCCACAGGAAAGGTGAGAGGAACTCCAGGGTCGTGCCACCATTCGAAGAGTCCCCCACATGTGTCAGTCCATTCCAGAGGAAACTGTTTTCCCTGCACTGCCTTGACGTTCAAGCCGAGGATCGACTCCCACCACGTGTGCACGTGGGACAGCCCTGTGGGAAAGCCTCGTGGGAAAGCCTCGTGGGAAAGACTCGAGGGAAAACCATAGATCCTTTGATCCACGCGGCGGACTGTGTGACACTGCTGCTACCGCTCTGGAGGAAAGCGCAAGTGCATGCCCGCATTCGAGACGAGGACTGACTCCCCTGGGGAGACTCCAGAAGTACCCCAAGATCCATGTCAGCACTGGAGAGGAATCCTCAGGATCCGGCCCCGACTCCACACAAGGTCTTAGGCCCCGGCATCGACGGGAGAGGAATCCCGAGAGGCCCCCGAGGAACTCGCATGGGGACTGGCCTTTCCTGAGGCCACCAGAGCGGGTCCCTGAGGTCCCCGTCGTAAGTCGAGAGCACCTGCCGCAACTCGAGAAAATCCAGGAGGTTTTGCCCTCCAGGCGAGATGAGGCCCGTTTCCGCTGAGGCTTCTCGAGGCCAATCACATCTAACCACTGGAACTTCCAAAGGGTCCTTCACACCCTTGCTGCAACTCAAGAAGTTCCCCGACATACCCGTCTCCACTCGAAAGGAAGCACGTGGTGTCCCGCACACATCCAGGGGAGCCCCGTTTCCGCCTCCTAGCTCGAGATGAGGGATCCTTTCCCTGTTTCGTAGGGAAAGAATTCCCGGCGTTCCCGTCGCATCTCAAGAGGAGGCGCTCTCCACAGGAAAGGCGAGAGGAACTCCAGGGTCGTGCCACTATTCCAAGAGTCCCCCAGATGTGTCAGTCCATTCCAGAGGAACCTGTTTTCCCTGCACTGCCTTGACGTTCAAGCCGAGGATCGACTCCCACCACGTGTGCACGTGGGACAGCCCTGTGGGAAAGCCTCGTGGGAAAGCCTCGTGGGAAAGACTCGAGGGAAAAACATAGATCCTTTGATCCACGCGGCGGACTGCGTGACACTGCTGCTACCGCTCTGGAGGAAAGCGCAAGTGCATGCCCGCATTCGAGACGAGGACTGACTCCCCTGGGGAGACTCCTGAAGTACCCCAAGATCCATGTCAGCACTGGAGAGGAATCCTCAGGTTCCGGCCCCGACTCCACATAAGGTCTTAGGCCCCGGCATCGACGGGAGGGGAATCCCGAGACGCCCCCGAGGAACTCGCATGGGGACTGGCTTTTCCTGAGGCCACCAGAGCGGGTCCCTGAGGTCCCCGTCGTAAGTCGAGAGCACCTGCCGCAACTCGAGAAAATCCAGGAGGTTTTGCCCTCCAGGCCAGATGAGGCCCATTTCCGCTGAGGCTTCTCGAGGCCAAACACATCTAACCACTGGAACTTCCAAAGGGTCCTTCACACCATTACTGCAACTCAAGAAGTTCCCCGACATACCCGTCTCCACTCGAGAGGAAGCATGTGGGGTCCCGCACACATCCAGGGGAGCCCCGTTTCCGCCTCCTAGCTCGAGATGAGGGATCCTTTCCCTGTTTCGTAGGGAAAGAATTCCCGGCATTCCCGTCGCATCTCAAGAGGAGGCGCTCTCCACAGGAAAGGCGAGAGGAACTCCAGGGTCGTGACACCATTCCAAGAGTCCCCCAGATGTGTCAGTCCATTCCAGAGGAACCTGTTTTCCCTGCACTGACTTGACGTTCAAGCCGAGGATCGACTCCCACCACGTGTGCACGTGGGACAGCCCTGTGGGAAAGCCTCGTGGGAAAGCCTCGTGGGAAAGACTCGAGGGAAAACCATAGATCCTTTGATCCACGCGGCGGACTGCGTGACACTGCTGCTACCGCTCTGGAGGAAAGCGCAAGTGCATGCCCGCATTCGAGACGAGGACTGACTCCCCTGGGGAGACTCCAGAAGTACCCCAAGATCCATGTCAGCACTGGGGAGGAATCCTCAGGTTCCGGCCCCGACTCCACACAAGGTCTTAGGCCCCGGCATCGACGGGAGACGAATCCCGAGAGGCCCCCGAGGAACTCGCATGGGGACTGGCCTTTCCTGAGGCCACCAGAGCGGTTCCCTGAGGTCCCCGTCGTAAGTCGAGAGCACCTGCCGCAACTCGAGAAAATCCAGGAGGTTTTGCCCTCCAGGCGAGATGAGGCCCATTTCCGCTGAGGCTTCTCGAGACCAATCACATCTAACCACTGGAACTTCCAAAGGGTCCTTCACACCATTGCTGCAACACAAGAAGTTCCCCGACATACCCGTCTGCACTCGAGAGGAAGCACGTGGTGTCCCGCACACATCCAGGGGAGCCCCGTTTCCGCCTCCTAGCTCGAGATGAGGGATCCTTTCCCTGTTTCGTAGGGAAAGAATTCCCGGCGTTCCCGTCGCATCTCAAGAGGAGGCGCTCTCCACAGGAAAGGCGAGAGGAACTCCAGGGTCGTGACACCATTCCAAGAGTCCCCCAGATGTGTCAGTCCATTCCAGAGGAACCTGTTTTCCATGAACTGCCTTGACGTTCAAGCCGAGGATCGACTCCCACCACGTGTGCACGTGGGACAGCCCTGTGGGAAAGCCTCGTGGGAAAGCCTCGTGGGAAAGACTCGAGGGAAAACCATAGATCCTTTGATCCACGCGGCGGACTGCGTGACACTGCTGCTACCGCTCTGGAGGAAGCGCAAGTGCATGCCCGCATTCGAGACGAGGACTGACTCCCCTGGGGAGACTCCAGAAGTACCCCAAGATCCATGTCAGCACTGGAGAGGAATCCTCAGGTTCCGGCCCCGACTCCACACAAGGTCTTAGGCCCCGGCATCGACGGGAGAGGAATCCCGAGAGGCCCCCGAGGAACTCGCATGGGGACTGGCCTTTCCTGAGGCCACCAGAGCGGGTCCCTGAGGTCCCCGTCGTAAGTCGAGAGCACCTGCCGCAACTCGAGAAAATCCAGGAGGTTTTGCCCTCCAGGCGAGATGAGGCCCATTTCCGCTGAGGCTTCTCGAGGCCAATCACATCTAACCACTGGACCTTCCAAAGGGTCCTTCACACCCTTGCTGCAACTCAAGAAGTTCCCCAACATACCCGTCTCCACTCGAGAGGAAGCACGTTGGGTCCCGCACACATCCAGGGGAGCCCCGTTTCCGCCTCCTAGCTCGAGATGAGGGATCCTTTCCCTGTTTCGTAGGGAAAGAATTCCCGGCGTTCCCGTCGCATCTCAAGAGGAGGCGCTCTCCACAGGAAAGGCGAGAGAAACTTCAGGGTCGTGACACCATTCCAAGAGTCCCCCAGATGTGTCAGTCCATTCCAGAGGAACCTGTTTTCCCTGAACTGCCTTGACGTTCAAGCCGAGGATCGACTCCCACCACGTGTGCACGTGGGACAGCCCTGTGGGAAAGCCTCGTGGGAAAGCCTCGTGGGAAAGACTCGAGGGAAAATCATAGATCCTTTGATCCACGCGGCATACTGCGTGACACTGCTGCTACCGCTCTGGAGGAAAGCGCAAGTGCATGCCCGCATTCGAGACGAGGACTGACTCCCCTGGGGAGACTCCAGAAGTACCCCAAGATCCATGTCAGCACTGGAGAGGAATCCTCAGGTTCCGGCCCCGACTCCACACAAGGTCTTAGGCCCCGGCATCGACGGGAGAGGAATCCCGAGAGGCCCCCGAGGAACTCGCATGGGGACTGGCCTTTCCTGAGGCCACCAGAGCGGGTCCCTGAGGTCCCCGTCGTAAGTCGAGAGCACCTGCCGCAACTCGAGAAAATCCAGGAGGTTTTGCCCTCCAGGCGAGATGAGGCCCATTTCCGCTGAGGCTTCTCGAGGCCAATCACATCTAACCACTGGAACTTCCAAAGGGTCCTTCACACCATTGCTGCAACTCAAGAAGTTCCCCGACATACCCGTCTCCACTTGAGAGGAAGCAGGTGGGGTCCCGCACACATCCAGGGGAGCCCCGTTTCCGCCTCCTAGCTCGAGATGAGGGATCCTTTCCCTGTTTCGTAGGGAAAGAATTCCCGGCGTTCCCGTCGCATCTCAAGAGGAGGCGCTCTCCACAGGAAAGGCGAGAGAAACTCCAGGGTCGTGACACCATTCCAAGAGTCCACCAGATGTGTCAGTCCATTCCAGAGGAACCTGTTTTCACTGCACTGCCGTGACGTTCAAGCCGAGGATCGACTCCCACCACGTGTGCACGTGGGACAGCCCTGTGGGAAAGCCTCGTGGGAAAGACTCGAGGGAAAAACATAGATCCTTTGATCCACGCGGCGGACTGCGTGACACTGCTGCTACCGCTCTGGAGGAAAGCGCAAGTGCATGCCCGCATTCGAGACGAGGACTGACTCCCCTGGGGAGACTCCAGAAGTACCCCAAGATCCATGTCAGCACTGGAGAGGAATCCTCAGGTTCCGGCCCCGACTCCACACAAGGTCTTAGGCCCCGGCATCGACGGGAGAGGAATCCCGAGAGGCCCCCGAGGAACTCGCATGGGGACTGGCCTTTCCTGAGGCCACCAGAGCGGGTCCCTGAGGTCCCGGTCGTAAGTCGAGAGCACCTGCCGCAACTCGAGAAAATCCAGGAGGTTTTGCCCTCCAGGCGAGAGGAGGCCCATTTCCGCTGAGGCTTCTCGAGGCCAATCACATCTAACCACTGGAACTTCCAAAGGGTCCTTCACACCATTGCTGCAACTCAAGAAGTTCCCCGACATATCCGTCTGCACTCGAGAGGAAGCACGTGGGGTCCCGCACACATCCAGGGGAGCTCCGTTTCCGCCCCCTAGCTCGAGGTGAGGGATCCTTTCCCTGTTTCGTAGGGAAAGAATTCCCGGCGTTCCCGTCGCATCTCAAGAGGAGGCGCTCTCCAGAGGAAAGGCGAGAGGAACTCCAGGGTCGTGACACCATTCCAAGAGTCCCCCAGATGTGTCAGTCCATTCCAGAGGAACCTGTTTTCCATGCACTGCCTTGACGTTCAAGCCGAGGATCGTCTCCCACCACGTGTGCACGTGGGCCAGCCCTGTGGGAAAGCCTCGTGGGACAGCCTCGTGGGAAAGACTCGAGGGAAAACCATACATCCTTTGATCCACGCGGCAGACTGCGTGACACTGGTGCTACCGCTCTGGAGGAAAGCGCAAGTGCATGCCCGCATTCGAGACGAGGACTGACTCCCCTGGGGAGACTCCAGAAGTACCCCAAGATCCATGTCAGCACTGGAGAGGAATCCTCAGGTTCCGGCCCCGACTCCACACAAGGTCTTAGGCCCCGGCATCGACGGGAGAGGAATCCCGAGAGGCCCCCGAGGAACTCGCATGGGGACTGGCCTTTCCTGAGGCCACCAGAGCGGGCCCCTGAGGTCCCGGTCGTAAGTCGAGAGCACCTGCCGCAACTCGAGAAAATCCAGGAGGTTTTGCCCTCCAGGCGAGATGAGGCCCATTTCCGCTGAGGCTTCTCGAGGCCAATCACATCTAACCACTGGAACTTCCAAAGGGTCCTTCACACCATTGCTGCAACTCAAGAAGTTCCCCGACATACCCGTCTGCACTCGAGAGGAAGCACGTGGGGTCCCGCACACATCCAGGGGAGCTCCGTTTCCGCCCCCTAGCTCGAGGTGAGGGATCCTTTCCCTGTTTCGTAGGGAAAGAATTCCCGGCGTTCCTGTCGCATCTCAAGAGGAGGCGCTCTCCACAGGAAAGGCGAGAGGAACTCCAGGGTCGTGACACCATTCCAAGAGTCCCCCAGATGTGTCAGTCCATTCCAGAGGAACCTGTTTTCCCTGCACTGCCTTGACGTTCAAGCCGAGGATCGACTCCCACCACGTGTGCACGTGGGACAGCCCTGTGGGAAAGCCTTGTGGGAAAGCCTCGTGGGAAAGACTCGAGGGAAAACCATAGATCCTTTGATCCACGCGGCGGACTGCGTGACACTGGTGCTACCGCTCTGGAGGAAAGCGCAAGTGCATGCCCGCATTCGAGACGAGGACTGACTCCCCTGGGGAGACTCCAGAAGTACCCCAAGATCCATGTCAGCACTGGAGAGGAATCCTCAGGTTCCGGCCCCGACTCCACACAAGGTCTTAGGCCCCGGCATCGACGGGAGAGGAATCCCGAGACGCCCCCGAGGAACTCGCATGGGGACTGGCCTTTCCTGAGGCCACCAGAGCGGGTCCCTGAGGTCCCCGTCGTAAGTCGAGAGCACCTGCCGCAACTCGAGAAAATCCAGGAGGTTTTGCCCTCCAGGCGAGATGAGGCCCATTTCCGCTGAGGCTTCTCGAGGCCAATCACATCTAACCACTGGAACTTCCAAAGGGTCCTTCACACCCTTACTGCAACTCAAGAAGTTCCCCGACATACCCGTCTGCACTCGAGAGGAAGCACGTGGGGTCCCGCACACATCCAGGGGAGCTCCGTTTCCGCCCCCTAGCTCGAGGTGAGGGATCCTTTCCCTGTTTCGTAGGGAAAGAATTTCCGGCGTTCCCGTCGCATCTCAAGAGGAGGCGCTCTCCACAGGAAAGGCGAGAGGAACTCCAGGGTCATGCCACCATTCCAAGTGTCCCCCAGATGTGTCAGTCCATTCCAGAGGAACCTGTTTTCCCTGCACTGCCTTGACGTTCAAGCCGAGGATCGACTCCCACCACGTGTGCACGTGGGACAGTCCTGTGGGAAAGCCTCGTGGGAAAGCCTCGTGGGAAAGACTCGAGGGAAAACCATAGATCCTTTGATCCACGCGGCGGACTGCGTGACACTGCTGCTACCGCTCTGGAGGAAAGCGCAAGTGCATGCCCGCATTCGAGACGAGGACTGACTCCCCTGGGGAGACTCCAGAAGTACTCCAAGATCCATGTCAGCCCTGGAGAGGAATCCTCAGGTTCCGGCCCCGACTCCACACAAGGTCTTAGGCCCCGGCATCGACGGGAGAGGAATCCCGAGAGGCCCCCGAGGAACTCGCATGGGGACTGGCCTTTCCTGAGGCCACCAGAGCGGGTCCCTGAGGTCCCCGTCGTAAGTCGAGAGTACCTGCCGCAACTCGAGAAAATCCAGGAGGTTTTGCCCTCCAGGCGAGATGAGGCCCATTTCCGCTGAGGCTTCTCGAGGCCAATCACATCTAACCACTGGAACTTCCAAAGGGTCCTTCACACCATTGCTGCAACTCAAGAAGTTCCCCGACATACCCGTCTCCACTCGAGAGGAAGCACGTGGGGTCCCGCACACATCCATGGGAGCCCCGTTTCCGCCTCCTAGCTCGCGATGAGGGATCCTTTCCCTGTTTCGTAGGGAAAGAATTCCCGGCGTTCCCGTCGCATCTCAAGAGGAGGCGCTCTCCACAGGAAAGGCGAGAGGAACTCCAGGGTCGTGACACCATTCCAAGAGTCCCCCAGATGTGTCAGTCCATTCCAGAGGAACCTGTTTTCCCTGCACTGCCTTGACGTTCAAGCCGAGGATCGACTCCCACCACGTGTGCACGTGGGACAGCCCTGTGGGAAAGCCTCGTGGGAAAGCCTCGTGGGAAAGACTCGAGGGAACACCATACATCCTTTAATCCACGCGGCGGACTGCGTGACACTGCTGCTACCGCTCTGGAGGAAAGCGCAAGTGCATGCCCGCATTCGAGACGAGGACTGACTCCCCTGGGGAGTCTCCAGAAGTACCCCAAGATCCATGTCAGCACTGGAGAGGAAT
Organism: Ovis canadensis; assembly: GCF_042477335.2. Lineage (NCBI taxonomy): Eukaryota > Metazoa > Chordata > Mammalia > Artiodactyla > Bovidae > Ovis > Ovis canadensis. Next base: position 1,882,222 of record NC_091253.1, read on the forward strand.
CCTCAGGTTCCGGCCCCGACTCCACACAAGGTCTTAGGCCCCGGCATCGACGGGAGAGGAATCCTGAGACGCCCCCGAGGAACTCGCATGGGGACTGGCCTTTCCTGAGGCCACCAGAGCGGGTCCCTGAGGTCCCCGTCGTAAGTCGAGAGCACCTGTCGCAACTCGAGAAAATCCAGGAGGTTTTGCCCTCCAGGCGAGATGAGGCCCATTTCCGCTGAGGCTTCACGAGGCCAATCACATCTAACCACTGGAACTTCCAAAGGGTCCTTCACACCATTTCTGCAACTCAAGAAGTTCCCCGACATACCCGTCTGCACTCGAGAGGAAGCACGTGGGTTCCCGCACACATCCAGGGGAGCCCCGTTTCCGCCTCCTAGCTCAAGATGAAGGATCCTTTCCCTGTTTCGTAGGGAAAGAATTCCTGGCATTCCCGTCGCATCTCAAGAGGAGGCGCTCTCCACAGGAAAGGCGAGAGGAACTCCAGGTTCGTGACCTCATTCCAAGAGTCCCCCAGATGTGTCAGTCCATTCCAGAGGAACCTGTTTTCCCTGCACTGCCTTGACGTTCAAGCCGAGGATCGACTCCCACCACGTGTGCACGTGGGACAGCCCTGTGGGAAAGCCTCGTGGGAAAGCCTCGTGGGAAAGACTCGAGGGAAAACCATAAATCCTTTGATCCACGCGGCGGACTGCGTGACACTGCTGCTACCGCTCTGGAGGAAAGCGCAAGTGCATGCCCGCATTCGAGACGAGGACTGACTCCCCTGGGGAGACTCCAGAAGTACCCCAAGATCCATGTCAGCACTGGAGAGGAATCCTCAGGTTCCGGCCCCGACTCCACACAAGGTCTTAGGCCCCGGCATCGACGGGAGAGGAATCCCGAGAGCCCCCCGAGGAACTCGCATGGGGACTGGCCTTTCCTGAGGCCACCAGAGCGGGTCCCTGAGGTCCCGGTCGTAAGTCGAGAGCACCTTCCGCAACTCGAGAAAATCCAGGAGGTTTTGCCCTTCAGGCGAGATGAGTCCCATTTCCGCTGAGGCTTCTCGAGGCCAATCACATCTAACCACTGGAACTTCCAAAGAGTCATTCATACCCTTGCTGCAACTCAAGAAGTTCCCCGACACACCCGTCTGCACTCGAGAGGAAGCACGTGGTGTCCCGCACACATCCAGGGGAGCCCCGTTTCCGCCTCCTAGCTCGAGATGAGGGATCCTTTCCCTGTTTCGTAGGGAAAGAATTCCCGGCGTTCCCGTCGCATCTCAAGAGGAGGCGCTCTCCACAGGAAAGGCGAGAGGAACTCCAGGGTCGTGCCACCATTCCAAGAGTCCCCCAGATGTGTCAGTCCATTCCAGAGGAACCTGTTTTCCCTGCACTGCCTTGACGTTCAAGCCGAGGATCGACTCCCACCACGTGTGCACGTGGGACAGCCCTGTGGGAAAGCCTCGTGGGAAAGCCTCGTGGGAAAGACTCGAGGGAAAACCATAGATCCTTTGATGCACGCGGCGGACTGCGTGACACTGCTGCTACCGCTCTGGAGGAAAGCGCAAGTGCATGCCCGCATTCGAGACGAGGACTGACTCCCCTGGGGAGACTCCAGAAGTACCCCAAGATCCATGTCAGCACTGGAGAGGAATCCTCAGGTTCCGGCCCCGACTACACACAAGGTCTTAGGCCCCGGCATCGACGGGAGAGGAATCCCGAGAGGCCCCCGAGGAACTCGCATGGGGACTGGCCTTTCCTGAGGCCACCAGAGCGGGTCCCTGAGGTCCCCATCGTAAGTCGAGAGCACCTGCCGCAACTCGAGAAAATCCAGGAGGTTTTGCCCTCCAGGCGAGATGAGGCCCATTTCCGCTAAAGCTTCTCGAGGCCAATCACATTTAACCACTGGAACTTCCAAAGGGTCCTTCACACCATTGCTGCAACTCAAGAAGTTCCCCGACATACCCGTCTCCACTCGAGAGGAAGCACGTGGGGTCCCGCACACATCCAGGGGAGCCCCGTTTCCGCCTCCTAGCTCGAGATGAGGGATCCTTTCCCTGTTTCGTAGGGAAAGAATTCCCGGCGTTCCCGTCGCATCTCAAGAGGAGGCGCTCTCCACAGGAAAGGCGAGAGGAACTCCAGGGTCGTGCCACCATTCGAAGAGTCCCCCAGATGTGTCAGTAAATTCCAGAGGAACCTATTTTCCCTGCACTGCCTTGACGTTCAAGCCGAGGATCGACTCCCACCACGTGTGCACGTGGGACAGCCCTGTGGGAAAGCCTCGTGGGAAAGCCTCGTGGGAAAGACTCGAGGGAAAAACATAGATCCTTTGATCCACGCGGCGGACTGCGTGACACTGCTGCTACCGCTCTGGAGGAAAGCGCAAGTGCATGCCCGCATTCGAGACGAGGACTGACTCCCCTGGGGAGACTCCAGAAGTACCCCAAGATCCATGTCAGCACTGGAGAGGAATCCTCAGGTTCCGGCCCCGACTCCACACAAGGTCTTAGGCCCCGGCATCGACGGGAGAGGAATCCCGAGAGGCCCCCGAGGAACTCGCATGGGTACAGGCCTTTCCTGAGGCCACCAGAGCGGGTCTCTGAGGTCCCCGTCGTAAGTCGAGAGCACCTGCCGCAACTCGAGAAAATCCAGGAGGTTTTGCCCTCCAGGCGAGATGAGGCCCATTTCCGCTGAGGCTGTTCGAGGCCAATCACATCTAACCACTGGAACTTCCAAAGGGTCCTTGACACCCTTGCTGCAACTCAAGAAGTTCCCCGACATACCCGTCTGCACTCGAGAGGAAGCACGTGGTGTCCCGCACACATCCAGGGGAGCCTCGTTTCCGCCTCCTAGCTCGAGATGAGGGATCCTTTCCCTGTTTCGTAGGGAAAGAATTTCCGGCGATCCCGTCGCATCTCAAGAGGAGGCGCTCTCCACAGGAAAGGCGAGAGGAACTCCAGGGTCGTGCCACCATTCCAAGAGTCCCCCAGATGTGTCAGTCCATTCCAGAGGAACCTGTTTTCCCTGCACTGCCTTGACGTTCAAGCCGAGGATCGACTCCCACCACGTGTGCACGTGGGACAGCCCTGTGGGAAAGCCTCGTGGGAATGCCTCGTGGGAAAGACTCGAGGGAAAACCATAGATCCTTTGATGCACGCGGCGGACTGCGTGACACTGCTGCTACCGCTCTGGAGGAAAGCGCAAGTGCATGCCCGCATTCGAGACGAGGACTGACTCCCCTGGGGAGACTCCTGAAGTACCCCAAGATCCATGTCAGCACTGGAGAGGAATCCTCAGGTTCCGGCCCCGACTCCACACAAGGTCTTAGGCCCCGGCATCGATGGGAGAGGAATCCCGAGAGGCCCCCGAGGAACTCGCATGGGGACTGGCCTTTCCTGAGGCCACGAGAGCGGGTTCCTGAGGTCCCCATCGTAAGTCGAGAGCACCTGCCGCAACTCGAGAAAATCCAGGAGGTTTTGCCCTCCAGGCGAGATGAGGCCCATTTCCGCTGAAGCTTCTCGAGGCCAATCACATCTAACCACTGGAACTTCCAAAGGGTCCTTCACACCATTGCTGCAACTCAAGAAGTTCCCCGACATACCCGTCTCCACTCGAGAGGAAGCACGTGGGGTCCCGCACACATCCAGGGGAGCCCCGTTTCCGCCTCCTAGCTCGAGATGAGGGATCCTTTCCCTGTTTCGTAGGGAAAGAATTCCCGGCGTTCCCGTCGCATCTCAAGAGGAGGCGCTCTCCACAGGAAAGGCGAGAGGAACTCCAGGGTGGTGCCACCATTCGAAGAGTCCCCAGATGTGACAGTCCATTCCAGAGGAACCTGTTTTCCCTGCACTGCCTTGACGTTCAAGCCGAGGATCGACTCCCACCACGTGTGCACGTGGGACAGCCCTGTGGGAAAGCCTCGTGGGAAAGCCTCGTGGGAAAGACTCGAGGGAAAACCATAGATCCTTTGATCCACGCGGCGGACTGCGTGACACTGCTGCTACCGCTCTGGAGGAAAGCGCAAGTGCATGCCCGTATTCGAGACGAGGACTGACTCCACTGGGGAGACTCCAGAAGTACCCCAAGATCCATGTCAGCACTGGAGAGGAATCCTCAGGTTCCGGCCCCGACTCCACACAAGGTCTTAGGCCCCGGCATCGACGGGAGAGGAATCCCGAGAGGCCCCCGAGGAACTCGCATGGGGACTGGCCTTTCCTGAGGCCACCAGAGCGGGTCCCTGAGGTCCCCGTCGTAAGTCGTGAGCACCTGCCGCAACTCGAGAAAATCCAGGAGGTTTTGCCCTCCAGGCGAGATGAGGCCCATTTCCGATGAGGCTTCTCGAGGCCAATCACATCTAACCACTGGAACTTCCAAAGGGTCATTCACACCCTTGCTGCAACTCAAGAAGTTCCCCGACATACCCGTCTCCACTCGAGAGGAAGCACGTGGGGTCCCGCACACATCCAGGGGAGCCCCGTTTCCGCCTCCTAGCTCGAGATAAGGGATCCTTTCCCTGTTTCGTAGGGAAAGAATTCCCGGCATTCCCGTCGCATCTCAAGAGGAGGCGCTCTCCACAGGAAAGGCGAGAGGAACTCCAGAGTCGTGCCACCATTCCAAGAGTCCCCCAGATGTGTCAGTCCATTCCAGAGGAACCTGTTTTCCCTGCACTGCCTTGACGTTCAAGCGAGGATCCACTCCCACCACGTGTGCACGTGGGACAGCCCTGTGGGAAAGCCTCGTGGGAAAGCCTCGTGGGAAAGACTCGAGGGAAAACCATACATCCTTTAATCCACGCGGCGGACTGCGTGACACTGCTGCTACCGCTCTGGAGGAAAGCGCAAGTGCATGCCCGCATTCGAGACGAGGACTGACTCCCCTGGGGAGACTCCAGAAGTACCCCAAGATCCATGTCAGCACTGGAGAGGAATCCTCAGGTTCCGGCCCCGACTCCACACAAGGTCTTAGGCCCCGGCATCGACGGGAGAGGAATCCCGAGACGCCCCCGAGGAACTCGCATGGGGACTGGCCTTTCCTGAGGCCACCAGAGCGGGTCCCTGAGGTCCCCGTCGTAAGTCGAGAGCACCTGCCACAACTCGAGAAAATCCAGGAGGTTTTGCCCTCCAGGCGAGATGAGGCCCATTTCCGCTGAGGCGTCTCGAGGCCAATCACATCTAACCACTGGAACTTCCAAAGGGTCCTTCACACCCTTGCTGCAACTCAAGAAGTTCCCCGACATACCCGGCTGCACTCGAGAGGAAGCACGTTGTGTCCTGCACACATCCAGGGGAGCCCCGTTTCCGCCTCCTAGCTCGAGATGAGGGATCCTTTCCCTGTTTCGAAGGGAAAGATTTCCCGGCGTTCCCGTCGCATCTCAAAAGGAGGCGCTCTCCACAGGAAAGGCGAGAGGAACTCCAGGGTCATGCCACCATTCCAAGAGTCCCCCAGATGTGTCAGTCCATTCCAGAGAAACCTGTTTTCCCTGCACTGCCTTGACCTTCAAGCCGAGGATCGACTCCCACCACGTGTGCACGTTGGACAGCCCTGTGGGAAAGCCTCGTGGGAAAGCCTCGTGGGAAAGACTCGAGGGAAAAACATAGATCCTTTGATCCACGCGGCGGACTGCGTGACACTGCTGCTACCGCTCTCGAGGAAAGCGCAAGTGCATGCCCGCATTCGAGACGAGGACTGACTCCCCTGGGGAGACTCCAGAAGTACCCCAAGATCCATGTCAGCACTGGAGAGGAATCCTCAGGTTCCGGCCCCGACTCCACACAAGGTCTTAGGCCCCGGCATCGACGGGAGAGGAATCCCGAGACGCCCCCGAGGAACTCGCATGGGGACTGGCCTTTCCTGAGGCCACCAGAGCGGGTCCCTGAGGTCCCCGTCGTAAGTCGAGAGCACCTGCCGCAACTCGAGAAAATCCAGGAGGTTTTCACCTCCAGGCGAGATGAGGCCCATTTCCGCTGAGGCTGCTCGAGGCCAATCACATCTAACCACTGGAACTTCCAAAGGGTCCTTCACACCCTTGCTGCAACTCAAGAAGTTCCCCGACATACCCGTCTCCACTCGAGAGGAAGCACGTGGTGTCCCGCACACATCCAGGGGAGCCCCGTTTCCGCCTCCTAGCTCGAGATGAGGGATCCTTTCCCTGTTTCGTAGGGAAAGAATTCCTGGCATTCCCGTCGCATCTCAAGAGGAGGCGCTCTCCACAGGAAAGGCGAGAGGAACTCCAGGGTCGTGACACCATTCCAAGAGTCCCCCAGATGTGTCAGTCCATTCCAGAGGAACCTGTTTTCCCTGCACTGCCTTGACGTTCAAGCCGAGGATCGACTCCCACCACGTGTGCACGTGGGACAGCCCTGTGGGAAAGCCTCGTGGGAAAGCCTCGTGGGAAAGACTCGAGGGAAAACCATAGATCCTTTGATCCACGCGGCGGACTGCGTGACACTGCTGCTACCGCTCTGGAGGAAAGCGCAAGTGCATGCCCGCATTCGAGACGAGGACTGACTCCCCTGGGGAGACTCCAGAAGTACCCCAAGATCCATGTCAGCACTGGAGAGGAATCCTCAGGTTCCGGCCCCGACTCCACACAAGGTCTTAGGCCCCGGCATCGACGGGAGAGGAATCCCGAGAGCCCCCCGAGGAACTCGCATGGGGACTGGCCTTTCCTGAGGCCACCAGAGCGGGTCCCTGAGGTCCCGGTCGTAAGTCGAGAGCACCTGCCGCAACTCGAGAAAATCCAGGAGGTTTTGCCCTCCAGGCGAGATGAGGCCCATTTCCGCTGAGGCTTCTCGAGGCCAATCACATCTAACCACTGGAACTTCCAAAGGGTCCTTCACACCCTTGCTGCAACTCAAGAAGTTCCCCGACATACCCGTCTGCACTCGAGAGGAAGCACGTGGTGTTCCGCACACATCCAGGGGAGCCCCGTTTCCGCCTCCTAGCTCGAGATGAGGGATCCTTTCCCTGTTTCGTAGGGAAAGAATTCCCGGCGTTCCCGTCGCATCTCAAGAGGAGGCGCTCTCCACAGGAAAGGCGAGAGGAACTCCAGGGTCATGCCACCATTCGAAGAGTCCCCCAGATGTGTCAGTCCATTCCAGAGGAACCTGTTTTCCCTGCACTGCCTTGACGTTCAAGCCGAGGATCGACTCCCACCACGTGTGCACGTGGGACAGCCCTGTGGGAAAGCTTCGTGGAAAGCCTCATGGGAAAGACTCGAGGGAAAACCATAGATCCTTTGATCCACGCGGCGGACTGCGTGACACTGCTGCTACCCCTCTGGAGGAAAGCGCAAGTGCATGCCCGCATTCGAGATGAGGACTGACTCCCCTGGGGAGACTCCAGAAGTACCCCAAGATCCATGTCAGCACTGGAGAGGAATCCTCAGGTTCCGGCCCCGACTCCACACAAGGTCTTAGGCCCCGGCATCGACGGGAGAGGAATCCCGAGAGGCCCCCGAGGAACTCGCATGGGGACTGGCCTTTCCTGAGGCCACAAGAGCGGGACCCTGAGGTCCCCGTCGTAAGTCGAGATCACCTGCCGCAACTCGAGAAAATCCAGGAGGTTTTGCCCTCCAGGCGAGATGAGGCCCATTTCCGCTGAGGCTTCTCGAGGCTAAACACGTCTAACCACTGGAACTTCCAAAGGTTCCTTCACACCCTTGCTGCAACTCAAGAAGTTCCCCGACATACCCGTCTCCACTCGAGAGGAAGCACGTGGGTCCCGCACACATCCAGGGGAGCCCCGTTTCCGCCTCCTAGCTCGAGATGAGGGATCCTTTCCCTGTTTCGTAGGGAAAGAATTCCCGGCGTTCCCGTCGCATCTCAAGAGGAGGCGCTCTCCACAGGAAAGGCGAGAGGAACTCCAGGGTCGTGCCACCATTCCAAGAGTCCCCCAGATGTGTCAGTCCATTCCAGAGGAACCTGTTTTCCCTGCACTGCCTTGACGTTCAAGCCGAGGATCGACTCCCACCACGTGTGCACGTGGGACAGCCCTGTGGGAAAGCCTCGTGGGAAAGCCTCGTGGGAAAGACTCGAGGGAAAACCATAGATCCTTTGATCCACGCGGCGGACTGCGTGACACTGCTGCTACCGCTCTGGATGAAAGCGCAAGTGCATGCCCGCATTCGAGACGAGGACTGACTCCCCTGGGGAGACTCCAGAAGTACCTCAAGATCCATGTCAGCACTGGAGAGGAATCCTCAGGTTCCGGCCCCGACTCCACACAAGGTCTTAGGCCCCGGCATCGACGGGAGAGGAACCCCGAGAGGCCACCGAGGAAATCGCATGGGGACTGGCCTTTCCTGAGGCCACCAGAGCGGGTCCCTGAGGTCCCCGTCGTAAGTCGAGAGCACCTGCCGCAACTCGAGAAAATCCAGGAGGTTTTGCCCTCCAGGCGAGATGAGGCCCATTTCCGCTGAGGATTCTCGAGGCCAATCACATCTAACCACTGGAACTTCCAAAGGGTCCTTCACACCATTGCTGCAACTCAAGAAGTTCCCCGACATACCCGTCTCCACTCGAGAGGAAGCATGTGGGGTCCCGCACACATCCAGGGGAGCCCCGTTTCCGCCTCCTAGCTCGAGATGAGGGATCCTTTCCCTGTTTCGTAGGGAAAGAATTCCCGGCGTTCCCGTCGCATCTCAAGAGGAGGCGCTCTCCACAGGAAAGGCGAGAGGAACTCCAGGGTCGTGCCACCATTCCAAGAGTCCCTCAGATGTGTCAGTCCATTCCAGAGGAACCTGTTTTCCCTGCACTGCCTTGACGTTCAAGCCGAGGATCGACTCCCACCACGTGTGCACGTGGGACAGCCCTGTGGGAAAGCCTCGTGGGAAAGCCTCGTGGGAAAGACTCGAGGGAAAACCATAGATCCTTTGATCCACGTGGCGGACTGCGTGACACTGCTGCTACCGCTCTGGAGGAAAGCGCAAGTGCATGCCCGCATTCGAGACGAGGACTGACTCCCCTGGGGAGACTCCAGAAGTACCCCAAGATCCATGTCAGCACTGGAGAGGAATCCTCAGGTTCCGGCCCCGACTCCACACAAGGTCTTAGGCCCCGGCATCGACGGGAGAGGAATCCCGAGAGCCCCCCGAGGAACTCGCATGGGGACTGGCCTTTCCTGAGGCCACCAGAGCGGGTCCCTGAGGTCCCGGTCGTAAGTCGAGAGCACCTGCCGCAACTCGAGAAAATCCAGGAGGTTTTGCCCTCCAGGCGAGATGAGGCCCATTTCCGCTGAGGCTTCTCGAGGCCAATCACATCTAACCACTGGAACTTCCAAAGGGTCCTTCACACCCTTGCTGCAACTCAAGAAGTTCCCCGACATACCCGTCTGCACTCGAGAGGAAGCACGTGGTGTTCCGCACACATCCCGGGGAGCCCCGTTTCCGCCTCCTAGCTCGAGATGAGGGATCCTTTCCCTGTTTCGTAGGGAAAGAATTCCCGGCGTTCCCGTCGCATCTCATGAGGAGGCGCTCTCCACAGGAAAGGCGAGAGGAACTCCAGGGTCATGCCACCATTCGAAGAGTCCCCCAGATGTGTCAGTCCATTCCAGAGGAACCTGTTTTCCCTGCACTGCCTTGACGTTCAAGCCGAGGATCGACTCCCACCACGTGTGCACGTGGGACAGCCCTGTGGGAAAGCTTCGTGGAAAGCCTCGTGGGAAAGACTCGAGGGAAAACCATAGATCCTTTGATCCACGCGGCGGACTGCGTGACACTGCTGCTACCCCTCTGGAGGAAAGCGCAAGTGCATGCCCGCATTCGAGACGAGGACTGACTCCCCTGGGGAGACTCCAGAAGTACCCCAAGATCCATGTCAGCACTGGAGAGGAATCCTCAGGTTCCGGCCCCGACTCCACACAAGGTCTTAGGCCCCTGCATCGACGGGAGAGGAATCCCGAGAGGCCCCCGAGGAACTCGCATGGGGACTGGCCTTTCCTGAGGCCACAAGAGCGGGACCCTGAGGTCCCCGTCGTAAGTCGAGATCACCTGCCGCAACTCGAGAAAATCCAGGAGGTTTTGCCCTCCAGGCGAGATGAGGCCCATTTTCGCTGAGGCTTCTCGAGGCTAATCACGTCTAACCACTGGAACTTCCAAAGGTTCCTTCACACCCTTGCTGCAACTCAAGAAGTTCCCCGACATACACGTCTCCACTCGAGAGGAAGCACGTGGGTCCCGCACACATCCAGGGGAGCCCCGTTTCCGCCTCCTAGCTCGAGATGAGGGATCCTTTCCCTGTTTCGTAGGGAAAGAATTCCCGGCGTTCCCGTCGCATCTCAAGAGGAGGCGCTCTCCACAGGAA